>NW_028327181.1:50525504-51125504 GCF_987537825.1 Furipterus horrens | reverse complement strand
TGTCCTCAGTTAACCCTCCACCCCTAACTCTGACCCTTTGCAACCCTATCCTTTTTCTGACTTTTCCTCAGGCAGGATGTCTCCCACAGAAGCGCGCTGAGAAAAACCCCACAGCACCTCTGAATAAGCAGCTCTAATGAGGCACTGAATTCATTCTTGCTGGCCAATGCACTTTACAAAACTCCAGCCCTTCGCGGACAGGGTGCGGAGTTCAGATGCTACCCCTGCATCTGAGGTGGGGGGCTAGGAGGGAGCAGGCTCCGCCCAGCGGGGTCCACACCCACAGGACTGGCTTAATGAGCACAGCCTCACTGACACCCTGTCTTTCCTGCGGGTGCAAACTCAGGAACTCCAGCGCCAGTCCGGGCAGTCCGCGCCGCATGCGCTAGGAGCGCGCTGCAGGCTGCCCGAGCCCCAGTCCATCGGCCCTCGTGAAGGCAGTGGCTTCCAGCGAGAACCCTCGGCTCTCCCACTCGCTCTGCGGTCTCACGTGCACGAAGCCAGCTCCCGGGGCTGCCGTTTGACCGAGGCTAATCCCGCACAATTACTCTCTTCCCAGCCACAGCAAAGTAGCTTCCTTGACTCACTCACTTCAGTTGGAACATCTTATTTAAAGTTCACACCCGAGGAGACAAGGGTGTTGATGGCCAATTTCTTCTCAATGAACAGAAAATTGCGAGGCCTCCTCCCGCTGGCTGACAGCTGTGGGGTGTGTCCCTCTGTCAGGCCCCGCCAGCCCCGATGCTGCCTCTGGATGGAGGACCCACCGGAGCCAGCGGTCCACAGCCCCGCACCCCTCCTGTTCACCCAAGGAGTGCAACACGCCATCTGCCGACTCCTGTACCCCAGTCCCAGGGGTGTCCCCTTTAAGTCGCTGCCAAGCAAGCAGAGGACCGATAGTTTTCCTTCCCTCTCAGTGGCATGCAAGGGAACGAGAGCCCTCGTGGCTTTCCTGGCTGGCCCAAAGGCTTCCGTCTGTCGCTGTGCCGTGCCAGGACAAGGGAAGAGGGCAAGAAGCAGGGAGGCTGCGCAGATTCAGGGGCCTGCGGTGGTCAGAGGAAGCTGTGCCTGCATTCTGCTCGATGACTTCTTTCTTGCTCAACTTCGTAGTAACCCCCTTCCAGCAAAATGTACCTCATTTTGAATATAGAATTAGTTCTTATTATAAAAGAAAAGTCAACCCATTAAAGAAATTTTGGAAAACACAGAAAAGTATAGAAAATTGTTCACAATCTCAACACACTCCTTCAAAGCAACTGAATTATCCTCTACACCCGTGTGTCCTCTTTCCACTCCCCTGCCTTTTTAAAAAAAAGATGTAGTAAGACCCTGGTCAGGTGGCTCAGTTAGTTGGAGTGTCGTCCCGTATACCAAAAGGCTGCAGCTTCAGTGTCCAGTCTGGGTGCATATAAGAGGCAACCGATTGACGTCTCTCTCTGTCTCTCTCTGTCTCTCTCTCTCTCTCTGTCTCTCTCTCTCTCTCTCTCTCTCTCTCCCTGCCACCTCCCTCTCCCTAAAATCAATGAACATATTCTCAGGTAAGGATTAAAAAAAATTTTTTAAAGATGTAATTAGTATCTTACATGTTAATTATAAATCTTTTGCTCACTTGATGTCGCATCATGAAACTTCCCCAGCATTAACACACACTGCAGAAGCTAGAACAGCATGAACGCACGGCATCCAGCCTTAGGTAGCAACATAATTTATTCAGCCATTTTATTGCTCTGTTGGCCACATTTAGCTGAGTCTAGTTTAACACTATTATAAATAATACTGTGGTGATAACCATTGTACATAAATCTCTGCTGTGTCTGTAATTATTTCCCTTGGATAGGTGTGTTTTAAGACTCTTATTATATATCATTATATTGCACTGAAGAGGTACTGTCTCATTCTGTTTCTTTTCTGAATTGCCTGTTCATATCCATGGTCTGTTTTTTTTTGTTTTTTTGTTTAAGTTCATATCTTCTTTATTTGTCAGAGATTTTAAAGTATATACTAAAAGTATTAACTGTTGTGAAATTTTTAATTATGGTAAAATGCACATAAGCTCTCCCATCTTAGCCGTGTTTAAGTGTACGTGTTGGTGCTGGTGAGCACAGTCACGTCGCGGCAGCCGTCTGCACCATCCAGCTCCAGAACTCCCTCATCCTGCAAAACTGAAACTCCGCAGCCAGTGCACCCCACCCACCCCCTCCCTGCCCCGCAGCCTGTGGCAACCACTGCTCGACCCCCTGGGCCTATGGATTTGACCACTCTTAAGTACCTCATATAAGTGGGATCATCATCCAGTGCTTGACTTCTTGTGATTGGCTTCACTCAGCATAACGTCCTCGAGGTTGATTCATGTTGTAGCAGGTGTCAGAATGTCCTTTTTTAAGGCTGAATAGTATTCCATTGTGCGTATATATTACATTTTGTTTATCCACTCATCCACTGATGGAAACCTGGGCTGCTTCTGCTTTTTGGCTCTTGTGAATAATGCTGCTGTAAACATGGGTTTGTATGTATGGTGATATTTGACACACAAAATTCTAACAATTTTTATAAAATCTGACACATTAGTCCTTCCTTTAGTTGTACTTCCTCATTGCTCTCAGGTTTAAACATGTCTCAGTCATGGTTAGGAAAATATTCACTTATATTTTCATCTGTTTCTTTTATAATCTCGGTTTTCTCCTAGTACATTCTAGACTGTAACTAGAACATGTTTTGTTTGTGGGAAACACAGACCCACTGAAAACACCACAGGTCAAAGGAAGCTTATGTGGCAATGCAGGGAATCTCACGGCTGTGGAGCCGCCAGGCCTCCTGAGACCTGGTCACAGAGTCTCTCTTTGGGTTCAGACCAGGTGTTTCTGCTCAAAAAGGGTTGAGGAGTGCACAGAATTATGGACAAAGCATGTGGCTTTGAGGCATTGTGACAGGCACTCCAGCTCCAACTCGATGGCTGTACCTGCCCACATGCTTTGACTGGAGAGTTTGAAACTCTTAACTTATATTCTGGAGAGCAGAAACTGACTTTTTTATTTCTGTCCCAATCACCCCTGGCCAGGAAATCGGAGAGGGTCATGTGACACAAAAAAACCAGGCTTTCCAGGCCTACCCACCCACCCCCACCCCCGCCTTTTCAAGAAATTAGTGTAGGGCTTCCAGTAGGGTATGTGGGCTGGACAAGCACCCTAATATACCTTTATGAGGAGAAGCTGCAGACACAACTTTTATTTTTCCCAAATAGATAACCAGTACCCTTTTTTCTCTTTCTTTTCTCCACTGATTCTGATACTATCTTTATTACAACCTCATTCCTTAATTTACTAGGATCTTTCTGTTGGGTTTTTCCATTTTGTTACAGCAATCTCTTCTTAGGTTGGTACCATACTGTTTTAGTGGTTGTGGCTTTATACAATATGCAATATCTGGTGTAAGTTCTCTTTTATCACATTTTTTTCAAAATGTCTTGGCTCTTCTCTTACATACATTGTTCCCAGATAGACTTTAGGCTCAACTTGTCAGCTTTTTCGTTCACATATGCATGGTTCTCATTAGAATTATTTTAAAGCCACAATTTAGTTTGAGGAGAATGTGGATTTCTACAATATCTAAGGAGAATGTAGATTTCCACAGCATCTAATGTATGCATTATTTCCCTCTAGTTTTAAATAAAAATTAGTTTAATTTAATTTAGAGGCTTTTTACTTTAAGGTATGATGGCACATAAAAACTGGATCTCTCTCATTACCAAACAAAGATGGGGCATTTAAAGTTAATGTCACTTGGCACTCTTTTGAGTGAATGAATAAGTGAATGTTGTGTTTTGTCCATGTCCCTAGACCTTGACTTCAAGGGAGCTAAACAGCTGTGATGATTATGCAGATGGCTTCAGGAGAGACATCTACTTGGGAGGTCTTGCTTACCCACTGCCGGGCCCTTGTGACAGTTTAATAACAGGTCAGCTCTTCCCCAAGTGTAGAGAAAGGGTGAATTTCCACAACTCAGACATTCGAATTGCTTAGAGTGTGTACACAAACTGGTGTTTGCTCATTAATTAAGTCAACAAACAACTAATGAGCACCCATCAGGTGCCACACACTGTGCTGGCTGCAGGGTGGTGAAGAAGGGGGAACTCGGTCCTGGCTGTGCAGTAAGTGGTGTTAGACATGCTCACCAACAGCAATAATGAAGGTGACCTGGGAGCAAAGGACACGCCAGGGGCCCAGAGATGGGATCGGGTCATAGCCAGATGGACCTTTCAGAGGGTCTTTCCCTTCTCCAGTTCCTGTGGAGGACAGACATATAAGCCATAATCGATTGGGCATCGGGTTGATGGGGGGTAGTTGCCAAATGGTTGCATGAACCCAGAATATTGAACATAATATCCTTTCCACTTCTCATCACTGAGCTGGAATCCTTGACCCTTCTCTCTGATGCTTTCCCCAATTTCACGTTCTTGCAATGGACTGTATCTTTATTTCTCGTGGCAGCCTGATGATGTTGAAAAACCACAGGCTTTGAAGTAAAACAACATTTTGCTCATATCCTATCTACTTGCATCACTAGCTGTGAAGTTTGAGACAAGTATTTAAAATGAGGAAGAATTTATTTTTCTCATGTGCCATATGGGGATAATGAATACATCCTTTGTGAGGTTCTTTCAAAGATTCCATTAAATGGGAATTTATGTAAAACATATAGTCACATATAGTCACGTTAGAAGTGGTGCCCACTTTATTAATAGCTGCCCTTCCCTGTGGCTCAGAGGTTTCCTAAACATTTTTTTTTAATCACACTTCTTTTGGGTTTAGCCTGACTTCACCTTTCAGTGAAAATCATTCCTTTTACCTAAATCACTACTTTAGACAGAATTCTGGGCCTTAAACTCCTTGTCACTGTTGTGCTGAGTTTATTAGCAGGATGAATGTCCTCCGGCCAGCTGCTGAAATGAATCCTCTCTGCTTCCTGGCATTTAGTGTCACTTTCTGTTGGAATCTCGGTCCTCATCGCTCACCCGGTGCGAGCAGGCTCAGGTGCCGCAGCTTCATTACCACTGAGCCTGCGCTCAGAAGCCACTCCATGGCCTGCTCACGGAGTCCCCTCTCCCTCCTTCCTTCCGTCCTGGCTGCTCCGGGGGGCATTCCTCTCCTCCGAAGGAAGCCTGCTGGGCTGTTCGTCATCGCGGGGTCAGCTCTCCCAGAGTCACAGCCCGAATCTCTGAGTAGTCTTGCTTGCAGAAAAATGGCCAAGACACTCTTTCCGAGAGGGGCTGTGTGGAGGAAAGACCCCCACTAGACTCGGAGGTAGGAGACGGGCTGCATTAGACCAGGTCTGCCCTTTATGAGCGACCTGAGTTTTCAACTCATTTTCTCTTTCCAGGTCGGTTCTGTTTTTCTAATGGGGTGGTGGGGGAGGCTGTCTCTAAGTTCCTTTGAAGTTCTGTCAGTTTGGGGATTGTCCACTTAAGTATAGGCACTGGGGGGACTAGAAGACTAAGAATAGTTGCCTTCCTCTTGGTGCTGCTATAATTAGGGTACAAATAAGGGTCAATTTAGTACAGAAGCATCAGAGAAGGAAAACTCTGATTCCAAAAAACCTCCGCTGCCTTGCGGCATACCTCTTCAGGGGAAAGGCTAAGGGAGTAAACCCCGACAGAAAATCCGGAGCCGGAGTCCCTAAGGCGGTTTGACGTTGTAGTCAACACCGGCAACTGCTGCGGCGCACCTGAAGCCAAGCTGTATCGACTCCGTCTTTCCCTTGGACCCTTCAGCTGCGAAGAGAGGGGGGGTCTGCTGCATGGGCAACAGCAGACCCTCCATATCACCCTGCCCAGGCTCTGTAGCTTCAGCTTCACTGGAGAGGACACTCCAGCGACATCGCAAGATGTCGATTCAACACGGGAGGAGACAGATACCGTGTCACTCCCGAGTCGGACTGCACAGCCATTCTCGGCGGTGCAGATAGACTCTTAAGAAGCTACACCATCGTCTTTCGAGACGGACGGCTGCCGACGACGACGACGACGACGACGAGTACAGAAGCATGGATTGTTAAAGCTGAGGTACAACATAAATCCTAAAATATCATCTCTCTCTCACTTATCTATCTACCCATCTATCTATCCATCTTCACTCCCTATCCAGCACCAGATAAGATATAGAATGTTTCCATCACCTGTAAGATTCCCTCATGTCCCTTTCCCAATATATGTTTAACCCCTGGAGGGAAGCACTGTTCTGCTTCTATAACCATCAATAGTTTTGCCTGTTCTCCTGGAGTCTCCTTCAAAAGAACCTGATCCTGGTCTTCATATAAATGGAATCATATGGCGTGTACTGTGCTATGTCTGGCTCTTCACTTACCGTAATGCTTGGAAGAGTCATCTGTGTTGTTACATCTGCCAGCAGGTCACACTTGATACAATACTCCATTTCCTGAACATACCATGGTACGTTTATCCCATTGCCATTCGATGGGCATTCTGATCATTTCCAGCTTTCTCAACAACATTTGGTATTGCCAGTCTTTTTAATGCTGGGCATAATAAACTCATTTTTGAGCCCCAGATCATCTACCAATGAGATATGTGAATAGGAGCAATCAAAGCTTAAGACTCTGAGATTCAGTTTCCTCAACTACAAGACCACCTCCAGAGGTTTTTATGAAGATTAAATGAGATAATGGTTTTATGAAACTTCTTGGTGTTAAACAATAACTATAGTAGCTATTGTCGTTATGATTCTGGTTATTACTGCAACTGATACAATTCAGGTTAAGAAAATCCCGTATGCAGTTAAGGGTTTCCTACACATCAAGATATTATTGGTTGAAATTGTCAAAACATAAGCATGTTTTAATGGTTTAATGTTCTATAAGGCAATTGGTATCAATTTATGAAGATGAAATTAAGAAGAAATTTATTTGTTCATCGACAACTATCCAGTGTGTACAATCCATGTTTTTGGCACTGTTTTAGATACTGGGTTTTCCTTCTTGTAGCATGTAAACTCTGGGGTGTAAGGGGGAGTTCGTAGCAGAAACAGCAGTCAAATAGATGAATCAGATAGTTTTATATAATGATTTTTGCACATGATGTAAGTAAAATACTGTGGTAGAGAATGTTGGGGAGCCTACAGTAGATAGGGGGATTGGTGCAGGTCTCTCCTGGGAGTTAACATTGGCAACGAGACCTGCATGATTAAGAAGAAGGATCTAGGCTTGCACAGGTCTGAGGACAGAGGAGTCCAGGTAGAGGGAGCTGCAGGTGCAGAGGCCGTAAGACAGGCACGAGCTGGGCATGCTGAAGGCCGGAGAGAGCCCAGGGAGAGCGGCGTGCGGGAGGCGACCTGCAGGGCCGTGGCTGGAGTGTCGCGCGGGTTGTTTCACGTTTTTAATTTGAGTGTATTAGAAGCCTTGAAGGATTTTGAGAAGAGGCATGGCATGATCTGATGTCTATTTTTAGAAGATTGCTTTTAATTATGCTATGCATAGAACAGATGGTGGTAGATAAACAGTAAGTAGTAAGCTGTCCCTGCTGTTGCAGGTGAGAAGGGGTGGTGGCTTTGATGAGGAGGCGGCAGGAAAGATGGGGTGACTATGAGACAGATTTTGTATATATTCCTTAGGAAGCAAGACTCTAGGATTGGGTAAGAGGGGGTGAGGAAGACTAGAGAGGAGGTGCTTTGGGAGCTATGCAAATAAGGCTCTCTTTTGACCATTGTCATAGGTTGAATTGTATCCTCTAGAAAGATATGCTGAAGTCCTGGTTCCTGTACCTGTGAGTGTGACCTTATTTGGAAAGAGGATTTTTTCACATGCAGTCAGGTTAAGATGAGATCATACTGAATTAGGATGGGCCTTTGACCCATTATGACAATGACCTATGCTGACGGGAATGAGTGAGCGGAGAGATGAACATTTAAGTTAGACAGGAAAGAGCTGAGAACACAGTGTGAGGCGAAGAAGGTTACTTCCTCTTATCAACTCTTTTGAGAACTGTACTGTGATGGGCAGCAGAGAAGTGAGGCAGCGCCTGGGATGGGGGCAGGGGGTCACGGGAGAGTGTTGTGTTTAGAGCTGTGGGAGTCTGTACGAGTTTAAGTGTGAATGACCCATTCAGGAGCTAAGTCCTTGAGAAGAAGAAGGGGAATGGTGTTAGGCCAGGACAGGAATGAGGCTGTTTCGCTCCCGTTACTAGCAGGGAACACGGAGAGAGGGGGTAGTGGTAAATTTCCTGTGAAGGAGAGCGTTCCGTTCTTACTGCTTCTGTGTCTCCGTGGAGCATAAGGCGCAGTCAGCACTGGAAGAGCAGGAGGTGCTGGAAGTCCCAGGAGCCACGAGAAACCATGAAGACGTTTGGAAAGTGGAAGAGCTAACATTCCAGGGAAGGAGAGCAGAATTACCAAAGGGTTGAGGGGCCATTGGACAATTTTTGGTCATTAATTCTAAGGGATCCTGGGCTGGGACAATGATAACAGCAAACATATGGTGCTTAACATATTCCAGGCATTGTTCTAAACTCTTTACGTACATCTTTTCAGTCGCCCAGTGAAGTAGGTTATACTATATTTATTCCCCATTTTATTGATGAGTAACGTGGGAGGTTCAGTAATTTCTCCTAAATCATGGAATTAAGAAGAGATGGAGCTAAGATTGAAACCAAATGGTCGGTATCATGATTTCGTGCATGGCTTTGCCCGGCCAGGCGCACCTGCTCAGGCCTTGATGGCAGTACCTACCATTTATTATTTAGTGTATCTGCTCAAGATCTCAGACACTTTACATGTATTAATTTGATTATCACAAAACCCTCATTAAGTACTAGTATTAGTCACCTTTACAGGGGAAGAAGTTAGGGTTCAGAGAGATCAAATAACACACCTGAAGTCCCACAGCAGCTAGCTGGCTCATCACTGGGGGCTTTGCTGGGTGAGTACAGCGAGTGAGGTGGGGGTCAAGGGCAGTTACATGGATGGACCAGGGAATCTCAGCTGCGTAAGGAGGGGAAGGGAGGCCCAGTGTGGAAAGGGGTGATTTATCAGAGTCTGGGCAGAAAACAGGCGGTACTCTTAAAGGGGGGTGATTTGAGAAGAGTAACAAAGCCATTATTAAAACAAGGTAGGGTTTAGAGAAACTACAGGGATGGTGTAGTTTCTTGGACTAGGGACCGTGGCATGCCGTTCTGCTCCAGGGCTGACGGGACAAGGGAAGGGAGCAGAGGCAGGAACAGGAAAGGGGTGCTGTGTGGAGAGGAACTCCTACAGCCCACCCATGGAGGGGCCGGGGTACAATCGCTCTCTCCTGCCCTCCTTTCTCCTGCGGGTGCCTCTCCCTGCCCAAACTAACTGGAGATCGAAATTCACAGAGGTCACATGAAGGCCCTACCACCTCCACATTTCCGGTCCAGCCTTGGGAACCTCCATAGGAGGAACAGGGCCTGCAAGGAAGGCACTTAGCCAGGCAGTCTTGAGAGGGGTCCTGCTCTGCCTCCCACCCACGGAATGGAGATGAGCAGGTGGAGGGGTGGGGCAGGGGAGGCACCGGGCTGGGGTGGAGGGGTGGGGTTGGGCTGGCAGGAGTGCGTCCTCAGCAGGAGAGGGCTGGGGGAGCACATGGGCTTCTCTTGGGAGTGGACCAAGGGCCTGGGTCGTGACATGCACTACTAAAGCCACCGCGCCAGCAGAGGAGTGTGGGGAAATGGAGACCTAGTCAACTGCTCGCTGTCAGAGGCACCCCTGCCCCTGCCCCAGGGGGTAGTGGATTGGAGGGCAGAGGAAATAGCAGGAGCTCAGTCCCAAGAGCAGACTATGCTGGGACAAGTTCGAGTGGGTGAGTTCCTATACAGGCTCCCCTGCAGCTTTCTGTTCTCTCAATAGGAGGGCGGCTGCCCCTCCCCAGCAGCTGGGCAAGAGAGGGGACTGGAGGCTGATCAGAGTACGTCATGTGTGCCATGAGGTCACCGCCCCCTCCTCCCCACCCCGCCCAGATCAGCCGTGGTCCCGTCTTTTCCTGGGACCCCAAATAGGCCGTCTTGCTTTGCTCCCAGAAGGAAAAAACTGAAAAATCACACGTGACATTAACTCAATAAATTCTAAGGCTACACCACACCTTCTGCCTAATTTCACTCCCTTTATTTTGTCTTCTCATCTCAGGTTTGCCCAGCTGCCTTATTCACCGTGACAGCAAATACTTGACCCAAATCAATGCAGGGAGGCCCAAATTTGATTACAAACCTTCTCTCATTGATAACCTCTCGGAGATACTATATAATAGTCCTCAAATTAAATTGTCCTCTCTTGGGCAGATAAAGTCTAAAAATAATTATAGCCCCTAAAAATCGTCCCTGGCTAATTTTTTATCCCTCTCTGTCTTAGACGGGTCTCTGCTCGGTGTTTTGGAAGAGGTGGGGTCCCCTGAGCCGCTGTGAGAAGCACGGCTTTGCGAGGAGAAGCGTGTGAGGATGGAAGAAACCGCCAGTGTATGTAGTGACAGGGTTTGGGTCCTGCCCTCAGTCACAGGTGGCCTCTCTGACTCTGTATAACTATTGAAGCTCTCTGAGACTATTCACTCACCTGCAAAGCAGAGAGAATATTAATATTTATCTCAAATGCTTACCTCTAGGTAACAAGGTATTCATTGCTAATGTCTCCGTGTAAAGGCATCTCACCAAACTGCACACGCTGCTCCAGTTTCTCAGCATCATTCCGTTGCCCCCTCCTCCCCCACTTTAGATGCACACATAGGAAGCGCTGTGTTTGCAGAGTGTGAGAGGAGGAAAGAAACAGGGGAAAATAGATCTTAGTCGCCCTCAGGCTGCCCCACTGGAAGTCTACAGGGTGATAACAAGAGGATTGGATCGATTCTCAGATTTCTAACTGACCTCTGAGATCTGCCCTAATCTCCTAGGATGTTTGGGGCAAGGAAGGAGTCTCCCGTCCCTGCGGAGAGCACCTGCATCCTTTGCCTCATCTACCCAGGTCTTCTTCAGGACTCCTCTTGGCCAGGATTCTGCTGTCAAGAATGAGACAGGACGGAAATCGTGATCACAGTCAGAGACAGGAATCTGGTGAGACTCTGGGCAGCTTTCCAAAGGGATTATGGCCCGTACATCTGAGGAGACAAGAAATGGTGTGCCGGGGTCCCCTGGAATAGAAATCAACCTCTGTGCCATTTGCTCAGCACGGGGGAGGCTGTGGGTGCGTGGTGCCCTGGGGAAGGTTTAGTCACAGGCAGAGGCCAACACCTCCGTGACCTTGGACTGTGTGTTTTCCCTCCCCAGCCCCAGGTTCCTCATCTGTAAATATTGAGGCTGGAAAGGTGACCTTGAACACTCTGTCAGTTGTAGCATTCTCCGATTCCGTCTCAGTGGTGGGGGACAGGGAGGATATAGCCCTCATAAATCTCTGCAGATTAGTGTTACCATCAAGCAGTTCTCTCTCATTCTCATTCCCTTGGTAAATAATTAGGATGAATAGAGCTGTGGTTTCAATATTTCTATTTTTGAGCTGTGTAAGCTTTCTTAAAAAAAATATCTTACCCAGCCCTGGCAGGGTGGCTCAGTTGGTTTGTCCCCATGCACCGGAGGGTTGTGGGTTGGAACCCCAGTCAGGGCACAAACCGGGGTTGCAGGCTTGAACCCTGGTCGGGGTGCATGCAGGAGGCAACCAATAGATGTTTCTCTCTCTCTCCTTCTTCTTTCTCTCTAAAATCAATAAACATATCCTCAGTTGAGGATTAAAATAAAAGTTCACATTTAAAAAATCTTACTCCAAAGCCTGTATAATATACAAGGGACCCCAGCAGAGCTTCTCTGTTGCAGTGGACGGGGTGACCTAGAGTCTGTCCTTGGCCACAGCTGGAGCCCTCTGCAGAGGACCTATTTGTCTCTTTGTTTTGGTTTCAGACACAAAGTACCAGTTTTCTTAAATTCAAACCAACAAAACTGATGGTTCAGGGGAGACGTTAATTGGACTGAAAGGGGTTTGTTTATGAGTGCCTCTCTGGAGGATTTGCCCCAGTGCGGTGATCATGGAACTATGTTCTCGGTCCTGCCCTCCACTGCCTGCTCGTGGTCCTCATTCTTCCGTGCCTGGTGCAGGCTTCTGCTTTTTTAGAACCGGACAATAGGATGAAAAGCACCATTTTGAAAGTCAGGCGTTGGAGTTTGGTTTCCAAACCTGTCTGCCCGTGAGAAAACCTCTATTCATCCTGTTGGGGTTTGTGTTTCCTGCTTTGACAAATGAGTGTTGGGCAAGATGGCTCCCAGAACATTCTGGCAAAATGGGATTATGTACCCTGAGCCTTTGCAGCTGTGGACACACGGTCTTCTCCCTGTGTGCAGCCCACCTGGCGACAGTCTCCAGGCCCCTGGCTACAGAGTCAGCAGGGGGAAGATGCCAGAGGGCAGTTTGGTGGGGTTCCCCAAAGTACTTGCCAACATCTCTGCTAATTCCATGGACTGAGGAGGAAACCGCCCTACTCCCCGCCACCCCCCCCCCCCCGCCCGGGGCTTGTGTGAGCAGGCACAACATTTGTGACAGAAAATAAAGCGTTCCCAGTAGCTGCTCTCTAGAGATTTTTAAACTAGTAGATGGTCACTGTCAGTGCCATCTGCAATTAGGCCTGGCCTGCACCCAGGTTACCTTGGGGGAGGGAGCTCAGCAAAGAGTGGGGGCACAGAGGAGCACAGGCCTCGTGGCCCCCAGTGCGGCCCCAGCCCTCTCCCCTGTGTGGAGACATGGTGTGGGTTCTGGGCACCGGGAGGGAGCCTTGGGGTCTCCCCGGGGAGGGGCTGTCAGGCCAGCTGGCAAAGCCCAAGCATTCTGCAGCTCCTTCTGCTCTTGACACTTTCTAGCCTGAGGTCAGCTTGGGGCAGATGCGGAGTAAGAGGCCCCCAGGGAGTTCCGGGCGTGGGGAAGAGGAAAGGCTGCAGGCTTGGTGTGAGCTGCGGCTCCCATCATTGCGGAGTAGTAGATGAAAGGCTATAGAACAGGATCTTACTTAATCCCGACCACCCTCCTGCCAGGGGGGTATTAGTGTCTGTGGTGATGAACGCCTTGTCCTTTACACAAGGAGAAGTGCTCCCCCTCACATCCCGGCCTTCGGACTTCTTATAAAATGACATTTATTCGAGTTTTTTCATATAAAGAAGTACAAAGAGGAACTCAAAGGATGGCCTGTGAGCCCACTCCCTAATTCCAGATAAACTCTGAAAATAGTACAAAAATTAAAACAACACATATACATGTTTAGAAAACTCAAACAGTGAAGAAAGTAATAAAACTCAAGGGTAAATACCGCTGTTCCTTCATTCCAGACCCTTTCCACAAAGGAAAGGAAGTTTTTGTAGTTTGTATGCAATTTTTTTCCCCAGAAAAACAAAATCGTTTGAATAAACCATCAGAGGGTTTCTATATATTTTTGTGTATATTATTTTTATTCCTATTTATATAAATAAAAGGGATCATACTGAAGCATTGTTCTGTATCCTGCTCTCTCTCTTTTTTTTTTTTTTTAACTTTCTATATCTTGGAGATTTTCCCACATCAGCACATACAGCTCTGTCTCATGCTTTTTACCCCCTGCCTAATATTCCATCACATGGATTCCAGTTTATTTAAACTGCACCCCCCCCCCCGCCCACCTCAAATGGCAGAAACTGTTGTGATCAATGCTGCGTGGTCTAGCCTGGTCCATATATTGTGGGAAAACCTGAAAACATGTGTGTAGGGTAAACTGGGGATGAGATCCTAGGTGAAAGGCGCCACGCATTGCATCCCCATCAGCACCATGCGGGAGCCCATGCCCCTGGCATTGGGAGTCACCAGGTGCGTGAGTTTGGCCAAACCAGTTTGTTTTTTTATAAAGGTTCATATTCTGATTTTTATTTCCTTAATTATGAAATAAGGTTAATCACATTTTTGTGTCTTCATTGGTCTTTAAATTTTTTTCTTTCTTTTTTGGGGGGAAATGATTACTTATTCATATTCCTTGTGCGATTTTCTGGTGTATTATTATTATTATTATTATTGCGCTTTTGGTAAACAAAGAGAAAACGCCTTTCTCACATGTGTTGGAAATGTGTTCCCGGGGTTTCGCGTGTGTTTTGGTTGCTGTCTGTGGCACGTTTTCCACAGGGAAGCCCAGCAGTGAGCGACGGCAGAGCGGGAGCCCAGGCCCCGCTGAGCCCCCGCCAGCTTTCCAGAGACCAGCTCTGCGTCTGTCCTGGGCGCCTGCTCTGCCTTTCCCCCAGGCTCGAAAGGCGGAGAGTTGTTCCCCCACCGCAGAAGCCACTTTGGGTTTTATTTCATCACAGTCATGTACTTTTATTGCCTTGTTTGTGTGCCAGATTGTCCAGGGCAGCTTCAATATCACATAACTTTATTTCTGTCACTAAAGACCACGTGTTCAATGTTAAAAATGTGTAACCTAATTTACCCATATTTTCTTAATGAATGAGGGGGTTTGTGTACTGCTTGAAGATTATAAATATATGCAGCTATGATTTTAGAAATTCTACGATTTTACTTCTTGTTTGGTAGCTTTTTCTTTCCCTCAATGAGGACTTGTGAGGTATTTTGGTCTCTGAGTTCTTAAAAACTTGAGACTCTTTGTTTTCTTCATTGTTAGAGGATAATTTGGCAGTGCATAAAATCCTTGGATAACAGTTACTTAACCAAAAACGAACTAGCTAACTAACTAGTGACCTACCAGTCTATCATCTATCTGTTTATCCATCCATAATCTGTCTATTCATCCATTATCTATTTATCTACCCACCTACCTACCTACCTACTGTCTCCTTACCTCTCTGTCATTAAACAAAATCAAGTAAGGAATCATTTAACAGTCAAACATCTCCCCAACTACCCAGCACAGGAAATGAAACACAGAAGCACCTCCTACACCCTTCCTCAGTTGCACTCCCCTCTCTACCTCCAGAAGTACCTGTTTTCCTGAAATCATGTCTATGACTTCCCTGGCTTTCCTTGTGCCTGTATAGCGCTACATACGCACGCATCCTTACGCAGTATATTGTTGCAGCGCATGTTTTAGAACTCTCTGTGTGTGATGTCATCCTGGTTTTTCTTCGGCCTGCACAGTGTACTCGACACTAACGGGGATCGTCTGTGCTGCTGCTGAGCGCTCTGGTTCATTTTCACGTGCCCTGTTGTATGGGATTCCATTGCATCCATCACTTTTCTCTTGGCAGGAATACAGGGCTTTTTCCCAGTTTGTCTTTAGCACAAACAATATTGCATATTAACCTGTTTGTGCAGATGTTGTTATTCACTTACATGAGGATTTATCAGGGGCATATACCTAAAGGCACAATTGCCAGTTTTAAGATATACCCATCTTCAACTGGATTAGCCATTGCCAAAGTTCTTTCCAAAGCACTTGTATCAATTTACACGCCAGAAGTGTGCAGGCATTCTTGTTCCTGCTTATCCAGGGAGGGAGTCTCAGGCATGCGCATCCTTACCGGTCTGCTGGGTGGGAAATGATATCTCGTTCTGGTGTTGATTTGACTTGCCCTGATATCTGTGAGGTTGAACTCCACTCCGTGTGGATCGGCCCTCCGAGTTTTCTCTTCTGTGACTTGCCTGTTATCTCTTCTGCCTGTTTTTTCTACTGGGTTGTTTCATTTACTCTTTTATTAATTTGAAGTTATTTATGTGTTCTGGAGATTAATGTAAATGCATGTTTCTAGTGCTTGACTTGTAGCTTCATGGTTGCTTTTGACATAGCACAGTCTAAATTTTTTCACTTGTTTCCTCCTTAGTCTGTACCTTTTGATCCTTGTTTAAAAGCCCTCCCCAGCTTTGAGAGCATTAACATATTTTCCAATATTCGTTTATAACAGGGTTTGCGCTTTATTTTTCATATTTAGGTCTCTAGTTCTCTTTGAATTGATTTTTATACTTTTCTGTATTTGCGTGTTGTATGTGTATTCTTCCAAATTGTTCTACCTCTATTAAGTGAAAAGTCTGTTGTGTTTTTTTTCCTGAAGAGAGTTTTTCTGTCATTCCTTCTTTTTACTATTTTCAGTGAGTTTTAGAGGAGTGGAGTAAAAAAAGAAATCTCTACTCAAAAATATTAGCAAACCCTTAAGTAGCACTGAGTAGTATTGTTCCAAATGCCTTGTATATATTAACTCATTTAATCTTTTCAACAACCTATGAAAAGGGTATTATTATTGCTTCCCTTTTGTATTTGAGGAAACAGGTTCATAAAGAGGTTTGAATCTTGTCAGCTAACTTCCAAACCGTGTATTCTTCACCCAGTACACTGTCCTGCCTCTACAAAAATAAAATTTAACAAACTCATAAAGTTGCTTCACTTTCTATAGGTTCAGTGTTTTGTGAAGATGGCTTATTTTATTTTATTTTTTAAATAGCCTTCCACTAGAGTATATTTAGATATTGGTCTCTTCTAATTAAAGTCTGATACTTGATTTTTTAAAATCTAATGACTAAAGCCTCTCATCAGAAAAAAATATGAATTTTAATGATTGCTTCTGAATGATCCCTTTTGTCTCTCTTCTAAGAATGTTGTTTGAAATAGTAGCTTCTAGAGTTGTCCTCTCTGCCTCGTCCTTTCTGCCATCATTTCTGCCTTTGTCTTGCCCATCGAGTACCCAGTACCTCTCTCTCACTGGAATTGTCTTCACTGATTTCCTTCAATACCCACCATGTTGTCCATACTTGCAACTCAAGTAAACTGTTGAGATCAGTTTGTATCTCTCCTGCGGCTATTGATCTAATCTCACGGATGCAGAATTATCTTAAATCTTACTGAGATCACCATTAAGATACCGCCTCATTTATTCCTCCTGTCCCTTGTAGCACATCTTTTACACAGAAGCTTTCCCTCTGGTTGCTCAGGGCTGCTGCCTACCCAGAGCCACCAGCGCAGCACAATTCAGGACCCCAGCCTCAGACCCCTCCTTAGCTCTAATCTGCCTCCCACCTGACTCCCAGAGGATGGTGGTGGAGAGAGCGCAGCCGCAGAACTGGGGGCTGAGAAGTCGTCCGGGCGCTACTGTGCACAGTCCAGTTCAGGCGGTGGCAGGCACACTTCAAAACCACCCCTGTTCCTGGCCAGAGGCTGCCTGGTAGTTGTCTGGTGACCTGGGTGTGCTCATACTACGGAATGGGTGCTCCTGGAGCTCTGGCTTCTTTCTGCCTGGAGCTCTGCTGGATTTATGGCTCTGTCTCTGGAAACAGACTTGGGGCAATGTTGGCCCTCCTCTGGCTTCCTGCCTCAATGGCGGGCAGAGGGTAGTCGCTTCCAGACAGAGAATGGCATGGTACTTTGTGATACAGCTAACGAGTTCCATGATAGCCATTTATATCATCAAGTGATGAGCTCTCTGCATCACCAAGGCAAAGAAGAGGGGGCTTTGGCTCCCGTGTCTTCTGACCGCCCACCTGTGTGGAGCTTCGCTTTTACCAGCTGTTCTTCTCTTCATGCCGCCCTTGTTCAGGATAAACCAATTGTTCCTTTGGAGGGTACAGAAAATGCAGATCATTCTAGACCCTCACCTCCTAACATTGGCTCTGTATCCAGTGGAGGAGTGACCTGTCCGTAGTTCTTAACACAGTATTCATAAAGTGTGGTCCCTGGGCCTGTGGTTATCATCAGCATCACCCAGAGGCTCGCTAGAAATGCAAATGATCAGTGCTTAGACCTGACCTACTAGATGAGGAATTCCTGGGCTGGCCATCTGTGTGCCATCCAGGCCAGTCTGAAGCATTCAGATACGAGGACCATGGCTCGAGCAAAAGCTGGAACTGCCACTGTACCTTCTCCGGAAGTGTCCCAAGAGATGACTTTGAAAAGTATAAAGGCTCCCTGGAGAGTCAGGTGCTCACTGACAGGTTTATTTTCATTTCATTTAACTCAATGTTTTCTAAAATGATTTGACCATAAATTCCTTAGTTCTGTCAAATGCTCTTGGTCCTGACCCCTCAGTATATCCTTTCTTTTCCCAATTCAAAGCCTCAGTACTTGAAGCTCAACATGTCTGCCCTCCAGCTTCTATGAACTTGTTCATCACTAACTAGATTTCTGGCTTAGCATTTCCCAATGGGTCTTGGTTAAAGCCTCAGAGTCCCAACTGCGCTCATTCAGATCGTGGGGTGAGGTTGCTAGGGGTGAAAGTTGTAGAAAGATTTGTGGACCTTGGCCTCAGTTTTTCCATCAATACGACGGGGGAGTAAATAATAACAGGCAACTAACAATGCAGTAGTGATTCAAATTTTAAGTAAATAGTACATGTGAAAGATCTTTGTAGATTGTATTATGCTACACTGTTCATAATTATTATGCAAAAAAATTAAGCTGTGTATTCAAAAGCTCCGCCCTTCTGCCTGGCACATAGTAGGTGGTCAGGAAGTTTTTGGTTCCTTTTAAACAGCATAGCCCTGAAGCAGTAGGGAAATGCTTAATCCTGTGGGCCCTTGTTCGAGCTGACACATAAGAATAATTGTAAGTAGCACAGACACTGTTTTATGTTCTGTCTTCCTCAATATTGATTTGTTTATCAAAAATTTTATTTATAAGGAGCACAAAAATAAACCAGCCCAAATTCTGCAGGATGTGTCAGGTTATGAATTAATGAGACCCAAATTTATGAGGGCTCTGAATTGTTACTTCCTTTTCTGACTCTTCTATTGTCGGGGCGGGGTGGGGTGCAGAAAGTGGCAGCGTCACAGGACCAGGGTCCCCCTCACCCTGGGACCCCTCCCCACAGCTCTGTTCCTCTCTCCTTCACCCCAGATGAAGATGAATGTCTCCAAGCACCAGAGTCTGGCTTCTAGAGCTGCGATATGGCTTGGATGATATGGGCAGGAGCCTCTTAGTTCAGCTCCAATAATTCTTTCTCTTCTATTACGTTGTGGGTTGTAATCCCAGAGTTTATAGCAGGAGAGTCTTTGTGGAAAGCTGTGGGCCCCCGGGGATGAGGTGTTTATTCCAGAGTGGAGGGGCTGAAGGAAGCAGTGGTCGTATTTTGTTATGTTCCTGCTGTGCTAGGACCTGGTTCTCAGAGTCTGGTTTCTGGACCCCGCAGCATCAGCATCCCAGGAGACTTGGTAGAAATGCAAACTCTCGCGCCCCATCCCAAATGTAGACTCAGAAACTCTGGGAGCGGGCCGGCTGTCCATTTTAACGTGGCCCCCTGGCTTTTCTGATACACACTCAGATTCGAGAACCACTGATCTGGGAGAAGGAAGGAAGGGGGAGAACTATGGTGGGTGGTTCTGGGCACCCATGAGGGTCCCAGCAAATACACGTAGTCATTGAACGCACGTGATGGTTCTTCTTGCACATGGCACGTGAGAATGACCTAGAGAGCTTCTTGAAAATAATGTTTCCCTAAGCCCAGGCCCTGACCCACTGAGTCAGAATCTCGGAGTAGTACCTAGGCGGATGTGCTTTTAAAGCTTCCAGATAATCCCATCATGCACCCAAGTTTGAGATCTACTGATGTGCAGGTTGCCTCACTGAGAAAACATGTGGTTTAGGTTGCTTTTACACTTATCACATGCTTTTCCATAAGAAATTTATTTTGCCTATTTATGTCATAAATTACATATTCATTATAGGGAAAAAAGGGAAATATAGAAAAGTTGAGAGGAGAGAAGAAGAAAGCCTTGTATTCCATCTATCCAAAGCCAGTTTTCAGCATCAGGTGTGTTTTTCAGTCTTTTTTTTTTTTTTTTAATACACTTGTGTGAATTTTTTTACAGCATTGTGATGATATTTAATATAGCATTTTCTGTCCACTTTTTAACTTAATTTTACATCTTAAGTCGTTCCGCCCATTGTGATACTTTTAAGCACAGTTTTCACTATGTTCTCGTGGGAGCATGACGAAAATACGGCTTCTCTCCATTTTCATGAGCACATGTCTCAGGCTGGGATTCAGAGTCCTTTCTTCACAATGTCAGTATTTCGAGCATATCACGAAATCCTGCTGCGAATGTCCAAGCAGAACATTAAGTCTCTTTCTCTTTGGGTTTCCTCTTCCAGGGCTCTAACCTGCTCTCCGCTTCTTTCCACACACACCACCCCGCAGGCAGGCGGGCACATTAGACTGCCAGGGAGTAAGGGCCGGTGGCGGGCATTCAGGACAGGACACAGCACAGACGTCTGTCCTCTCCCGGTGTTTTCTAACCGCCGTTCCACTTGTCGGCTGCTACTGAGGATGGGTTTCTCCAAGCCACAAGGCTCTGGTCCTGTAGTGCGTGGTCCGATTCATAAACGTGCATGTAGGTAGAGCAGTCCTGACGAGACCCAGGCCTCTGCACTTTGGAAAGAAAGAAAGCAAACGAATAAGGCAAGAAAGGGGTGGAAGGAAGCGGAGGCAAAGGAAAGGACGGTAGGACAGGTAGACTGGCGTTGATGTGCTCCGTCAGAAATGCCAGATTCAGGCCCCGCGTCTCCCTTTCCGTACCCGCTGCTGTCAACGTAACTGCCCCAGGGCTTTCTTCATTGTTGTGCAGTGTATATATATGTAATATGTGCGCTTTGTTAAACAGTAATATATAATATATCTGAATATATTTATATATGTTACTATATAAATATTTACATGATGAAATATATTATATATACTTTATATATTCATAAAATATACATTATATATTTATGTATTATACATTTATAATATATGTTGTATATTTATGTTTTATATTTATAAAATATATTATATATTTATGTATTATATACTTATATAATATATTGTACATTATATAAATTTATGAAGTTACATGTACATACTTTTTCTTGGCTGCTTCTACCTTCTGACTTAGCTGCTGATTTGAATTAAGTTCAGCACCGTTGGTGGGTGAGCCGGAGCTGAGCATTTGTCTTCTTGTGGTGTCATGGATGCGCCAGGTAATTGTGCCCCGTCTTCTTGCAGGACATTATGGGAAGGATGCTTACCGAAGTGGAGGAGCTGATCTCCATAACTTCATCTCTTCTGGATTTGTCACATTAGGAAGAGGACACACGAAGGGTACAGTGGAAACCATTTTTTACTAAAATACAGAGGTTGCCTAGGGAAACCCCCATCGGAAATGCAAAGATGGCGTGGGGGCCAGAGGTGTGCCCAGGACAGGAATAAGTTGGGTGGTTCTGTGGCAGCTTGTTCTGGTGACATGCGTGGCTCTTACAGGAGTGACCAGGAGGTCACAAGTGTGACGTTAGAGGGCAATCACAGACTTCCAAGGGACACACATCCTGCTCTGCACAGGGTGTGGCGGGGCCCCAGGCAGGCAGCGTGGTGGGGAACACTGCCAATGGACGCAGCATTTGCAACGTGTTTATTGTCTTCCTGGCTATTACTCCTTTCTTTCTAAAGCCACGTTTTATATAAACTGAAGTCAATGCTTTGTACCATGAGTTTCGAAGCCAGCACGCATGTCGAGAGTTTCAGCATCCTCGGTGTGTCTGTGTAAACTCTCTCTGACGTGAACACCCAGGTAGAGGTGATGCAGACCTTCCAGCCGCAAGCCGTAATCACGTAGCATTTCTGCTGAGCTGCTTTATGACCTAGCTGACAGCTTGCAGAACACCTGTGCAGGGGGTCTGGAATCCTCCATTCTGTCTTTTGTTTCAACAGAGTCCTGCTAGTGTTGTGAGCATTCTGTCCTGTCAAGAGTAACTGGCTCTCTTACTCCTTTGATTACCTCCCTAACACCTGTGTACTGTTACAGAACAAACTGTGAATCTTGTTGTAGGGATGGTACATCCCTCTGAAATATGTGTCTGTTTTAAGTGTGAGTGAACAAGGAACTCTGCAATATTTTCTTAATTTCCTTGCACCTACTTTTTAAATTCCCTTTGTGATGTTTGTTCACCCTATAGAGAAAAAAAATATCTGTATCTGTGTATGTATTTTCTGTTGTGTCTCTTTGTGTCTAAATAAAGTTTATTGAGGATACAGGTGGCATTCGTGGCTAACAAGGGTTGCAGAATCAAATCGGGACCAGTGGCTCCGGAGGGCGAGGTGGGCTGCCCTATAAGTCACTGAAAGACACAGTCCTAGTCATACCCATATCCACTCATGCCTGGGACGTCAGGCCCGCGCGCCGTCCACTTCATCATAATTCTCTATCACTGTGAAACAAAACACTCTTAAAGTTGAGCATTTTAAAACGATGATGAACGTTTATTACCTTGGGTAGTTTCTGCAGTCCAGGAATTCGGGAGCCACTGAGCAGGGTGCTGTGTCCTGAGGCTGCAGTCCCAGCGCCAGCTGGGGCTGCTGCATTGTCTCAGCGTCGGGCTGGGGCTGGGAGACCTGCTTCTCAGGTGCTTCCCTCACAGGGCGCTGGCATTGGCAGAGGCCTTGGTTTCTCTCTGTGATATTCTCTCTGTGACTCCTTGAGTGTCCTCACAGTATGTTGGCAGGGCGTCCTCAGAGGGGCAGACCCAAGGAAAAAAAGACAGAGCCACAGTGTCCTTAATGACCATCATTTCCATAATATTCTATTGGTTATACAAGTCAGCCCGATGCAGAGTAGGAGGAGACTTCACAAGGGTGTGACTATCAGGTGCCAAGGATCACTGAAGGTCACTGGTGGTGGCTGCCATCCTCCTATAACCCAAAGAGCTGAGCTATGAATGTGGATCTTTCAACAGAGCACAGCAACTCCTACGAAGGTTTCTGAGCTGCATTGGTCCCACCGCTGGCCCTGCTCCTTGTAGGTGGGCCCCTCTGGGACACCAAACAGTTCAACCCACAGAACACATAGTTGTGGTTCTTGGTTCTCACGGTCGCTTAAATTCTTCATGAGGCTTGCTCTGTGCTAAACAATATTCAGAAGTAAACAAAACAGAATCTGTTCTGTGGAGCGTATCCTCCCTGGGGAAAGCAGACAAAATAAGTTCCTGATGACAGGAACAAGGAGTCAGGGAGCTCTGTGGCAGGAAGCCACTCTTGGGTAGGGGAGTCATTGAGCAGACGCCTGCATCCCAAGCAGAGGCCCCAGGAAGGCCCTGACGTGGAAGCTTCCTCGTGGGCTCAAGATGTAGGAGAGAGGCTGGTGTGAGTGCAGCAGGATAGAAGAAGCCAAGGGCAGAAGGAGGTGGAAACAGAGAGACAGGGGAGCCATGCCATGCATTTATCAGGCCGTGGACAAAATTAAAAATCACAGCGCCGCCATCAGAGCAACATAAAGGTCATTCTCTATCCGTACCTGTCCTTTTAGTCACTGCCACCTGGGGCATCCAAGGGGCCTTACCCTGCCCGTGGGTGGAGGGCTTTGCTATGGCTACTGCCTGTTATCTCCCTCTTGCCTGTGCGAGCGGGGCCTGCCTCCTCAAGTCCAGATCTTCTGCATTCTCTTCCACCCAAAGGCCTCTGAAACCTCCCCGTTCCAGGAATGTAGCTTGTGTGTATTTTTTTCATTTAGATGATAACTAAAGTTTTATAAGCTAAGAGAATGGAGGGGGTGGGAGGACAGAGGGGGTGCTTTGGAAATGAGGATCTCTTTAGTCCTCACACAACCTTGTTCTCTGGAAAAAGGACAACTCCATTCTCCCTTCCTTCAGAGCAAGCCAAGCCCGACTGTAAGGGGTGCCTGTAAGCTCACCGACCCCATGTGAATGCCCCGGGGGAAGCAACCACTCAGGGGTCTCTGATGTGACACGTTCTCCATTGTGTGTGTTTAATTCTCTTCCATTCCGTCCTCTTTTGTTTCAACTCCATTACTGACTTTTTCTGGTCCCTCTTCCTTTATTTTCCCCCTGCCTGTGCCTAAGGCCTTCTGGTGGCACGTGGCCACTGTGTGGACCCAGGATAACTCTCAGAACTAATGGGGCAGTCAGCACGGGCTTTAGAGGGAGCATCATTGCCCCACCAACCCGAGACAGATTATCTAAGATCCGCGCGTGATGGTCCCTGTTCTCAATGGCACTGGTAGCCCTCAATGGAAGCTTGGATGACACCAGTCCTGTGTCCCATTTCACAGGCCCAGAGGCATTAGGAGATAGAAATGTACTCCAGCTTCAGGGAGGACTCCTTCGGTTTCAGAGAGCTCTTGTTAGCCCCATGTTACAGGAGAAAAACTGAAGCTAGGGTGGCCAAGTTCATCTGCCCAGATAACATCAGACAGTATTGCCCCATTCCAAATCCAGGCTCGTTTCCCAAACTTGAACTCCCAACCTCTGTGTACCCTGCCTCTCGCCAACGGGAGGGGCCGAGGCAGTGGATGGGCTGCAGTTCAGCGGGAACCGCACACTGGTGGGCACTGGGTAACCGATGGCTGTTTCTCATTGGAGGTACCTTCTGTGGGACAGGAAGTGACAAAAAGGACATGGACCAGGAAGTAGAGCATTAACACTGTGTAAGCAGGGTCTGTCCTTTCAGAAACGAAGTTTATTTCCCTCTAATAATTTTTCAGGGTCAGTCTACACCTACAGAGACCCTATTCTATTTAGGCAGTTTGTTTAAAATCTGTCAGGTAGTTCTTTTTTTTTTTTTTTTCCTTCTCTTGAGTCTGGTAGAAAGAGCCAGAAGAATCTTTCCAGAAGCTCTTACACATCAGTAGTGTTAATACCAACGACTCCACCCGTGCCCCCCAGGCCATCCCAGGCCTTAGTCCTTGTGGGACTGAAGGACAGCACTCACTGCAGCTGTCTTCTGCCCTCAGCGGTTTGCAGAGTGTGATGTGCTGGTTACTGCTGCCCGTCTTCTAGTGTCTTGCTCTGTTCACTGGGTGCTTTCCGCCATTCCAGGAGCCAGCGAGAGGGGTGTGTGTTGAGGGGTGAGAGAGAGAGGGAGCAGGATCCCAAAGCCTTTGCTGAAAGGTGGGCGCTCCAAAGCGATTGCCCCTTTGTGGGAGGCAGGCAGTGTGGCCCGTGGAGCCATTCACGCCCTGTAGGCACGTTGGCTGAGTGTGCCGGACACTGTTCTTGGCATTGAGGATGCAGCAGGCAGGAAGCAACAACAGAAGTCAAGAAAGAAAGGAGTAAATATATGAAGTATGTCAACACGGAGGTAAGAACTATGGAGCAAATGAAGCAGGGAAGGGAAGGGACGAGTTCCCGTTTTTATAAGAGCATCCAGCAGGTTTCAGAAAAAGGTGACATTTGAACAGAGACCAAGGAGGTGAAGGACCAAGTCAGCTGGATTCCTGGGGAAGGTTCTCCCGGTTGAGGGAGCAGTGGTGCATCGCCCACCTGGCTTGCACGGCGACAGCTGTGGGCCGGAGCAGATGAGCCAAGTGTGAGCAGCAGCGATTGGGTCCGAGAGGGGCTGGGGGTGCCTCCACAGCAACTGTGGGGTCGTTGGTGGAACTGGCTTCCAGTCGAGGCCAGAGGAAGGACAGAACGTCTACATCCTGAGGCACTGGGAAGCTGGAAGGCTGGGAGAGACAGGTTTAGGCAGAGGTTGAGGGTGAGGTAAATTCGCTCTGGCTTCATGTTAAGTTTTAGATGCTTATTAATAATCCATGTGGAATGTCAAGTTCATGGGGGGTGTCCTGGCTGGGGATATAAACGAGGGAGTTTCCAGTTCATGAAGCCAGGAGCCTGGGCAAGATCAGCTGTGGTGTGCCGCTTCCCCAGGGGGCAGGGGCTCGAGAAGGGGGTCACGGGGCGCCTCAGCGTGGGGAAGTTGGGGGGTGAGGAGGGTCCCCCAGAGGAGACTAGTCAAGTGTGGGGAGCCAGGAAGCAAGACAGTCGTGGCAGAAGGTGTCTTGGACATCGAGGGGGAAACAAGCAAGGGTTTCCGGGAGGGAGCGAGCTGCTGTCCGCTGTCGAGGGGCCCGGTGAACTGGAGCCTAAAGTGGCCACTGGGCGCAGCATGGGGTCACCGGAGGTCATTGGTGACCTGGACAAGAGTACTTTTGGGGTGGCAGTGCACACGTCTGTCCGATGGATGCAGGGAGAGCAGATACTGCCTGGGATGTGACCCTACGTGACCGGGGCACACTGAGTAATGGGAAGAGGGGGGTTCATGACACTAGCCTCTCTATTTTGGGGTATCTTTGAAATGCTCCATAATAAAAAGTAAACGTGTTTTTAAAATAAGAGAGTGGAGGAAGAGAAATAGGAGACAACAGGTACAGTCTTGAGCATTTTAATGTAAGGGGAGTGGAGAACAAGGGCGGCAGCTGGGAGTAGGGTATAAAGGGGACTTCTGTTGGGTGGTTGCTGAGATGGGAGAAATCACAGTGTCTTTGTGTGTCCAGGAGTGAGCCACTAAAGAAGGGCAGATTGAAACTGCGGGTGGGGAGGGGTTTCAGAAGTGATGTCCTTAGTGGGTGAAGCCTCTGCCACCCAGGCAGAGGGGCGGGACTTAGAGCCACAGACAGAAGGTGGAGAGTGCGTGACCACAGGTGCACGCACGGGGGCGGATGCCATTGCTGCTCGGGTTCTCAGCTGTGAATGAGGGTTGGGGGACCAGCCCTCCCAGTTTGCCCAAGACCATTGCAATTTTAGCACGGAAAGGCCTGTGTCCTCAGACACCCCCTGGTCTCTGGTGTAGGGGGTGGCTGGTCCCCTTGTGACAATGTCTGAGTAGACCCATCTGCACAGCATCTTTGTCACCCATCTCTAGAGCCCGTAGTGGCCTGAGGACACTGCTGCCTTGGCTGACCCCTGTACAGCCTTCAAGTAGTCAGAGCCTTGGGACTGGACTTCTCTGAGGCCACCTACCTGGGAGGTGCAGGGGTGCTGCCCTGTGGGGTCTGGAATGGCCCCCAACGAAAGATCCTGGACAGAATGTCTTCATTTTGTCCAAATGATGCCCCCCTGGGGACTAGGCTGGATAGGGCCCACCCCGCTGCCCAGGCACTCCCCATGAGGCCTAAGGCAGAAAGTGAGGGAGGGGAGTAAATGCTATCGCGTGTTGGGGGCGTCGGAGCAGGTGTGATATCAGAACTGGAAACGGAACCAGCCTGATGCCGGTTTAGAAGGCTCAGCAAGAAGGGGCGCTGCTGAGATGGGAGCCCGGCTGCTCAAGATCCCAAGTCTAAGAAGGAGGAACATGGCCCAGAAGGAGAGGCTGGAGAGATTTCAGTGCCTGGGCCCAGGGCGCTTGCTCCCTGAGATGAGGATGGAGCAGAGATGGGCTCTGAACATTCAGAAAACATACAGGTGTTAGCCAGTCATGAGCCTGGGCAGGTCATGGGGGGGAAGAGGGCAGGGCGAGGGAAACCAAGGGCCAGAGCCTTTTTTTTTTTTTTTTTTAATTAATCCTCACCCGAGGACATTTCTTTCCTTGCTTTTAGAGAAGGAGGAAGGGAGAAAGGAAGGGAGAGAGAGGAACATTGGTGAGAGAGAAGCATCGATTGGTTGCCTCCCGTACGTGCCCAGACTGGGGATCACACGTGCCTGGGCCTGGGATCACCCGAACCTACAGCCCTTCGGCTCTGGGATGACACCCCAACCCACTGAGCTACACTGGCCAGGGCAGGCCAGAGCCTTGTGGTCCGTGTGACGGGTGGGAGATGTTAGAGGGCCAGAGGCGGGGGGGCTTCTGGTGCTGACAAGATCTAAGGGAGGGCAGGTGGCTGCATGAAGGGGACAGGAAATCAGAACTGAGGGCAGGGCCCTGGTTCAGCTTTGTCAGGTTCCACCTGGGCTGTGGACACCCCAACCCGCACTGTTCTTCTTGGTGTCTCTCCTCAGCCCTTTCTTGAGCCCCACTGCTGGCCCGAACCCTACACGCCCCTGGACTTATGCTCACCTCTTCCGCCGGCCCATTTGTCAGGGCACTACCATGGCCATATGTGACACAGGGTTCGAAATTAGGTCTTTTCTTCCAGAAAGGAAAGAATGAGTGTGTAGGCTTCTACAGAACTGCAGGCTGCCACCCCCACACCAAGATTTGAGCAAGAGCCTTCAGACCAGCCTGTGAATATAGCAAGGCGACCCCTGAGCTGCGTGGCTAAAGGAATCCAGCTTAGATATTTTCACACTCTGAGGGCCCAGGGGAGTGAGTGGGTTTGAATAAACCAAGGTATTCACAGGCTGGACTCCAGATAAAATGCAGAACTCAGAGGCGTCTGGTCTCCATGGCAACAGTGAGCCTGGAAGCAAGAGAGAAGGCAGGCTGGGTCTGGCTTGCCTGAGGTTGGCCCCTGAGCTGTACCACCTGGGAGCATTCCTTCCTGCACCTCTGCATGGGCTAGGGGAGGGCAGGAAGGAGTGGGCCGAGAGCAGAGAACTCTCAGGCTCTGCGCTGAGGGCACCAGAGGTTTAAGCTATCTGCTGGTTCTCACCTGCCCACGTGGGGCAGCTGCCTCTGTGAACTCAGTGCCTGCTCACTCCTGATGAACAGCTCTCCATCGAGAACAAGGCGTTGAGTTGGTGTGCTCAGATTTATTCCGCGGTAGTTCTTTTTTTAAAGATCTTATTTATTTATTTTTAGAGAGAGAGGAAGGGAGGGAGAAAGAGAAGGAAAGAAACTTCAATGTGTGGTTGCCTCTCGGGACCTGGCCCGAACCCCAGGCATGTGCCCTGACTGGGAATCAAACCAGCAAGCAACCCTTTGGTTCACAGGCTGGTGCTCAATCCACTGAGCCACACCAGCCAGGACTCTCCACGGTATTTCTTATGCTCCAGGCCAGCACACACAGGCTGTCCCTGAGCCTTACCCTCAGGACAATATGTGGTATCAGTGGGACTATTCTGTTAGTTAGAATTGAGTTAAAATCACAAGGTGACCAATTGGTTAAAATGGATTGTCTCAGAAGCAAAACTGGGTCTGCATGAATGTTGACTTTGATGCTTACCCAATGAATCCGTTTCTCTGTGTAACTGCTGTTCAAACAAAATAAAAGGAAATAAAGCAAAACAAAACCCAGGGCAACACCTTTGAGAGTTTCAAAGTTGGATACTTGAATTTGTGATCTCAGCCATTTTGCTTAAAGGCAGCTGTTCTACGAAATCCCCTTTCTCACATGGGTCCCCCCAAAAGAACACCTGTGACCCCTCGGGAAGCAGAAAGGGTGCTGGGCCAGGACCCTGTCCCCACCTAGATTAGTTCTGGCTGCTCCGTCTGAGGAGCGTGGTGCTTTGGACCCCCTTCCTGAGCCACCCACGAGTCCACCTCTAAGGTAGGGCCACCGAATTTGCCATTGAGAGACCCACTCGAGGTACCGAGGAAGTTGTCCATGAATTTTTCACGCCACTTTCTGGCTCACCTCATTCTAATAACATGCTTGGGTCGAAGTGGCACATTGATAGGTGAGGACATATCTAAGTTGTCACCCAACTCCCGCTACCAGGGTAAATGGTGGCACAGAGAAACATTCCCGTCCATAAGGCCGTTTGCCGAGTGCTGGACCATACCTGTCCCTGTTTAATGCTTGTTGGTGGGCCGTGCAGGGTGCCGGGCAGGTGTAAGGAGAGCAGGGAGAGTACATGGCAGAGGACGAGGGTCAGGAGGCACCGGCAGGCTCCTTGCCTTGGGACGTTGCAACTCTTACCCATAGGGAGCGCGAATGTTCTCAAAAGAGGAGCAACGCAGATGCAGTGGGTGCAGCCAGAGTTTCTAGTACACTGGGATCAGGGAAACAGCCCTCTCTCCTCGGCTGCTGCCAACCCAACTCTCCCTCTCTGCCAGGCAGGAGTAGGAGGCGCCCAGGATGCCTTCAGCGCCCTGAGTCTCAGTGGTCTCTTTAAATCCCCCTTGGGAGGGCAGAGAGGACCAAGCTGTTTTCCCAGAGGCCAGCTTGCCCAACCAGAGGTCGAGCAGCTCAGATCTGTGCTCTTCTTGTTTCCCGTTGCTTCCTAGTGCCAGACCTGAGCTTCTTCCTGCCATGACCATGGCTCAAGTGGGCCCAGCGGAGGTGTGTGGCCAGTTCAGTCTCTTCCTGGCATTGCTCTTGGCACTCACTGGTCATCTGAGTTGGGAATCTCCCCTTCCTATGAGCCAGCCCTCGGCATTGGCTTTCCGCATTCTCTGCTGCTCACTGCCAAGTCTCAGAAACCATGACAGCTAAGCTAGGTGGCTGTCAGGCCCTGGGAAGGTGGCAGAAATGTCACTGCCATGCCAGCTAGATTCTGTGGCCAGGAGAAGACAGTCTCTCAACCAACAGTTACCGGGGTTTCCTGGTGGCCTAGCAGCGGGACAGAATACTGGTGTTTTCAGGTTCTCAGGACTCCACTTTCTGAAAGACAACCACATCATTCCGTATCTCTGCTTTCTGCAGATTTGTATGCGGCAGAATAAAGAAACCCAGCCTCAGCCTCAGTCTTACTCCCCTCCCCAAAGCGATGCGAACTTCCCTCATTAGATAGCTGTAGAAGAAGAAAAAAAGCAAGAAGAAGAGGGCCACTGGAGTCAGACATGCTTGGCGGCTCCAAGCCCTACCCACACTGCTAGCTGTGTGACCTTGACCTCTATGACATTGACCTATATAACAAGGTAGTGGTAACACCCACTGCACAGGGCTAATGTGGAATTGTGTGCGATCATGCAAGTGCCAGAGCGCTAAGCGCTCAAGCCACGGTTGCTCATCGTATCAGTCATAGCTCCAGCATGCTGTAGCGCCTTGTTACTGCGGATAACACTGGGATCCGCAGCGTGGGCATCCCCTGGGGGCAAGGGAGACGGGGAGGCTCTGGCACCCCATCCTGAACCTACTGACTCAGGATCTGCTTTTCAACAGGATCATCAGGTGCCTCACAGGCATATTCAACCTTGAGCAACTTCGGTGTAGAAGCGTTTTGGCTTTAAGTGTGGTTCCTCTATGGTCTTCAGTGCAACGTCCATCTCAGAGGTTCATTTGCCGTGAAGTCTCGTTTGATACGTGGCTGAGGGGTGATGCCAACAGACTGTCTAAGTCTCCAGTGTCCTGCCCCAGATGTCAGAATCCTGGAGTTTTGTCTGTTTCAATAAAACTGAAGTATTAGTTGAGTGAAGACACATAAAACATTGTCTGCCTTCAAAAAGCCAGGCAGTGCGAATCCTGCCAGTCAGTGGGCAGTGCCCTGCAGCAGGTCCTGAGGACAGTGAGGGGCCTCCAGGAGGAAAACGCTGCCTCTGGACGGGAGGGTCCTAAATGGCCTCTGTCGGGAGACAGGATTTGAGTGGCCCCTGCAGGACAGGAGACAGGTTGTGACACGCCAAGAGTGAGGCAGGGTGGGCATTTCAGAAGAGGTGCCTGCTGGACCAAGGCCTGGAAGTAGAAATGCCTATGTGAGGGGTGCAGGGAAGTGAGGAGGCCACGGGACACCTGGAAGGGGCAGCAGGAAATGGACCGCGAAAGGTGAGTTGGGGCTGAGTTCATAACCCTAGTTCATTGTCACCTTTCTACTCTTCTGCCTTTAAGAATAAAACTAAGAAGCAGAACAGATACATGAAAAGCTGGCTTCTGAGAGGCTGACTCCACGGGCAGAGATGGACCTAGCAAACTCACGGCCAGCTCCCCAAGACCTGTTCCCACCACCAAGAGGGCCCTGCCTTGCATGAGCCAGGCATAGCTCAGGCTGCGGAGCTGAAGGGAGTCGGGGGCACTCATGGGTTCAGGGTGCCAGACGCCACGTTTCCGACTTGGAAGTATTGCTATTGTGTCTGCCCTCCATTTCCTTGCGTAAATCAGAGCACTGAACGGGAATATGGCGCCCTTCGTTCTCGGGTATTCTGGGGTGGTTTCAGGATAAGGCACCTCCTGAATGTAGAACTGCAGCACAGACTACAGCGGGCGGCTTTTCTCGCAGAGGAGGGCTTGGAGCTTCAACACCTGTGTGGTCCCAGAGTGGCCTGTTCTGCTCCAACTCTAAGATACTTGCAAGAGACTGTCTGGACATGGGCATTAGACTGGAGAGAGGTGATTTTTCTTCGAGGTTAATAGCAGATTGTTCATAGTTCATACCTGAGGGTCCTTCCCCTAGCGGTCCATAGATTACACCTTGGGCCCAGAGGGCCAGGCTTGTCTAGTGTTCATTCCTTGAAGAATATTGATATTATTCCTTGTTCCCTTCATCTGCTTCCCAGTGAAACATTCTGATTTTGCCCTGGGAGGGTAATTCTGGGGAAGCATGATGGTTTTCTGTTTTGTTTTGTTTTTAAAAACTGAGAGCAATTGAACGCAGATGCCTGAGCCCTGAACCCTGAATCCAGTCAATGAAACAGAGGGGGCTCTGGCAAGGACACCAGCTACGCCCAGATCGGATCTTGGCCAATATGACAGAAGCTTATGTCAGTGCAAATGAAGGTGAGGGTCCTTCAGTGGATACGGCACCCCTAGCTGCTCAGGTGCTCGAGGAGAGCCCTGCATGCTCTCCTTAACGTCTTTCTTTCCCTCATCACCCACAGCCAAGTCTACCACCATTCCACTCCATTCTTCACTGCTTGCCCCCTTCTTAGCCGGCCTCCCAGTCCACAACTCCCTCCCTTTCCGTCTAGACAACTTGTGAAGACCTCCTACAGGGAGTTTCATTTTTGCCCCCAACATCCCGTCCTTTACCCAGTAGCCAGTATGATTTAATTTATTCTAACCTGGTATAACCTGACTTAATCAGATTTACCTAATCTGACCCACAGCTAAGATCTATTATCACCTCTGCTCTGTTAAACCTCAGAGACTCTCTACTAGAGCCAGAGTCTTAAAACATTAACCCTAACTCTTTGGAATAGAGCTCGCCCATCATAAAAAAACTGGCTGAGTTCAAAACTCTGAAATGACTATGTGTGCGTACTCTTCCTACCCATCTGTTTGGCCGTTGACATGAGTCAGGAGCAAAGCAAATAATGTGTCATGCAAGGCCTGCACCATCTGGTCCATACTGTTCTTCTTGTTCAGTGCACTCTAGCCAAAATTGGTTTGCTTTCTCTTCTTCCCTCCTTAGGGCCTTTGCACAAGCTGTTTCTTCTGTCTGGAATTTTCTCCTTGGTCCTTAATAGACCAGTTTACTCATTGTTCAGGCCTCTATTTGAATTTCCCTTCTTTGATCAGATCTGCTTTGCCCTTCACATGGAAATTAGATCTTCCACTATATTTTCTAATTGCACCCTTCATATTTACTTTCCCGTACTCTTCAAAAAATATTTTTAATTTGTATGATTTCTTGCCTGGTATCTGTCTTTGCCGCTGACTCTGTAAGTAGGACCATGTCTGGGCATGTTTACGGCTGTGCACCTGTGGCTGGCACAGTGCCTGGCTCGGAGTTAGTGTTCAGTGGTGTTTGTGAATGAATGAATGAATGAATGAGGAATGAATGGGTGAATGCATGGACTGAAGCAACACTAAACTGAGAGTCAAGAAACTTGAGAAACGGTTGTGGATGAATGTGGTCTTGGGAAAATTGCTTCACTTCTCTGGGCTTATATCTCCCGACCTATAAACTTCTTCTGCAAGATACTGCCTGGTCCTGATGTCCCAGGCCGTGGCACGGGTGCTGAGACCCAGGCTCAAGGCTGATGTAAGCCATCTCCGTGCCCCTTTTCAGTCGTCTCCGGAGCTGTTCTCCACCTCTCACACCTCTGTGAGAATCGGTGCCCCTTCATTTTCAAGTTCACTGTACTCTTTATGGCTCCAATCGTGTGCATTTTAAACACAAAACAAGGATACAATATAGTCACCATTTTGTATCTTCCTTCTAAACCTCCTGTGGCTTGGAGATCATTCACTATCTGCACAGACAGATCTAGCTCAGTCTTTCCTTTCCTCAGTGGCTGCTAAATAATTCATCACGTTACAGCATCATTTATATAGTCAATATTAGGCCCACCACTTGCTTTCTTTTTATTACTTTATAACTTTTAAATGTTTTTATTGAGAAATAATTTCAGCATTACATACAAGTTATAAAAGTAGTACAAAAAAAATCCTGTATACCCTTCAAACTCTTCAAATTTTAACATTTTATTACATTTGCTTTATCATTGTCTCTCTTTGTCTCTGTCTCTCTATCTCTCTATGTGTGTGTATACATGTTATGTATATATGAGCATATATATATGCATTTTATTTTTTTCTATAAAAATATATGAATATAATATTTTTTAAATCTTCACCTGGGGACATACTTATTGATTTTAATCAGAGGGAAAGAGAGGGAGAAAGAGAGGAAGAGAAACATCAGTGTGACAGAGAAGCATCAATGTGTGGTTGTCTCTCGTACCCACCCCGACTAGGGATTGAACCTGCAACCAAGGCATGTGCCCTGACAGGCTCCCTTTTGGTTTACAGGATGATGCTTCAACCAACTGAGCTACACTGGGCAGGGCGTATAATAGTTTTTTGCTGTTGTTGTTTTTTAATATTTGAGAGTAAGTTGCAGATGTGATGGTCCTTTGTCCCTAAATACTTAAGTATGTATTTTCTAATACCATGGACATTCTCTTACATATCCAGAGTATGATTATTAAAGTCAGAAAATTAACATTGATAAAACATCATTACCTAATACAGTTTCTATTAGATGTACCACTAATGTCCTTTATAGCAAAAGAAATATGATTTTCTTGGCTCAGTTTCACATGTTCTTAGGTTTGCAACTGGGGTTTCTTTACCATTTAGACCAATGACCGGTTATGTTTGTGTATATGAAGGTTGACTTCTGTGTGTTCATTATATATCCTGCTGTCAGTTTATTTTATTGCTTGAGTTATTTTTATCATTCCCATTCCAGGTACTCTACAATATCATATACAGATAGAAATAGTTTTGCTTCTTCTTTACCTTTAACTTTAGTTGATTTCTCTTGTCTGATTGTGTTGACTTAATACCACTAGTAACGTGTTGAAAAGTAATGGAGATAGAAGGCATCCTCGTATTTATTCTGATGTTAGTGAAAATGCTCCCTAGCTTCTCATTACTGTCTTTAGGACCAAAGTAGGTAGGTAGGTAGGTAGGTAGATAGATAGATGGATTGATATGTAGATATATGCTGATTCAGATTAATTCACAATAAAGTATCCCTCAATTCCTATTTTCTTGAGCTTTATAAAAATCAGCAGTGATTACTGAATTTTGTCAAAAGCTTGTTCAGCCTCTATGGAGATAATTTATTATTTTTCTCTTAGATCTATTAATAAGGTGAATAATATTAATGGATATCCTAACATTGATTCAATCTTGTAGTCCTAGAATAAATCTCACTTGCTCGTGTTGTATTATGTTTTAATATGGTATTGGATTCTCTCTGTTTATGTTTTCATTTACTATTCTGTATCAATATTCACGAATGACACTGATCTCTAGTTTTCTTTCTCATGCTATTGCTATCATGTTTAATGTCCACATTACACTTGCTTTATTAAATAAATTGGGAATTTTCCTTCATTTTCAAAGCTCTGGAATCATGTGTTCAACATTGGGACTATCTGGTTTTTGAAGATTTTTTTTTAGTATATTTTATTGATTATGTTGTTACAGTAGTCCCATTTATTTTTCCCTTTGCTCCTCTCAGCCCAGTGCCCCTCTTCTCTCCAGCGATCCCACCCCCCTTAGTGTCCATGGGTCATGCATATAAGTTATTTGGCTTCACCCTTTCCTATATTATTCTTAACTTCCCCCTGTCTATTTTGTACTAACCGATTATGCTTCTTAGTCCCTGAACCCTTTCCCCATTTCTCCACCTTCCCCCTCCCAGCTGATAATGCTCCAAATGATCCTCATACCTAGGATTCTGTTCCTATTCTGGTTTGCTTAGTTGGATTTTGTTTTTATTTTTAGATCCAGTTGTTGATAGTTGTGAGTTTGTTGTCATTTTAATGTTCATAGTTTTGATCTTCTTTTTCTTAACTAAGTCCCTTTAACATTTCATATAATAAGGGCTTGGTGATGATGAACTCCTTTAGCTTTACCTTGTCTGGGAAGCACTTCATCTGCCCTTCCATTCTAAATGATAACTTTGCTGGATGGAGTATTCTTGGTTGTAGATCCTTGCTTTTCATCACCTTGAGTACTTCTTGCCAGTCATGCCTGCAGTGTCTTTTGAGAAATCAGTTGATAGTCTTATAGGAATTCCTTTGTAGGTAACTTTGCTTTTCTCTTCTTGCTTTTAAGATCCTCTCTTTATCTTGAAACTTTGGCATTTTAATTATGATGTGTCTTGGTGTGGTCCTCTTTGGTCTAGCTTGTTTGGGACTCTGTGCTTCCAGGACTTATACGTTTATTTCCTTTGCCGAATTTGGGAAGTTTTTCTTCATTATTTTTTCACGTAAGCTTTCAATTTCTTGCTCTTCCTCTTCTCCTTTTGGCACCCATATGATTTGGATGTTGGCATGTTTAAAGTTGTCCTAGAGGTTCGCAAGCCTCTCTTCATCTTTTTTAATTCTTGTTTCCTCCTTCTGTACTGGTTGACTGCTTTTTTCTTCCTTATGTCCCAAGTCATTGATTTGAACCCCAGTTTCCTTCCCTTCACCATTGTTTTTGTGTGGATTTTCCTTTATTTCATTTAAGATAGCCTTCACTTCTTCTCTTATGTGTTTGCTGTACTTAAGCATATCTGTCAAGCCTGTGAGCATCTTTATCACCAGTGTTTTAAATTCTATGTCTGTTAGGTTGACTACCTCCTCGTTGCTTAGTTCTCCCTCAGTTGCATTATTTCTACTCTGGCATATGGAGCATCTGTAATAACCTGTGTTTTAGTCTTTGAGATTAGATATAGATATTGATATTGATAGAGATCTATCTGTACGCCCACCATGAAGTTTTCCCGTTCATCTCACGGCTGGGTGAAGTGCATCTTCCAATCGATTGCTCAGGAAGGGCTCAGGGATGCAGAATTCCCTGTTGTTGTAACTTGAAACTGTTGTTCTATAACCTTGACACTTGAAAAGAAGTTTGCCTAGTGATAAAATTCTAGGTTCACACTTTCTTTCTTTGAGTTTTTTTAAAATGCTGCTCCACTATTGTCTTGCTTTGTGTGTTATTTTTTTAGAAGCCTGATGACAGACTAATTCTTCTAACTTTCTAAGTTATTTGATCTTTTTGCTTAAAAGCCCTGATAGTTTTTTTTTTCTCTATCTTTGAAGTCTGTTAGTTTTATTAGGACATCAGAGTTGATCATTCTGAGCACATTTTCCAGGTACCTGTTGGGCTCTCTCTATATTTAAAGATAGCTTTTTTGAGTTATATTTCTGTCTATGTTATCTTCCATGGTTTCGTTTTTCTTCTTAAGGGGCTTCAGTTACAAATATGTTGTTTTTTTCTTTCCTGGCTCCCCATGCAACCACTTTCTGTCGAATTCATTTTGCTTTCATTAGTTTATTTTTTGACTGTGCTGCATTGTTTATGAGGTGAGGATTTTACAGCCATTACTTCTGTGAATGGTCACGGTGGAGCGGGGAGCATTGTGCCTTCTCCTAGCCCATGGCAAGAACCACACCGGGTGTCAGGATCCCTTCCCATAGCCTCTGGGGACGGATCAATGAGGATAACCTCAAAGAATCTATATGTGGAATCTTCACCAAGCCAGTAAGAACTCAGGGTGCACAGAGCCCCACAGTGATGCCCAGCTCGCCCCTTGGCAACAGACTGAGGGCTCCGAGCAAACGTGAGCTGGTTAACACCATGATATGAAGGGCAGGCTTGCTGTAGGTCGCGCCCTGAGGAACAGGGCATTTGCAGCCCCCATGGTGTGCATGGATCCTATACATGACATAACCTGCTGGGCCTTGTATCCCAGCCTGTGTGCTTTATCAGGTGGGTGGGGCGGGGCAGGGCATGGAGCGCAGGGAGCTGGTGGTACTGCCAGCAGTGCAGCCTGAGAAGGAGGCCATCACATTCGGATGCTTCCTCCGCCACAGCTCCTGGTTGCGCCTGTAAGCGCCCACCTTGGCTTAGCTGATGGCTGTGGCCAGACAGAAAGGAAGAAGCTCATTTGTTCATTTTTATTATTTTGATTGCTCTCTTGCCTTTCATCAATGCCTTTAGTAAGTTTTATTTTGACTCTCTCTTTCTTAGGCATCTTGTACATTAGTCTTTATTCTGTCTTTTCTGAGTTCAGTGGATTCTCTTTAAATTTCTATTCCTTTTTTGCCACGTGTTTTTAGTTTTTGAATTTTTGTTTTACGGGGTTTTTTTTTATAACTACAAATATGTCTTTTAAATTGTTTAATTTATTTTGGAGTGTTCCATTTTCTTCTGCTTAATGGTTATTTTTGTGTAGTGTTGGAAGAAAACTGTCATCAGTAGAGGTTTGTGGATTCTTATTTTATGTTTTTTAATCATATGCCTTCATTCACATTTCTTCTATCCAGTTTTTTATTTCATGCGTTATAAGATTCCTGTGTTAATGGTTGTGTTTTCTTTTTTCCTTTTTTGTTTGTAATTGACGCATGAATTTTTATAAGCATTTTATTAGATTTATTGGAGTGACATGGAATAAAACATTATATAAATTTTAGGTATACAACTTTATACTTTGACATCTGTGTACCCTATCGTGTGTTCACCACCCAACATTTAGTCTCCTTCCTTTTGATATAGAAAGTACAGTTTTTTCATGGACTTTTTATTATTATTATGGAAGTGATATGTGTCCTCTCATTTTTTCCCTCTTTTGTACTTTCCTCCCCTGCGCTTCACTTCCCCTTTACCAGCCGATCCCCAAAGAGCTCCCCTTTTTTCCTTTTTACCTTCTCCTCATCTAGAAGCAGTGTGTTGGAAGGCTGTAATGTTGAACTGCATTTAGTCAGCACTTTGACCTACCAGGGCAGTTTCTCAGTTTTCACACTGAGGGTGCATGTTCTCATTTGTAAAAACTTTTCCTTAGGCAGGCTGCTATCTCTTCTCTCTTTTACCTTGTGTTTTCAGTTGGTTTTTTTTTTTTCCTTCCCTAGACTGTCCTTGTTCATCATAGGGCTTGTATCAGAAGTCAAAACACTACTTGCTGAGATTTATTTTTATTAAAAGTAATTTAAAATGAGCATTTTCTGGTTATGCTGAGCACATAGCTAGAAATGACAGGGTTGGAATTAAGACCAGAGCTGCCTGGTTAGAAAGCTTCTGGTTGCATTATGCAACAGAGATGGGCAGGGGTCGTGGAATATGCAGGTGTGGGGATAAAGCCGCGCATGTGAAGCTAAGCCACAGTTGTGCATGGCCTTATATACTGGTGTAATGCGGTCTTTACCTCCCACCTCTGCTGCTGACTATGGAAAGCCCTAATCAGTTAGTGGTAATTCTACTAATTGGACGTAGGACTGAATATTGTATCACTGACAAGTATGGGATTATGTGACCACCCCATTTTTCATTTTCCTACAATGGCAAGTGCAGCGAGACAGAAATCAGCACATAACTTTTATGGCAATGTTGAGCCCTGCTGAAGGCTTTAGCGTAGGATGATGAAACTTCAGGCAAAGAACTAGACTAAACACTACTGCCAAGGGTCCCTGATAAAAATTAAGTCTCCAGATCCAAGAACTTGTCTTAGTCTTCATTGTTCTTGTTTTTCTTTTTCTCCAGAACTTGACACTCTGGACTTCCCACCCTCACCTGAAAGTAATTTCCCATGATGCCGGACTACAGTTTTTCTTTGGCCATGCCTTCTTGGTCTCCTTTTCTCGGTGTAGTTTCTTTCCATTGCTCTACAAATATTCCCATTTTCCAAGCCCTGTGTTAACCCTCTATTCTTTGCTTTCTTGAAACTTCTGTTAGAGGATGCACTTACAGGCATGACTCTGTCATCATTATTTCTAGGCCCAATAGCCCAAAGTCCATCATCACCGTCTGCCTTTGTCCTTTTGATGAACTCCACTGATAGTCTGTAGCAGAGTAGTGGCATTGGGAATGGAAAGGGAGAGACCTGCCTTCATTTCCTGCCCTAACCTCAAACTCAGCAAGCCAACTTCTATTTTTTAAATGTCTTATTTATATATTTTTAGAGAGAGGGGAAGGGAAGGAGGAAGAGAGGGAGACAAACTTGATGTGAGAAACATCGTTCGGACTGCCTCTTGTACACACCCCGACTGGGGACCAAACCTGCAACCCAGGCATGTACCCTGACCAGGAATGGAAACGTGGCCTTTTGCTTTGCGGGGTGACATCTAGCCCACTGAGTCACACCAGTCAGGGCCCAACCTCTATTTTTAATGAAAATTTGTTGACATATTTTGGTCTAGTTGCCCAGACTGGAAGTATGAGCAGCACTTTTGCTTGACTTTTCTCTCCATCCTTAGTCTGTTGATTTACCTTCACCACATGGTTTGAATCTTTCATATTTGCTCACTTTCTCTACACAGACATTTTCAGCTCACTTCCAATTTCAGAGCTGCCGAGCTGAAATCTCTGCCTCTACCCTCTTTGCTCTGCACCTTCCCACAGCCCACTGCCAGATTAGTTTTTCTTCCATATCACTTTCAGCAAATGGTACTCCTGTTCAGAATCCTGGAGCGGGTCCCCATTTCTCTATTTCTTCCAGTATCGAGACATTCAGGTTGCTCTTCCTGGTCATTCCAACTGCCCTCCCCTCAGTTCAGACTGTGTAGGGGTAGCCTGCCTGGTATACTTAACCTTTCAATGTATGTACAGTTAGTTATCTCTTTGCCTTGCACTTTAATCTTCAAAAGCTTTCCCCAGATCCAAGTCCCACATCAGGTCTATCGGGGGTAGGGGACTCTCCTTGATCCCTCAAGAGATCTCTAATCTAAAAGTACCTGCTTTCCTCCACACACACCCCCAGTGTGGTGGCACAGGGGCAGGGAAACCACAACAAGCTGAGGTCAGAAAGGGGAGGAAGGGCACTGGTCCTTCGCAACTTGGAAATCTCTCAGCAGGCATTGTGCGGGGCCCCTGAGCTGGGTTGGGGAATGTTCCTTGATCAGGCTGCCTTTCCGCTCTCTGGAAGAGCTTTCTCATCCAGTGTCTGCCATGGCTCCTGACTCTACCCTCCAGGAGTTTCCTCATGTTCCATTATTTTTTTCTTGTGTGGGTGGCCATATCTGAAGTGGGTGTTGGGGACTATGCCCTCCTTAGGACCTACGCAGCTTTCTCAGCCCACCCACTTCCCATAAAGAGTCGGAAGTCCAGGGATTGCTTAAGGTTCTGAAGGCCATCAGGTTCCCTGTCCCTTTGGCAGTACAGCTATGTTCAACAGGAGGTCTCTTACCTACTTTACTCCTGTCCCCTCCACGTGCTAGTGACCATAGGCAGTTATTCTTGAGATACAGTGCTCGGAATTGCTGTTTCCTTTGCTTTCTGGTCTCGTACCTCTTTCCCCACTTAATGGGGTGTATTCTGAGCCTATCAGAACTTGTGGGAGAACATATCCTTGTCCTTTACTCTGAGTCACTTTATTCAGTTAAAATACTGACCTTCTTAGCTAATGCGGGAGGGGAAGAGGAGCAGGGAAAGTGGCACATCAGCTCTTAAATGCTCCCCTTTGATGTCATACATGTGACTTCCACTCATTTGTCATTGATCAAAGCAGTTTACATGGACATGCCAGACTTCCAGAGAGCAAAGACACATATTCTTCTTGCACTGAGGAGAACCAGATAAAATTGTGAACAGCCTGGCTGTGTCCCTCCTGGGTGGAAACTGTAGGCTACTGCTGTCAGGCCCCAGGGCAGGCCCCGGTAAGAGAGTCAACGGAGGGGCCTATCCTAAGATGCCGGAAGGTGCAGTTTCTTCTTTTGGTCAGACAAATACTTGGAGCACTGGTGACTACATCCTGCTGAAAGAATTGTGGTTCTCTGCCTGGAAGCTTCTGGACTGGCTGCCCCATAGCCTCTCATCCTTTGACCTTGGTACCCTGAAGCAACTCCCTTGGGGAGAGAGAGGTTTCAAAGAGAACTTATCTTATGTGGCTTGAGATTTCTGAGAGTAAATGCCCCTGGGAGACCATGTTTGTTGGCAGTTATGCTAATGCAGCTAAGGCTTCATACAGCGCCCCCTACTTAAAATAGACGCTCACTGGAATCAGTGTTTGTTAGAGAGCAGGTACTCCCAAGGCTCCGAGATAACTGGAGATTGTTCAAAAGCCTCCCGGGGAACAGTATGGAGGTTAGGCATCTCTTTGCATGGATTTAGTTACTTCCTAGGAGCCACAGTGATAGAAAAAGCGCTAAAAATCTGATTGTGTGTGTGTGTGTGTGTGTGTGTGTGTGTGTGTGTGTGTGTTTAGCAATTGGGAGGTTCAGGGACCCATTCTGGAAGTTTTATGGGGAGCACAACAAAACTTGCCCCAGTATCAATAAGATGGATTCTTGGGAGAGAGCAAAGACTCAGGGATCTCCTGCCACCACAGCATGGGCTCTGGAAGTGCCCAGGCAGAGGGGGCCATGCCTGACTCGAGGCCGTCATGTGGGTGGGTGCAGACATGGAGTGGCTAAGACGGGTGTTGATGCTCAGCCTGCCTCTTCTTCACTTAGATTAATCGCTTTCCCTTTTATGGAACTTGACAGGGCTGGTTGTGGCTTTCCGTGGTTGACTACCCCCGTAGTACCTAATTACAGAGGAGATTTTTAAAAGTAACAATGAACCCATTTTCGAAATATGTTCTCATATTTAGAACTGGGTAACTGGAGACAAAGAGAAGGGAGGACTGGGTGGTATTCCCCGAGGCCTCTTGTCCACGAGTCTTGTGCAGGTTCCCTTGGGGCCGCTGAGAAGCACAGCACCCTGGAAACCCCAAGGCAGGGGGTGCCCTGTGGTGCTGCGGCCACACCCCAGGCCCATGAGGCTCTCACACCTGCTTTCTATTGCTCCTCCTCATGAGGGCTGAGGCACCACTCAAGAGCTAGGTAGGATATTATACACTTCAGCCAAAGAAGTGAGGTGTTCTGTCAAAATAAAAATAAAAATATCAAGCAGCTTCTAGGGATATCAAGCTCCTGGTGCAGGTGATTCTGAGACCTTTTGCTTTTTGTTGTTGTTCTTTTGGATGAAAAGAGTAGGTGCAAGAGGAATAGCATCTCTTTTATTGACTCATCTATTCATCCACTCCATTCAGTCAGTCAGTCAGTCAGTCAGTAATTCATTCATTCATTCATTCAGTCAGTCAGTCAGTAATTCATTCATTCATTCATTCAGTCAGTCGGTAATTTAGTCATTCAGTCAGTCAGTCAGTCAGTACATTTGACCCTGCACGAGACACTGGGAGGTTCATCTGGCAAGGACCTCACTGGGCAGGGAATGGTACTGGGAGCCCTGGAGCAGGGTCCCGATCTGGCCCACTGAAGACCAGAAAAGAGCAAGGATGGTTCAGAGCCTCTGTGCCTCTGTATCCCAGCTTCCTGCTGGCTGGGCTAAATTGCTTCTTGTTCTCTCCCAGTGGAGGGAGAGGAAAGAAAATGAGTGTGGCTAACTCTCATGGCTATTTCTTTCTTTGGCTGGCCACCTCCATTTGCCTTGTCATTGCTTCTATGGGCCTTGAACTCTACCAGTTACAAGCTGCAGGCCACACAGGGAAGGAGGTCAGTGTGAGGCATGAATCACAAAGACTCACCTGGCGAGACTTTCTTACAAGAACAAAGGGTGCCCAAGAACACACAATAATGCCCTATTGCACCACACACACACACACACACACACACAGAAATGAGTGCAAGGAGATTTAAACCCTTTGCCTCTCAACTCTCCTTTTGGAAAAGCTCATTGAATTTGTGAGTCATTTTATAGCACAAAAAGGATGACCTCACCTTTGGGCTCATTTATCATCTCCATCTGTTCCCTGCACAACTACAAGGGGCCACGCAGCCCCTCCTACAGAAATCCCTGTATGTGAGAAGAGGGAGCATCCGCCTTCCCTCTCCCCCACTTTCTGCATAAGAGCCGTCTCACCAAATCCCTCTTATGGGCCCTTTGTCCACCTTTATCTGCACAGTAAGACAGTGGTTATCAACTCCAGTTGCTTATCAGGCTCATCGAAATCTAAAAAATAAATGCAGATGAAAGGCTCCGCCCAACACCTCCTGAGTCATAATCCATAGAAGTGATATTGTATAACTTCGATAAGCTTCCAAGGTAAATCTGATACACAGCTGTGGTCAGTGCGTCTCAAACCCTCATGTGCATTTGAATCACCTACAGAAGTTCAAATGAAGGCCCTGACCCCGGAGAAGTGGGGTGTGCTGCGGCGCCGCGCTTCTGACAAGTCCCTGGGGTTGCCGTTGGTCGAGGAGCAAACCTTAGGTAACAAAGGTATAGACTCTTGACCCCGAGTGCACATCAGAATGATCTGGGGAGGTTTTAAAAATCTTGTTGCTCAGGCTGGACCCCCAGCTGACTAAGTCATAGTTTCTCGGGCTGCGATTCAGACAGCAGTACCTTCTGAAGCTTCTCAGGTGATAACTTTGTGCGGGCCCGATTGAAAATTGCTGGTCCGGGAGCTGTTTCCTACCAGAGTGGGTCTGTCATTCAACTGCTGAGCTCCCATCCCCCCATCTTTGACTTTCTGTCATTTTATACCCTGATTCTTCCTTAAGAACCCTAAAGAATTAGGCTCTGATCAGCGTGGCTCAGTGGGTTGGGCATCACCCCACAACCCAAAAAGTCACTGGTTCGATTCCTGGTCAGGGCTCATGCTTGGGTTGCAGGTTCCATCCACAGTCAGGGCACATATGAGATGTTTCTCTCACACATCAGTGTTTCTCTTTCCCCCTTCCTCCCCCTCTTCCCTTCTCTCTAAAAGTAAATAAATACAATATATATTTTTAAACCCAAAAGAATTAGTATCTTGCTTTCCTACCTCTTCCACCTCTCCAGTGTCATCTGTACCTCTGAGCTTTTGTACACAGCATTGCTCAGAATGTGTTTGCCTACCTGTTAGCATGGCTGGCTCCTTATTTTTTTAAATTCTCACCCATGGACATTTTTTTTTTCATAGCTTTTTAGAGAGAGAAAAAGGAAGAGGAAAAAACATCGATGTGAGAGAAACATCGATTGGTTCTGTCCTGTACGTGCCTGGACTGGGAATCGCACATACCCGACCAGGGATCAAAATCACAACCTAGGTATGTGCCCTGAGCTGGGAATTGAACCTGCAGCCTCTTAGTTAGGGGACGATGCTCCCACCATCTGAGCCACACCAGCCAGGGCCTGGCTCCTTTTTATCACCTAGCTCGCTCTTTCTTGACCTGGGAAGGACCTCACCTCCCCTAACCAAGACAAGCACCGCAGTTCTAGACAGCTCCTCTGGGCTCCGCTAGCAGCCCAAGGGAATGTCTGTTATAATCCTTAGTATATTGTGCAGCATTTGCTGATTTTTCTGATCTGTTTTCTGCACTAGACACTGAGCTCCTTGAGAGTGAAAGTGGCTTGCCCACCTCTCAATCTACATCATCTTGCACGATGCTCAGAACACAGCAAACGCTCAAGCAACGTTTGCTGAATGAATCAATGGTTCCTCTCCTCTCTCTGTCTTTTTTTTTTTCCTGGTGTCTGTTGGGTTCTATAAAATATATAGAAACTGATCTGTTTTAGCATGATTCTGATTGGCGGCATATTTGCTCAAACCAGTCCACACCCGATGAGAGTATAATTGGAATACCCAGTCCTTCCAAAACCCTGCCAATCATTCTGCTGTGTAAATAGGCACAGGTGATTGGTTCTAATCAGGATCATTAGGGTTGTTCTGGAATGATCCTGCTGCCATATGTAGATAATTATGGTAGAAGTCTAAATTTTGGATGTTAGCCAATCTAAATAGCATTAGCATGAGGAATTTGCATGGAACAAAAGGAAGGATGGCACAGTTTTCGGACATAAATAATAATAGTATTTTCTATGTGCCAGGCACTTCTCTAAGTAGTTTCTGTATATTAACTCATTTATTCAACAGAGCAGCCCTATGAGAGAAGTATTACTACCTGAATTGTACAGGCAAGGAAACTCAGGCACAAAGAGATTAGGTGCCCTGGCCAACGTTATGCAGCTAGTAAATGGTGGTGTCTCCGTTGGGAACAGTAGACTAGCGTCAGGCTACTCCTTGCTATACTGTTCTAGAGGCTGGACTTCTTCTAAGACACAACATTATTCAAATTTCTCAGTATGACTGTTAATATTCCTCCTAGTTCATGTGTTACAGTAGTAAGTAAGAGACCCAACTTGAACCCTGGAAGCAGAATGGACCATTCAGGTTCTCCATCTCATGCGGGTAGCAGTCATCAAATTTTAGGCATATCCAGTTCACTTTTTTTCTCTGTCAAATACACACACACATACAGACATACCCTCCTCTCCAGAAACAGGGATTTAGGAAGCTTCAGTGGACAACTTTTCTATGTCTGCAAAATAAAATTATTCAGAATAAGAACAGTGCTATTGTTTTTCTAGAATTTTATTTGCTTTTGGATGTAAGACTGGAATGCTGGAGTAAGAAGTTTGGCTGATGGTTTCTGGGTCTAAGCCACTCCTGTAAACAATACCACTCTTTGTCTTCACCTGAAAGTTCTTTTGGGGGGTCATCCAGGAATCTAAGGTCCCCTCCTGTGCTCTCCGGGGTGTATCCAGTCCCCTTCCTCCTTGTCATACATTTAAGAACCTTCCTGGGATATAAATTTGCCCTCATTCCTGGAGGTTTTCACCCTTTTTGTAAACCATTTCATTGGTGACCTCACATCTGAAAAACTAAGACTTGGAATTTATATTTTTGCATAGCCTTTTCTTTTAAGACGTCTCCCTGACATCTGTCAACAAGTCTGGCCTGATGTTCCCAGGCTGGTTAGATATACTGCCTCTTCCCACATCTGAGGTTAGTGGGAGAGTCTCTGAAAGAAAATTATCCAGCGAGATAAGGACTTCACAGTAGCTTCCATTTTCCCAGTCCTTTGTACACCACATGGGAAACCATTAGAACTTGATTTTTAAACAATAAAAGTGTATCAGTGTCTCTAAAGCAGTGGTTCTCAAAGCGTGGCCTCCACACCAGCAGCAACGGCATTACCTGGAAACCTGTTAGAAATGCAGGTTCTTGGGCCCCACTCTAAACTGTCTGAATCCGATGCTCTGGGGATGGGCTTTGATAAGCCCTCCAGGTAATTCTGATGCGTAGTAAACTTTGAGAGCCACTGTCATAAAGAATTAAGATATATTAAAACATGCTTCTTAATGCATGATTTCACCCAAATAGGTTGATACAAAGGATGCATCATCTGAGTATCGTGTCCTTAAAGGACACCTCAGCTGATGTTACCCAGAAATGGAGTTCTGTACGAGACGTGACGTGCCAGTCAAATTGTAAGGAGCTGGACGTAAATTGCTGGAAAATTGAAGCCATCCATTTATCATTGACCCCAGAAAAATACCTCTCCATTGTATAAACCATTATTTGCCCATTGATCGAAGCAGGTGGGATTCGTTGAAGGCTGATGATTAATTCAGATGGTTCTTACTTGGAAGAGCTCAGCTGTCTTCCTGGCTCACAGCTGCCTTATTGAAGCTGTGATATTAAAACTGTGAACATTTTGAAAGCTAATTCCACCCACTGACTGTAATTGCCCAAGGCGACAGGACACACTGAGAGACTCTAAAGCCTGGGGCTTTGGTCAAACTCGAATGTTATTACTTTTGACTGGGGACACCACACGACTCACAGAACAAATGGAACAGGAACAGTGTGATCTTTAAAATTAGTTACAAAGATCAAACATAAAAAAGCTGGAGTAATTTTTCCGAGCATGCAAACTTACCCTTTCGGAAATCATTAATTTGATAAAATTACTCATTAGACCCACGTATGCTGGTGTCATTATAGCTACAGTGTCTCAAATAACTTTAGCTTTTCCCTTTGAAGAAGCCAGTACACATTCTGACTAGCCTTTCCAATACTGTTGTATGGAGAATACTAGTTATAATTATCCCCCCAAAAAGTGGACGTGGGTTTTACGTGCTGGAATAAAGATAAAACAGAAAGTCATCAAACTCAAGGGGACCCATAGTTCCAGGGTCATGGGGGCTGTTGTCCAGCATTGTCTTTGTTAGTAACTGACAATGTCATGTGTCTGAGAAAGTTGGGAGTTCTTGGGATACCATCCTAACCGTGTGTGGATAACATCATTAAGGGACAGAGTTCCAGTGTCCCCTTGGGTGACATAACAACAATTTACCTCTGTAGACCTTTGTTGGTATGACTTAATGTCTTGTTTTTGATACTCGTACCTTTGACGTGTTCCTTTGCCAAAGTCCAGGAGCACCAAAATGAAAGGGTTAGATGGAGCCAGAAGCACAGTGGGAAGAGCTCAGGAGTGTCGCAGAATTCTTAGTGTTGGAGGCAGAATTTAGGAGAATTCTCACCCCCTTTCATTGGCAGTAGACACAGCTTTGGGTTAAGACCCAGATACCAGGAGTCTCAGAACTATCCCTGATCCTTTGACCCCTCTTTAAATAAGCCTTGACTCCCTGAAGCTGCAGTTTATAGGGGCGGCAGGCAAGGAGGAGTCACTGAAGCTGGTCATGGCCTCGCCTTGCCAGTGTGAATGCCTCCCAACAAGCCTCGGAGGAAGTTGGACGACTTGACCCAAGTCCCTGAAAAAACTGTTTGCTCTTGAGCATCACTTCATGGTCTTTCATCTCCATCTGCTTTAATTCTCATAACAGTTCTACAGGGTAGGCACCACACTCTCCCTGAGGCAGACGAGGCGCAGGAAGTTTGCGGAGGTGAGGTGCCTTGACCAGCATTGCACAGCTATTAAGCGGCCGAACCAGTATCTGAGCCTGCGTCCGGTTACAGGACTAGTGCTAAGAGTTCTTGGGTGGGCTCCAGACGTAGCTTAGAGGGGGTGGGAGTCAGAGTGCGGCCCCTTGACCTCACCAGTGTCACCTATGCACAGGTTGGAAATACAATGATCAGGCCCCACCCCTAACCTCCTGAATCAGAAACTTTGGGAGAGGGGCCATCATCCTGGTTTTTAGCAAATTATCCGGGTGGTTCTCATGCACAAGCAAGGTCTGAGAACCACTGACCTAACGCATTCCATTGCGCAGACGGAAACGGGGGAACAGAGACTAAATTTGGTCTATTTAGTCGACTAGTCTCTCCCTCACTCATTTCCTTTCGTGTGTTTAAAGCATTTCTTAGATAGGTTGGGAAGCCCCTCCCAGTGGTTTTGATTTGCCCAAATCACCTCTGACTTACTGAGAATATCATTGACCTGCCCCCGAAGCCTGACATGGAGAACCTTGGGAGGTATCGCCCGTGTTCTTGCCTTGCCTTGCTGACCTTGTCAGGGTCAGGGTTCTCTGCTAGGCACCTGGAGCTTGGCTCCCCACACACGGGCACCCAGCTTCCGATGGACGCGTTCCGATGGTCTCCAGGCTTTCTGGGATGCAGTGACTTAAAAAGAACCTCTGCCTCTCTTGTCCATTTTCTCTGATTAATGAATGCCTACCATTTACCATTTTTATGACTCCCTTTTTGAAAGGGAATGTGATTTTCTTTTCTTTTCTTTCCCCCTAAGGATATTTGGAGAAGATTCTTTTTAAAGGGTTGTTTCTGAATATGGGAGGCTGTTGCTTATTAACAGAAAGATGTAGTGGAAAGATGAGCTTTGGAGATCTCCGGAGCCGGGTTTAACTATCATTTCCACTCTGCTAGCTTTGAGGCCTTGGAAAATACATTATTTAAAATCTCTGAACTTTAATTTTTTTCATCTTTACTATAGAGAAAATAATACCACACAGGGCTGAGAATTATATGGTTTATGAGAGTGAAGTGCCTAGCAGAGTGCTTGGTCTATTGTAGGTGTGAAACAAATAACCACTGTTACTATTGTGGAAGTGAAATGGTCTCGTTTCCCCAAGGAGAGGACAAAGGCCTGCTAGGCCTCTTGAGTCCTGGCCTCAGAACCTGGCCAGCATCACTCTGACTCATTCTATTGGCCAAAGCAGGTCACAAGGCAGTTCAGCTTAAAAGGTAGAAAAACAGACCCCAACTCCTGACGGGAGTAGCTGCAAAGTCACAATGCAAAGACATGTACGCAAGGGCTGGGGAATGGGGGCCACCCATCTGCTGCAGACTCTTTAGCCAAAACTGAAACTGGTAGAGTGAAGGCTTCGCCTTGGCTTGGTTGCCTGCCCCTTCCTCGCTCCTCCTCCTCTTGCTTCTCCTCCTTTCCCTCCTCCTTCTCCTCCTGCTGCTCCTGCTCCTCCTCCTGCTCCTCCTCCTCTCCCTCCTCCTCCTCCTCCTGTTCCTCCTCCTCCTCCTGCTCTCCATTTCCTCTTCCTTTTTTTTTTATAAGCTTCACCAGACCATATAATAAAGACAGGCCATGGAAGAGGGTGCTGGGAAAGCGCTGGAATAAGCCACTTTGCGGTAGATCACTCAGCCCTCATTCTTGACTGTAGTAATAATCCCTATTAGACTGTCAGAAACCTTGGACCTAGTGGGATCCTGTTGGCATATCCCTAGAAGCATTCATTGTGACCCAGGCAGCTCTCATAATGGCTTTGGGTTCCTGTGAGGTGTACAAGGAAGGCGACTGTTACAGAAAACTGGCCTCTTCCCTTGCCCTGACCCTCCTGCCATTGCAGCATCAGCCAGTGCAGACTCTTGCAAAGTATCTGTGAGTGCAGGAGGGCCGCCCTGCTTCCCTGTCTCCTTCTTAGCTCTCTTCAGAAGCATGCTCTGTGTTACTGTAGGAAAGGAGACCTTCAAACACTGCACACAGTAACTCTCCCTAAGGATTTTTCTTTGAAATCCAAATGATTTGTAAATGGCACCCAGGTAAATGTCAGTCTGGATACAGAAACTTGCTGGCTACGTGGGCATTGCTATAAAACATGTACCTGAGGATAAAGAAGGTTATTACTCACAAAAGAGAAAAACAGGGAGTAAACTCGTGATCTGAAGTTCATAGAATAATAGCATTTATTGAGCACTTACTATGTGCCTGGTAGTGTGCAAAGCACTTAACATAATCTTATTTAATCCTCAGGTAAGCTAACGGAACAGGAAATATCCCTATTTTGCACATGGTGAAAGTGAGGCCCAGACAGGTAGGGTATCACCTAGAGAATCAGTATTCAAGTTCACCTCTGCCTGACCTTGCCCCTAACCATTAGAACACATTGTACTCCGTTTATTTATAATCCTTGGTGCAAAAGTAATTATGAGTAAGCCTAGAAAATAATTTATGCTTGGTAAGTATAAGCTGCCAGTCTTGTCTGACTGAGCCTGTGCTCTGAGTGAGAGCCAAAACAATTAAAGTTGGATAAATGTGCAGCTTCTCACAGGCCGTAATGACCATGGTGTCGCTTAATGAAGTAGAATATACCGGTTAAGCCAGATGGTATTGATAATTTCAAAGGGGTAGACAAAAGTCTTTATTAATGAACCTGTCCGTTAGCTATGTCATTTATGGATATTAAACTACGTGTACAGACCTGGAGTTTATTGTTGTTCATCATTTGTTCTTTTGCTGTGGGATTTTGGTCTTATCTACCAGCGTTTCCCAGACTGTGTTCCACAGAAGATTATCACTATTATGTGTTCAGGTGTCCCGTAAACAAAAAGAGTCCCACAGTTAAATATATTTGTAAAAGATAGGGCAGTTTAACATTTAAAGCTTGTCTCTTTACTGCAAGACTTCTCGGAGCCTTTTGTATATTGTAATCTGCATCAGAGGGCCCCAGGATGAGTGTGTAGTCCGATTTGTTGGCCCTGGTTACTGAACGATGGAAAGGCTCTCTGATTGTCCATCGGTCCACTCTCATGGTGGTGAGTCAGAGGTCACAAATGGCAGCGAAACTTTATAGATCTCCAATGCCACTTGTAAATATCATAGTGTTTCATGTGTTTTTAAAGTATTTTCTTCCCATCCTTCTAAAAATTATTCATTCTGAGTGAAATTTTCCTTTAAAGGTTTAGAACTCCCTGTGTTTATTTACATAAAGGCAAATAAAAACATAATTTGTGTTGGTTTTTAAACACCGACAATAGCGCATAGTCCACAGACTCCAGTAGCAAAGCTGAAGAGCCAGGAGTCGACGGAAGGTGGGGGCCAGAACCGCCGCTGTGACAGGCCACGCGGAGGATGTTGGTTGGGCACTGGTGCCGTCACAACTGGCCCCGCTGCCACTATCACTGGCCCCAGACAGAGTTGACACTGCCACCACCCTAATAATTCTCAGCCACCACTGGCTTTGTAGCACTGTGTGCTCTAGATTCAGTCTTGGGCAGGACCCGTAGATCGGCTCAGGTAAGATTACCTGCCCACACTCACAGCCAGGGTGCCGAGAGAGGGAGTATCTGACCCTCCGAACTCCCACAGGAGGCAAGGTTCCGTCGTCTGCTCTCCTGGGATGTCTCCTCACATAGTGAGGGTGTGTTCAGAAGTCATTTTGGCGTCAGTGTGGGTTAGCATGACCTACTCAGGGACCACAGATGATTCCTGGCAGGGCTAAATCCCACGTGTCCTCATTCCCATTCTCCTAGATGTTTTCACAGTTTTATGTTTTCTCATATAAGCATGTTCAGTCTTTTAAGAAATATTGAATCTCCTTGTTGGAGATTTTATGATTAAATGTTTCCACGTAGCATTTTTCTGGTGATAAAGCACTGTGTTAAGAACATTGTTTTCACAATGAAATTTTAGAGAGCCTCAAATTTAAAATGAAGATTATTATCAGAAGTATCCTGCAGATTCAGCGTAGAGGCCTGGTTGGAAAAGATAATTTGCTGAACAAAAAGAAAGAGGAAATAGGAGCACCAAGGGAATTTCTCAGGCCCCATCCATGTCCACTGTTGAACTTTATTACCTAAGCCAAAGGTAGGGTTGCATAAGTCAAGGACTTCCAGCCCATCGCATGGATCTAGAAGTTGGCTTGCTTCAGCATTTACACTACAGGCGATTTCCATACACTGTCTTTACTTTGCCTGTATCCAGCCCCGGGATGCGATGTGGCCATGAGGTAGAAGGAATGGAAGCTTTGAGTCGGTTTCAGGCTGATGTGCATATAAAAAACAATGAAGGGAACTTATATTTTTCTCTAAGAGGCTTTCTGCCTTCCCCCAATGGTTCCGATTATTGCCTGATGAGAAACAGAGAGGGGTTACCGGTTCCAGTTGGGTGAAAAATATGCATCTTAGCCTGAGGTCCCTAGAAAATGGGGCTTGAGGAAAATTCTTAGGAAGTACAACTCTGGGGCAGGGGTGGGGAGACAGTGAATGCCGCAGGAGTCAGGAAAGGCAGGAAAACAAATGTAGGGGATTACATTACAGCTTTTGTAACAAGCACAGTTCATTGCTCAGTCTCTCAGGATGTCTTCAGAGAGGCTGTTTGTAACCACGGTGTGTTTTAACAGTCCATCTTGGAGAAGGAAAAGAGAAGAATTTTTAACACTCGCTCTCATCTCTCTTTGGTCAAAGCTGCCCCCTGTGATGTCAACTGTGTGCGTCTGGCTCACCTCCTAGGTCCTCCAGTAGCCGCCTGAGAAGCCAGGTCTTCAGCATTTAGGAGGGCAGCATCCGTGACACAAGCCACAGTGCTCAGGCTGGCCTTGTGATAGAAGCCAGCCGGTGGCTTGTCCCATTGCTCCACCTCTCTGGGTCAGCCGGGCAAGACCCAGTGTGTGCCCGAGAGCCCCCGCGCCTCTGCCTCCGCAGCAACAGGGAAGCCCAGGAATGAGAGGCAAGAGGCGTGCACAGCAGGGCATCAGACATGCCCATGAGGGACATGAGGGACTCAGAGCAGTCACTGCAGACACCCTAGTTAACTAAGCAAGTAGGCACCATGATGGAGGGCACAGGGATGGAAACATTTCTTTTGCATGTACAGGAATGCACTTAGGTGAGGGGATGTTCGTGGAGGCTTTAAGTAGCACCAACAGAAAAACACAACCAAGGATATCCCGAGAGGTAAACAAGTGGAGTTGTGTGCCCTAGCGTAACCTGAAAACCCTTTCGCTGTGTGTGCTAAAAGTTTCTGTGTAGAATATAAAGAAATTAAAATGCATGGCTGAATTTTAAAAGAAGGGAGAAATTCCAGGCCTCAGGAAAAAAAAGAAGAAGAAATTAAGACCACATTAGTAAATGTATGGATTGGTTTTGTAGTTACTCTGAGACTATGGAAAGGGGTGTTTTGTTTGTTTTTGTGTGTTTTTTTTTTGTTTTGTTTTGTTTTGTTTTTTGCCCATAATCTAAGGGATTGGATTATTTTTCTCCCACACAGAGAAGGAACACAAAACCATGGGCTTGGGGAGAGTGGGAAGCATAGGCTTAGGGAACCTTAAAAGACCGTATTCCTGTTACAACTAGAAAAATATATACCCATCAGCAAAAGGCAGTGACAAGGACACTTTTCTCTCACTGCTAGCATTTAGATGGATAAAAAGAGTTTATTCTGAAAAATCAAAACCAGGACTGCAATTCTTAGATGTTTGAAGTTTGATTTTATATTGCTGGGGAGGTACAGGAAACCGTCAAGGTGAAAATGTATCACAAAACATAAAAATTGATCCTGAGACAGTGATAAACTAGGGTGCTCAGTAGATACAAAAAAAAGAAAGAAAGAAAATGGTGTGGAAAAGCAAAGCACAAGATTTCTGAAGGAAAAGGGAATATCCCACAAAAGATCAGCTCACCGTACAGCCACACAAACTATTTGATAATTAGACTTCCAGAACTTGAACGGAACAGTCTGCATTTAAAATTAAAACAAGGATTTATCCTACTAATAAAATATTAAAATCTAATGAAAAAAGAACAGGTAACTTTGAAAAAAACAAATATAACTTCTACACATGGAAAAAGTAGTAAGTGAAATTAAAAGTGAAGAGGTTAGCCCTGGCTGGTGTAGATCAGTGGATTGAGTGCTAGCCTGCAAATCAAAGGTTCGCTGGTTCTATTCCCACTCAGGGCAAATGCCTGGGTTGTGGGCCAGGTCCCCAATTGGGGGCATGTGAGAGGCAACCACACATTGGTGTTTCTCCCCTTCTCTTTTCCTCTCTTTAAAAATAAATAAATAAGATCTTTTTTAAAAAGTGAAGAGATTAAATAATAGACTAAACACCACTAAAGAGAGAATTAGTGGATTGGAAAATAATTTTGAGGAAATTATACAGAATGCCAAGCAGATAGGAAGTATACAAAGGAAGAATTGGGCTAAATAGTTTAAAATGTGTAGGTCCTACATATAACTAGTATTAGTTATATATTCCAGACGGAAATGCTGTAGAGATAATATGGGAAAAAGAGTATTTGAGTAGATAATGGTAAAATGTTTTCCATCATTGATGAATGATGTGAATCCACAGATTCAAGAAAGACAGTGACCTTCAAGCAGGTGAAAGAATCAAAATCCAGAATCACAGGTAGCATTTTAAAGCAGATAGAGTTTAACGACAGGTTCCTTACACAGGAACAAATCTTAAGTGGAAGAAAACTTCTCAACCCTCCTAATCATGACGGATAATCCTGTGATGAAACAAAATAATATTAAATCAAGAGTGTGTTCCCAGATTTCCTGGCAAGATTACAGCATAGGTAAATGCAGTACTCACCTCCTCCAACAACCACATCAAAATTATAACTAAACTATAGACCATCGCTCAGAACTGCCTGAAATCTGGCTAAATGGAAGTCCTACAACTAGAAAATTTAAAGAGAAGCCATATCAAGACTGGTAGGGCAGAGAGAGGTCCCGGCCCTACACTAGGCCCCCCATCCCAGGGTTACAGTGTCAAGAAATCCCCAAAACTTCTGGCTGTAAAAACCAGCAGGGATTGTGGCTGAGGGAAATAGCAGGCTTCTGATGTCCCGGGGAGTTCCTCTGAAAGGGTCCTGCTAGGATTTACTTGGAGTCAGTCTTTCTGTGCTCTAGCACTTGGGCAGCAGTTCAAAATGCACCAGAAATATACAGGGAGGAACTAAATTGTCTGACATCAGGGTGAGAGCTCAGTGGTCAGCTTCCACTGAGACAAAAGTGCTGGCAGAGGCCATTGTTCCTTTGATGAGCCCTATCCACACAGAGCCAGCAGGCAGGTGCCATATCTGAGTCTCCATCAACCTGGCTCACACTGTTTGTCCCCCCACCCCCTGTAATTCCCTGACACCCGCCTCACCCAATTTTCAGACCCATCCAAGCTGTTCCCAGTGGCTTTTCCATACAAATGGCCTACCTTGGCTCATGCATCAGACATTATTCAAAATGTCTCAAACAAGCAGCATCTGACCTCACCATACCCCTTACCTCTTGCTAAGTGGCCCCAGGCCTGGCACTAGCAGCATCCAGCCTCGGTTTACATCTTGGCCTCTCCTGGGCACCTCTAAGACCAACACAAGTAGCAACTATCTGATGACCGCCTTGTAGCTCATGCCAGGGGTCCCCAGATAGGACACAGGTGTTGGCTGACCTTGGTCTGCACCTCCTGGGAGGTCCCAGAGCCAGTGCACCCAGTGTACAGCTTCAGATCACATTGAAGAATCATTACCCAATCACTTCCACAAGTGACACACTCAAGGGGTGGAGTCAGCAGGCACCAGAGCCCTGCTGAAGTAAGTCCTGCTCTGTGGGGTGCGCCACTGCACAGCTGATCCTTCATGATGGTCAGAGTTCAGTGATTGGTGGTCGCAGCCAGTCCTTGCAGCTGATCAGTCTGGTGGTAATTTCCTTCCACTGATGTGCCAACAGCAATCAAGGTTGAACTACAACAGCAGGGTGTACACAGCCCGCATGGTGGGTGGAGGGGGAACACCTAGAGCACCCAGCTTGGGTCATCAGGGAGGCTGTGTCACTGGACCCTACAGGACACCTACTACATTAGGCCACACTGCCAAGCCCAGAGGATGTAGCACCTCTACCTAATATGACACATAGAAACAAACACAGGGAAGCTGCCAAAATGAGGAGACAAAGAAACATGTGCCAAATGCAAGAACAGAACAAAACTCCAGGAAAAGAACTAAACAAAATGGAGATGAGCAATCTATGAAATGCAGAGTTCAAAACACTGGTTATCAGGATGCTCAAGGAACTTAGTGAGGACCTCAACAGCATAAAAGAGGACCAGTCAGAAATGAAGGATGCACTAACTGAAGTGAAAAATAATTTCCAGGTGACCAACAGTGGAATAGATGAAGCTGAGAATCAAATCAATGATTTGAAATATAAGGAAGCAAAAAACACCCAATGAGAACAGCAAAAAGAAAGAGGAATCCAAAATATGAGGGTAGTGTAAGGAGCCTCTGGGACAACTTCAAGCACACCAACATTCACATCATGGGGTGCCAGAAGGAGAAGAGAGAGACCAGGAAATTTAAAACTTATTTGAAAAAATAATGACAGAAAACTTTCCTAACTTGATGAAGGAAGTGAACATATAAGTCTAGGAAGTACAGAGAGTCACTGAAAGGATGGCCCCAAAGAAGTCCATCCAAGTCACATCATAATTAAAATGCAAAAGGTTATAGACAAAGTAAGGATCTTCAAAGCAGCAATAGAAAAGTAATTAGTTACCTACAAGAGAGCTCCCAAGGGATTAAGAATTACAACAGAAACTTTGCAGGCCAGGAGGGATTGGCAAGAAATAGTCAAAAGTCATGAAAAGCAAGGACCTACAGTCAAGATTACCCAGCAAAGCTATCATTTAGAATTGAAGGGCAGATAAAGGGCTTTCCAGACAAGAAAAAGCTAAAGGAGTTCATCACAAAACCAGTATTATATGAAATGTTAAATGGTCTTTAAAGAGAAGTAAAAAAGATAAAAAAATATGAACAGTAAATGGCAGCAAATACCTATCTATTAACAATTGAATCTAAAAAACAAAATAAGGAACAAGCAGAACAGAAACAGACTCATAGATACAGAGAACATTTTGACAGTTGCCGGATAGGAGAGGGTTTAGTGGAATGGGTGAAAAAGATGAAGAGATTAAGAAATACAAATTGGTAGTTACAGAACAGTCATGGGGATATAAAGTACAGCACATAGAATATAGTCAATAATATTGTAATAACTATGTATGTTGTCAGATGGGTACAAGATTTATTGGGATAATCACTTAGTAGGTTATGTAATGTCTAATCACTGGGGTGTACACCTGGAATGAATATAATTATTTCAACTGTAATTGAAAAATAAAATTCCAAAATTTAAAAAATAATAAACATTTTAAGTAAAGAGTATATAAATAGCTAAACTATCATTCCAGGAGCAAGGCAAAATACATACATGTTCGTACAACTAAAGACTTAAGAAATCTACTTCTGTGAACATAAAGAGATCTCAAAACACAATGCTGATTGAGAAGGGCAAACCCCCACAGGATATCTACAATATTGTTGGCATAAAATTAAAAAGCCCAACACTGAATTCATGTATGTGAAGTACAAAGCAATATTGAGAAAAATGCAGCCACATTTAAGAAGGTAGTTACTGCTGGGCAGGAGAGAAGAGAAGCAGAAGGAATGGGAAAGGCAGTAAGACTTTGGCTGTAATTGCAGTGTTTTACATCTTTCTTAAATACAATAAAAATCTGGAGGAAAATGGAAAAATATTGTATTAACATTTGTTAAATTAGATGGAGGCACATGGTGTCTGTTATTTTACTTTTGTACTTTCTGTGTGCTTGAAATATTTTAAAATAATATTTTAAAGAAATCTACATCAGATAGGAGGGGAAAGGAAAGAAAGGAACAGAAGGAGAGGAAGAAAGGGGTGCTTCATCATGGTAAGTTCTTGAGGGTGATCTGAAACAAAGGAGGAAGGACTCTTACCACTCACCCTTTAGAACGTGGGGGTCCATTCCAATGTTAGTGGGAAGAGGTGACAAAGAGAACTGGGTGTCAAATACAGGTCCTTCTCCCACTTCTACCACTAAGCAGCTGTGTCAACACATGTACAGACTTCCTGTCCCAGACTCTGTTTTTTTAATCTTTTAATTAATTGGGTTGGACCTAGTTAGTCAACAAGATCCTGTCCATTCCCAGCATTATTTTGATTTGCTTCCTTCAGTATTTCAGATGACCACACTTTCAGGCAGAAACATTGCTTTTACTACTGCAGCCATATCAGTAAGGACTCCTTTGGCTTAACATGACATAATTCAGCCCAAAAAGGCTTAAGGAAAGTAAAAAATTACCGGTTTATGTAAGATGAAAATCTCAGGGCTAGGGCTAGCTTGAGGCACAGCTAGATTTTGGGTTCAAAAATACTATCATGCGCCCAGGTAATTTTTAAGTCTTCTACGGTTTGTCTTTAGTTACATTGTCTTCTTCCTCAGACATCCCGTGACAAGCTGGGTGGTGCTGTGGTCAGGTGGTAGTTGTAGCCAGGCGGTAGTTGTGGTCAGGCGGTAGTTGTGGCCGGGTGGTAGTTATGGCCGGGTGGTAGTTGTGGTCAGGCAGTAGTTGTGGCCGGGTGGTAGTTGTGGTCAGGCGGTAGTTGTGGCCGGGTGGTAGTTATGGCCGGGCGGTATTTGTGGTCAGGCGGTAGTTGTGGCTGGGTGGTAGTTGTGGCGGGGTGGTAGTTGTGGTCAGGCAGTAGTTGTAGCGGGGCGGTAGTTGTGGCTGGGTGGTAGTTGTGGCCGGGTGGCGAAGGCAGCTCCAATTTCTTTCCCTGATGTCCCAGTGAAATACTCGTGTCTCGTTAGCTTTGACAGAATTCTAAGCGATACAGGGAGCCACGCCTTGTAGACAAAGGAGGCTGTGCACCGTCAGCTTGAGCTCTGAATGTGCGACCACCATCGGAACAGCTTCGCCACAGCCGTACAGGCTTAGGAGCTGGGGAGAGGGTCGTTGCCCCAGTGAGAAACCGGGAGGCGGCTACTGGGAGGACGAAGAACGGATATAAGAATGGCAAAAACAAATGGCCACTGCATGTAACCAGCAAAATTACAGGAGTAATTTCCCAATAAGGACAGCCCTAGAATGTTAGCCTCTTCTTAGATAGAATGACAAAAGATGAATGGAAAAGGTTAAAAGTGAGGCACATTCTAAGGGTGGAAAGAGACCACATGAGGACAAATACCTACTGGCTTCCAAATTCCAGTATTCGTGACCTCGGCAGGGGCTTATTTTGCTGGAAAGACAGTTTCTGTCAAGTGAGTTCTAATTAGAATGACAGGTAATAATCATGGGAAACATGGGCCCTGAGATGTTTCCCAATAGCAAACGTGAAAAGTAAGTGGTTTGGGGAGTCCTGGAGATTCGTGGAGGATAGGGCGTGATGTCGCACAGAGAGGTGACTGAGGCACCGAGCACACCTCCCCAGAGTGGTGCTGTGGGAGGCCACTCACAGCTTCGCCCAAGTGCCAGACACGGCGTGTGAGGTTATGGAAGTCATTTATTCTCACAGCACTGCAAGAAAGAACATTAGTTTTGAACTGCTCTCAAAACTTAATAAATCCAAATAGGTAAATCTTAATTCGAAATAAAAATAGGCATGTTTATACCTAGTACACAGTAAATATTTGTTGGATGTTATTCCCATAGAGTTAAGTGATGGGGGAGGGTAAAATAGGGGGAAGCACTTCTCTATCCTCCATCTTTATCTGTTGGCCCAGATGTTGTAGGTCTTCCGCCCTCACCCTCTCACCTGCTCCATCTTTCTTTCCCACTCCCAGCAGAAACCACATTGCAACTCTGTATCCACCCTTCCAGTGGCTACAAAGAAAAGATGCCACCAGAGGCAGCCTAGTGTTGTGTGTTGTACCTTAGGAACTAGGAACGTACTCAAGAAGCCGGAGGATAGTACAGAAGTTAGTTCTGAGGCTGGTCTGATCGCCTTCAGTCACAACACCCAGAACGCTTTCCCATCTCCTTTCCTCTCTCCCTTTCTGCTCCTCCCCTGCCCTCCAGGCCCAAGCTTTATCCTGCCACTTCCATCCCAAACTTTCCTACTGACACCCCCTCAGGCTGCCTGCACTGGGGAGCCCTCTGCTACCCTCAGCCCTCACTGCTCAGAGTGAAACATTGTCAAGTTAGTTAACTGATTTGTTAATTAAGGAATTGATTATTTAAAAAATATTCTTTGAACAATTTGCATTTCACGGTTTGTTCATGATATAATTTGTGTGAATCATTAGGCTGAGGGGCCTCCTTCCCGTCAGAGGTAAGCAGCCCACAGGCCAATAGGTCGTGCAGAGAACAAAGACCCTCAGTCCACCACATGCGGGAAGCAAAGTGAACCCCAATATGAAGTACGCCGACATCTATTCATAACACCCTGTTTTGGGGTGGGGGGAGCAGCACAGGAATATACCTGAGCTGAGTTGTGGGCATTCCTGGCCTGGCTGCCCGAGTTCACTGCCATAAATTGAGTGTAATTGCTAAGACCAGACCAGCCCTGAGAGTCTAGCTGCTCACCAGATACGAATCCTCTGCCTATCAAGTGAGGCACTGAGTCTAAGTTTCATGAGAGTTGCATCCGTGGAGCACATCCCCATTTCCCAGCCTTTACATATAATACTTCATTGCACTGCCTGACAACCCCAAGTGCTATTTTATTCCCCATTTACACTTGAGAAAACTGAAGTGCCGAGAGGCGGCAGAATGTTCCCGAAGGCACAGTTAATAAAGAGCGAGACCAAGCTCAACACCCAGGTAATCTGATTGTAACCACTGTACCCGACAGTCTGCTGATAAAAGAACTGGAGTGAGGGGGAGAAAAAGTAGGGGCTCAGTCTTTTCAAACAGCAAAAGTAGAGTTCCCCAAGCATGGTGAACTTGGGTGTCAAGGGAGGCACGTGTGTGTCTAAAACAGCCCACTCTGAGCTTGGCCAGGCTGGGTTTAGTGCAATTCTGCTTCTGCTTCAAGGAGTGAGGCTAAGTGTGGGGACTGGGAGGTGGCCGCAAGACTGCCTCTTTGGGGAAGGGGCACATGCTTCCCATCTGTAGCTGCTACACCTAGCAGGACGCCTGGTAGGTAGCTAGAGTTTGTATTAGTTATCTATTGACCCATAACCAATTAATCAAAAACGTGGTGGTATAAAACAACACCCATTTATTATCTCACAGTTTCTGGCGATCAGGAGCCCAGGTGCTCCTGGCTAAAGGTTTCCCACAAGGCTGAACCCACAGTGTCAGCCAAGTCTATGGCGTTCTCCAGGCTCAAGTGGGGAAAGACCCACTTCTGAGTTCACTCCGTGTTTGTTGGCCGCATTCAGTTCCTTGTGGGCTGTTGGACTGAGAGTCTCAGCTCCCTGCTGGCTGCTGGCTGGATGTGCCAGTTCCTTGCCACACGGGCCTCTCCCACAGGGCAGCTCGTTTCATCGGGGTGGTGGAGAGAGAGGGCGGGGGAAGACAATGCCAGCAAAACGGAAGCCGCGGTCTTTTAAACTAATCTCAAAAGTGACACCTGTCACTTTTGCAAGTCGCTAGGTCCAGCCCACATTCAAGGGGAGGAGATTCCACCCAGGGTGTTCACATTAGTGGGTGGAAATCATGGCAGCCCTTTGAAACAGTTTTACTTCAAAGCTAGTCTGTCCAACTGAACTTTGCCATCAAAATGCACACAGCGCTCATAGGAGTAGGAAAAAAAAAATCAGCAAAGTTGTTAACTGTATTTACCCTTCACGTTGAAAGTGATTAATAAATCACGTCCATCAAGATAGTTATCGGTGGCCCTGGTCAGTGTCGCTCAGTTACTTGGAACATTGTGTTGTACGCTGAAAAGTTGTAGGTTCGATTCCCGGTCAGGACAAATACCTAGGTTGTGGGTTTGGTCCTTGGGGGGCAAATACGGCAGGCGACCAGTTGATGTTGACGTCTGTCTGTCCCTCTCTTTCTCTTTCCCTCTCTCCCTCTCTCCCTCTCTCCCTGCCTCTTTCCCCCTCTCCTTTCCACTCTTTGTAAAAAACAATGAAAAAATATCCTTGGGTGAGGATAAAAAGTAATAACAATAAAAGACAGTTACCTATGATTAGGTATTTGACTAGGAAAAGGAAGGGAGCTAAAGTTTATTGCTTCCTTATTTTATGTACTAAACACTAGTGGATAACCCGAGAAAAGTATTATTTTCTCAGCTCCCAGATGAGGAAACTGAGGCACAACATCTTAAGAAATTTGCTAAAGGTCACACAGCCGGGAAGGGATAGGGTGTCCCTGACCCCAAAGCACATTTTTTCCACTTCTCTTAGTCATTAGTGCTGTTTGTCACGTGGTCCCACTGTGCCCCTCTGAGCCGGAGGAGGACTGCACTGTCTGGCCCTCCTGTGGTCGAGATGCTGGTTCTGGCACACGTGCTGTGCGTGGGTGTGAAGGGGCTTCCTTCCAGGCCCAGGTGTTCAACTGAAAGACCCTTCAGAGGCCTCTGTGCCCTCCGCCATTGGCACCAGCAGTGTGCCTACCTGAGTGACCCGGAGGAGTGACCCTCTTATCCCATTCCCCAACCAGCCCAAGCAAATTTGCATTTGAAGAATTGCTTCTGTTGCTAAGTAAATGTCCCTGACCTGCCCAACTCCCAACCCCTCACTTTACAGGGGCACAAACTGAGACAAAAGCCTTGCCTCTAACGGAGTGCCCTGCAGAGGTACTCTAGAATCCTAAAAGCGAATTCACTTGTAAGAAAAAACAAGACGCAAGTTCACACTGAAACTCTGTAAGTGTTTCCTTGAGGATACTGTTGAAAGGTCAGGGGCCGTGATAAAACCTTGGGAAGAAATGGCTTATTGAGAAGCTAAGAGGGTGAAAACAGAGCTGGATTTCCCTGACCTCACACTTGTGCAGAGGGGGCTTCTGCTCGTGGCCCTGCGTTTCTCTCCTGGGACAGCAGGTGGGGTGGACGCCTGCTCAGGGAGAGTGACACCCAAGACCGTTAGCTCGTTTGCTGCCCGGCTTTTACACTGAGCCTGCCTCACCGAGAGAGAGTCCCATGAAGAAAGGCTGCCTGTGACTGAGGCACCGGACTGGGTGCCACCAGACCCCCAGGGGCCACTGCTTCTGAGATACCTATTACATAGAGGCAGTTAGTTAGACAGGCAGCTGTATCTGTTACATTTGTTTAGCTTCAAGCAATGGGAGCCGACCCTGCCTAACTTAAGTAGGAAAGGAATGTAGTGGAAGGGCATCGGATAGCTCATATAAACAGCAAGGGGAAACAACCCAAGTGTTCATCAGCTGATGTGCGGGGAATTAAAACGGACAATGCTCCTACAATGGCTACTCCTCAGCCATAGAAGGGGGGCAGTAGTGACGCGCCGCAACACGGCCAACACTTGGAAAATTATGCGAAGTTGAAGAGGCTGGTTCCAAAAGACCATATATGTATTGAAGATTCTATTCATGTGAAATGTCCAGAAGAGGCAAATATGTACAGATAGCAAGTAAATACGTGGTTTTCTCGGGCTGGAGAGCAGGGCTGGGTTGGAGGAATGGACAGTGACCGCTGAGGGATGCAGAGTTTCTTTTGGGGACGATGGAAACGTCCTAAAACTGATCGTGATGGTGGTTGCACAATTCTTCAAATACACTAAAAACCATCGAACTGTACACTTCAAGTGGGTAAATTGGATGGTATGTGAATTATATCTCCATAAAGCTGTAATACTATTTTTAAAAAGGATTACAATCAGAAAATCTTCAAAAAATAATAGGGGAGGCTGGAGATCCTGGATGAGAAATACTCAGGACCCAAGACTCTCTAGAGGCTGCCCCCCATGGACTGAATGACCTTCACCAACTTTTGCCCTGATGTCTGCTTGCTCCACTCAAGATGCAAAGCCCCAGAAAAGCATCCTAGTGATCTGCGTGGGGATTTGCAGTCTAAATTAGATACACCACATGGAAAACAGGTAATTGCCAAGAGTTTTGTGTATCCCGAGAGACTCCTTCCGTAACTGAGCAAACCAGGGCCCAGCCATGTGGTGCCTTAACACGTGGCCCAACAAATAGTGTTGAAGGAAATAGGTTTTTATTTACAGGGTTCTGACCTTGGAGGTGCTGACAGCACTCCTGCTCAGAGCCCTGTTCTCCCATGAGACCCAGTACTTCCCTTGCTCCCCAAAACACTACAAGCCAAAACCATGCCCACTCCCCATTCCTTATCTCTCCTTAAGCCAGCAGCGCACAGACCTCCATCCTCCCCAGAATGTGTACTTGTGGGTTTCAGAGCTGCCCTCCTCTCGCAGCAGCAGCTCTCATTCAGGCTCTGGGGTGCGCTGTCCTCAGCCTCCGTGGAGTGGTTCAGGGAAACATGTGCCGTGTTACACTAGATCAGGGTGGAGTCCAGGTGGGCACACGTCCCAAGAGAGCGGCCTCTCCATACGTCCTTCGGAGCAGCAGAGTCTGCACTCAGCGTTCCCGGTCACAGTCCAGCTCCAAGCACCGCCCACGGATCCGGGCTTGGTTAGGCAGGGCCCCGCACAGCTCGGTCAGCCCTGCCGCCACGATCCCCTGCTTACTCCAGACCGCATAGCTTCCGCTTTACACGCCAGACCTTGGAGCTGACTCCTGTCTACACCCTTTCAGAGCACGTGGCTGCTTCTTCCTTCTCTGTCAGCCTGCCCTTTATTTAAGTGCGCCGCCCAACTTCCTGTATGACCTCATACCTGGCCCCTCCTACGACGTGCTACTTTTGCCAGTTCCTCTATACTTTTACCCTCTTTAGGCTGCCATCTTTAGTCAGGGCAAGAGTTCCCCGTGACACGGAGCACCTGCCTCCCCTGGCTATGTCATGAGTCTCTGTCTGTTCCTGAAGTCATGGACACCTTTGGACACCTTTCACCCTGGGCTGCAGTTCAAGAATGGTGTGGCTGTTCACTTGCCATTGTTATACAAAGTATCTTAAACCATATCATCCACTTCCCCTCCCCCCAATCAAGGTCTGTGGGAAATATGCTCTGCTTTCAGGGGGCCTCTGCTCTGTACCCTGTTACACTTCTTTTGGACTTTGTCCGATCACATGGGTCCAGATGTATAACAACCCAGATATTCTCCTCCTCTGTTTTCTCACTGGAGTGATCTTCTGGAAGGCAGGCCCTTGTAGCACTGGACCTACCCCCCCAGGTGAGTGTTCTAGGAACCCATGTGTGTCAGTGTACCAGCTGGTGCTGTGGTGAGAGGCTGCATTTGTCTTCAGTGAAATTTAGTTTTAGGGCTCTTCCAATGCATTTACCCATTTCATGATGGGTGATTTATGAGTGCAGCTGCCCACATTGTGCCGAGTGAGGGCAGTTTTTGACCAGAAACGTCATGACCCCCATGCCTCACCCTCCTTATTCACCCAGTGTTGCCCCAAGCGGTTTTGTTTGTTTCCCAGGGTGAAAAAAGTCCTCAAAGGGAAACGTTTTGCTGATGTGGACGAGGTGCAACAAAAAATGGCAGAAACAGTAAAAGGCATCACAATCGATGAGTTTAAAAGTGGCTTTGAACAGTGGGAAAAACATCTTGATAGGTGTATTGCATCAAATGAAGAGGACTTTGAAGGCAACTGAAGTTTCAACATGTGAGAATAAATATACACTATTTTATAGATAAATTCTGCTTTTCGGGAAGTCCCCTCATATTTGCGGCCATGTCTAATACCAAGGCAAGCTGACCTTGGCCTGACCGTCCACTCCATAGCCATCTGCCACCCCCTACTCCAGACCTTCTCCGGGTTCATGATGGTGGTGTTCCTGAGTTTCTTAGCGTAAAATAGATGTGACGAGGCTCAGACAAATCCTTCTTCAGTTCCTTCCATTGTTCTGTGTCACGTCTTGAGTTTTCCTTTATATACCAGAGAAAGCTACATAAAATACAATTGTATGTATTATTTAACTGGTACCTAGTACCATTGTCTCCAACACTGGAAAAAATGTTCTAGTCTAACACATCACTCTTGTCTCTACTTAGCATAGTGAAGTAGGCTTTTATCTGACAGGCTGAGAAATATCCAAGGCAGAAGAGGGAAGGATCAGCTTGTTGCCACATTTCTCAGTTGTTCTAGCCTCGTCTGCTCCACAGATTTTAAAGATTGAAAATAGTTAAAAGCTGTTGAAAGAAGCACTGTCCTGGACGGACTGTTTGTGTCCCCCCAGATTTACATGTTAAGCGGTGTTCCCCAGTAGGATGGTATTTGGTGACGGGGCTCTGAGGAGACAGACTGAGACGAGGTCGTGACGGTAAGGCTTTGGTCTGATGGCATTAGTGCCCTTATGGGAAGAGACACCAGGGAGCTCATTCTCTGTCTTTCTCACGCGCACAATGAAGAGCACGTGGCAAAATGGTGGCCACGGACGAGCGAAGAGAAGAGGCCTCAGAATGGAACCCACTTTGCCAGAAACTTGACCTTGGACTTTCTAGCCTCCAGAACTGTGAAGAAATAAATCCCTCTTGTTTACGCTACTCAGTCTATTAAATTTTGTTGTGGCAGCCAGAGCAGACTAATGTAGGCACTGCATTGTACCATGTGTTCATATATCCACAAGGTTTTCTGTCAGCTCTACAGCTCCATCATTGCCTTGGAAATGTAATCGACATTTATATATTTGTGACTCTACAACTACCCCGTTCCCATCAGATCCTTGTTGTCACTTTCATAGCATCTCTATATTCTTCTTGATCATACTTGTACCAACCTATGTAACCACGCGCTTAATGTCTGTTTATCCCGGTATACTGTAAGCCCCGTGAGGGTGGGGCCTCTGTCCTGCGTTCCCCTGTGTCTTCTGGGTTATCACAGTAGACTCTGAGATAGACTTGTTGAATGTTTAAGTGAATGAATGAATCCTGACCCTGCTGAATAATACTGACCAGTAATGTCTTTTGCTTAGTTGTTACAGTAACAGATTTATTTTAGACTTTTGAAGAGCCTAATGCAGTTGTAAGATTTGATCTTCAACTCAGTGATACCCTTGCTGGAAATCTGTGTTTTTCAACCATTGAGCCGAACCTGTAAATAGCTGTCCAGTCAACCAAAACTAAAAGGGAGAGGAATCATTAGCCTCTTGTGTATAACACGTGTTGCTAAACAGTGGCTCTCTTAGCTGGCTCCCCTGAGAGCGGAGCCTGACAGAGGGACTTGGGTTCCAGGAGGCCACTACAGGAAAGCAGCACTGAGGGACAGGGGCATGAGAGAGGGAAGAAGAAAGCCAGCACCGGTTTGCGTTGGCAGAACTGCTGCTTTAGATACCAGAGGCTTGCTTAAGCTGTGACCTCTGAGAAGGACCCAGTATTGGCAAATTAAAGGCTGGGAGGCTGGGTCACTCCTCCACCTGCTCCTGTCTCTTGGTGGCAGAGAATCGCCCCAGGACCATTTAGTCCCCAGGCTTCCAGGCCACCATAGGCTGAAGACAAAGACGATTCCCGAGGGCCTGGAGACAGCTCTGGCTCAGCGCGGGCTTGCCGTGGGACAGGGCAGCATGAGGCTGTCCCGCACGCCTGAGCCTGAAGTTGGGGGTGGGGTCCCCCAAGTGCCTGTGAGCACCAGCTCAGCAAGGTTCTTCTGCAGTAACGTTTCTTCATCATGTTAAGTTCAAACTGATGATAAGTTTGTCCCCTTTTCCATAAGCATGCTGGCCTGGAGGGAGGGACCAGGGAGCGGGGCTCTTTGGCAGCCAGCGAGGAGGATTCCCCCATGAGTAGCGAAACAAAGGTTCGGATCTCCTGGCCCTCAAAGCAGGACGCCCAAGCTGCATTCTACTCTGAGCCTGCCTGCTCCTGTTCAATGCCAGTGTCCCGGGGGCTTCTCCTTTTCATTTCCAGATCCTGCAGGTGAGCCTAGCAGGTTCTTGTGAGGAGATGCAGTGGTGAGTTCGGCCTGAGGAGCAGCCAGCACAGCCTAGGCCCAGGGAAGGGTAACCGTGGCTCTGCAACCCTGGAGCTGCAGCTCCGGTTGCTACAGAGGAAGGCGGGGCCGCCGCTGCTAGCATGGGCCATGGTCCTGTGGCCCATTCAGGCGATGGTTCAAACCCTGGCTGGTTGGGGTAGGGTGGATGAGCAGTTGCATCACACCATCATCTTGCACCCTTTCTCCAAGGTTCTCTCGCACTACACTGCCTCCTGGGGGCCGTCTCGGCATCGCCCACCCCCACGCTCAGTACAGGGCAGATGCTTGGGACAGGCTCTTTTTAAAATGATCAAATAGTCAATGAGCGATTTATTTTGACCTACACATTATTTCCACAAACTGTTTTGTCCCTGTTTTCATCCTCACCCTTCTCCAAACATTAAGCTGTGTTTAGAAACCCAGCGTGTGCCATTAGTAACTGTAGTCTGCCTGGGCGGCCATGACGGAATCGTGGAGGTTGGCGGTTTAAATAACAGACCTTTAGTTTCTCACAATTTTAGAGGCTGGAAATCCAAGACCAAGGTGCCCGCAGGGCTGGTGTCCGGCTGGCGCTCCTTTCCTGGCTTGCAGTCAGCCGTCTCCCTGTGGCCTCACGTGGCCTGTCCTCTGTGAGCTGGTCCAAAGAGAAAGCTGGAGCTCTTGTGTCTCTTCTTGTAAGGAGTCTCATGGGATTAGGGCGCAACCCCTGTGACCTCATTTTTACCTCTGTTACCTCCTTGAAGGCTTTATCTCTGATTAGTCACACTGGAGGTTAGTTAGGACTTCAACGTGATTTTTGTAGCACATAATTTAATTCATACCAAGAAGCATGTGTAACAAATTTGTTCCTGTTGGAAAACAGTGGGTTAGAGTATGACTCAGGACCCACGTCATAGGTGATGAAGCAGGAGTCACGGAAAGGTTGAGTTCCCCAGAAATGAACCTTGACCTGAGGATTCATGTGCAAGTGATATACTAAGCAGGTCTCAGGGGAGACTGGTGACGGGATGGGGAAGCAGGGCAAAGAAGGAGAAAAGGGTAAGCAAATATGCAGAATCGGGCAAAGCCCTGAGGACCGGTACTCCTGGGAGCGCTGGAGTGCTAATTACACGTAGAGGTGTGCTGATCTGGGGGCGGGGCTTTCTCCTCCTGAACCTGTCAGTCATCAGTGACGGACTTGCCTGGGGGACATGCATTTCCAGGCAATTCTAATTCTCTGCACCCAAGAAAACCCTTCAAAGAAAAGAGGCAAGTATGTCTGTTGGAGACAAAGCAGAACAGGGTCCGAGGAATACAGGTGGGCCGTCAATAAAGCGCACGGTGTCCAGCAGCGTCCTGGGTAGTGCTCAGCCGTCGCTGCCAGCCGTGCCTCTCAGGTCACAGGCGCGACGTCATCTGCTAGCCACTTCTCCTTCTCAGAAGGAACACGGGGAGTCCTGGTATGTAGCGGCAGAGAGCCACATACTTCAAGGGTGAAAACTGCTTAGCCTCCTGAAAAAAAAAACCAACACCAAACTGCATGGCCTGGAGTCAAGCATATTCATGTTGAATCCTGGATCTATAACTTACTAACGGTGTGCCCTTAAACAGGGGACACCATCACTCAAGCCAAGTGACCAAGTCTAGCTAGTCCTGAATGTCATCTATAAGATGGGGACATCGTATAAATAAAGCTGCTAGGAAGGCACCTGCACTTAGCGGCACTCAAGAAACATTGGTTTCTCCTTACGCCATCATCCCCCTTCCTCATGAGGCGTGGCATGCTGCCGCCTGGAGGCATCTGAAGACAACTGCCCCTCCCCCTCTTTCTCTTGTGGTCTAACGCTTCTAGCACTTGTGGCGGGAGAGGTTTACAGTCTAATGATGCTCCTCCTTAATCCCCTTTACAACTAGAAACATGCAGAGGGGCGGACAGATGCTAATTGTATTTCAGTGGGTGGCATATAGCAGGGCACCCGCCAAGCAGACAGGAGGCAGTCCGAGAGCCCTCGGTGCGCTGGGGTGCTGAATCCAGCCATTCCTTCCTTCATTGCATATTTATCTAGCACCTGCTTAAAGCTGAGCGGGAAACAGAATAGACCAAGGCTGGGACCTGCCCCACAGGACATTTCTGTCCTTTAGGAGACACAGACAAGGCGAAAGAGATGTAGAAATGGAAGATCGGTGGGAACCGAAAGTGAATATTTGCTACTTGTGAGCAGACACGCGAGGACCTGAGCTCAGTGAGAATTTGATGAGGGATGGCACTAAAGCTTTTAAGATTTGCGCATCCATGAACAACAGTAAGAAAGAGATGACAGAAGTTACTCTTCAAAACGTTCTCAGTAGAGGTGTTGTATACAGTGGGGAGCGCGGAGGAAAGTGTCATCATAGATTCAAGATTCAAACCCCAAATCGGTTCATACCCACTATGAGTTTCATAGTACTAGACATTTTCACCTGCATTGAGTTGACATAGATCCAGCATTCTGCCCCTTTTTCCCTTGAACTTACTTTCTGTGGCCTGTGAGCTGTGTCTAATCCCACAATGACAGCCACTGACTCAGTGCTAGAAACCATGTATTAGAAACTTCCAGAGTGACTCATGGACTTCCCCTCTCTGCTGAATGAGAGAATGCTGGAGGCCTTCTGTTCCTCACAAGTGCAGTGCCCAGAGCAACTCCTCAGAGGCAGAGCGGGGCAAAGCCAGGCAGCAGGAACTAGAATGCTGCCTCACCCCCTGTTATGAAGACCTTTCTTCCTCTGCCCACCCCTTTATAGGTGTATAGTGCCTTCCTCATCGTCATCATTATTATCAGCATCACCTTCACAACCTTGGGACCACACTTTGGGAATGCTCATTGATATTTTGGCACCTGAAGCTTGGAATACTATTATATCTCAGTATTGTTACCCTATTTTATAGCTAAAGAAACATCCTCGCCCTGACTGGTGTGGCTGAGTGGGTTGGGCATCATCCCACAAAGCGAAAAGTCACTGGTTCGATTCCTGGTCAGGGCATATGCCTGGGTTGTAGCCTGGTCCCCAGTTAGGGCGTGTGTGAGAGGCAACCAATCAATGTTTCTCACTAACACCAATTTTTGTCTCCCTATTTCCCTCTCTCTTTCCCTCTCTCTAAAAATAAATTGAGTAAATAAATAAATAAAATATATATTTAAAAGAAACAGACTCAGGCTCAAGGTCACAGGGATGGTATGTGAATGCTGGGCCACCAATAATAAATTGTCCTGCCTGGGGCAGCCTGAATCCGACCCACTTGGATCTCCCACCAGTAGAACCTCCTGTGCTTCTGGTCTTTTCCTCTCTCACATGTCCCCTAGGTCCCCCTAAAACCTACCTGTCCTTTTTGTGACTCCGTCAGAGCCCTTCTCTTGAGAGACAAGTGGAGAGCACACTGTGCCCTGAGGAGCAGAGCGTCTGGCCCAGGAGGACCTGCGTCCCAGCCCTGGCCCCGCCCTCACTCACTGTGTGACTTTACACAAAGCACGGGAACCTCACCTGCCAATGGGACTATAACAGTAGCTCCCTCAGAAGGCCGTTGTGTGGATTCAATAACACACAGGAAAAAGGTATCCCAGCGCCTGACACACACAGGTCGCTGGTACTGTCTGTGCCCATGATTTTCAACCGTTATCATCTCACGGCACATATAAACTGATTACTGAGGCTCTGAAGCACACCAAAAATCACAATTTTTGCTGATCTGACAAAAAATCGATATAATTTTGACTCATTCTATTGGCTGTTGTCATTTTAAAATTTGACAATCTAAAGGAAAAGGGGTCAGTGTCCCTGACTAAATAGTCAGGTATTGCATGTTTTAAAACTTTTTGCAGCTCACCCGTTAAAAATCGCTGATCTACACTAATAGAGTCCAGGGATGAAAGTTTGCCTTTGGACAGGGTCCTTCCACAGACAGAGCTCTCAGCACCTGTGGGCGTGCTGGGAGGGAGCTGGGGGGACAGAGGCTGCGGAGCCCTGGGCGCGCCACACGGCACCTGCGGTCCCAGGCAGCAGAGCTGCTCTGGGTGGACTGCGCGTGAGCGTCCGCTCTAATGATGTCTCACCTGTCCCTTTAGCTGAGCCACTGCTCATTAGCACTTCCGCCTAAGCTCAGACAGGAAGGGGGAGGAGGTAGGGCTAACTCCTGTCCATCTTGTCACTGCTTAGCAGAAAACGTAAACCCAGAACTAGATCAGAGTTGGGCTGAAGTTCAGGTGCCCACGATTGCACTGAGGTCTGCTGCACTCTCTCCCCGCTCAATCTTGGGTATTTGAGTGGAGGTGGCATTTGACAGTTTTGACATGCATGCTTGACCCAGCCTGAGGAGCCCTGTCATCAGGAATCCTGAAGGGCACTCTGGGATTTGAATCGTTTCTCTTCTCTTGCAGCTGCCTGAGGCCTCAGACAAAAGCTGTACATCTTAGCATAAAGCATATGGCCAGGAATTTGCACACCTGGATTCTGGCCTCAGCTCCAGCCTCTACATCCCCATCTCAGAAACAGGCAGCATGATGCCCTCACGGGGAGAGAGGGATAGCATATTTATATGCATTCATTACTCAGCATTTATTCTGTAAATACTTCCTGAGCTTAAAGTTGTGCACAAGGCACTGTGGTGTATTAGGAATATTATAAATCATAATACTGCCACTACTACTACCCGTAAGAACAGTTCACTGGAACTAGCATTCATCGGGTGGTTACTCTGCAAACCAGGCCTTACTTGACTTTTCTGGCTTAATCCTCACAATTGCCCTATAAGGTGGATGCTGTTATTATGTCTATTCCTCAGAAGAAGAAACTGAAGCACAAAAAGTATATGTAACATGTCTAAATCCATGCTTCTGCTATGGGTGGGCCCATGAAATACAAAGAAATTGGGGCATATCACCTGACTTCAAGAAGCTGATTCTAGGGCAATTCTTAGCCATATGGCAAAAAGTTACCATACAGTCATGATTTGTGCAGTAACAGAAACAATGACAGGACAGAACTGTCCTGAGAACAAAGAGAAGGGAAGCACAAGGTTAAGAAAGATCCCCAGGGCGGGAGACATTTGAGCTGGACGTGGTGGTGGTTTTCCTCTATAAAGAATGTGAGACGGTAAACCATCCATATATGACAAGTATAAAGTAAAGTCAAGGGAATGAAAGAGGAAGATAGAAAAGGTCAAGAAAGGAAGAAGAAAATTGAGTTTTTATCTGTTTCTGTTTCTGTGTTTCATGAAAAGTGCCGTAAGGCATTTATTTTCACACAGTTGGTGGCATGTGCACGAAATCTCTCTCTCAGGGGTAATTTAAGAAACTTCAGTAAGACTGATGGTCCTCCTACCAGAGACCACTCATGACCTGTGAGTCAGGAGGGATGGGCTAGGCAGATTCCGATATTCTGGACCAAAATGAAACTAAACAAAAGTAACAAAAGTAACAAAAATAACATAAATAAATAAATAAATAAATAAAAGTCTCTGCCCCAAATCTAAAGTCATTAAAGGAGAAGCTTGCAGTTGCAGGCATAGATCCGGGTGGAGCTCTTCTCACGCAGGCAGCCCCTGTTGCTTATACCAAGGAAAGAAGCAATAAGGATATATTTAACAATGGCTTGGAGATCTCTGAAGAAATACCAGGAAGTCAGAAATCAGTTAACATAAGGATTGAGAATCAGTAAAGGAGCATCAGCTGTATCTCTGAGTTTCCTGGCAACCTTGTCAAAAAGGAAAAGATGCCGGGTACATCTGGCCATTAGAAAGACGGAGGCTTGCCGATTCTGCAGAGGAGGCCAGGGTTTTCTTGGTGTCAAATAAAATGACTAACTTTTGCACAGTACAGATAAGTTATGTAGAATGCAGTGAATGACAGTTTTATAGAAAAGGCAGGTGTAGGGAGGTGGTTTTAATACACGTTTTTAAACTGGCTCTGATGAAGCTGGAGGTGTAACGCTACAGCAAAACTCAGTGGAAGTGTTTGGACGAGGATCTGCATTGCACTTAATCCTCGTGAAAGAAGAGGTATAATTGTATGCCAAGCATCACTATACATGTCCCAATGTATCCTTCTAAAATAACTCAGATTAACTTAATGTTTAATGCATTTAAGCAATGCAAGTGTACTGATATTGTCAAGAGTATTAAATTCTAGTTACATGGTAGTTTTGCTTGTGTATGGTTTTACCCTCTGTCATTGGTCATTTATTCTTTGAAAGCTTCCCTTACTTTCAGCGAACAATGATTGAGCCCCTCCTATATGTCAAGCATTTGCCAAGTACTGGTGATACAGAGATATAAGAGACAACATCTTTGACCTCAAAGAGCCCAGAGGCTAGGGAAGCCCATAGCAATGAATGGGCAAGAAGGACTGTGAAAAGGTAGCAGAGGAAGCCCTGGGGGCCCAGGGGCAGTAAACAAGCTGTCTTACCCACAAATAGACCAGAGATGAAGCAAGCTTGTTAAAGGAAATGACCTGTGGGCTAAGTCTTGAAAGATGCACAGGAGTCGGCCAGACTGAGGAACAGCAAGTGAGGGAGGATGAGGCCTGCAGAGGGGACAGCGGGAGTCAAAGTAGCATGCTTGGATGGAACTGTGTATCAGTGGACTGTGGCGGTGGTCACATGAACTCACCAGGGGTAGAAGTGCAGAGAACAAGACACACACACAGAGACACTCATGCACCACCGCCTTTGTCTATGGTGGGCTGCCCTCAGAGGCCGCCTTAGAGCCTTGGGAACTATGGACGCTCAGCAGCGCTCTGCCCTTGGCACGCATGGCTGCCGCTGTTCAGGCACATCCGTGCTGATTAATATGGCTCTGATCTTTACAATGCAGCATTCCTGATCCAGTCCTCAGCATTCCTCCCGTGGAAGGCTGCTGTCAGGAAAACACTCGCAGACTGATACTTAGTGAAATGGAAGTGCAGCAGACAGGCAGAGATGACACGCACACGTGGGCACAGGTGTGGGAATAGATGCCGTTTCCGGCTGTGTCCAGCCTAGGGGACACGTCGTCGTTCTTCTGTCTGGGTGTCTCTGAGCAGCCACCTGACCCAGCTCTTCCTGACCCAGCTTCCATGGTGTGGAGCCCAGGAAAATATTTTTCTTGTGTCTGCCTTTGTGATTTTGTGCAAGTCACTTAAATTCTGAGCAGCAGGCTCCTAGTCTGAAAACAGTAGTAATAGATGCCTGCTCATGCCCCGCAGATGTGGGAGAAGCCGGTGAGATATGGCTTCCAGAACCTTCTACGTCTTTCACTTTGCCCACCTGAAGAAGCAGGTACAGTTTCATCACCAGTGTTTGCCCAGCTGAAAATCTTGACCTGCCAGCTTGCTCCTCCCTAGACTCCTGGTGTCCAGGCTGAGCCTGTCATCTCTCAGCCCTGGCTCCACCTTGCTTCTTCCATAGGGAGCAGAGAGCCCTTGCTTTTGCCTCAGTAACAATCAACCACCTTCAGATGTAAATAAAGCCATAGACCTTAAACAAATAGCACACATTTAAGCACAAGAAATGGTATCAAGGTGACCTTCAGAACCAGAGACCTAGAGCATTCACAGTTTTCTGAGGACAGAAGGGAAGAAGGAAATAAGGAGAAGGAAGAACCTCTGAATCAAGGATGATATCCCGGGAAATTTAGGGCTGGACTAATTCACCCAATCTGGGGCCATTGTCTTGCTCCCAGAAAACTCCAGAAAGTGGTGTGGTATGTGGCGATAATGAGCAGTTGAATATTTCAGCTTAACTGCTGCTGACCTCAAAGAAGACCCCCCACAGCACTCTGGAAGTGGCTGAATTAAACCTGGGAATGGAGCCACCTCCCTTGAGTTAACACACATCCCTTAATGCCAGATTCATTAACAGCTCACCCCACTCCAGCCTCCGCACGTCTTTGTTTTTCCCAACTAAACCTTTTCAAGGAGGAGGCAGGCATTTTCTATTTCTCCATATATAGTACCCTTGCTGATTTGACGGATTCCTCCTCGTTCCCCTTGGACAGACTCACAGAAGCGATGCCTCGTTAAAGGCCTTATTACAAGCTTTTCCATTATCTCCCCCAATGAATTTTTCTTCTCCCTACTTTTTTACCCCACCCTTTAGCTTTCGTATGATGGTTTTGAACGCTGTGGCGTAAGTATCTATTTTGTGCCCTACCAGGCTTATTACTTTGGGTACCACCGTGCAAATATAAAAAAAAAAAATGATTACCTGTACCACAGAGTTTACAGTCTCCGTAGGAAGAGAAAGGAACTTCGGGAAGGGAAGAGAGCACTCAGAGTTACTGCCTGCTCCTTGATGTTATTTTGTTCAGGTTGCACAGTGATCCTCTGCAGCAGACATTCGCATCCCCGTTTGGTGATGAGGAAACTGAGACTCAGAAGACTAAGGAACTTCCCAACTTTTGTAAAACTATTAATTGGCTGAACTGGAACAGGGCTTCCCATCAAACTGTGGTGCCTGCAAATGATTAAGAAGAAACTTCACCGAGTGTTAAGGACCTTTTAGGCCAAGTGAAGGGAAGATCGGTAAGATAGAAAGATGGTGGTTGTCACCATTTGGAAAGGTGGAGTTTGAGACCACCTTAGAGATTAGGTGTGCGGTGGGTGGGAGGGAGAAACAGACTGGGCGTTCCATGTGTCTAAAGAGCACAAGCAGGACTTGCGGTCAAGGAGGCGTAGATAAATGCCATGCCCGTCCCCTCCCACAGCCACACCAGAAATACAACTGAACTACAGAAGAACCTGAACTGCCTCAGACCTAGCTGAGCAGAAGCCCCACAACTAAGGATATAAAGAAAAGGCCACATCGAGACTGGTAGGAGGGGCAGGAACACAGAACCAACCGGTCCCACACCCACATGTGGCAGATAAAAATTGGGAGGGATATCTTGGCTGCGAAGGTCATCCCTGAGGAGCGAGGGTACCCCAGTCCCCCAACAGGCCCCCTAGCCCAGGCTTCCAGAGCCAGGAAGAGAAACCGCAATAACTTCTGGCTGAGCAAGTCAGTAGGGATTGTGGCTGAGTGAGATGGAAGGGCTTCTGGAGTCCCAGGGGTTTCTTTTAAAGGGCCTGTGCACAGACTTACTTGGACTCATTATCTCTGAGCTCCAGTGCTGGGGCAGCAGCTCAAAAGGCATCAGAAACATGGGGAGGAACTGAAGTGTCCGGCATCAGGGCAAGAGCTGGGGGACAGCTTCCTACCACACAGAAGTGCTGGCAGAGACCATTGCTCCTTTTCTGAGCCCTCCCCCACAGAGCTGGCAGGTGGCATCCTATCTGAGACTCCATCAATGTGGCTCACGCTGTTTGTCCCGCCCTTGTGATTCCCTAAGGCCCCAACCCACCAAACTGCAGGTCCACCCAAGCTGATTCCAGTGGCTTTTCATATGAATGGCCTATCATGGCTCATACTTCAGACATTCCTAAAATCTCTCAAACAAGCAGCATCTGACCTCAGTGAGCCCCATGCTTCTCGCTAAGTGGCCCCAGGCCCAGTGGCAGCTGGCCGCGGTTCTCAGCGTGGCCTCTCCTAGGCACCTCCAAGCCCAGCACAAGTAGCAGATTGCTTTGTAGCTCATGCCGGGTGGCCCTGGGCAGAACACAGGTGGTGGCTGACAGTGGTCTGAACCTCCTGGGAGGCCGCAAAGCCAGCACACCCAGTGGACAGCTGTAGACCACACTGAAGCACCACCCAACCACCAACACCAACCACACACGCAAGGGGCGGACTCTGGGCTGAAGTAAATCCTTCTCCTTGAGGTGGACCTTATACCCTGGGGCTCTCATCTTATAAGGGTACCAATCACATTGGATTAAGGACCCACACTGTTCCATTATGACCCCATCTTAATCTTAACTAGTTACATCTACAACAACCCTATGTTTTTCAAATAGTCACATTCTAAGGTACTGAGGTCAGGACTTCAGCATGTCTTTGGGGGGACAGTTCAACTTGTAACAAGCGCCATCAAGAAAGTAAGTCAAGAACCAAAATACAGGGAGACAAGGGGACCACAGTCAGAGAGCAGGGATTTTGAGAAAGGACTGGTCACTGGTTTTGGAAACCTATTGCAGTGCCTTTCTGCCTTTCTGCCTGACGGACTAGGAGCCCCTGCCTCGTGAACACTGGATCCAGGTTCATTGCAGCGTTCAATATTTGATGTTGAAAGTGTTACATACTCAGTCATTGATAAAGAGAAAGGTAGAGCAGAACTAACGGGAAAAGAAAAAAAACAAGCCTGGATCTGGTAAGATGCTCTATGACCATGTTGAATAGTATGACAGAGAAAAAGAGGTCAGATTACTGGGGTCTCAGGATGAGCTGGACAGTAAAGAAATGGACCCTTCCAGTCATTGTGCTGCCAGTTCCTCCTGCCAGTTCTCCCAGGCCTCGCAATGCACGGTGTCACCCACAGCCACCTGCCCCCAGTTTTCCCATCTGTCTTTTCCCCCTTCGGAATGGCCTCAGGGTTTCTCCCCACTCTACATCAACTGCTCTCTTAAAATTCCACACCCAATTGTCTCTCTCAATTCCCATTCTCTTTGCTCTCAGGAAGGGGAGGAGTTATTTTTTAAGTTCACATTTGTTTATATTTATACTTACACATACACAAAAATACATACTTATACATATTTATTTATTCATTTTTTTCATTCCACAAAATTTATTTAGCATCTACTGACAGGAGAACTCAAGAGTTAAGGATTTTTAGCCTTAGTTACAGTTAAGAGGCTTACGTGATTAATGCACTGGGAAGCTGTTATTCCAGGAGCTGGAATGCCTGACCTGACTCCAGAAGGTCAATAAACAATTCAACCTTTGTGCCCCCTTGGGCCTGCAAGTGATAGAATCTGAGCCACTGTGTTCCAGGGAGGAAATGTCTGTGATGCAAATAAAAAATAAAAATAAGTTGTTGGTCAGCAGATAAAGCAGGAAAATCTTATCTGATCAACCTTTTTCCCAAACCCCTTACCCACCCTTTCCTTCTCCTTACAAAAAGGACAGCATGAGATGAGATGTAAGACACTTTTTAGGGTACACAACCTGCCATCTTCTCAGATCACTGGCATCTGAATGAAATGCCCATAAAGATTCAATCCTTGTCTCCACTTACTGTTCTGGTAGTGACAGGCTGCATGAACACCGACTTTTGTGGCTTCACTGCTATGTGTCAGCCACGCTACTGTGTTCTGTGAATGCTCTCAAGGAGTTTACATGTAGTTGGGGGAGACAGAAAATAGGTAGTTGCGTAACTAAGACAGTGTTACAGAAACATAAACAAGAGGGGACATAAACAAATTAAACAGCGTGGTGTGATGGACAGTGACTGGGGATGGGGGGATGGAGGGCAAGGACGAACACTGGATCTATCTGAAGAGGGGACATTGGACTTGAAACAGGGGCCCAAATGCCCATTTCCCACATTCTGTCTCCATTGGTTCAGGAGCTGAACCCGGCCCAATGTGTGGAAGTTACAAAGAGGCAAAACTAGGTACACTGTCATAACAGTTTTTAGACTGCCAGACTGCCATCAGAGAGGTCACTGCCTGGGTGTCATGAGTTCCCCATCTCCAAGGATGCTCAGGCTTTAGGAAGGATGACCATCAGTGAGGGAGACTGTAGAATACATCTCTGGATTCTGTGGCAGGTTGGATTCGGTGGAAGGACCTTCGCTCTGAAAGTCTATGATTTGCTGTCAGGGTCCTGCCTACCCAACTGTGCAGCTGCCTGACACAGGCAGTGGGAACATCGATGGGCAGGAGGCAGGACTCCATGCAGCGGAGAACAGACTCCACCTCCAGTGATGATCCAAGGCCCCTCAAGCAGAGCCAGGGTTGGTGGGGCCGGGTGGGGCCAGCTTGAAGGAGAGAAGGCAGAATCAGGTCCCCTGACAAGAATAACACTCCTGGGCGTAGCAATGTGCATGCTCCGACACGCATCTCCCTATGGGTGTGCAGTTTCTTTGTAGGAGCCATGTGTGCTCTGTATGTACCCTTGCATGAACATTCGCACAGTTGTGTTCCTGATATTCTAAGGATCCCCCCTTACCCACGCATTACCATGCACGCAAGCCCAGTCCTGATTCGTCTCTGATGGGCAGTGATGGCTGGAGGACACACAGAGCCCACTGGTGACGCGAGGAAGCTGCTTCTTCACCACCAGGTAAAAAGGGTAAGAGGAACTCAACGAGTCAACACCTTTGTGTCTCATGCCACAGACGCAGGTTAAGGCAAAATCCCGTTAGCAAATCAAACCCCTGCTCTAGGACCTGAGAGTCTGACACAGTCTGGCAGCATTACGACGTTGTCCAAGCCCCTCCAAGGATCAGCTCTTCCTCTGGTTCCTAGCCGGACATTCAGAAAATATTGACCGTCAACCATATGTCAAGCCTTGGGCTAGACTGGTAGTGTCCCACTGTTCAGGTGTGGCTTTTGAGCATTTGAAATGTGGCTAGTCCAACTGAGTTGGCCTCTAGATGTAAAGTACACATGGGGTTTTTAAGTTAATATAAAAAATGGTAAATGTTACATAAATAATTTTTATATTGATTATATGTTGAAATGATAATATGTTTAATATATGGGATTAAGTAATATGTATTGTTAAATTTGATTTTGCCCAATTTCTTTTAATGTTTTTAATGTGGCTTCTTGAAAATTTTAAGTTACCTATGTGGCTTGCATTATGTTTCTGTTGGGCAGCACTGGGTTAGATATACTAACTGGTCATTTTTCTATTTCTACAACAAGTGTTTATTGAGCAACTACTCTATCTCAGAGTGCAGCAGATACTCATCTCATAGAGTTTGTAGATCTTTTCTGTAATTGAACATTGAGGTATGCTTTTTCCCATGAATGACAAATGAACCGAGAGATAAAGTAGGATTTTATGACACAGAAGGAATTCAGAGCAGTTACAAAGCTTCCTGGTGGGTCTGTGACTCATACTGTCCCTGTTCCTGTGAGGAATTTATGGCTTAGGGTTCTTGATCTCTTCATTCCTTTATGTGATAGTTTTCTCCCCAAAAGTCACCCATGGTTGCACAACCTAAAGGAAATCATTGTTCACAATTTAGTATCTTCCTTTCCAGCCTTTTGTTGCAGAACATTTCAAAAACAGACATGTCTATCCATAAGGGTTCCCCACTGTGAAAATGGGAGTGGGTGAATTTATGGCTGGAGTCTGACTTCCAGCGCCAGCTTTGCATTAGGTGGGCTACTCACAACGGAGACCTGAGATTCCAACCAGAAAGCTCACGCTCACGTCTAAGCGGGCTTGTGGGGTCAGCATCTTTCACCTCCTCCTCCCCTTCCTCTTCTCCCTTCTCTTCCTCCTCCTCTTCCTGCTCCTCCTCTTCCTCCTCCGCCGCCTCTTGCTCTTCTTCTTCCTCTTCCTCCCCCCCCTCCTCTTGCTTGTCTTCCTCCTCTTGCTCTTCCTCCTCCTCCTCCTCTTCCTCTTCTTCCCCCTCTTCCTCCTTTTCCTTCTCCTCCTCTTCCTCTTCTTGCTCCTCCTCTTCCTCCTCCCCCTCTTCTTCCTCTTCCTTTTTCTCCTCCATGTCCTCCCTACCCTCAGCCAGGATCCAGGTCCCTGGGAAAACACTTTCAAACTTTCTCTGGACCTGAGCACAGGGAACAGACAGGTGTCATCAGTCACTTCCCCCAGCCCTCTCCCTCCTGTTGTAATGATGCAGTAACCTATGCTAATGATTTTGGAAAGCACTCAGAGCTATTGAGAGCCCCAAATGAGATTAGACCTGCACAGCAACAGCAGAGGTGATCAGGTGTGCATGCTAATAGGTCACTTGGCAGGCTGGCTCCGTGGCAAGTGCTGGCTGCAGAGCAGACGCTGGGTGAGGGAGAGCCAGGGGTCCTGGGGGTCAAGCTTCAGGGAGGCTGGAGTCCCGTTTCTGCCCACCCCTCACCCCACTCTGTCTCCGCTCAAGCAGTTCACCCTCCACACAGACCCTCAGAGGGACAGCGCTTCCTTGTAGCCTAACCAGACCTACCACTGAGCTCACTTCAAGCCTAGGGGATTTAGATATGGTTCCTTTATCTCCCTCCCCCCACACGCCCATTTCTTCCTCCATCTCCCCCAACCCTAAAGGTTATACAAACATCCACAAAATTTCTTGCATTTCTGCCCCTTCCTTTTTCCTTTTCTATTTCAAAACATTTAATAAATTATTGTTAAATTTACATACATTAAAATAGGCTTTTGGTGGACTTGTCACTGGAAGCTGCTCGACAGTAAAAAGGAGTGGCCTCCTGCAGCACATGGCAGCCTGGGAGCATCTCAGAGGCACTGAGCCGAGGCAGAGGGGACATGCTGATGGTCCCCTTCCTATGACGCTCAGAAAGGGTCACACTCCAGGGACAGCGAACAGGTCAGTGGTTCCTAGGGATTAAGGATTAGGATGTGCTACAACGTGTTTATCAATTCACAAACCGAAGCATGTTTAGGATACACATATTTGTTTGGACACAAGTTTTCATATTTCTTGGGTAAATATTTAGGAGTGGGGCTCCTGGGTCCTCAGGTATATTTATGTTTAATTTTATAAGTTAAATAATATATGTAAACCAATAAACCAAACTATTTTCCTGAGTGGCTGTCATCCACTCAATTTTTAAAGTCAAAACCTAGAAATCATTTCTGTAACTCTCTTTACATAATTCCCCACATTTAATCTATCTGCAAGTTTTGACGGTTCCACCTCCAAACCATAGCTTCCAGTGGTCCATTTCCATCCATCTTTACTGCCACCATCTCGGCATCAGCACCCTTATCTCTTGCCTGGGCTACTGCAAGAGCTGCCTACTCACTCCCCACATCCTGGCTGTCCTCCCCCCAATAGCCCATTCTACACAGGGAAGACAAAGCAATCCTTTTAAGACATTAATCTGATTGGGTAACTCCCTACCTCAAGCCCCCCACTGAAGTCCCATTGCACTTGGCCTTCAGAGCTCCCGGTGATCTGGCCCCCGCCTACTCTCCGCCATCTTCCCGCTCCCTTCTGCATGTTCTCTGCTGCCGTCAGCTGCACTGCGAGTTTCAGACAAGCCAGGTACCCCCTTTCTCAGGGTCTGTGCACACATTGCCTCCTTGGTGAAAGGCTTTTCTTTGGGCCCTGTGCATGTTGGCTCCTTCGCACCCTAGTTTAAAGGCCATTTTCACAGGGGCCTTCAGGTCTGTTGTGTCACTCATCCGAATTGGTTATGTGTATCTATTCGCTCATTCACCCCTTTGTTATCTCTTCCAAACTGAAACAGGAGGATGTTAGTAGCAGGGAGCCGATCTGGCTGTCACTAGTACCTGGGCAGTTCCTGGCACATAGTAGTGTTTTATGAATATTCAATAAATGAATGAATAAATGCAAGGACGACAACCTGTACTACTTATTAGAAAATAAAGAAAACATTTGTGGAGATTTGATATGGGATAATAGTACCTACCTCACAGGATTAGGATCAAATGAATCAATACATCTAAAGCACTTACACCAGTGCTCAGCACACAGTAAATATGATGTAAGTGTGAACTTAAAAAATAGTAGTGGTCCAAGCAAGTTTGTAAGAAAGGGAGGATTTTAACCTTAAGAGAATAAATCTCTTCATTTCTTCAACAAATACTTACTGAGTCCGCATGAACAGAAGGTGTGCATGAACAGAAGCGTGTGGACAAACATCAGCATCACATCGAAGGGCATGAGAACAGAACACAGACCCTTCATGGTCTGCTCCAGGCACAGTCCAGGAGCTGTGGTCCCCCCCCCACTCCCCCACTAACCCCCCGAGTTCTCTCTCCCTGTCATCCTAACTGCCACAGAAACCACAGCAGGCTGTGCATTCCAGCTTTTTGGGGTCCCATCTCCGCAGCAGGCACTGCACCTGCTGTTTGTGACTGCGATGCTGGGGTACCACTCACAGACCCTGCCAGCCATCCCAAAGCTCTTAGGAGTCTCTCTGCACTCAAAACAATGCACATCATTTTAAGAGATGCCCCAAATCACCTTTGTGTTGGAGCTAACCCTTTTATCCTATCGACCCCGGAGGATTGCCGTGTGGCCGCAGAGATCCAAGCAGGAAGGAGTTCACTAAAAGCAGTTCACCCTCAGCCTCTGCCAGCCTCTTACCCTCATTCTAACAGTTTCAAACCATCGTGGTTAGAAAGGCTTTTTGTACATTTGTACCCATGACTTTCCCTGGCCAGTGATACTCTTTACCAAGTGACCCAGGAAGGTGTCATTATGCATGCAGGAGGCACTTACTAAATGCACATTTTTTGAAAAAAAATGAATGAGTGGAAGGTAGAAGAGGGGAGGGAGGAAGTAGGATACCTAAATGGTGTTGTGGACCCCGCCAGACCTGCTGCTGATTCCGCGTCAGTCACCCGGGGTCACACAGGTGGTGCTCTGCACGGAGGCCCCGGGCAGAAGGAGCCTCTCTGTCACGGGGCTGTGACTACCCAGAGGACTCCCTCTTTCCCTCATTCATCCAAAGGCATCAAATGAGCTGGCAGCAGCCCCAGGAACACCTTGCTTTGCAGCCAAAAAATGCAGAAAACAGACTGGGAATGAGCAGAACTGAGTTCCAGGCCGGATTCTGCAACTACGTTAGAATGACTCCCCTCATCTTTGGCTCCTTAAAATGATAAATGTGGGCGAGAGTTGTTTTTCATAAATTTTATCTGGTAGCTTCCAAGCTGTGTCCGCTGGATGAAACAGTCCTCAGAAGCCAGGACGTAAAGTGAGTCACTTTGAGGATGCGCTTTAGGACACACAAAGGGCCCTGCACCCTCAGTCCCCACCGCGGCCATGCCGTGCCTCTCCGCACGTGGTTAAGATGCGCAAGAGCTGGTGTCCGTCTTTAGCACTAAATTTCTGTGGTGTTATGAGAACCTGCCAAGCAGGACAATATCCCGTAGAGACTGTAGACAGGTGCACACAAATGGAAACAGTAAGACCCACAGTTGCTCCGTGTGGCCGGGCCGTTCAACAGAGGGATGCTTTTCAAGTCTTCCCAGCCGACCTCAGCTCCTGCCAGCTGTCACTCCCCCGCTTGTCTTCACTGAAGCTGCGAGCTCTTGTCTCCACCTCTGACCCTGCGCAGCTCTCTGCTGTGGCGTATGTTTCCTTCATACTGAGAGATTCTTAAAGGAAGTCAGTCCCCTTGTCAGTTCCAGCTCCCTCAAGGGCCTATCTGAACATCTCTGCCCAATTGAATATTCATGGTGACAACTGAATATTTATTCTGGAAAAAAAAAAAGCTAACTAGGGCCCTGTCTTCTCCCCTGTCTACACACAGTCCTTCTAACACATGCAGCCTGCCCCGGGCTGCGGCTGACACCCCTTTCCCTGGCCCCCAGTGCTGTTCCCGCCGTGCCTCTGTCGCGCACGCCTCCTCCATTGCTGGTAATCCCAGCCCATCCATCCTTCATGCTTTGGCCTGCCTCAGTCTTCTAGAGAAGCCTTTTCTGAATTACACCCCCACCCATACCGACCAGTTACAGCACAGCTTAAAGCGCCGCTTGCAGAATAGAGGCTTTTCATGAGGCTAACTGCATGGGGGAACCCCAGTTTCCCATTGCCTTCCATAAAGGCAGGCAAGATACTAATGCTTAACAGAAGCGACATCATTGGCAAAATAGCCAGCCTTTATGGAGCATTTACCGTGTGTGAAGAACTGTCGTAAAGTCTTTACAAGTCTAATCTTTCTTAAGTCAAGCCAGTGAATATGTGCCGGGTAGGAATATAAGTTTCTCACATCTTAGTTTCCTCATCTGTAAGACAGAGAAAATGTCTGCCTGTTGTATGTTACACGGATGAAATGATGAAAGAAAATAGCTTTGCAAAGGTAGTCGGTGGGCATGAGAGGAGTCCTTCCTCCTCTCCTCTCCTCATTTATCCTTTGCTTCTCTCCTCTGGGTCTGTTGTCAGGGAATAAGAAGCTAAACCACCAAGGAGTAAGCTCTGAGCCCTGTAGAAACTGAAGGAGGAGCAGCCATGTTTGTGGCTGCCCTGTTGAGCCAGGTAGACTGTGTGCTAATGAGGATAGAAGAGGCTGCATGCCAGACATGGTTTATAGTCTCACGGGAGACCGGACACAGGGTCGTAGTAGCCCGGATGGGGAGCCCCTCCGCTAGCTGTCAGACTGGACCAGGCCGCCTGGGTTAGTGCTGAAGCCACCTTGCTGTCCATGTACTAACTGGGCATCCTCTGGAGGACCAGCCCCTCCTGCAGTGTCTAATCCTGACCCCCCTCCTTTCCTGAGGATCATCATCATCGGCAGCCGTCCGTCTCGAGAGACGATGGCGTAGCTTCTTGGGAGTCTATCTGCACCGCCGAGAATGGCTGTGCAGTCCGACTCGGGAGTGACAATCCCTGCCGCACTTGTTACAGGTGAAGGCAGATGGCCGTTGTTGCTGCTGTTGACGCTGCTTCCGCCTCGATCTTTTCTGGACCGCCTCCTCGTTGCGCGCAGCCTCTGCGCGGGACGTACCTTGCCTGACCGCGAGCCTCCAGGCTAGGCGGTCGTCTGCTTGAACTTCCCATGTGTTGAGATTGATGGAGCATTGTGTCATGTCCTTTTTGCAGATGTCTTTGAACCGCAGTTTTGGGCGCCCTGTCATCCTCTGGCCTTCTGCTAGCTCGCCGTAGAGGAGGTCTTTGGGAATACGGCCTGCATCCATTCTTTTGACATGGCCGAGCCACCTGAGGCGTCTTTCACTAAGAACTGCATGCAAACTGCTCATGTTGGCTCGCTTCAGCACCTCGGTGTTGGGGACCTTATCCTGCCAGGCGACATGCAGGACGCGTCGCAGGCACCTCATGTGGAAGCTGTTGAGTTTCCTTTCGTGCCTTGCGTAGGTGGTCCACGTCTCGCTGCCGTAGAGGAGAGTGCTGAGTACGCAGGCTTGGTAGATGCGCAGTCTGGTTTTCTCAGTGAGGCTGGAATTGTTCCACACTCGGCGGTTCAGTTTGGCCATAACTGTGGCTGCCCTGGCAATTCTCCGGTTGACCTCCAAGTCAACTGACAGAGAGCTCGAGATGGTGGACCCGAGGTAAGTGAAGTCGTTGACAACCTCCAGGGTGTATCCGTCGATGGTGATGCATGGGGGAGTCCCCGTGCCTTGAGCCATAACATTCGTCTTCGTCAGGCTGATGGCTAGTCCGAACTCCTTGCATGCGTGGGAAAGGCAAGTGACTAGCTGCTGGAGGATCAAGATGGCATAAAACTGCTCCTAGATTTAGACAGGCCCATGTAGATCTGCCACCTACCCTCTGGGTGGCCTTTGACCAGTTACCCAACCTCCCTGAACACATGGACATACTTCCTGCCACATCATCACGTGGTTGTGAGAATTAAATGGAGTCGTGGTGTGAAGGACATCGTGAGTTCAAGACTACTTCCAAGTGTTCCGTCCTTCATAGAGCCTTCCTCTGCCCTCCTACTCGGAGTTAATGTGGTACTCCTCTGGATTGCCTCCTGAATATTAACGATGCACCCGAGGTAGCATTTCTCACAGCCTGCCCTGGGTAATCGGGGCCGGGTCTGTTGCCTGCTAGACCATAATCTCTGTGGGGGCGGGATATGGATCTTCTCCATCTTTACATTCAGCAGCATAAGCAGCACAGTGCCTGTCACATGGTAGATGCTCAATAAATGTTGAATGAATGAAAGAAGGAAGGCCCCTCTCTGCCTGGACTCAGCCTGTGTGTTATCTTCTCTGTGCTATGCAGAGTCTGGAGGTAGAGTATTTCTCTGAAGGTCCACACTCCCTCGCCTGGGGCCAGGCCCCAGTTGAGAAGGCTGGGAATAATAGAGAGTATGGCTGTGAAACACAGAGTCCAGCTCCCTCCCTCCAGCAATTTCCTGTGTTCAGCCACAGAACACTTTGCGGGAACTAGATGGAGTCTTCAAAGCGATTGCTTCTGGTCTCTGAAATTGGTTCCTTGTCTTCTTAGTAGGTTTCTGAAATGGCTTCCCACTGACAGGAGTGATTGCTCATCAAACCCCAGCACCCGAACAAGTTCAACAGGGACCATGGATGGTCTTGACCAGAGAGGTCTCAGACAAATGACTGCCCAGTGGATCGGCCAACATTAGGCAACAAACATGATTAAAGGCTGGAAAACAGGGCCTGTGAGGAAAGGATGAGGCCATCTGTTTGATTCACTGTGGAGGAGAACAAATAACAATGATCAAGTGTGTGGAAATTTCCTACAAAAAGGATGGCTGTGCCCGGCTCAGTGAGGCCAAACCAGGAAGAGAAGGCATGGGTTGCCCCATGGGGACTTTGTCCAGACACACTAAGGAAGAACTTTTCATTGCCTGGCAGTTGACACAGCTAGGTGCCAGATGGTCTCCCCGAAGCAGTTTGGGAACTGGGAAAAATGACAGGCCCAAATTCTAGCTGAGAAACCCAACAATATTGATATCTGGGGCTGCAAAGAAAGAGAGCAATGAGCATTTAGGGTTCTCCCATGCGAACGGGCTCAGGACTCCTGGGTAGCCCACCAGGCAGTGTGTGGGGGGAGGAGAGACCCCCAACATCTGGTCCTTGGTTAAGCAAAGCCTACATTCCTTGACCTGGGTCCTGCCACTGGCCTAGAGTGTGGGTGAGCCTGCAGAGAGGTGACAAGTCCCTATCTATCTCTTGGTCAGCTAATGACTGACAGGAAGCCATCATTAATGGATTGCAATTAGGATAACAAGTGTGTTGCAACATAGAGAGATCTTTTTTTTTTTTTTTGGCATACAGTTTTATCAATTAATTCATGAATGCAGGCATGGTCTTTATTAGGAACTGTTAGTATATCTAAAGAGTGTGTTGAATCTGTTAAAAATAAAAATATTTATAATAGATATAAAAATCATCTGTTGATATACATCCAGTTCAAAAGAAAACAGTCTTGTTTAAAAATATACTTAGGACTTGTTTTATAGGAAGGTATTGTAAGACACATAGAAGTGTAAATGACTGGCATGAAAGAAGAAGTTTTTATACTCACAGTGGCCTAGAATCAGAAGGCACAGGATGCCATACAGGAGACAGAAGGAATGGGGACAGGCAAGGCAAGGCAGTCGATGAGGGGAGGGGGCATGTGGGCTCTGGACTGGTTGGTGTGCATACAGGCAAGTCATTCCCTGTCTCTAGGAATTAGCCACCCCTAGGAGGGGCAACAAGGCCCCAGGTGCCAGAGCATCCATGGGACAACTGTAATAGAACAACAATTCTTAAAAAAGAAAGAAAAGAAAAAGAAGACACGTTAATGTTAAAGTCCTAAACAAACAAATGCCTAATGGCAAATTTTTAAAAAATACAGAAAAGTTAGCTAATGCAACTCTATAGCCAAAGGTTTAAATTGGGGAACCATTTGCAGCCACGTTATTGGTGGTGAGCAATTGGAAATTTGTGAATCTTAGATGCAAAAAAATTTCAGGCGAAGCCATACAAAGAGGGGAAAAACCGATGGGCTGGGTAGGAATGAGGGAAAGCATGTTTAGAGGAACAGGGCTAAGGCACGGAGAACAGAGGTTAAAGCTTGCCCGGTTCCCACCCTCCCCTCCATCCTTCTGCTCTTCCCTGGGAGGAGGGCACAGTCGGTGTGAATCCATGGTCTGTGGAGCATGGCAGGGGCGCTGAACGGCTTCTCCGGTTAGGGGGTATGCTGAGGATACCGCCAGTGAGGGTTTCTCCCCACAGTGGGCCAGGAGGTCTGTCTGGGTTCCAAGGTCACAGATCCTAGTCTCAGCCCCACTGTCCACCAAGTGTGTGCAGCCAGGGGGACGGGATCAGGCAACCACTGAAGCTTCCCCGACCCCTGCACCCAGCGTTAATATGGTTAGCAGGATCTGCTCGATAGCCATCACCAACGGCCATGCTGACTGTCAGACAGCCCTCAGCCAGAGCTTCCCTTTACGCCACTCCTTCCAGTGATAATAAATACAGCCAACAGCACTTTGTCCACTCCCACACCCCGTGTAACTGAAGGGTCCAGCTCATTCATTTGACGATGGGTTTGTTGCAAACCTCCTAGATCTAGGTGCTGGGATACAGTGATGAACATAAAAAACACAGGTCATCTTCTTGTTCAGAAGAGGGAGATAAATGATAAATAAACAATAATTACTTAATAGTTTAGTCAACTGTGCCCACTGTAAAAATGCAGGGGCAGAAACAAACAATGATGTGTGGGGGAGGATAATCAGGCAGGCCTATGTACGGAGACCAGGTTTAGTTTCTCTGAAGGGGGATCATTCAAACCGAGACTGAGAAGCAGAGACAAAAGCCCACCTGACAGCGAGGCAGAGAAAGGCCCCGCACAGGCAGACGGACCCGGAAGCCCCAAGGAGGGAAGAATGTGACTTGTTCTAGGGACTGAACTCTTGGTTAGAGCATCGTCCAGATATGTCAAGGCTGCGGGTTTGATCTCCCGGTCTGGGCATATACAAGAATCAACCAGTGAATGCATAAGGAAGTGGAAAAACCAATTGATGCTTCTCTCTCTCTCTCTCTCTCTCTCTCTCTCTCTCTTTCTCTCTAAAATCAATTAAAAAAATTTTTGCTTTCATCCTGGCCAGGTAGCTTAGTTGGAACTGAACTCTGAGGAGCCTCAAGGAATTAGGATTTTCTTCCCAGGGCAGTGGGAGGCTTTGGTGCAGGGCATGGCATGATTGAATGCATGCCTTTTAAAAGATCAGTTTGGCATCTCTATAGAGACTGAATTTCAGGTAGGCAAGATGGGGAAAACCCAGCCAGCTCGGAGATTGTTGAATAGTGAAGTCCAGAGAGAGCGAGGTGTCTTGGGCAGCGGCGTGTGGGATGCAGGGTGTCCTTCGGGATGCCGGAGCCGGCAGTTAACTGGCCCCATGGAGGAGGGGAGTGAGAAGAAGAGGAGCTACCTTTCAGACTTGGACACTGGTTGATGGTGCCGCTCTGGAGACAGAGAAGACTCGGGAAAGAAGAGGCTGGGGTAAATTGCATTTGATATTCTCATTGGAATCATCATCGTCATCGTCATTGTTAATGCTGCTCGGCTGGAGCCGAGGTCTCGGGAAGGGGGCTGTCAGTATCAGCACTTGGCTTGGCCTTGACACAGCACGGGCTGTCTCCCCGGGGACCCGTGTTCTCACTCCTCACTCTAAAGTAGACTTGCTCAGGCCTGGTGCTGTTGGTGTTGGGGGAGGGAGAATTCTCTGCCGCCCTTGCGTTTTAGTATGGTTAGCGGCACTCCTGGCCTCCGCCCACTGGAGCCCAGTAGCGGTCTCTGCCCCAGTTACTTCCATCCTGTCTCCAGATATTGAAAGCATCCCCTCGGGGACAAATGGCTCTGATGTGCGCGCCGCTGCTTTAGAAAGGTGGGTCTGGAGCGCAGGAACTGAGACAAGAACTCGAAGGTTCACTGCCTAGGAAGGTCAGCCTGCCTGTCAGTGGCGTGGGCTGTTCTCTGATCTGCCTGTCTCCTGAGGCAGGGCATGTCCTGCAGCTTCTGGGCAAAGGGCAGTCTGCGGCTGGGAGAAGGCCTCAACCAGCAGGAAACAAAAAGGAATACACGGAAATAAATGCAAAGCACCCATGCCAAACTCTGCCCTGTGATTTTCTCACTTAACTCCCATGGCCACCTTGTCTACACGCAGGAAGGCAGCAGCTCGTAGCAGTTGAGCGGCATGCCTGTGACCATGAGGTCACTATATGGTGGAGGCAGGGTTTGAACTCGTCTTTGGTGCCAGACCCTGTGCTCTTCCCTTATCATCACGGTTGCCTTTACTGGAGACTGTGGCACAACTTGAAACAGCATCTGTGTCTGAGGAGGCCACAGCTTCAGAAGGGAGAAAAGATGGAGGGTGGGACCCCTACGAATGTCACCAGTTATACTGCTGTTCTTCCAACTTGATCCCCAGGCCCAAGCTTGTGGGAGCTCGTGGAGGGGGGTCTTGTGCCAGCTCTGGGAGGCCATCCTGGAGAGAGCTCCTGGCTCCCACACCTCAGCATCGCACCAGCACCAGGATCCGCACCTGCGGCCAAGCGGTCCTCTCCGCTTAGGTCTCCCACCGAAGCACAGGCACACTGTCATGGAAAGACAGCAGGCTTACAGCCAAACAAAGCAGTCTTTCTTCCAGCCTCATTAAAGCCTGGGTCTCTCCCTATGAAGAGCCAAGGGGGCACAATCTCCATTCCCAAGGTGCCCTCACCTTGGAGGACGATTCCCAAGCATGCCTTCCTCCCCAGATACGCAGGCTGCTGCCTCATGTAGCGTTTCCGGCCCCTGTCTCAGAGGCCCCACCTGGAAGCTCCTTGGGCTCAGTCCCTCAAGGGATGTGGGGCATCAGCTTCCATCCCTTCATAACTGGTTTTCACCAATCCAGCCCAGGGGCCACGTCAGAGTGACAAAGGGCTAGTCTTTAGGTTCCTTGAGAATTATCTCATACCATTTAGTATTTCTCACAGTTCCTGACAATTCTCTTGTAGGCCATTCCATAGTGTTTGCTGGACTGATGGATAGATGGAAAAATGGAAAGACAGATGAGTACGTGGGTAGGTGAGTGGTCGGATGACAATGAACGGACGAATGGAAAGAAGGCAGGGAGGAAGGGGGTGGTTAAGAGGTCTTTATCTTCAGGTCAGTCATTTATTCTACTTAAGCTCATTTTTCCCATTCATGTAACATTGCTATACTTTATGCGATCAAGATTATGGCTTTTGAGGAAATACCAGTGGGATGATATATAGGGTTTAAAAAATATTTTATTAAGCAACATGTCATCCACCTGAGGCCAGGTAAAGAGTAAAGCAGAGCACAAATTCACATGTGGTCCTTATGCAGCTGATCATCACGCCATTCATGTTTCATATGCCCATGATTTTAAAATATGCTTCAGGAGAAAGCAAAATTAGAGCACAGAATTATCCCCCTTTTCAAGTGATTTTTCAGGAACAGGGTACCGGTCGAAAGTAGCCTGTGCAGCGAGCAGATGCAAATAAAACAGTGGCTCCACCATGTGCTGACCTGGGGTCTCCAGCGCGTCCTCTGACCTTTGTAAGCATATTGCTGCATCCACAGAGTGGAGGTAATAATGCAGCCCGCTGCAGAAAGGGGCCGAATCACCGGATAATGTGTGTGCCCTTGACACAGGGCACGGCACACAGCAAGGCTCACCACGTAATAGCTGTCATTATTCTTCACTTTACTAAATGGCACCTTTAGTGAAAACCCTTCATGAATTTCTTAAAGGGTTTTTATTTTTAAAAAACATATAGAAGAACAAAAAGAAAAGTTCCCTCAAATCCCATCACTCAGAATGATTAGAAAAAGGAGTGGAAATCACAGCCTTTTCTCCAATCCACCCCCCATTACTTAAATGCCTTTAACATTTTTCTGTTTTATTGCATATCCATGTGTGTACATACATGTATCTTTTTACATAACACTGAAATCATGCAGTCTGTATTTGTCTAGAACTCATTTCACCTGACGATAGGTCATGGAGAATGCTCCTGGTCAGCTCATTCGGATCTATCATGTTCTCGTTTCAGCCGCTACATAGTCTTTCATGTCATAAACGTGCCATCACTTACGTAGCCAGCCCCCTATTGATGGATATTCAGGCTGTAATCCTCGTGGATCTCAAGTGTGATATGATGTGAAAAACCTGCTTATACATTTTGTGAATACATGTCAAATATCTATAAGGCATTTGGGAAAGAGCTATTGAGTTTAAGAACTTAAGATTGGTGTTATTTAAATTTACAAGACACTGTATACCCTGAGCCATATGATCAATAGATTTTGTGTTTTTCCCTCCTGTTTGGTTAAACCGTAATTGTTAATGTTATTATTAGCCCAGTTCCCACGCCCAGCTGGGCCCTGGCCCCAGTGCTCAAAGAACATGTTTCCCTTTGGATATGGGGACCAAGGGGCAGAAGACTCCATTTCCATCCCGACTTTCCAGTCTGTCACCTTAGGAGAGGTATGGTAAGCAGCAAAACTGGCCACCCCCTCCGGCAACAGCTTTGCTTTGCTGTTCCGCAGGCCCCAGCACAGGCTCACGTCCCAGAACAAATGTGTTGAGTTCCCTGAACAAGAAGCTCAGAGTCCCCTCCTAGTGGGGGAAGGCCTGTCCCGCCCCCAGGCAAAGAAGACATCAAGCCAAAAGGGAAATCCTCTTTCGTAAGCACTGGGTGCAGGCTGTTTGCTGAAGGAATCACAAAGCCAGCGCTTTGATCACGTGTCCGCGCCTCTAACCTACTTCAGCTGCTCCCCATTTCTCCTCAAAGCTGCATGTCCTTGAACCGTCACTCCGAGTCTTCCCCTCTTGGCTTCCTCTCCCAAAGGGTCTGGCCCAGCTACCCACTCCCCAGCTTCCCAGCACACTGTGCCTTTCCTGCCTCCCCATTGCTCTCTCTGCTCCCCCTGCCCTCCTGAAGGCATTTGGGACCTGGTGCAGAGGCCACCACACCAGGAAGCCTTGGCGATAACAATTGTGTGTCTTTTACATTATTTTCATATTCAGGATGCCTCCTTCAACCTTGCGTTGCTGCTGTTTGCATATGTATGGCTTATGTCCCATTAGATTATCAGGCCCTGGAAGACAGGGACCAGGCCACACAAAGCATTTTTTTATTATCTACTGTCCCCTGTATATCATAGGCACTTAATGCATATTTTAAAATATTGCACTAAGTTAAAAACATGACTTGCAGCCACATTGTTAATTTTTTGAGGCACATTTTCTGGCTTTGCCAAATCAGTAACTAGTTGGTGGGCTTTCTGCACTGTGTAGCGGAGATTGGGGCAGGTAGGCTTCCCAAAGCACACCACAGCCTTCCGGGCCTCCAGGAAGGCTGGGGCTGCTGTCGGTGTGCGGCAGGAGTGGGCGTGGTCCTCAGGAGGGAGGGTCAGGAGGTTGACAAATGGGAGGGAGCTCAGAAACACATCACTTAGACTGGGCAGGTGATTTCCTCAGTTTCCCGAGTCAAATTGTTCTAGCTGCCTTCCCCGCAGAAGTGAAAGCTTTTCTAGGATGCGGCTGCAGTCACGCCGCACCATTCACCCTCATCCTGGCCCACCTGCATCTGCTCCCACCCTTCCACCTACTCCTGCCCTGGCTTCTCCGCCTTCAGGCTGCGTTCTCATCACCCTGAGAGCCAGCATGCTGTCCCTTTTCTGAGCTAGCCCCATGCTTTTTGGAGGAACCCTGAGAGGAGTGGTACTGCTCTGAGGCTGAGCTTCACACTGGGTCCCCTTACTACGCCCCTCAGGAGGGTGCACACCAGTGCATCGTGCTGGGAGCTCTTGCAAAGGTGGCTTCCATACCTTTCTCCTCCCTCCCCCTTTGGAGGAAACACCCTTTAAGAGAGAGCTGATAAAGGGTCTTGTTGACTTTGTTGCTGTCAACTCAACTCTGCTAATAGCAGAAACCTCCCTCCACTACCACCCCAAACCCAGTATTTACAAACTCAGCCAGAGAAGGTTCTCATGGGAACACATCTGTCATTGATTCATATGCTGATGCAGAGCCTGAAAATGCCTCGATTCTGTCAGACAGAAGGGTCTGGTCCAAGGGCGTTGGTCAGGGAAGGAATCTGGGGATGGTAAACAGGCCCTGCAGGATAAGGGAGCTTGAGAAAGGGGGGACATTCCTGAAGGAGGGAAGCAGCCCCTGCGCCAAGGTGTCCTCTGAGCTGGTGGTAGCTCTAGCTGTAAAGGTCATTTATTGGTGGTGGGGGCCCCAGAGCCACCTCTCTTGAAGTGACCTGATCAGTCACAGGTACCTAACCTGAGGTCCCCAAGGGCCTGTCACTATGGAGGAGAGGGAACTGGATAGGCCCAGGATAATCTTTTGCCACTTGGGACTGGCTCACTCACCTGTGATTTCAGCAGAACGTTGCCTTCGGGTGAGAGGTCAGACAACCTGTGCTGGGGCTCTGTCCTTGGCAAGGACCTTTCTAGAGCAAAGGCCACACCCTTTGAGGGCGCTCTGAGGCTCTGAGGCCACTCTGCCTGGTGCCAGCTCTTTGTGCTTAGATGAGCCATTTATTTGCAGCTCAGCTCCTCGTCTACAAAATGGCAAGACTAGATGCAGGTCCCACCCAGCTCTATAATGTCAGGACGTGCCTTTCTGCTCAACAGTGTAATCATCGGGACCGGTCAATCAGTCCTTTCATACCTGGGGTCTCGGTGGAGGACAGCGGCCAGAGACGATAGGAGCTGTACGTTGTGAAGGACACTTTCCGTGCCTGTCCCCCCAACACCAGTGCCCTAGCTTTTTTGTGCATCTCCGGTGTGTAGCATGAAGATGGGGGAAAGGAGGCCACATGACTCCCGGTCACTGAACCAGAATGTTCACGTGATCAGAACTCACCACCCCCACCCATATGTTCATCGGGACCCTGCTCTCTGACTCCCTTCTCTCAAGAGTTCGTGTTTTCCTGGCCATCTTGAGAAAGTGTGGGATTAGTTTCCTATTGCTGCTGTGACAAATTACCACAATCTTAGTGGCTTCATGCAAATTTATTATCTTACATTTCTGGTGGTCATAATTGCAGAACAGGTCTCACTGGGATAAAGTCAAGGTGTCGGCAGGGCTCCGTTCCCCTTGGAGCCCCCAGATGGGGGGTGGGGATCCATTTCCTTGCCTCTCCCATCTTCTAGAGGCTGTCTGCACTCCTTGACTCCCGACCACAGGACTGCAAGCTGTTTTGGTTATGAGTCTTCTCTGACCAACCTTCCTGGTCCCCTCCTACAATCAGCCTGTGATTGCAGTGGGTGCTCCCGGACAGTCCAGGGTAACCTCCCCATCTCAAGATCCTTAACTTAATGGCATTTGCAAAATCCCTTTTTCCATGCAAGACAGCATAGTCTCAGGTTTCAAGGATGTCCTTAGGGGCCATTATCCAGCCTGCCATCTGTGTGTTTGCCTCTGTCCATTCCTGAGTCACACTGCAGTCAACACCTCCACTCACCTGCCCATGGCCAATCCTTGCTCCTCAGTCAGAACTCTTTCTCGAGAACACCCACCCCGACACCTGCCCTCCTCCTTTACTGTTTATCCTCCAAAGCCCCCATTACACAAGGCTGTGCAAGCATTTCTCTGAAAATTCGGGAACAGAAGGGCAAGAAACAGTTCCTAATGCACGCCAGACATCATTGATCCTATGAATGTATTGACTACTTTTCTCCCTGTCCAGGAGCCAGCCTCCAGGAACCCGTCTTGCCCCTCTTCCTCTTCGCTTGGTTATGACTCTTTTATGCAGGTTAGGCTATTCACCCCATCTCTGCCTCCTAGGTTTACTTTTTGCAGTCCCAAATGTCATTAAATGCCGGAGAAACAGAAGGCTGTGTCTCTGGCCCTTCCATCTCAGCAGCCTCAAGGAAATTCCAGAAGCTTTGACATTACAGTTTTTCTTTAACATGGGCTGTCCCTCTTGCTAGTTTCAGTGATATTATGGGGACCATTACCAAGATGTATTTGCAAGCTGTTCATAGTTAGTTCTGATGGGTATGAAGATTTATTTCCTTCCTAATTATTCATTCATTTATTCATTGAGTATTGAGCATCTACCATGTCCAAGTGCTGCTTTTCCTAAGGGTAACAGTGATGAACAAGTTAGGGGGAGTCTCTAAATAGTCCATGCTGATCTTCAAGTACAGGGCACTCCTCCCCCAATTAATGAATTTTAAAGATCGCCCCTAATTTTTGTCACCTTGACCATATTATGACAACAGTCCTCTGTCTCCTCTGTTATTTCTTAGATGGCAAGCACGCATGCCAGATGGCTCTGTCTCTGCATACAAGCAGAAAAGCTAGAGGAACGTGGGCAGGAGAGGGACCCATTGCCACGGCCACCACGACCAAATGCAATGCAATTCAGAACCTTCTGAGTGTTCCGGGGGACCAGCCCTCATCAGGACTTCTAACAGGGACAGCCTTGTTCTCTGTCTTAACTGGTTCTCACTCCTTTGGGACGTGGGGATGCGTGATGGATCAGAGGGCCTCTCCTTGTGGCTTCTCTTGGTATAAGAGGAAAACAGTATTCGAGTTCTGAGGGCTTAGTTCGGCAGAATAGATACAGTGAAGTGCCTGAAAGGAAGGTTTGCTTTGGCTAAACCGCCACTCAGATAATGGAGGGCCAGCTATTCGCTTTTCCCCGTCGGCCTTCCAGTGTGTGCAGCAAACACCCTTGTTCCTGCTTGATACGGCTTCTAAAACCTTTAAAGCCTCCGAAATCTCCTTGATATTAGTGGTTGGTTTATTCTTTTCCCCAAAAGCTTATGGAGGCATAAAATTTTAAAGCTGGAAGGGACCTTGGAGAACAGATGCGTTATTTAATTTATATTTTTAATTTTCCCAATTCAACAACTTGGGGAAGATGAGTTCATCTGCTCTGTTTCCCTTTGCTCCCCGGTCTGTTCTGCTCGCTGCCCCTTCCTCCCGCCGAGCCCTGCTTCCCAGGCCAGCTCTCTCCTCGAGAACCATTCGTGGTGCTCCTCGCCTTGCTGGAGCGCTGGCCACGTGTTCTGTCCACAAGGGTTCTCTCTCCTGCCCGTGGCCCAAGTGCGGCAGAGCGTCATCTGCTCAGGTGTCGTCACTGGATGACGGACAGCTGTACACAGGGAGGGTCCGGCTTTTGTAAGTCAGGGAGGATGAGCCAGGAGCCCGCACGGTGCAGCCTGCACACAAAGGCTCGGAGAAAGGAGTTTGTGGTGCCTGATTCGCTTCGGACGATGAGGACTGAGAAGGGCTGGAGACTGTTCCCACCTGAACGCTCAGTTTAGGAGAGTGGGAGCCCTGTCACCTCAGGGCTATTCCCAGAGGAATCACAGGACAGCGCCCACACTTGTCAGCACACAGCCTAATCCTAGATGATTCTCCAAAGGGAAGCTAGATGTCCATTGTCCCTTTTAAAAGAAGGGGCAGCCTGCAGCCAGAAACTGCAAACACAAACTACCAACGCCTCCTGCCCATGAAGCACCTGTCCCCAATGCAGGCCAGTGGCATGGGGAGGGGTTGGGGGCACCTGCCCACCAGAAGGACCTCACTTACATGGATGGGGTCAGAACCTGCATGGCTGGGGCAGCCCTGGGACCCCATTCTGAGCCTTCCTGAGTTTCAGGGCTGAGAGTGCTTTTGACTGTGGTGAGCCAGCCCTTTCAGAGAGCTGGGGCTGAGGCTGGGGCTGGCGAGGGGAGCTGCTGCGGCCTCTGCCCGTGCCCCTGTGGGGCCATAATTCACGTCTGTCAAGCCAGGATTTCCTTCCTTCCCAAACCCACCCGAGCAGAAAAGGCCTAAAGAGGCCTCAGCCAGCTCGCTGTCCTGATTTAGATGTCATGGCTTATGCCATTTCCTCCGAAGACAACGTTTGGGCTCAAGCAGAATGAGCCCCCTGTGGCCCCAAAACCGCTCACAACCTAATCCCTACACCTGCACATGTGGTATTTAGAGGGTCAGGGGATGGGAAGGTTATCCCGGGTTATTGGGTTGGCTGCCTGCGATCACAAGGGCCTGACAGTGGGGACAGGGAAGCAGGAGGGCACAGGCAGGACAGGAAGACTGGGAGGTGCTAGACCACTGGCCGAAGGTGGAAGAAGGGCCAGCAGCTAAGAAGGCAGGAGCTTTAAGGATGAGGAGACAGATTCTCACCTCGAGCCCCCCCCCCCCCCCCAGTCCCGCAGATCTTGAACGCCTTCACTTCAGGCCAGTGAGCTGTCAGGAGCTGTAAGAGAGTCAGCAGACGCTGCTTCAAGCCACTGGTGTGTGGTCACTTGTATTAGCACTTGCAGGGAAGTGATGCGCCCCGCAAGGAGGGGGAAACAGCCAGCATTGGGGTGTCCCACCACCTCATGGGTAAGGGAAACTTGAACTGAGCCTCACAGGGGGCGTCCCCAGGCCCCGCCCCACTGGATCCCCTCTTCCGGACTCCACGTCCCTCCTCTGCCCGCCTCCGCGGACCGCCCCACGGAGCAGCAGCCCAGCCTGCACTGCATGGGGACAGGCGGTGTCCCGGGCTCCGCCTGGCCTCCTCCTCAGACCTTTGCTCCGGCGCTGCTCCTCCTGGGAGGGCCCTGGTGCTGGCTCTGAGCGAAGCCTCCGCCGCCCTCGGCGCTGGCCCTGCAGTGGCACCGCCTTGGAGCGCCTCTGCCCTTTTCTTTTCTGAGTTTCTCCATTTCAAATGGCCGATCATGATCATCCAGTGAGTTGGGGCTCCAGGAGGGACGTTACAGGTCTCAGTCCCCAGAGGCACTGGCAGAGAGCTGCTGATGCTCTTCACGGTTCTTTCACTTAGGAAGAATGCCCCCCTGCACAAGGACCCAGAGTTCACCCCGGACCCCATCAGTTTGGATTCCCTTCCTCAAGGATGATGACGCGACGCATTCCTTAGGAACGGCCAGGACCCAGCCTTGTGGACAGGCAGGCATTCCCTTCTCAGGCTCCGCCAGCAGCAGGGGAAACAAGATGAAAGTGAATAACAAGGCCGCGGGGAGCACTGATTCCTTCCAGTGAGCGCGGGAGTCACACCTTGGCGTCTGGGGACCGCGTGGTGGCAGGGTGTACGATAGCTGCTTTGCCTTGACAGATGTGCAGTGCCATCTTATGCCACTCTCTTCTGGCAGGAGGCAGACAGGACATCTATCCTGGGTTCCTGAGGAGAGGGTGAGCACAGTCAGGGAAGCCAGCAAGGGACAGCGCAGTCCCTGGGGCCTGACAGCAGTGGGGAGTCGTTGCAGCCCCTGACCTAAAGGGGCCAGGGCAGCGTTCCAGACCCAAAGAAGGTTCAGAAAGGCCACCTCGAAGGGCTGGAGCGGACTCCCACTGACTCATGTGCACACGCTGGGGATGTAGGGGCTCCAGCCGACTTCCATGTCTGCCCGCCCAGCCTCCAGTCTCCTGCTGGTGATCCCCACTGACTGGGCCCAGCTGGAAACCAGAGGAGCAGGGAGTGTGGGTGCACAGAGGGGAAAAGGGGAGAATGAATTGAGAGAGTTACCGGAGGACAGCAGCACATTTACTCTGCTCCAACGTGCTGGCTTTCTTTCCATTCTCCAACACGCCAAGCTCCCCTCACCTCCCACCTCCCACCTCTCAGCTCCAAGGTCACCTCCTCAGGGGAAGCTTCGCTGGCCCCGGGCTCTGCGGTGATGGCACTTGACCTGATGCCGTCTTCCACAGCACCCACGACGGGCTGTAATGGACTTGTTGGCTGGCTGCTTACACCCGCCCTGCACATCGCTAGATGGGCCCTGGGGCTTTGTTTGACCCACTGGAATGAAAGCCTGGGGAGGGGACATTGTTTTCCTCCTTCTCGGTCACATTCCTAGCAGCTAGCACTGTGTCTGGCACTTATCTCAGACACTTGGTTGAACAGATCCAATAGCTAATGTGTATTGAACGAGTGGATGAATGAAAGACGGAAGGAAGGAAACCTAAAGGATGAGTAAGAGTTATCCAGGTCACATGTTCTCAGGCCAGAAAACGGCCAGGACAGCAGGACATAGCCAGGTTCACCCCAAGTCCCAGGGCCCCCTGTCTGTCAGGCTCCCCTGACTCTGTGCAGCACTGTTCCCATGGCAGTGTGCCCCCTCAACCCCCACGTGGCCTCCAAGAAGGGGCCTCACACACACACACACACAAATACACACACACTTACTTACAGGACAGAAAAAGCTAAGCCTTGGCTGTAAGGAAATGACCCAGCCATCACAGCCCCTCGCTGGAACTGCGCACAGTTGTGTGTAAGCTTCCAGCAGTTTGGGATCTGAGTGGGCACAGCACCCAGGACAGACAGACAAGCGCCCCAAGGAGGACCGTACGGTAGGACTTCTGGGGCTGCTCCAGACTGGGATGGTCATCATGTGCCAAGATAAGTCACTTGGTGGTGGTGGTGGTGGGGGGAGTACAGGGTGGGGCAAAAGGACGTTTACAGTTCATGTGGAAAATAGTACAATAATAAATAATAACACAAGAATAAACTCTGTGCTGTGCATTCTCACAACTGTACCCTCCTTTTGCCCCACCCTGTTTAAAATATGGAGTCTATAAAAAGATAAACGTAGCGTTGAAGAATTAGAAATGAAAATTATTCTAAAATACTTACAACATACATAAATATGAAACGGCACTGATTATCATTGAACTAGAAGAGACCATACACTGAATAACACATGAGGTAAAACAGGAGGTAATAAAATGACAGACTGAAGATGTTTTTCAGGAAAGAATCAAAGGAAGCAAATAACACTGGAGTTGGCACCGGAAATGGCAAGTAGCAAAATAGATTCCATTAAAAAATGTCAGCAGGGATGTGAAGGACAAGCTAGAGGTGCTCCCCGGATGGTGAAGCAAAAAGGAATAAGAGATGGAAGTGGCTGGAGCAAAGACCCTGGGGCTTCAGTTCAGAGAGGAAGAACCAATGTGCAGATAAAGGGAGTTCTTGAAGAAGAGAAAATGGGACTTGCTGTTTCAAATGGAATTGAATATAAAGGGTAAAATAGGACAGAGTAGAGGAAAACTTTCCTGAATTTAGAAAGACTCAATGAGTAGATAGAATGGGCGCCCTGCCTCCCCAGGTTCAATTAGTTGCTGATTTTTTTTTTTAATTTCAAGGATAAAGAAAGAGGTCAACAAATGTCCAGGCAAGGAATTTAAAAAGAAAAAATAAAATAAAACAGAACTCTCTACAAAGGAGCATAAGTTAGATTTATGGAGATCTCTGTAATGTAAGATGATGTAAATTCCAGAAGAGAGATGCTAAAAATAACAATAATTTGAGAGAGAGGGGTGGGGGACAGAGAGAGATGCTACACCAGGGGGGGAAGGTTTTCAGCCAAGAACAAACCAGCCACCGGAGCTGTTGTCTTCTTTTGGGTCACTATAAAGGCTTTCTCAGATATGTAAAACTGCCAACCCGAATACCTGAGAACCAAAGAAAGAGGAGTCGGAGCGCTCACAGGAGAAGAAAGACTATGGCACTACTTAAAATACAAGTCTAAAAAAGTACTGTCAACACAAGTACAAAACAATGCAAATATGATTCTTGAGTGCAAAAACAACATTAGAATGCTAATCATTTATGAGTATTAAACAGGGCCAAAATTTCAATAGTCTAACACAGCAGTTACCAACCCATGTGCCACAAGAACTTTTAAAACATGCAATACCTGACTATTTAGTCAGGGGCACTGACCTTCCCTTAGATTGTTGAATTAAAAAAATGACAACCATAGCCATCCAGTATGAAGGAATCAGAATCATACCTATTTTTTTGTGTGTGTCAGATTGGCAAAACATAAATGTTTTGGTGTGCTGCAGAATTTTAGTAATTAGTTTATGTTATGTGTGTCATGAGATGAAAAAGGTTGAAAATCTCTGGTCTAACAGGATAATCTGAGAAGAAGACAGAAGTTGTAAAAGTGATAACATTTTCCCTCTGTAAGTATATAAGACTGTAGGTACATCAGTATGGGTTTGGGTAATATAAAAAATACAGGTCTGACTATTTATAAAATTGAAAGTAACTACTCGTAGGACTTAAAATAATACTATAGGGGGAAAAACAAAATATGGTCTCATAAAGCATCCAGAAAACATAAAACAACAAAAAGCAAAATAATAATAACATTGATAAGGCAAAAATAAGAACAAATCAGGTGTGAGATAAAGATAATGGATTCAACTCATATGTTAAAAAAAAGAAAAACAGACTTTCAGAAATAAAGCTTTGCTTTATGTTACCTACAAGTACACCTACAGCATAATTACTCCAAAAATGTAAAGGTTAACAGCTGGACAGATAAATACCAGGTAATGCAAAAGAAAAGGAAAAAGCAGTAGCCCATAGAATTCAAGTGATGAATCATGTATAGGACACAATCATTTTTTTTTACTGATGAAGCAAATAATCTGTAATGAAGATGTAACAGACCTTTCTCTTCATGCGGATAATAATATCACGTCAAAATATATAAAGCCAAAATAGCTGGAACTGAAGAAAAGGCAGAAATAATAAGGCCATAATAATAATTCTGGAGCAATCTAGAATTCAAAGAGTAAATAAGGACACAATTATCTGTATAAATACTTAATAAATATTTATATCACTAACCTACAAAAAGGTCAAAATACTTTTTCTTGGGTATTTACAAAATTTGACTACACGCTGAGCCTTAAAGAATACATGAGTGAATTGACTGAGCAAAAATAAATGAAAGCAAATGAATTACCCATTCATCTCAGAATTTAGAAAGAGACAATTCAACAAGTCCTTGGACATTAGCAGGTCATAATTTATAAAGATAAAAGCAGAAATTAACAAACTACAGAGCAGAATGGATTCATTGATCTAAAATCTGTGGCTTAAACAAAATCCAAATAAATTTCCAAAGCGAGTATCTACATTATGGAGAAAGAGCTGGGAGAAAGACATGCATACACAAAATAAGGACCAAAACAGGGTTGGAAATCACAGGTCCAAAAAACAGGGTTTTTTTTTTTTATATCCACAAAACAAACAATTTTCTAAGCAACTGTAAATTATGAAAATTGACTTTAAAAAAGTTTAAATGCCTGAATGGCTGAAAAATCATGGAAGAAATGGAAAAATGTATCAATTAACCGCCCTGTAAAAGGAAGTGGAACAGAGATAAATTTGCAAGCAATATTGGAGCCTTATGCTATATAAAATTATCCAAGTGATCCCATTATGATGTTACTTTCCAACTGAAAGAGTTTGTTATTTTACCCTCCTCTCCCTGATGAGCCCCCATAAGTATGATCAATGGGATGGAATTATCTTCCACTCCCCATGTGTTCAAAACAGATATAGCCATTTCTTATCAGGACAGGTTCAGAAGAAGGGAAAGAGGCCCTGGGAGGAGAGGTGAGCTTTCACGAAGAGGAAGGCACAGGCTGGAGAAGCTCTGGCCCAGAGGGGAAGGGTCCCCGAAGGCTGCAAGGGAGGGCACTCCGTGTGCTCCCAGGTTGCACTCTGGGCCGTGGGAGGAGCGGTCTCTGCCAAGAAGCCAAGAGCAGTCTCCTGGTGGTGGCCCTGGGGAGAGCCCTCGTCCTGGGACCCTCGGCCTCCAGGCCATTGGTGGCAATGCCCTCTCTCATGAAAGACCTGCAATTGTCTTGCCAGACCCAAGGCACACAGTTCCAGGATGTACTAGCCATTTCGGGAAACACAGCCCAGAGCTCTGGCCCGGACGTGCAGCCTCCTGCCCCTGTGCCTGGGCGGGCAGTATTCCTCTGTGAAAGGAGCAGCTGGGGGAGTTTTCACACAATTACCCCAATAATTGGAATACCGACCTGCAAGAACGAGGGGATTCAAGTTGGCCCCGTTCCTCCTCCGTAACAGGAAGACGGAGTAAAGGCAGAGAAAGGCAGGAGGGATGCTTTGCCAGCACTTTTGAAAAAACGTTCCTTCCAAATGACTCTGGGTGTGTTTTTCATTCAGACTGGATGTGCTGAGGCACTTTCATTTGCTCCCTCTCTCCCACCCTACCTTCCCAGCAAATCCCGTCCCAGCGCTGTTGATTTCTGTCTTGCGACCATTATGGAAATCTGGCTTCATTTCTCCTCCTAATTTATGATCTTGTTAACATGCCCGCATGCCAGATGGTCCTGTTCTTCAGGTTGGGAGATAATGAGATAAACAAAAACTGCTGTAAGAAGCAACTAGGGGGAGGTTTTTACTTTAGTTTTTTTTTTTTTTTTTTTTTTCTTGAATGGGCCTCTCTTCGTTTCTACAAATGTGCTCGGGAGGCCTGTGCCTCAGCTCACTGTGGTTCCCAGGCAGGCGAAAGAGCTCACTGGTCCTCAGGTGGCCACCTAGAGGTGAGTTATTTATTCTGTGCCCTGGAATTCTGTCCCAGAAAGAGACAGGGCCTCGGAACCTCAGTATCACGGTATCACACCCTCCCCAGGACTTGAACCCGCCTGTCCTCCGTAGCTTTGTTTGCTTAGCCCTATCTCAGCACCTAACACATGGAAATGTCATTGCTTCTTTTTCTTTTGACGACAACTCTGCGAGCTCCCTGGGATCAGAGACTCACGTGTCCTTTTCCTCTGGACCCAGAATGCCTAACACAAGGAAGGCCTGACGCATAGTTGGCAGATATTCAACAAATAATTCCAAAACACCTCTTCTATAAATATGCTAAAGAGAAACAGCAGTTGAATGGATAAATATCCACCACAAAGTGGAATGACCAGGAGAATCAGTGAGATGGACTGTCAGAGACCCCAGCCTGGGGTGGGCTTTGTGCCCCATTATCTTTAAGGACTCTTCCCGTGCCAATGGAGACACCACCCAAGGTGAGACCAGAAATAGACCCCCCGAGGAAGAGTTGCCCATCATTCTCCCTTCACCCTGAATTCTGGCATCTGGGGCCTAGGAGAAATCTCAGGGGGCCTTCTGATCCGCCCTTCTTGTCTCTGCCAGTTGCCCTCGCACCTTTCCAGGAAGGCAGCTACCCAACCCCGACGCCAGAAGGGGCACAGAAGAAGCAGACTGTTACTGAGTTCACACCAGAAAACCACGTCACTCAGTGAGTTGCTCTCTCGCACAGTAGGCCGGGGCCACATCTGGTGCACCTGCTTTTGCAAATAAAAGTTTTACTAACACAGAACCGTGCCATTTGTTAATCTTTTGTCTGTGGTTGCCTTCTAGCCACAATGGCAACGATGAATAGTTGTGACAGGGAACATACAACCTAAGATATTCACAGCAGCCCTTTACAGAAAAAGTCTACTGACCACCAACCCAGGGAAAACGCAGCAGCCTGTTCACACACAGAGCGTGCATAGCACAGGTAGACCACCCCCACCTTCACCATCTGGAGGCACCAAAAGCCATGGCAATGGATGAATGAATGAATGAGTGAGTGAAGCTGTAGCAAGGTTGTAGCAAGGTTCCTTCCTCTCCTCTTGGGCACCCAGAGGATAGGCCAATTAAAGCCGGAAAGAGAGGGTGGAAAGGAGATTTCCATTGTTTTTCCCTATTTGCAAAATAAACTTTCTCACTAGCTGATCATAATTAACCATAAATAGTTCGCTCTGGGAATGACGTGGGATTTGATTGGGGGCAAGGGGAGGGTCGGCTCTAGTCTTGTCCTAATCCAGCTGTATACCCAGGAAATATCACTAAAGCGGAGAGAGCAGGAAGAGCAGGAATGGAAAGCAGCCCCCCCCCCACGACCACCCCCCACCCAGGAATCCACCCCTGAGATTAGGCTCCGGCCAGAAGAATGTGCTGATAGAGTTCCCAGTAACAGGATTAGCCTCAGCCAGAGTGTACAAATGCCCTTCTTTCAAGACCAAAAACATTTCAATTTAGCAATTTGCTAATGCCAGGTCCCTTTTGTGAATATCCTCTTTGGTCTGACAGTCTCTTTTGAATTCCAGTTTAGAATAAAATTAGCTTGCATTGCCCCTCCTCCTGAAAACCCAGAGTCTAGTCTTCGGGAGGTGACCCTTCTTGATAGCGAATCACAGGTGACAACTCACCTTCAGGCCAGATGCCCTGAGGGCCATAAAGTACCTCTCAGTGAACATCATTAGGAGCCTGACTACAAGTTTGCCACAGCTGCAAAGTAAAGGGCAAAGGTCTGTCATCAGGTCACTTTGTTTTGGTGGACGTTACTGGAGCTAAAGAACCAGCGTGGAGAAGGAGGGTTATGTCGCTAATGGAGAAAAACTTTCCTGATGCACAGTGTTGCCCTGTGAGCCCTGTTTTCTGGACAAATAGGTAACAGGAAGCTGCACGCAGTAGCCGAACAGGGTCCAGTAACTGTCCCCAAGGGAGATGTGGTCCTCACTGTTTGTAGGCTGTACTAGTTGGTAATAGAGTGGTCAGCGTCATCACCTTTACTAGTGGGAAGGGCCCTTCACCACCATCTTGTTCAATATACTCATGTTATAGACGAGTAAATGAAAGTGAGGTGTCTTCCTACAGCCAAAATTAGAATTCCTGCTTTTTAAATTTTTTTTAAAATTATTTATAGAGAGAGGGGAAAGGAAGGAGAAAGAGGGAGAGAAACATCAATATGTGGTTGCCTCTCACACACCCCAAACTGGGACCTGGCCCCCATCCCAGGCATGTGTTCTGACTGGGAATTGAACCGGTAACCCTTGGGTTCACAGGCTAGCACTCAATCCACTGAGCCATACCAGCCAGGGCTAGAATTCCTGCTTCTTAAAGCAAACTTTTTGCCAATTTATCACACTACCTCTGTAATTACAAAGACTCTTTCAACTTTCAGACTAGTCTTAAAAAAATAATTTGTGGCCTCATTTTACTGAAAAACCCTGGGGTTCTGAAGTTCAGGCATGGCTGGATCCAGGTGTAGAGATGGGGTCATCACTATTCTATCTCTATCCATCTCTCTGTTCTGCTTTGTTCTGTGTTGGTTTCCTTCTCAGGCAGGCTCCTTTACATCCTTCCAGTTAGCAACCTCCATAGAGAGTGCATTCTTTCCAGAGATGTGTACTGATGTCGGCTCTGATCAGCCTTACACGATTATGTGCCCATCCCTGAATCTTGTCGCTGAAGTTGGGATGTGATACTCATGTCCACTCCTGAAGCCACATGGACAGAGAATAGGAAATGGGTGATTCCCCAAAGAAAAGTCAGGGTACTGTCCCAGAGGAAGGGGTGGGAGACACTGGAGACCAGAGTCAGCAATACTCATGCTGCTCCCTGCCAAGCCTGTCTCAGAAGCTGTCTTATTTCCTTAACTTGGGGTGTGTTAACCTGGTTTGGATCCTCCTATCTCAGGTTCTCCTCCGTGACTAGCTAAGAAGCCTCTGCCAGCTCTCCCCCTCCCCTCGGAGTAGCTGCACTTACCCTGAGCTACGCATCTTTTCCTTGACTCCCCAGATCATTCCCTCCAGTTAGGGAGAAGTCTGCCCAAGACCAGGTGTTGGCCTCTTAGGCACGGGCTTTTCAGGACCCTGAAACTTTTCTGTTCACACTTGATTTTGTGTTTTCCTCCTTCTCCCACCTGACTGCTGAGTCCCCCCCTTCCCCCCTTTAAACTGTTTTTCACAAACCCTCCAATCTAATCAACTGACTTTCCAGAGTGCCTTATCTATCATCACTTAAAAATAACGCTCCCTTGAGTGTTCAGACTTAGTCTTATTTACATATAATAATAACGTAGTGTAGTTAAGTCTGTTTGCTGTGATGTGATGTGGTGCTTTATAGGCTGCATCTCATTTGTTCTTCAAATTAATGCTGTGAAGGAGGCAGTGGCTCCATTTGCCAAGAGAGAAAAACAAAACAAAACAAAACAAAACTCGGGGCGCGTCAGCGTGCCGAAGGGTCGGCGTCGGAAGCCGACAAGAGGCAGACCCCGGACAGGAGCACCAGGCCAGCGTGCTGCCGATTCAACCACACAGGCGTGGCCGAGCTCAGACGGCGATTCTCAAACCGGGACACTTGGCAATGCCTGAGTAGGGGGGAAGGGGTGGGGAGGATGTCAGTTTGCTGGCACCTCTCAGGTAAAAATCAGACATGCTGATAACATGCTCCAGTGCAGAGGACAGCACCGCCCACCCATCCCCAAACACAGCGAAGAATTCTCTGGCCCCCAAATGTCGATCATCCTGAGGCTGAGAAACCCTGGCTTAGGGGTACATACAAGATAAGTGTTCTCATCTGTAGCTCCTGCCCTCAGTCACAAGCATGCTAAGCCAGCCACCACGGGCATCTCCTCTATTGGGAGGGGGTTGGAAATGCACAGGCCTGTATACAAGGAGCCGCTGGGGCTGAAGGACACCTCCTCTTGCCACCCATTCTAGTTTTCACACGACTAGAGCTTGCCAAGGCCTTGGCCTGTGCTCACAGTTACTGAGCATAAAGACAGAGTAGATGCACAGCTCTAGGCTGTGGGGTTCCCGAGATTGTGGAGACAGAGTGGGGAGAGGAGAGACGAGGAAGGATGTCTGGACCTGGGTAGAATGAGAAGAGCGACACAGGTCATGAAGGAGGGGGCGTGGGGGCCCCCACGCAGCTTCTGCAAGCTTCAGGGAGTGCGATTTTAATGGGAGTCTAATTAAGTCAGAAGCAGTTCCAATTATTCACACTCTGCTCCAGCGGTGTCTGAGCCCACACGCTTTACTACCCTGGAGAGTTCAGCTGGCGGTGGTGACTACGGACCCGTATCCACTGTGGGGAGAAGGGAGGGCAGCCGGACCCCCAGCTGCAGGTGGTCAGCCCTGGTCAGAGGCCTTCCCGACGTTCCTGTCTTGCTTCCTCCGGATTGTGCATGAGTGCTGATCCTAGTGGGGACACAGAGGGGTGTCTGTGGATGAATTTCCGTGGGGCTGAGAAGCCCAGGGAGAAATGTTCATCCACAGATGCATTTCAAATTTCATGACCTCATCCGTCCAACTGACGGCCCAGTGAAAAGAAAGGGCTTGGCCAGTGGCTTCGGGGCATGTGCAGGAAACCTTGCAGGGGACTCCCAGGAGAAGCAGGACACGTGCAGATGGAGGACTCGCACTCAGGTCACACCACATCCTACCCCCTCTGACCATGGAAGGTGGAAGAGGAGGTTCTTATGGGTCCTTTGGAGCCCTTTCAGCCCCGTGCCGCTGTCTCTGGGAGCAGGGTCCTTGCACAGGATTCTCTCGAAGAGGACTAAGCTAGGGCCAGGGCAGCGAGGACCTGGGGTGCAGGGCCGGCTCACCAACCTGAGTGAGTGACCTGGAGGGAGAGACCTATTGCTAGCAAACTGAACCAGGAAGGCTTTCATGGAAATAATGGCCTTGGGGAGGATTTTGCCAGTAGGAGCTGGGTCTGGTAAGGGAAAGAATTTTGACTAAATGGAGGAGTAATGGGAGGAAGAGCTGAAGGGCCCACTGAGCCCAACGTGCAGGGACTTAAACGCCAACTCAGAGATTAACATCCAGTACAGAGCAATTCCAAGGAAGTTGTTACAAGTTTGGGGAAGCGCAGCGTGCTGTGATTAAAGTGTGTGGTGGGGTGGGGGAGGGGCATCCCCATGTTCTGCTTGGAGTGTTTCGAGAATGCCCAACAAACAAGGGATGAGCAGTCTGAAATGCTAGAAGGACACAGAAGACCGATAGTACATATTCCAAAATGTTTCGCTTATTACTGGATGGGGTGTAATTAATTGTACCAGTTGCCGCAAGAGCATTAAGTTGAATGACCCCAACACTGACTGGTAAATACTACTGTCGTGCGGGCCAGAAAGCTGCCCACACCTTGGCGGTACCTAGAACATGATCTGGCTTAGGAATCAGAGGCTTTGGGTTTAGGTCTCAGCTCTCTCTCTGCTAACAGTGGGTAGCTGCTGTGGGGAAACTGGTGAACCCCTCTAAGCTGCAGTTAGTGGTCTACAGCATCAGGATAGTGACGGCCGCCTGTCAAGGTGGTTGTGGGAGTGAACACATAGAAGCGTCCAGCCTACATCGTGGTACGTGGTGAGGGCCCAGTAAACCCTCTGTGCGCTCTCCAGCCTGCCCCCTTTGCAACACACCACTCTGTGCCTCAAGACCCAGGAGGTCCAGGCAAGTGCAGCCCCCTCCCCAAAGCCCAGTGCCCTGCATGCACACCCTCCCAAACGCAGCCTCTAGCTCAGGGCGTCTTTGTGCTCAGACAGTCTTGGGGTTCAAGTCCCAAGACCCCCTTCCCCTCCTCCTCTTCCTTTTGCTTCTCCATCGTCACACACGCTGAACTTCCTTCACGGGCCTCTGTTCCTTTCTAGCGGCTTCTATCCCATGTTCTCTCTCAGTCACATCAGCCTCAATCACAGAATCCCGTAATTGGTCGGAAGGAAAGTGGGAGGTTAGCCCGTCTACCCTTGGCCACCTTCTGGCAAGTGGGGACCCTTCCCTGATCCCCCAGATGCTAACATTTAACTTTTCTGTGAATTAAAGCGTGTTCAGAAAGCTTTGACTTTGCAGTGAGTCCAGGAGCCCTCCCTCCTCTGCATCTGCACCTCAGGTCCTCTGTCACCTGCTCACTGGCCACACAGCTGGTCAGCTGAATACAACTCCTGCAAGGAATAAAGCAGCTGCCACTGGTTGGGCCTCTCTCTCTCTCTCTCTCTCTCTCTCTCTCTATCTATCTCTCTCTCTATCTCTCCCTCCCTCCCTCCACCTGCTGGAAACTCCATGGTTCCGGAGAAGCCGCAGGTGCTTCACCTCAGACCCATCAGCAGGGCTAAGCACAGCGATACAGCGATGCTCATGGATCATGGATCCGCATGGCACCAAAGCAGGAGCGGCATCGGAGGCCTGGGGATTCCCAGTCTCACCAACCCCAGCGCCCCTGGGCTCCTCCTGACCCCACGAGAGTGGACAGGGCAGAGGTCCCTCAGAGACCCTGGCCTTGGGGCCTCTGTCAGATGGATGGAATGGAAAAGGAAATACTACTTCACTGTGCACAAAAACAAACAGAAAAAAACCCCTCATTTAAAAATGTTTCCTTTACTGAATTCTGTCCTCCCTTTTTTCTTTCTCCTACTTGTTCCTTTTTTATACTGATTTCTCATTTGAGTCAAAAATTATTTCACCAGAGAGGTAGTGATTAAATCTGATAATTAGGAAAAATACCAATTAAGTCAGGCTGCACAAGCAGGAGGCAGTCCTCATTCCTGCCCTCACAGGAGATGGCCTCAGCTGGGGCTCCAATCTGTCCCCCACAGGGTGGCCGGTGGGAGTGAGGTCCTTTCACTGTCGTGAGAAAAGCGTTTCCGGGGACCCACGGGTAGGGAGATGAGGGGCTGTGGTAAGATTTGTTGGGATGGAAATGGCAGGCTGCCCCCAGGTTCCCAGTGTCTCATCTCTGCCTGTCCCACTGTGGACACCTGCGCGTGCGCGCACACACACGAACACACATCTCACACACACACGCATCACACTTCAGATTCCAATTGCAACTCTAGGTTGTCATTTGTGCCTCTGATCCACCAGCTATAGGTGGGAGGGCCCATGACCGCCCCCCTCAGGTTTAATTAATTTGCTTGATTGGCTCGCAGAACACAAACATGTTACTTACTGGATTACCCATTTATGATAAAGTGACACAGCACAGGAACAGGCAGGTGGCAGAGAGCACAGGCCAACACGTCCTGTCGGGAAGGGGCTGCAGCGTTCGTGCCGGCCCGAGCAGCCCCCTCCCCCAGCACCTCCCCGTGCTCACCAAACAGGAAGCCCTCCGACCCCCTGCTGGGTTTTTAGCGAGGCTTCATTACACAGGCATGAGAGACTAAATCACTAGCCACTGGCAATGGATTCAACCTGTACCCCCCTCCCCTCCCAGCAGCTCAGAGGGTTCTCCTGGCCAGCAGCCCCCAGCCTGAGGTGAGGCCCCAAAGTGTTCTCACTAACACAACAAAAGACGCCTTCATCACGCTCCTCTCTTAGCAAATTCCGGGGTTTTAGGAGCTCTGTGCCAGAAAAAGGGGAGGAGACCAGATACATATTTCTTATTATAAATCACATATCACCGAGGGACACGGGCAAAGCTGAGCAGGCGATGGGCTGGCCTGGCAACAGCGTCAGGCCGGGTTCCTCAGGCTAAGACAGTGGTGCTCAGCCATGGCTGTGCATTACAGTCATCTGCAAAGCTTCTAAAACTCTCGGTCCTCAGGCTCACGTCTACATCAATTAGGTGGAGTCGGGAGCCAGTAGTTGATACTGTTCAAAGCATCCAACATACAGCAAACTGAGGATTCATGGGGTTGAGGATGACCTAGTTTTTGATCAGGATGACCAACCATTCTGAGTTTGCCCAGGAATGAGGTGTTCCTGGAACAGGGGAATTTCAGGGCTAGAGCCAGGAAAGGTCTGGGTAAGGTCAGACAAGCTTGTCTCTAGTAGATTTCACAGAGCTCTGTCTGGGAGGAACCTCACAGTGGAAGCCTCTTGTCCACGGTCAAGTCTTTGGGGTGCATTCATCACACAGCGGCCTGAGCCTTGGCATCGGAGAGCCAGGCTCCCTCCCTTATTAGCTGTGGCCTTGGGCAAGCTGCCTTCTCTACCAAGCGCTTCACTACCTTTTCTCTCTCCTTCCTTCTCACACTCCCTCGGGGCGCAGCGTGAGTGGCCTTTGGTGGGCTGTGTTCTCCAGCACGTGGGTCCAGATGGAAACTCATTCCACAGAGACCAAGAGACCAGGGGACTCCTGACGGGTCGCCAGAGCAGCACAGCGGCTGGGGAGGAGGCAGATGAGAGGAGGTCTGCCCACGCCCGGTGACGGCTGGCCTGCGTGTGCGCCCTGCGCCACTGGGCCCTCCTTCTCTCGGCTTCTTCCCGTGCTGGTTTCTAGGACTCAGCAAAGCGGAGCCCTGTGCCCAGGCTCTTTCCTCAGGCCCCGTCAGGGCAGCTGCCCACCGCTCCGTTCCTAGCTGTGCCCTTGGCCCGACCGTGGCGTACGAAGACCGCTAACCTGCGAGGACTATGAGCTATCTTCCAAGGTTACTGACGGCGGTATGGCCACCGCACCATCCCTTCAAGAATTAAGCGAGCATGTGAGCCCATATGTTTTGGGTTCGCTTTCTCTCAGCCCCTTTAGTTTTCAGCCACCAGGGGGTTGATTTATCTATGAAATGTGTAACAGTTGTGCTGTCTGGCTTCGGGCCAGACTTGTAAATCACACAGCTAGAAGCTGAGGGAAAGAACTGTCAATTACTAGGGAAGGATGCATCTGGAAGATTCCTAGAGACCTCTCCCAGGGCGCCTATTTCACGTCTGGCCCATGTCCCCACTCGGCCAGAACGAGGCCTGAAGTTGGGACTGAAAGTCCATGTATCCATCCATCCATCCATCCACCCATCCATCCATCCTATAAGTGTTTATTGATGGCCTACTGTGTTCCAGAAATTACCTGATTCCTGCTATTCTGTATTCACAGTCTGTTTGCAACAAAACTTAAGATTTTCTGGGTGTGATCTCTTGGGAACTGACTGGATCTCCCTATTTGCTAAGCAAGGGTATCTAACCTGGTAATATTTCCAGGTCCAGAGAAAGAAGCCCCTTTTCTTACTCTGCTTTTCTCCCAACCAGTCCTCTGCCACCTGAAACTCCTTCAGTATCCTTCAGTCCATCACCAATGAGACTTCAAAGCAAGCTCTCTAAGAGTTACCAAGGCATTGCCCCAGCCCAGGGGTGTAAACCCAAGCACTACAAGAGCAAGGCATAGAATGGAATGAAGCAGGATGGGTGGGGATTGTAGTGAACTGGAAAGGATAGTCCCATTTAAAGGAGACAGCCAGTTATTTACTTTTCTGCAGTCATTTCTTGTGAGACTGTATCTTCTCACTTTTCCAGAGAAGTCATGAATCCAGGTTTTGTATATAATTTCTTAACTTTTAAAACAGTGAAGACCGGGTAACTCAGTTGGTTAGAGGGTCATCCAGATATGCCGAAGTTGCGGGTTGGATCCCCAGACAGGGCACGTACAAGAATGAACCAATGAATAAATAAAAAATTTAAAAATAGTAAAAAAAAATAAAACAATGAAGGCTGAAGAAATACCCTTGCAGGCCAGGTTCAGTTAGCCTGCTGCCTCCCATCACTACAGACACGGAGCCATGGGCTTCAGCGGGACCCCTGTCCTAAGTCAGGCCCCTTGGGACCATATCTGATAGGGGATGCCCTGGGGCACTGACCTGGGCAAAGAAGAAGAGGAGGGAGCATCATGGGCAAAGAAAATGCATGAAGAACAGGAACCTGTGGTCGGGTCGGGCAGCGGTGGAAGACCAGCGTGACTCGGGTTCTGAACTAACTGCAGAAATTCTTGTATCTCAGCTGTCCTTTACAGGTGCCCTAATTTTCATCAAGCCTGGGGGCTGGGAGGGAACTGATCCGATTTATGGGTGAAAGCAATCATTTTGGCTGCTGTCAGGAGAAAGTGGGGCTGTGGCAAGGTGCCAGTGGGACAGGGCGGCCACTGGACAGACTGCGACAGAGGTCCCAGCCAGCCCCAGGGAGGCTGGGACCGCGGGCACTGGGGAAGCCGGCCTTGGATACAGCCACAGACTTGTCAGACCCCTCAGGGAACCCGCTTCAGGGAGCGATAATACCCTATCAAACACGGGCCTGATATCTTTCCCTTGACCCCAAAGCTGGCCATGAATGGTCACCAATCATGCTCCCCATGACCCGGAGCTCCCTGGCCTGTTCAGCTCCTCGCTCCTCATAAGATCCTCTTTGTCCCCCTTTCCTTCAGGGAGTGTTGCTGAAGCTCACTGGTACTTTGCTGACTTACAGCACAAGTCAGTGGGTGGGTGTACCTGCTCCCAGCCTGGATTTTGAAACCTTGGGAACGGGTGTGAGACTTTATCTCTTTGTATATTCATCCCTCAGCTCCCAGGAAGTGCTTAATAAGCACAGTGTTGGGCCCTGGCCAGGCGGCTCGGTTGGTTGGAGCGTTGTCCCGGGCACCAAAGGGTGTGGGGTCCATCCCCGGTCAGGGTGCGTACCGGAGACAACTGATTGATATTTCTCACATCAATGTTTCTCTCTCTCTCCCTTCCTTTCTCTCTCAAATCACAAATATATCCTCAGGGGAGGATTTACAAACAGTGTTTGTAGAAGGAAAAGAAGAAGGGAGCTGAGATGAGGGGCGGGAGACTTAAAAATGCTAGCCGAAGGTGGGAAAGGGGAGAAAAACCAGGAACAACTGTAATAGCATAAACAATAATAAAAAAATTCCAGCCAAGCAGCTCCTCACTCTCCTTTGCTGTTTCTCTCCCACACACATGGAACCCGCGGGTGGAACATACTGGGGAAACCAGAGCTTTCACAGCACACAGTGGAGCACATTTTCCCTTAGATTCTTCCCTGGCAGGCCCTCCTTCTCTGAGCTGACCCCTCCTCCTCCTGCCCCCCTAACAGCTCCCACACACCCACACCCCATCCTTTCTCACATACTCAGTTACAATCCTCTGGGTGAGCTTCTGTCTCCCCAGGGCAGGCCTGAGTCTGCCTTCCCCAAGACGGAAGTGGGGGCGGGGCAGGCAAAGCAATACGGGAAAGAACAAGAATCAGAGAGTGAGGAGGAGGAGCCTGGATTGTGGAATCCCTGGTCAAGCACAGAACAAAGGGGGTGACCTTGCAGGAGTCCCTTTGCCTCCGGGAGCCCGCATGCCCTGGTTACAGAAGCCTGGCTCAGGGTTCGGTGAGGGGATGGGTCTCAAGGGCTTAGCGCAGAGCCGGCACAGTTGCTCAATGTGTGTTTGTTGTTTTTACTTCATTGTCATTGTTATTATTAAGAGGGAGAAGGGGGGGTGCATGTTGCAGTCACATTGTCCTGCTGTCACCAGCATGTTCTGGGGGTCCCGGGGGATCGGCTGGCAACAGCTGTGGCTGCACCCGTTAGCAGCCACACATGCGCTGGCTTCCCACAGATGCATGATTCACCTCCAACCAACTGAGCTTCGCTTCTGGAAAGAAGGGCCAGGATGCAAACCCCAGGGTCCACCCCAGAGCAGGAACTTCTCAGGGCCTAGGGCTCATTAGATCACAGGACCCTGAGAGGAGGAGAAGGAGGAGGAGGAGCTTCATCCATCCTCCTGTGGGGCTAGCACTGGGCAGCATGAGGCCACCCAGGCCCTGAGCTGTGGAGCACCGTTGCCCCTTCTAGCAGGACCTTCTAAAGTACTTCTGCATGCACCTCACAAACACACGCACAAGCATAGACCTCTGCTTCCCATTACCCCCCACCAGGGCCGACCTAGGTCTACCTTCTCTAGCCTTGACAGGCACCTTTGCAAAGCCGCTGTCAGCTAGTTAGCACTTTGAGATTGGGCTAATGTGTGTGGTGGTGTTAATGCTGCTCAGATGCATGGACACTCACTCATTCTGGGCTTTTGCAGGGAGCAGTGCCTTATGTTAGTCCCTCCTAAACAGTGCTACAAATGTTTGTAGTGTCTCTGCAACCTGAGACCCAGGCGGGGAGCTGGGCAGGAAGCCCCGGCAGAGGGAATCTGACCTAATGCCATATGCACACATGCTTGCCCTGCTGCCCTCTGTCCCCAGCCCCCTCACAGATTGCATTCTGAGGTGGCCTGGAGGCCCCTCCGACTTGCAGGGGTTATCAGACGAGGCAGCTCAGAAAATCACACTTGTCAGGCTGCAGAATATTTAGCTATGGAGCAGGAGTGTGAGCTCGCACAACTCCAGGGGGCGCTCTTCACACCGGAGCCTCTGGGAATGTGCTTCTGTCGGCACTGGTGCATGCACAGCCCGTGCATGTCCTTGCAGCAGCCCTGGATGGGAGGGACTTTGGTACATTGGTCAACTACCTGACTTTATAGGGGAGTAAACGGAGGCGCAGAAGCGAACTGACCTGCCCAAGGTTCCATGTAGTGTCAGGTGGACACCCCCGGCCCAGGACACATTTGACACCATGCTTTCCCTGGCTTGTTCAAAAGGCCAGCCCTTGCTCCATGCACAGCAAAGATATATAGGTAGGTAGTCCCGGGCTCAGGTGTGTATGCATGCACGCGTGTGTGTGTTGTGTGCACACATACATACACATCTCCATGTAGCCATGGGATATGTCCAATATGGTATCCACTGAGCACATGTGGCAATTTAAATTTAAATTAATTCAAATGAAATACAAATAAGCTTTTATTTCCTGAGTTGTACCAGCCACATTTAAAGTATTCAGCAGCTGCATGTGGCTAGCTCCATTATCTCGGGTTTTTCTAGGTGAATGTAGCTGTAATATAGATTATCCTTGAGTCCACAGGGTTACTAGGAGGCAAGGCAAAAAGACTTGTTTTTATTCCTTTTCCTTTTAAGGTGTAGGTGCCAAGCCTCGTGGTGAGCCCTCCGTGCGTATGGCTTCCTTCAGTCCTCCTAGTACTGTGTTGTCGGTGCCCTCATGCACCCCTTTCTATAGCTGAACCCCTCAGAGTTAAGTAACTGGCTGTGATCACACAGCCTGTAAGTGGGGAGCTGAGTCTCCAAACTCAGGTCTGTTTGACCTCAGCGACCAGATATTTAATTACTGACCTCTACTGCTTCCAAGGACAGAAAAGGATACAGGCTGAAGTGCTGTTTTCAAGATGGTAAAGACAATTAAAGGGGAAAACTAATTACCAGAATTGATGAGGCTTGTTTGGTACTAGAAGTAAAGGCCACAGGGTGATTCAGTCCCGTCCCTGTGAATGGGAGATGGCTCTGCAGGCCGTATGTGGGTGCTGAAGGCCAGGGAAGTGGCAAGTCATGGAGCAAAGAGAGTTCCGGCGGTCACGGTGTGCTGCTGCTTGAGCTCCAAGCAGCGAAGAAGACAGAGAACGATGACAGCTGCCACCCAGAGATAGTTGCTGAAGCGCTTCCCGTTGCACACCCTTCAGAGTCTCCAGGAAGCCTGCAGACGGGACAAGAACAGAAGGGGTCTTGTTCCCTCTCCTAGTGGCGGGAAAGGAAAGGAAAAGGGAGGGAAAGGCAGATCGTCATGGTAGAGGAAGAGCTGTGTCTTCTGGCCAGCTATTGGCCAGGGGACAATCTCTTGATACTAAATCACTTTGTTTTTCCTTATTTCCACCTTGGTTTGTTTGTTTGTTTGTTTGTTTGTTTGTTTTGTTTGCGGTTCCTCTACTTGAGCCTCAGAAACAAAGGAAGTGTTTGATACTCAAACCCTGCAGAAATTCATTCCAACCGCTCTGACATATAAAGTTGCTGCTGGTTGCCCTGGCCGGGTGGCTCAGCTGGTTGGAGCGTCATCTCATACACAGAAAGGCTGCAGTTTGATCCCCAGTCAGGGCACATACCTAGGTTGCAGGTTTGATCCCTGGTCAGGGCAGCCAATTGATGTTATTCTCTCACATCAATGTTTCTTTCTCTTTCGCTTCCTGTCTCTCAAATCAATAAACATATCCTCGTGGGAAACTTACAAAAAAGTTGCCAATGGTTAAAGCTGAAAGTATATTCTATTTGTCAGGCACTGAGTTGGGACACTGGGGCATAGAGAGCAAATACAGCGTCATCTCTGTCTTCAAGGACCACACAATAGTTTGCTGCTAATCCTGAGGAGTCTGCCCTGAGCAGAAAGTAGCTTCTTGGGATGGGTTTGGTACAGAGCCAGGTACACGGTGTCTAACTGCTGGGTTTCAGGATCTACTCTTTGGGGGTGGCCGTGGGTCTGGGTAGACGGGTCGTTGGGAAGTTGGATTCCCTTTGTTCAACCATTTACTTTTGTTTTATTTCTCCTTCAGAAAAAGGTGCTATTAAAACTCACCTGAATTCCCCTTTATAAGAGCTGGAAGGGGCCTAGAAATCATCTAGCCAGCACCCTCCCATACAGATGAAGAAACTGGGACCCAGAGAGGTTAAGTGACTTGTTCAAGGTCGCCCAGCTAGTTGGTGGCAGAGCCAGGGCTAGACCCCAAGGCTGGAAGCCTAGGACTTTGAAGGCGGTTCTCACCGCATGGGGGTGATGGCCTTTGCGGAGTGTCCGGCGCTGGGAACTCAGTCACCCAATAGCAATTAAACAAAGCAAAAACAGGCTCCCGTTTGGTCATTATCATCCCCCAGATTTCTCCCGCAGGGCTGGAGAGTGGAGGTGGGGCTGGGCGAAGTGTCTAGATGGAGAAGGGCCTTGGATCCTCTGGATGTCACTGAGGTTCTGAAAAGAATGTGGCCCCCTCTCCCCAGACTCCCTATGTCGTTCCTGGTTCTCAGCCTGACAGTCCGGCCCCCTCTTGTTATGGCTGTGGTCTCCCTGCATGTTTCCTCCCCTCAGAGCCCTGCCTCTGAGACAGTCCTGGAAGGTTCTTTGAGGTTCCTTAGACCTTCTGTCCCTTGGAGATGTAACAAGGCTTTGTATATTGTTGCCAAATGTACACAAATGGCTGGGTTTTACTTGATGATGTTTGTCACTGACATCTGCTTTCTGTACCCTATGCTCTGTTCTGTGCAGCAACGTGTACCTGATGTAGCCAGCACTCCTGTGGCCGTTACCTGTATTCTGCGTGTATTTGTGTGTTCTGTCAGTCTCTCTGTACTCCTCTATGTACAAGTATGTTAATGTGTATGCACTCTGTAGCTCTCTGATGTCTGTCTCTGTGTGTATTTAACCTTGTACTAATGTTCACAATACAATAAAAACAGAACCAAAGAACACACGCCTTCTGGCGATTTTTAAACCTAGGGGACATGTTCACTTCTCTGGGATGGACACGAGTTATTATTGAAAGGTAGTACATGGGAAAAATGATTTCTCAATGACCTTGGAAGGATCCGTGAGCCTCCTGGGTCTCTACTGAAGGTAGGCAGGTAAGAAGGTGCTCACATGCAAGGAGGACAAGGGAAGGCTGACTTCACAGGTCTGGCAGTTCGTTCATTCCAATCCAGGGTATTCTGCGTGAAATCTCAAAGTGCAGAGCAGAAATGAGGCAGCTGTTGGCCAAGGGAGTCTCCTGGTGTCATGGTAACTCCATGGTCCCCAATCTTTGGTAGAATTTTTAAACCTCTCTGCAGCATTTCACCTTCAGAAATACTCCTTTATCATGAGGGGGAGACACTCCATCCCTCCTGTTGGGCCCCCTCTGCCCTGATCATAGATGCCCAGGGAACTTAATCCATTTAGAACAGACTTGTCTGAGGTTTTTAGATGGTCCTGCTTTCAGGGAGTGAAACCTGCATACCTGGCCTTGGCTGGAGGCTTGAAGGCATGGAGAAGGAAACTGTCTCTCCAAGCACATGATGAGCCCAGATAGAAAAGGAAGGGATGCTGCAAGAACAGAGATAGGAGAATCCCTGGGCAACCCAACCCAGGGGCCTTTGAGCTTCTCCTGAGCTGAAACATCAGGGTGACAGTCATCAGGGACGCCACAAGCAACACACTGGTGGGAGAAGGGGGTGGGACGGACATACTCCCTCACATTCCTCATGGGAAAGAGACAAATTCTAGGGACGTGGAGACCCTAGGGTTTAAACAGAGCTGGTGGTCCCAGACATGTAATACCACTGGCCCTTAGCAGGGGCCAGAGGATTCCATTCAGAAGGTAAACTCAGCACCTGTGTCCCAAGAAACACCTGAGGTTTTATGAAGGTACTTAGCCAATATGTGTCTAATATTGCCCTTTGGCCCATGCCAATCTTGGATTCCCGAGACTGGGCTTCCAAATTTCTGACTTGTCTGGGACGGGTATGCTTTAGCAAAGCCTTCTTGTTCAGGGGCTGGAAATATCTGACTAGGACCTTGTCTTCTGTGTTGTTGGGAAAAAATTTCCAGCACTTGCAGGGAGTGTAGGCAGCTGTACTCTCCTTTTTCCTCCAGAAAGGAGTTTACAATTGTTATCCAGCCTCTAACCAGGAGGCGAAAGTGGGGCTTAACTCCCAGGATTCTGGGCTCCCACACTTCAGCCCTTTGGAGAGGTTCTTGCCAGGACCACCCACCCCTCTTGGACATTCCTGAGTTCATGAATGAGTTCCAGGAATGGAAACCTCCCTGTCCACTGGCCCCGTACAGATAGAAATGGGGCAGGGTGTAACTCCGTGGACTCCAGCAGCGTGCTTTCATGTAGGAAGACCTCTCAGTTTCCTCCAAACAGTCTTCCTGCGCTGGGTCTCCCTGGCCTGACCATTTTAGACATAGTCTGGAATAGAATGAAGTCACTGTCCTGGAATTCAGCCCTCCCCTTCATACAGAACCAGATCATTGACTCCCAAGCCCAGAGAGCTTCCCAGAGCCTCGGAGTGGGTGAGAATGCAACGGGCAAACAGAGACTGGACTACGGCTCAGACTGGATAAACTGGGTTCTTTTACGGCTGTGTCACCTTTGTGAAATAAAGTCCTAGCCATGTCTTTAAAATGCTTTCAACTAAAACCTGTTATTCATTTAAACAATATTAAGCACCTTCTTTGTGAACCAGCATGCTTGGTGTTGTGGGAGGCAAGAGACCCCAAAACAGTAGGATAGGACTTTGCCTTTCAAAGATGATACAAATTCAAATGGAGAAGACACAGGTACATACTATACTAGCATATGATCCATGATGAGTTCTGGAAAAGCAGTGCAATCTAAGGATGATGGAGAATTCAAGGAGAAGACATTTATTCCAGGAAGAAAAATCTGGGAAAGGTCCCTTGGAGATGGACTCGGGGAGGGACAGTGGCCCTCTCAGCTGCTTCATGACCAAGGGTCAGTTGCTTGAAAGATATCACAAACAAAGAAGACAGTGTGATGAGAAGTGAGAAAGTGGGAAGCATTCGTGGGTCTTGGGGGATTGTAGAATTGGAAGAGTTTTATTCTTTTTTTTAAATTAATTTATTTACTTGTTTGTTTGTTTATTTATTTATTTTTAGAGAGGGGGGAAAGGAGAAAGAGAGGGAGAGAAACATCACTGTGTGGTTGCCTCTCACTTGCGCCCCCAGCTGGGGACCTGACGTGCAACCTAGTCATGTGCCCTGACTGGGAATCGAACCAGCGACACTTGGCTCGCAGGCCGACGCTCAATCCACTGAGCCACAACAGCCAGGGCTTTATTCTTTTCTTAATTCTTAATTGTAGTTATGGTATGATACTTGGCCACTCCTAGTATAGATTTCCACTGTGACAGGAGATAGGGAACCAAGCATATGCAGAGGATTGTGCCCTTGAGTAAGACATTCATATTCATAAAGCTGATGGAAACCCAATCTCAGAGCAATACCTGAGGAAGTGACCATGGCATCACTTACATCTCTTTTTATTTCATTTTCTATCTCCCCTGCGTGCCTTCTCTCTTTTTCTCTTCCTGTCTTTTTCCTTCTTCTTGCTCTCGCTTTTCTTTCCCTTCTACATTCCTGTCTGTTATCACTTTGAATTAATATAAAATAGCACGAGGAGTCTTTAATTCAAGTAGGGAGGCCTGGATATCACATACATTAGACTAATCCTTTTATCATTGTCTCTTTTCTCCTCTGGAAAATAAAGAAATCTTCCTTATTTTCCCTAATCCTCAAAACCACCAATTATACTCAGTCATATGAGAACCTAGGTAGGACTGAGCTTTGCAAAGTTCATCCCTATGTTGACCCTGCTATCATAATTAACTATACTTGTTGTCCCCTGGGATCATTCTCAGTGCCAGTGGAGCACAAGCGGGAATGGGATGCTCACCTGAGACATTCTGGACTGGCCATCCCTAAAAAGCAGTGACACTAAGCCATTCAAAGTAATCTACCAGGAGCTTTTTAATAAAAGAGCTTAACACTAGAACCAGTAGTGCAAACAGACCCTTCCTCCTATGCCCACCTCATGTTACTTAACAACCTTCAGCACCACGGACAGCGCCCGGGAGTCTGTTGGGGAGAGCGGATGATGGCAGGTTAACACTGGGCTGACTCAGGGATGGGAGGGGAGAGGCAGCATCAAGACTGCCTTCTAGTGAAGAGATGATCTAGATCCTAGGTATGCTGAGGCCATGCAGCCTAATGGTTCAAAGTGGGGGCTCAAGGCTTAGCTGTGCCGCTCACCACCTGTGCATCTTTGGTGAGTCACTGCCTCTCTCAGCCTCAGTTTCCTAATTTGTTAAAATGGGGGAAATAATTTTATCTGTCCCACCGGTATCTGGTGAAGATTTGATAAACTCATGTGTTTAAAGCACCCTGCAGTATAAATTGCACGATTCCTATTGCTTTTCTATTATTATCATCATCGTCACCATCATCATTGAAGTCAAGCGATTTGGACAGGCAGGCTGGAGAACAGCGTATCTGCCTGTGCTTTGCGAGTGGCACATAAGACTTGCCACCCAGGGTAAGCCTAGACTTTCTTGGCCTTGGTGATGTATGGAACAGAGAGGTCTACCACCACCCCCGCCTTCTGCTCAGGGGTTTCTCCTCCTCCCAGTCCCCAGGCATACCTTTCCATCCTTCTTAAACCACCTGGGTATATTTCAGTTTGCACTCCCTCTTGCATTAAGAGATGTTCTATGTTTTCTACCTGCTTGGAAAAGTAACCCATTCTCTTACTTTTCCGCTTGCCTTTAAATAGGTGTAGCCTCCCCTTCCCTCTTTCCCTGGGTCTTTAAGAGATGATACTCTCTCACATGGTACAGGAAGGACTGCCCACCTCTTCAAATTTGCTGCTTGAAAGAGCATTTGAAACAAATGGACCTAGGGCAAGTCCTGCTGCCCTTCCAACAACCCTCACCTTCAACATTATGGTCTTACTGTGTCTCTTGCCACTGACTTGAAAGTACACCCCCTTTTTAAAAAACAATAAAATATCTTAATTTCTGAACTTTAGTACCCCATCCAATCTCATAATTTTGTTTGTATTTCCTCTTTAAACCTATGTTCAAATTCCACTGAGTTGTGACTTGCAAGTATTGATACCCACATCACCTCCCACACATGGGATACATGAGGCTAAAGGGTCCCACTGTTAGCCACTAGCCAGCTGGCTAAACTTCCACCATTCAGGCAACTGCTCTTGGGACACACTGGGGGCCTTCTCTAAGCTTTCCGTCAAAGCAGCTTTGGAGGCAGTGAGGTGCAGAGAAAAAAAAAACATGGCCTGGAATTCAAGGTTCGATTCTAATCCTTGCTCTGAAGTAGACTAACTGTGTGATTTGGGGCAAGTGCCTGAAGCTCTCTGAGACTCATTCCCCACATATTTTAAGAAATAAAGAATTTAGACCTAAATATCTCTAAGGCCCAGGTACCTGTGACCACGTCCTCAGGTTCACCAGTGGCTGAGCCAGCCCCTGTCAGCGTCCCTTTGTCCATCCTGCCACTGCTCCTCAGTCATGTCTTCACAAGTGGTGTTCACAGGAGGGTGCTAAATACAAGATGGTTGACAGTGCCCTGGCTGGGTAGCCCAGTTGGTTAGAGCATCGTCCCAATATGCCAAGGTTGTAGTCAGAACACATATAAGAATCAACCATTGAATGCATAAGTAAGTGGAATAACAAATCAATGTCTCTGCCTCTGCCTCTGTCTCTGTCTCCCTCTCTTTCTCCCCTTCCCTCCCTCCCTTCTCTCTCTAAAATCAATAGTAGTAATAATAACAATAATAATAAAAGATGGCCAATAGAGTCTGGAGGGCCAGTTCCTTTTCTGCTCTCCCCCTTGGCTATGCACTCTTGCACCACCTTTTGTTTATCCAGCAAATATTTATTGAGCTACTTATTATGTATCAAGCACTCCTGTAGGTGCTAGCAATACAAGCATGAATTAGACAAATACTGTCCCTTAAGACCTCGAAGGGCTTGCCCTCTAATGCAGGAAACAATTAATAACCAAGCACATAACTGAGACAAATGCCAAATGTGGTAAGGCTCATGAGGCAACAGGACACCAAAGAATGACATGCACTCACTGTAAACAGGGGTCAGAGACACCTTCCCAAGGAAGGAAATTGTGTGTTTAGATGTAAATGGTGGGGAGGAAGGAGCTTTGAGAATACCGAGCAGAGAAATCCCTTGGATAAATGTTCTGAGGTGGGAACAAGCTTGCTGTGATTGAAGAACAAAAGCTGGGCACCTTTAGGTGGAGACGTGCGTGATGCAGAGCTAGAGAGGGGGGGGTTCAGAGAGGAATACAGGGCCCAACAGAGACTTGTAAGCCATGGTGAAGCGTGTAGGTGTTGTTCTTAGCACAGGGAGAAGCCACACGAGGATTCTGACCCTCCAAAAGTGGACTGTGCTTTATCCTTAGAGCCAATGCTTTGTTTGAAAAGTTGGTGAGAAGGATGAGGAGAGTCAAAGATGGATCAAAGATGGCCTGAGCAGTTGGGTGAATGGTGGGAGCTCTTGAGCTCATCTATCCTTTCTTCCCTAACTGAGCATCTCCAAGACATAACTCGTGCCCACTTTGTCCTCCTGTTCTCCCTACCGCCCTCTCCCCTCTTCACACAGACATGACCCCCGAGTGGGCGGAAGAGAGAGAGAATGAGAGAGAATAAGAGAGAGGGGGAGGGGCTACAGACTTTCTGAGGGTCTCTCCTACACTCTGTCGGACTCCTTGCTTCTCAGGAGGGGATCTCTTTCCAGGTGATTGTATTAAGTTTCAGTGAAGCACTCATTTGTCTTGTATTATATTAAGAGTCTAAATCAATGAGCATTGAGGACAAAATTTTATACTTGAATGGAACAACAACAGCATCTTAAAATCCCCCAGGAAGGCTTGACCGCAGAAAGCGTTCACTGGTTGACTCATAGGATGGGCAGGTGGAGGGAATCCAGACCCCTTGTCTGTACAGCCTCGGTCTCTCAGATGATCCAGTCAGAATGGCGTGGTGTGAAAGCCTCATTCTCTAGCTGAAGGTTTGTACAGACCTGGGGCATGGGCAGAAGAAGTTGCTCAGCCACTGGCGGAAGAGCCCTCCTCGGACTTTACCCCCAACACCTATGGGCGATCCTGAGGGGGGCACGCCGTCCGAGCGCATTCACTGAGGACGCACACACCGTCGTCCGCCACAGCACCGCACCGAGTTCCGCACACCCGCACGCGGCTTTGCCGTTTGCAAAGCGCCACTCACTTTTCACTGACATCCCGTTGGAGGCTCACCACGACTCCGTGAGGCAGACAGGGAATGGGGCTTCGGGCGGCACAGAGGTGCCCGAGGCCGCCTGCTTCCTGGGGAGGGGTGGTCACCAGGACAAGCCTTTCTGCTTACCGTGGAGAGGTGTTTGCCGCACAGGTGAAGATGTCTTCACTCTCACCTTTGGCAGCATCCCCTGGCCTGGAAACTCCGTCCGGTTTACAGAGACCAGACCAAGCACATTAACACCTATAACAACGAGAAGCACAGGGCTAGGGCTTCCCCAGAGGCAACAGGGTGAGCTGCGGTGGAAGGCAGAAGGTGGCAGAGGGCAGAGGCAGGATGGAGAGAGGAGGCATAACTTCCTAATATTTTAGGATCTGAAGGGGGCTGTGGGTGAAGAAACACGTGTGGTCTGATTGAAGCATGAAAGCAGGGGTCCATGAAGGTAGAGCAGATGTGGGGCGGGAGATGGGAGAAAAGAGGAAAACATGTGAGGAGCAAAAGGCGCAAACGGGACACTGGAGAGGAAAGCACACACTTCTGCCTGCAGCTTTGCTCACAGCTCAGCCCTCAAGGGACACCAGTGACTTGGCACTGTCCCAGCCTGAGAATCTCTGTCCCTCAGCCACATCGCTCACTGCCCCCTTTGTCAAAGCTCACTCCTCTGGTTCTTTCTTGATATCACAGATTAGACACCACCTTTTCCAGGAAGCCTTCCCTGATGCCTATCCCCTCCAGAGGGTCTGTGTTTCCTGACCAGAATACGGCAGAACAATCGTGTGCTCACCAGCCTACCCGCGAAGCTGAGGGCTTGACTGCTCAATGAGTCCTGGGTCGGGGGAGAAGAGCATTAGCCTCTATTCTTGCTTCAACTGAAGGCCTTCCCAGGTGGGACAAGAATTTTCCCAAGGCTCAAACAGCCCCCCAGCTGACCTCACCAAGTGATGGGGTTGGTCCACAGTGAGGAAAGCTTTCCCATACCCAATGCCTGTCCAGGCAGAGCTCAAGCCACGAATCTCAGGATCCATCCAAGACGCGAGTAAAATCCCTGCCCTGCCTGGTTCCTATGCAAAGGTTCAGGGGGTGTCCTATTATGGACTCTTCCTTACATAGGTCATAACAGAAACAGCACAGAAATGAAAGGACATGGATTTCAACCCAGGTTCCACCACCTACCAGCTGTCCCGGTTTGGGTTCAAGAGCTTATATCCATCACGGAACCAAACGCAGACGGTACGATCTAATCAGCAGTGTGGGAGACATCATCACGCTTGTCATTGCTGAGGAGCCAGTGTAGTTGGTAGCCGAGGATTGGACTTTAGAGCAGACTTCCCGGGTGTGAGCTCTGTCCTGCCATGTGCCTCAGTGTTCTCATCTGTTAAATGGAGGCAGGAAGGGCCTCCCCCTCCCAGGGTTGTGGCTGTGAAATCGATGATGTGGGAACAGCGCTTAGAAGCATGCCTGGTGCCTCACAAGCACCAGGAAATGTTCAATTACTACTGCCAGGGCTTGCTGTTATTAACTCTTAATGTTATACAAATTTTCAAAGCGATATAAAATTAGGTTAGGAAAAAGCAAAGTCATCACATAACACTCTCCTCTTATGCACAGTTCCCTCATTGATTGCAAATCAGTGAGTGGCCCCAGTGCCTCTGCGCGCAGGGGAGGGATGAGGTTCCAGACTTAGAGGAGGGCCTCAGCCGGAGGGCGGGTCAGACACAGAGGCAGCAGATGCGTGGCTGGAAACAGCCCGCCCAGTGCTGAAGGCACAGGGCACAGAGAGGGGAGGCTGTGGGGTACAAAGAGCACTGGGCCAGCAATCAAGGGACCTGGGTTCTATCCCATTTCTCCTGCTCACTGTGCAAATCACTTCCCGACTCTGACCCTCAGTTTCTTCATCTGCAAATGGGTTTGATTCCTGAGGTTACGCCTGTCCAAACTGAACACTCACTGGTTTCAAACGACAATTTAACATTTAACCCTCTGTTTTTAAAGACAGTTCTGTTCAAAAATTACCTCTTCGAATGAAATTCTGATTATCTATAAAATAAAGAATAGGCGCATTATCCATGGGCCTTAATGCGTAATAAATCCTGTCGCAGCTTTGTGCCTGGAGGACTGTGCCCCTTACACGGATGTTTGCCTTCCCTTTTAGGCAAAGAAGGACAATCTCACCTCCCCGGTTCTTTTTGGCCTTAGCTACCAGGACACTGATAGCAGCTCACCCCACATCCCCAGTAACAGCTCATTTTCCTCTTCCTGTAGTGGAATCCGTTCCTTGTTAACCGTACATGTATAACTTTGCAGCCATATAATTATACCTCAGAAGTCAAATGAAGCATATTTGGAAACTGGCACAATTTGCACTTTTAATTTTTTTTAAGTAGAAGTTACTTTTTACTATTGCAACAATACAAGTAGACTGTAGATCAATTAGACAATATAAGTTAGTCAAAAAAGCAAATACAAATGTCAATAATCTTATCACTCAAAGATAAACTTTTATAATTTATACTTCTAGATTTACATATAATTCATACAATTAAAAAATCATATTTTATTATACAATTTCCAACCTGCTTTATTTTCACTTAACATGCATAAGTTTGTTAATTTTCTACACTATAAGTTGTAAAAGCTGAGTGGTAGTCCATTGCTTGAAGTTCTATATTTTATTCAACTAATTGGCTATGTTGGACATTGAGGTTGTCTCCAATTTTAGTATTATCAGCAGTTTTATAGTGAACTTGCTCGATTATTTTCTTAGGGTCCATTCCTATTAATGAAGTTACTGAGTGAAATATTCTACTTGTTTTAAGATTTTTGAGGCATATTACTGGATTTATTTCCAGAAATTTTGTACTAACTACATAAGAGTAGCTATTTCCTTTCCATCTCCCAAGAAGAATATGCGATTTAGTTTATGCTATATATTTTTTCTTAACCTTTTTAATCTAAGAGAAGGAAATGCAATCCATTGTTGTTTTAATAGGTTCTTTGATCACTGAGGATGGATATTTTATTATTTGCTGATCAATTATATTTCATTCATTCAACAAATAATTATAATTCCCTTCTATGTCCCAAGCTCTCTGCTAGTATTTCTTCTATGAATTCCCTTTTAATGTAAAAAGATATCACTTTATATAACTTCATATAAGTGAGCAATTGCTTCTCAAATCTTTTAATTTTCAACCTATACCATGTCTCTAGGTAACAGATTCTGTGAGCTCAGTTATGTAAATTCTCTTACATTCTTCATGAAGATGACGTGCCCGAGACCTTATTATTGATCGCCCTTAGCCTGCTCTTCTCCTGCCTCTTTATCTCATAAGTACAGACCTTTGAAGGAGAGGCCCCTGCAAGGAGGCCAGCTAGCTGACCATAAGGGCCCTTCTTGTGTGGGACCTACGTCTTAGAACTCCCTCCATCGTGGAGTTGAGGGTCCATCTTCCATGTGCAGAAGCTCAGTCTCATCAGTGCCCAGGGCGGATCCCAAGCAGCCTCACTCACAGTGACTAAACTCAAAGGGGACCCGAGTGTACGTGTATGAGTCAGAGAGCCAACTCCTTAATTCACGATGAGAAACAGAACTGTCAGGCAGACCAGACAATTGCTGGATCTTCCGGTACCACCTATCCCTTAGGCAAGCTACAGACGCAGACCCACATCTCAGAAGGGCGCCTGGGGAGCAGAAAAAGAGGAGGGGAGTAGGTTACATGACTGGGAAGTTGGCTCGCTTCAGGCTCCGATGTGGATACCTGTCCCCACACTGTCCCTGGGCAGTGGTCCCGTGGGCACAGCCAGGGTGGGCTGTGCGCTTTGTGGCTAACTGGCAGGCACCCTGACCTCCTCGTGGTCGGCCGTAGCTGTGAGGGCAGCTGCAGGCCTGATGGCATGCCTTCATGATTTTTAAGGGGAAGTGAGTACCCAGTTCTAATGATGCCTTCCTTTGTGGAACTGCTTTTAAGACAATTTGAAATGATGACGTGGGTGACTGTGGCAGACTTCTCTGCTACCTCAGCCCATCTCTGCTTTCAGTCTGCACTGCAGGGGACATTCTATGTGACCTCAGGCTTCCTCACAAGGACAGCACCCTAACTTCTGTACATGTTTGTGCTTTGAAAGGCCTTGCCTGATGCAGCAGGAGCCCAGAAACACCATGGGGTTAATACACCCAGGATCAACTCTCACCCAGTGTGGGATGGGAGCCAGCCTCCTTTCCCTCCATTGGATGGTGCCAGGAGTCCCCCACATTTCTGAGGGGGCCCCGGCACACACACATCCTGCTGCACAGAGCAGCAGCCTCAGCTTCACATGCTAATATATAAGGCCTATTTCCCTTCCTTAGCTCAACTCCCAAGGTAACCTCCCAAATGAGTGGCATGCACCCACATCCTCGGCTCTATCCATGTTTTGGAGAGGGCATTGTGGAAGCCAAGGGCTTGTCTTACAAGGAGCAAGGAGAGCTGACCAGGGGGGCTATGTGGACCTCCTTCGGGTGATAATGTCACTGCCAGGGAGCATCAAGTTTATCCAGGAAGACTCAGAACCCCCTAAATCCTTCTACAGGAGCATTGGGGAAGTAGCAGAACGTCACTGAAAGAACCAAAGAAGCACTAAGACTCCATATGTTTCTTGCATCCCCAGCAGAGAAGATTGTCCATCTTAAGTTGGGTTCCTTAGACGCTGAGGCTGAGATGGAGTTCCGGGGCAAGTGTCTTACTGAGGGAGTTGTTTCAGGAGCCGAGGAATGCAGGCATGAGGACAGGGCAGGGGAGAAAGCTAAGCAAGGGTGTGGGTCAGCTGGAGACTGGCTGCCGCCTGCGCCCAGGAGAACCGTAGCACCAACTGCAGAGCGTGGATCCTGGTTGAGGCAAACGGACTGGCCTCGAGTGCCCTTGTCAGTCGGACCCGGGCTGAGGCTGCCCACACCTCAACTTCCCCAGCACAGTGGTTTGCATTCTGAGCAGGGAAATCATCCCAGGAGCTAGGGGTAGATGTAGCAGATCAACAAAGTGGCCCTCCCTGGGCGGGGTGCTGGCCTCATCCACTACCCTTCCCTAAGTGAGGAGCTCCTGAGGCACAAGGAAGACCGTTTTTCCTTCAGCTTCTTGGTGATGCAGAGACTTCTGCCGGGGCTGTGCACTGTGCGCCTTCCCTTGCCTGGGCGCGCTGTTCAGTCTTTCAAAGCCTCTCTGTCTCTCTGTTTCTCTCTCTCCTCTTTCTCCAAAACAAAGTTCCAAGCCCTGGCTGCTGTGGCTCAGTGGATTGAGTGTCAGCCTGCAAGTCAAGTGTCGCTGGTTCGATTCCCAGTCAGGGCACATGCCTGGGTTGCATGTCAGGTCCGCAGTTGGGGGCGCGAGTGAGAGGCAACCACACAGTGACGTTTCTCTCCCTCTCTTTCTCCTTTCCCCTCTCTCTAAAAATAAAATAATTAAACAAAGAAACAAATAAGTAAATTATTAAAAAAAACAACAAAGTTCCAGCTGAGAGCGCTCAGAGCAGTGCTAGCAATTCTCTTCAAATACAGATTTTAATTTTTTATCCTCACCCAAGGACATTTTTTTCACTGCTTTTAGAGAGAGGAAAGGGGAGAGAGAAACATCAGTGTGAGAGAGAGGTACCGACTGGCTGCCTCCCAGACCAGGGATCAAACATGCAGCCTAGGCATGTGCCCTGACCAGGGATTGAACCCACAACCTTTCAGTTATGGGATGCTGCTCCAACTGAGCCACACCAGCCAGGGCACAAATACAGATTTTTATGTGTTATGACATCATCCCAGTCATTAGCATGAAAATGCTCCGGTCTCCATCATTCCCTCCAAGGCTGCATGTGGATACTTAGGAACCTTCTGATCATCTGAGCACCCGAGCATTTCCTCACGCACCCAGCACCTTGCCTTGGGAGCGAAACCTCTGCGTCACCGTAAGGAGCTCTGACAGCAGACACAGGAGGTGTGTATCGGAACAGCCAAGGCCCTGGCGGCCCATGTCGAGAGCGCTGCTGGTAACGATTCCTCAGGGCAGAATTCCACGCCATCTCCAGACCTTCAGTTTAAGACACCAGGTTCCAATTCCAGTCCTGCCACTCACCAGCTATGTGACCCGTTGACAACCCACTCAATCTCCTTCGGCCTCACTGAGCTCATTCTCAGGGGTAGAATGAGGAACGAGGGTAGATTCTCAGTGAAGGGAACAGTACCTTCTCACAGCCAGGCTCTAAGTCAGTGATGTGCGGGTCAATGCTGTGGGCGTGGGGCTCCTCCGAGACGGAATCCTGATTTACGACTTCTGCGGGCTTCCAATATTCCAACTGGGGCTGATTTCAGGCTACCCATTGCTTAACAACCCTCTCACGAAATTCCTGATTGAAATTCTGTCCAAGGAAGCCAGCGGAGGCAGCTCCACCATCCTGCTGCTGAATCCACCAAAATGGTGGTTACCAGTGCTGCCCAGGCTTGTCAGAGAAATGGCATAGGAGAGGGACCACTGGGACTATTCCTAGTCAGCAGTTGTCCCTGCAGGGATGTCTAAAAGGATCTTCCTTTGATGTTCATTCCAAACATTAGACATGCTGATAAAAACTCCCCCATGCTCCACTGCTTCTACAGCCAAGACCAACCCAAATCCAACACTTTCTGGTGTAGGCATTGTGCTCAAAGATGGTGCTGAGACTCCCCATCTTTGAGGTTGGGGAGGAGTCTAGGAGCCAGTAAAAGAAACTGGTGGGGGGGATTAGGGAGGTCCTTCTGTGCTTAAGGAGCTTAATGATGTAAGTATCCAGGAGACCCTGGTAAATGAAGCCTGTGCCCAAGTGATATAACCCAGACACAGCTGCCCTGTCTTTAGTTTGCTTTCCACCCACTCAATCGTACTGTAAAACTCAGCAACTGGTTACCTTCCCCCGAAATAATCCACCATTGCCCAATGACATTCATGGTGGCCTGTGTAAGATTCACAGACAATTCCACAGAAAACATGCAGGTGGGTTTCCAAGGCTGCCTCAGACATATCCGTTGCCACAGTCCCCCGGCTCAGGCCACCCCTGCTGCTCTTGTTTGCACCCCGTTCCTTTAGCACATTGAGAATTTCTGCTCTGCCCTCAGGCTTGCATTCCCAGCTCACCCAACAGCTCACCCCCCACCTGCTTCCCACCCGCTGGGTCCACCCTCCATTGACAGTCACTCCCAGGTGCCCGGTGGGGTCTCCTCTTTGCCAGAGGGCTTATCAGAGTATTTCTTCCAACCCGGTGAAGTGTCCCCGACAGTTCCATTCTTGTCCACTCCACTGTCTCTGTTTCATGTGGTAGGAAAGACAGGGCTGGAGGCTCATATTTTAGAGGCGGTGCCTTGGTCAACTGCACAGTCTCCAGGTCCAGTTTCGCGGTCTCAGCGCCCACCATACCTGCACATTAACTACGGGAGTGCTGACAGCTGCCCGATCTCAGTTTTGTGCCTCGTTTGCTTCTTTGTAAAATGGAGAGGGTGACATTTGTAAGGACAAAAGGAATTAATAGGAGTAAGATGCTTAGACCAGCGATGGTACATAGTGACATTAGATGCTACTATTGCTGATAGAAGTCAATGATGAGAAATAGGTGGACTCTTAAATAAGTAAGTTTAAAAGGAGAAAGGCTGATGGCACAGATTTGCTGAACGTTAACACACTGAGCAAACACACACACACACACACACACCTGCAACCTGTACAGGCTCATTTCACTTAAAAGTGATGATTACAATTCTCAAATCAGTGTGGACACTCCCAGTAATCCTAGGATTTTCCCCTTGCCAGCTCGCTTTCCCACCCACAAACAGCTTTCGGCCATGTTGCACATTAGAGTCGTCTAGGGAGTTTAAATTATAATTAACTATAAAGTAAGTTATACTAACTTCAAACTATAGTTTAAAATATAGTTTTTCATTAAACTACACTTAGAATTATAATGCCCAAGAGCCGCCCAAGACCAAGGACATCCCAGCCAGCAGGGGGAGGGAGCAGGTGTGAGCACCTTACGCAGGTTCCGCAGGTGATTTGAGTGGCAGCCCAGATGGAGAAACAGCCCTTGGAGACGATGCGTCCGCCCTTCTCTCTCCTCTAAACCTCTTACCCTCCCTTCTCCTTCAACTCCCGGCAGGTAAACTTGCCTCCTACTTTGTGGAGAAAATTGGAGCCATTCGAAGGACACTTCCTAAGCCCCCACCCCCACACCTACTGAAGTACCTGCAGCGCTCCAGCTGCCCGCCCCCCGCCGTGCGTCCCTGCCCAGGGCCCCCCACACATTGTACTGCAGTCACCCCTCTCCCCCTCTCTGTCCTGCACTTGTCTCTCTCTCTGCTCAGCATTTGCCTCTCCCTCTCCACAGAATCACTGATCACTGCCAAAGGCGTAACAACATTCTCAGGTCCTCTCGGGTTGGAGAAGAACACAAAGCCAGAAACAGGCCCTTTCCTTCACCCCACATCCCCCTCTAGCGCTCACCCCATTACTCTTCCTGAGAGCCGTCCTTGCGCACCCCTGTTCACAGCAGCGTGAGCCCCAAACCGAGGGGTGGAGGCAACCCAGGGCCCACCACCAAGAACGGGTCAGCAGAGTGTGCCATTTTGCCACGTGCTGAGTCACCACGTACCACACCGTGACGACCCCTGCGGGCGTTACGCTGAGCGAAGCAAGCCAACCACGGGAGGCCTTGCTGTGTGACACCACTCAGACGCATGACGGCAGAAACTGCAAGGCAAGATGGTTGCCTGGGGCTGGGAGGGGGGAAGAGCGGGGAATTGGGGTTTAATGGGTGCGGGATTCAGTTTGGGACAACGCAGACTTCTGTGGGGGTGTGGTGGTGATGGCTGTGCGCCACAGTGGGTGTACTTACTGTCACTGACTGTACGCTTAAAAATGGTCAAAATGGTAAATTTCACATCAACTGTATTTAACACAATTTTTTTTTTTAAAAAGCTGTGTGTACCTGCGGTCTCCACTCAAACCTCCCATTTGTTCCTCAACCCACCCCACGCTGGGCTCTGCTCCCCAACCCCAACAATCCTGCTCTGGCTGACGTCACCTTGACATGCACATCCACAGAGCCAATAAACAGCTTCCCCTCTTCCCCTCACCTCACTTCGCCGAGATGCTCAGCTCTTGGCCTGAGACGCTCTGCTCTCCTGGTTTCCATGACACCATAGTCTCTTGTTTTCTCCTCCTAACTGCCCCACCCCGCCATGCCTTGTTAGGTCATCCGGCTTAGGTTGTAGGTTTAAGGGTCCCTCAGATCTCTCCTGGACCATCTCTGCTCCCTGCATATGCACTATTCTTTTTCTAGGGGAGACTGTCTCCGTTCATCATTTTAAATATCTTTAAACATGCTGATGACTCTCCTGTTCCATCTCCAGTCCCAGCTGTTTCTCTGAACATCAGCCTCGTACACTCCACGGCCTGCCTGACGTCACCCTTCCGGCGTGTCACGGGTACTCACGCTTGCTTCCTGTGTTCCCAAGGGAGCTCTTGGCTGGCCTCCTCCCTCCAAAGCATGCGTCCTATATTCTTCCCCATGTCAGCAAAGGTCGAGTTGTCCAAACCTGAGCAGCATCCCTAATTCCTCTCATTTCCTCATCTCCCGTTCCTAATGCATTAGCAAATCCTGGCAGTTCTTCCTTCCGTACATGTCTTCGATCTGTCCGCCTCTCTGCAGGCTCACCAGCTCTTTGGTCCCAGGCGCCACCAGCTTTCCTCAGCTAGACTCCCCCAGTAGCTTCCTTACTGGTCCCGAGTCCTGACCGATTCCTTCCCTTCAACCTTATCACCAGCATCTCTGCTCCTCGCCCTTGGCCACTAAGCTCTAGCCATACTGCTCCCTTTGGTTTCTGAGTTATATTTATGTTCCACGTAATGCAACCCCCTCCTGCGCCTGGGCCTTTGCACGCACACACATGCACACACTCACACTTCCTTCCTTCCTCATACTACTCCTCACCCTATACCCACTGACACGGCTGGGCCTTCTCATCCTTAGGGTCTCTGCATAAATGTCACTGCCTCAGGGAAGCATGCCTCTTCCTTGGTCACTGTGACTAAACCAGCACCACCTCCTGTCATCATCCATCCCTTATGTCTGGTTGTTATTACCTTCTTAGACTTGATCACCGTCAGCCATTATTTATGTTTGTTAACTTGTTATTACCGGTCTCTGCCAAAGAAAAAAATTCTTCACTTCATGAGCACAGGCTCAGTGTCTGCTTGATTCTCCACTGAATGTCTAGATACCCTCTGATAATGTCCACCGGGGATATGCGTGGGACACTCGATAAATGCTTGTTTGACAGATCAGGGTGCAGAGCCATCATGAGACAAGATGCCTTGGATTTAAAGCTTGGGTTCAGATTAAGATAGACTTGTCCAGTCATGTTCCAGATATTTCTAATCCTGAATATTCTTCATTTTATTTACTAACAAAAGTTAACTTCTTTATTAAAACAGCTGATATTAGTTTTTGTTTTTGATTTTCTGATTTTTTAAAGCATATTTTATTGATTATGTTGTTACAGTAGTTCCAGTTTTTTCTCCTATGCTCCTCTCTGCCAAGTACTCCCCTTCCCTCCAGCAATCCCACCCCTCTTAGTGCATGTCCATGGGTCATGCATATAAGTTATTTGATTTCACCCTTTCCTATATTATTCTTAACTTCCCCCTGTCTATTTTGTACCAGCTGATTATGCTTCTTAATCCCTGCACCATTTCCCCATTTCTCCCCCTTCCCCCTACCAGCTGATAACCCTCCAAGTGGTCCCCCCACCTATGATTCTGTTCCTATTCTGGTTTGCTTAGTTGGATTTTGTTTTTATTTTTTAGATTCAGTTGTTGATAGTAGTGAGTTTGTTGTCATTTTAGTGTTCATAGTTTTGACCTTCTTTTTCTTAAGTCCCTTTGACATTTCATATATTAATGACTTGGTGATGATGAACTCCTTTAGCTGTACCTTGTCTGGGAAGCACTTCATCTGCCCTTCCATTCTAAATGGCAGCCTTGCTGGATAGATTAATCCTGGTTCCAGGTTGCCTTTCATCACATTAAATACTTCTTGCCAGTCCCTTCCTGCCTGCAAAGTGTCCTCTGAGAAATCAGCTGATAGTCCTATAGGCACCCCCCTGTAGGCAACTCTCCGCCTCTCTCTTGCTGCCCCCAGGACTCTGTCTTTATCTTTCACCTTTGGCATCTCAGTGATGATGCGTCCTGGTGTGGTCCCTTCTGGGTCCAGCTCACCCAGGATCCTCCGTGCTTCTCAGGCCTGTAAGTCCATCTCCTTTGCAAAATTTGGAAAGTTTTCCTCATTTTTTTCAATTCTTCCTCATTCTGCACTGGTTGACTGTTTTTTTCTTCCTTATGTTCCAAATCATTGATCTGAACCCCGGTTTCCTTCCCTTCACATTGGCTTTGTGTGGATTTTCCTTCGTTTCACTTAGCACAGCCTTCACGTCTTCCCTTACGCGTTTGCCGTACTCCAGCGTATCTGTCAAGCCCGTGAGCATCTTCATCACCAGTGTTGTCTGTCTCCTCATCTGTGAGGCTGGCCATCTCCTCGTCGCTTAGTTCTCCCACTGGGACCTTGGTCCGTTCCCCCTTTTGGGCCATACTCTCTGTCTCCTCGTTCTGACAGGCTCCTGTGTTTGTTTGCCTCCGTGTTCCAGGTAGAACTGTCGTTCCTGTCTGGATGAGTATTTCTTCTTTATATCTTTGTTTGCTGGACTTCCATGCAGTTTGATTTTCTGGAACTTCTGGTTGTTTCTAGTTTTGAGGTAGTTGTATTCCTTCTTAGTTGTGGAGGGAGACACAGCATGTCTGTCTATGCCTCCATCTTGGCCGGAAGTCAAAACAGCTGATTTTAAACAATGTTAAGCAGCGGATTATATTACTCTCCAAAGCAAGTTTTTGAGGGTAATAATTAAATATATATTTTGTCCTTAATTTTTTTCCCCCAGAAGTCCCTTATATCAATTTATCCTCATTCTTAACTTAGGCAAAACCCTTTTGGGACTTGAGGCTTTGGATAGGCCTGATTTCAAAAATATTTGCAGCTTATTTGGGAGTTCCTGGCTACAAACTTGTAGAGATTCTTGCAAAGACTGCCCTTCATAAAGTAATCACAAAGACACTAGACAGACTCTAGCTGCTCTTTCCCAGATTATCTGGACTCTCTTCAAATAGACAGAAGAGGAGCTGCAAAGAGGACAAACCTACTTAGAGCGAGATGTAGTTTTTACAACGAGTTAAAAAAAAAAAAAACCCAAAGGTTGTGACAAGGTTCTGTCGCATCAACAGGTGACATAGGTCCTGTAACTCAGACTGAGCCTACGTTCCACGTTCCAGTGAAATGTTTTCAACAAGAGCTTCCTTATACTGAGTTGCATGCAAGTATACTTTACAAGCAGGTTTCCAGAAACTTCTTTGCCTTATCAAGTCCCCAGACATGCCTTGAGATCACAGATTGCCTTAGACTACATTTTCAGAGCTGTTTTCAAAACAACCTGTATCCTTTGCTGGAACAGAATGTTTCCAAGAATATTTTTACCAACGTTTATACAGCCTTGCAGCAGATGTTTACACTGGTTTCATCTCAGATATTGACCCTGAGCACTCCCTGAGCCTCTAAAAAAACCCCAACGGTAAGTTATCTTGGAGCCACTAACTATGCCTGTTAGTTAGCAACCACAGACGATGCGTTTAGGTCCGCTCTGGGGCTGAGCAGAGAAGCTGAAGAGATTTTAAGAAAGAAGAAGAAAGAAAGGGGAGAAAATCACCCTGTCTGCATAAGAGCTGCAGCTTCGCCTCCATTTCTGGCCACTTATTCTTCCCCGTGGCTGCGGGAGGGGGGTTAGAGTCTGCAAAGAGTGCCTGATAGAACACCAACAAGGGGCGCTGAATAAAAGTGCTGAAAGATCATTGCAGAATCAGGCAGATGCCTCTCTTGTGAGCCAGGGAGATAGACACGCCTGAGAGAGAAGGGGGGAAAAAAAAGAGTATTTGCTCAGTGCTCAAGACGGAAGGCAAAGTTACAAAGCTTGGGGTTTGGCCACCAGCTAAGAGTCAGGCTGCTGCTAACTACACTCATTATGATAGTCTACCACTGTGTCTGTGTCTGCTGTGAAAACGAGATGCTTTGATACTTATTTAAACGTGTTTGTATGCATCCGCTTTATTCTCTCCATACAGTTATTTACTGCATGGGGAGCAGTACAGAGCTACAGTGTTGAACTCTTTGAAAAGGCTATGTATACCTTTCTGTTTGAATCACACAATGAGGTCACCCTTGTGCCATCTGGCCACGAGGTCCCAAACTTCTAAGAAAGAGACTGAACCCTACCTGTTCGGTTATGAAATGGCAACAATTAAAATCATGAGACAGCAACTCGTGGCAGAGTGGGACAGAAAAAATAAGTGTTCTAGGTCAATATGGTCCAGAATAGAGGAGGCTGGCTGAACTCATGAGTTACAAATGCGCTCTGTTCTTGTATTTTAAGAAACAAGATAACTCTCTGAGTAGTGGGCTTATAGGTAGTTTTTATTTGTTTTGTCTTTCTATAATTTCTGAATGTTTTGCAACAACATCAATTACTCCTATAATCCGATTTTTTAATTCTCCTTTTTAAAAGAAGAGGTTAGAGATGTTTTGGCTCTACTGTGTGTAGACCACCATCTTGAGAAGTAACTCCTACAGACTCCAACGCCTGGAACAAGGGATGGGGGGTTCTCTTACGTATAACACATGGGAGACCAGTGGAGTTCTGTGGCTGCTACTTTATTTGATTTCTGTTATTGCTCATATATATATTTCACCTTGTCTCAGAAGGAATTAAAAGAGCCCAACAAAAGCAAAAGAGGGAGAGAGTAAAACCAAGGCAGGGGAGAAAGATGTCTACCTATTGGTATGAAGACAGGCTTATCTCTCCCAGTGGGTTTCTGAAAGTAAACGTGATGTCACGAACAGGGTTATTCTAATGATGAGTTTCATAGAGCTGTTCTACATAGCGACCTTCTGTAGACTCTAGCGTGAGTGTCAGCAAACAGAGATGCTGGCGACGCTGGGCTGTGAGCTCCCCACTCCTGCTGATGTGGTTGGCCCAGATATGGTTTCAAGTATCAGGATGAGTCAGTATTTCTTTACTACAATTCTCCCTTGCTATTGTTTCTTGTGACCAAATAACTATTGCATGGTAAGGAGCTCAAGCCTGTACCCTTGGGTGGTGCAAACACTCTGCCTTGTGCAAAGGCAATGAACCTGAGAGCAGTTGACATCTGCGTGTGGAAACTGAGAAGCCTAGCAAGAATGCCTGCCTCCTCTTTGGGTGGGCACCGCTGTTTCCACCTGCTCCTCATGCATACAGTTGGGGGACCAGAGCATCACCCTTGCACCTGACCAACAGGGACAAAAACATTTCAGCCTGCTGACTTTCTGGAGCACGATTAGCCACATGCCCATCCCAGGCAAAGTAAAGGTCTCAATGCAGACTTTCTAGTTTGAACACTGTCACATCACCTTCAGGGATAAACAGTTTGCAAAATGAATATGGTAACTCATAGGAGATGTTGTGTAAACTGGATAAAAATTAGGGACCACCTACAAAAATAACTTCAGACATGTAAAAGGTGATCTGTGTCAGAGGTTGGCAAACAGTTTTTGTAAAGGGTCAGAGTCAATATTTTAGTCTTTGCAGGTCATACAGTCTCTCTCACAATTACTCAGGTCTACAGTTCTAGCATCAAAGTCATGGGCAATGCATAAACAAGTGGTATAGCCATATTCCAATAAAACTGTTTGCAAAAGCAGTGACAGGCCAGATTTGGGCCATGGACCATAGTTTGCCCACCTGTGTCTATGTCATTCTTTCTGACAGTAAGTACCCAGAAAGACCAATTTTCTCATCAGGTTATTCCTAATAATCTAATAAATAATGTTGCAAATTCATTCAGTATAAAAAGAATGATTAGCTTTCTCATCCCTATATATGGGTGAAAAATGCATGCATACAAATCATCCAATAGTAGGCCCACAGTAGTAGCAAAAAAGACAAGATTCGAACCAATTGACTCAGCCAATTTGTCCCAGCTCCTTTAGTAGTTTTACAGTCAGTCTTTTTATTTCTATCCAAACCAAAGATCTATATGGGATTCCTATAGCATAACCCTTCACTGGTTTCTGACTATAAGCCCATTGAATCCATATGCAATCTTTATAGCTTTCTCTATAGCTTTCCTCCCAAACAGGAAGACATATTTCAGGGGTCTTTATGGAATTTTCAAGACTAACATCCGCTATCCTTCATATAAAATGTTAGTCTGGGGAAACCCAAGCCTATGGTTGATCAAGTGAGAAGCTCGTTCTTTGGGTAAAACGTCCAGGAAAGGAAGACTGTACCATGGAACGGTAAAAGGTCGCCCTTTAGAAGACGGGCTACACTTTCCACTTAGTCCAGGCCGGTTGGATCCTACCTGGAGTGCTTTGCTTGGCAGGTCAAGGAGTTAGTGAGGGGCAGAGCTCTTTGTGCGGATGGTCCTTGAGCAGCCTTGGAAGCAGGCACCTTCCTTGAATGCTCCATTCTGGTTTGGTTTCAAACTCAGCTTTGTAATGAGGATCTATACCAGACTCCACAGCTGGAGGTAAAAAGAAATTAAAAAATCAGGGCAGTTACCTAGATGGAGAGAGCCAGGTGGGAGCCTCCTGATGTCACCCACAATCTGAGCATCAACAGATGCCCTTATACCCTGAGTCAGACCACCTGTGTGATCCCATTGCCTAACCTATCCGCAGGCCCCCATCCCTAAGGTGTATTTCTAACTACGTGTTTTCTGGTTTATCAGTTTGTTTTGTTAGAAGATGAAGAACTTCAAATAAACTTTAAATATTATAAAGTCCCAGGGAGTTACTTCCAAATTTTGTGTTTTTTTGTTTTAAGTTATAACCTCATTAAGTTGTTTTTGGCTACTTAATAGTATTTACCAAACTGAGCACTTATATCCACTAAAAGAAACATATGAAATAATTACAAAAAATTGTTATTATTTAAAATATTCAGGATCTATGTTAAAAAGAAAACAACTATTTACTAAAATATATAATAAAATGTTTTAAATAAATGGAGGATACATACCATGTCCCTGAATGGGAAAAATTTCAATTATCCCCAATTAATCTAAAAATGTAATGCAATTCCAAACAAAAAAATCTGAATTTGTTAATTTTACAAAATAATAGTAAAAGACCCTTGGAAGAAAAAAACTCACGGAAATAATATGTACATACAAATATGTAAACATATAGATGGACATTCCAGTGCTAGATTCTTAGCTTTTAAAGGCTAATTTCAATTTTAATGATTCAAACAGGGTGAGAGTGGAGCCAGAAAGACAGATAAGCAGGATGGAATTGCATGTGTGACGACTTGTGGTCGACAGGGAAAGCACTGAGACATAGACTTTGGGGGGAATAAATGCTCCCTAATAACAAAGAAGACATGTGTGCTTCTGTGCAGAGTGTGGACCCCGGGCACCAAGGGGGACGCTCAGACTTCCAGCTGAAGTCACATCACGTGGGGGCACCTGCGGGCCACAGACCCCATGACAGCCTGCAGGAGGCCGCTCCACCCGACCTAGCGCAACGCTCCTTTTTCCGTTCACGTGCAACTACTGCTTAATATTTTATAAGACAGACTCCCAGTCAAAATCTTTTTTCTTTTTTTAAGTATATTTTACTGATTATGCTATTACAGTTGTCCCATTTTCCCCCTCTGCTCCCCTTCGCTTGCCAGTCAAAATCTTGATTTCCCCTAGTTGCTCCTCTACTATGAAAATATTCTCAAAACCATAGAATCGTTTCTGGATGTTCACTCTGCAGGCCTCGCATTGGGTAACCCTTTCTTATTATCGTTAATTAAACAGCCTGTGAGCTTAGCTGCCAGACTCTGCGATGGGTAATTATTTGGTACAAGATTAAGATGGATTTGCATAGAAGTGAGGAAAGGCTGTGTTGGACTCAATAGTTAACCACTTGAAAATAAATTAAATTCTTATCTTGTGATATAATACAATAAATTCCATGTATACCGAAGATTAAAATGCCCAAGTGAAACCATAAAAGAATAGGAAAAGCAATATTTGTGCCATCTGGGAATGAGAATGATCTCTCTGAGCATATCCCAACACTAGGCCCAGAGCCTGTGCTCCAAAATTGGGTTCGAATTATAAATTCATAAATTGCCAAAGAGACGAAACATAGAGGAAAATACAGATAAGCTTAACAACATTTGAATTTATTTATAAGTCAAAAAATTAAATTAAAAGACAAATGACTTTAAAAATTGGGGAAAATGTGATACGTAATACATGTAGAATTGATACCCTTTATACAGAGTTCTTAAAAATTAAAAAAAAGAAAGGGGGGGATAAAAATACGCCTTGGCCAGGTGGTTCAGTTGGTTGGAGCATCATTCTGTACACTGAAAGTCTGAGGGGTTGGTCCTTGGTCAGGGCACATACCTAGGTTGCAGGTTTGATCTCCAGTCTGGAAACGTAGGTGGCAACCGATCAATGTCTCTGTCTCTCTCCCCCCAGCCAAGTCAATAAAAACATATCCTCAGGTGAGGATTAAAAAACATTTTTAAAGCATAAAAATAAGATAATTACCCCAATGGGAGAGAAATGAGCAAAAGAAACTATAAAAAATATTCAAACATATTTCCCCAGTCAGACAAGAGAAATTTAAAAAATGATTCATCTCACTATTAATCAATGAAGAACAACCTTTCACCTTGGCACAAACCTCTGCCCCCCAAAAGAAGAAGGTAGTTCTCGGTGCTGCTCAGAGTGGAGGGAAGTGCGCACCACGCCCTCGTGCAGAACCGAGAGAAGTATAAACCAGCACATTTCTGTCAGGAAGTTAAACCAAAATCCTTCAAACCACACTTTCTTGTCTTGAAATTCAGACTCTAGAAGTTTTCCCTATGGGAAACAATTAGGGACAGGAACAAAGTTCTACCTGTCAAGGTATAAAGTATTGTTTGCATTGAAATGCAAACCACTTAAATACCTAAAATGGGGAACTGGCTTAAAAAAACAGTAAGATGCATCTCTGGCCAAATGCTAAGCCATTATTTACAATTGTCACAGAGGAGTTCAGCACTGACTGACAGTATTCAAAATATTTGTCTGAAAAAAATCACACCATCAACCCATTTCTTTAGTATTATCCCATTTGGGGGTGGAAAAAATAGCATCTTTTTTTAGTTCATTTTTATTTGTGAGTCTTTCCACAGTTACACCTGTTAATTATACAAGTATAGTTTTTAAAAATTAAAACCAGTAACTACTGGAGTTATTTTCAGAGGGGAGACAGAGACACTGCCAGAGGCTCCGAGAGCCCAGGAAGGGGCACAGGAGTGGCACGCCACCTTTGGGTCCCCTCTTGCTTTTCACCCTTGAAGGAAGGTCTCAGAACACCATGCTACCGAGTTCTGGCAGCCTCGCTGGTATGTCTGTTGTCAAGGATAGTTATTTACTGAAGATGGTCCTCTTCGCAGAGGCTTTCTATACCCGGGAGGAAAACGAGCCAGGTGTGAATTTTGCACAAACAAAGCGAGGATTTGTTTCCTAGCGAGGGAGCTGAACTCTAGGATGACGGGAGACGTTTCCAAATCTAACAAGCAGATCTGCTTCACTATGGAATAGTGCTTTCTTTCCCATTGGGGATAGCAGCTGAGGTTTGTTATTTTATGTGATAGTCATATGGTCAGCATTCCCAGGAGACCAGTAAGGTCTTCTCAGTTGTCTTAGTAACCGCTCTGAGTGGAATGTGCCCATGACAAGATGCCATTAAAAACCGCCACGATCTAACCTCATTCTATCCACCTTCACGGCTGTCTTCCCCAGCATACTCCCTCTGTCTAATCCCGGCCATCTGTCCTGCAAACTCCACTCTCTTTATTCTTGGATTTCTTCTACATGAAACAAGTACCTGCCTGGTACTTGTGCAAGATTTCCCTTGTTTGTGAAGTCTTCCCTAATTATAGTCTACAAAAATGTCCAAAATATTTTCTGTACCCTCTGCGATTTGATTCAAAAGTATGTATTGAACACCTATTGTGTGCAAGTAGGACTGTGCCAGATGCACTTTTATATCTTCCCAAGTGTTTAGCATAATGGACTCATTTATTTATCTAAGACAGCGGTTCTCAACATGTGGGTCACGACCCCCTTGGGGGTCGAATGACCCTTTCACAGGGGTTGCCTAACACCATCGGAAAACACATATATAATTACATATTGTTTTTGTGATTAATCACTATGCTTTAATTGTGTTCAATATGTAACAATGAAAATACATCCTGTATATCAGATATTTACATTACGATTCATAACAGTAGCAAAATTACAGTTATGAAGTAGCAGCAAAAATGATTTTATGGTTGGGGGTCACCACAACATGAGGAACTGTATTAAAGGGTCACGGCATTAGGGAGGTTGAGAACCACTGATCTAAGAGATGCTTATTGAGTGAAAGCACTGTTAGACAACTAGGGAAATACAAAGATGAATCCTCCATTAGTCACTATCATCAACGTACAGTGACACTTATAGCATGTTAGAAGAGACAAGACATGTACATATCCAATATAGCGCAATGTAGAAAGTGGTAAGTGCCCCCAAGAACTGACAGGGAATAAGAGAGTTCACGGTGAGGAGAGAGTGCCTGAAGGCGGGATCTTTCCGCTGGCCTTGAAAGGTGGGTAAGAATTTACCAAGTGGCCAAGGGGGAAGAGACATTCCAGGGAGAATGAATCAGCGTGCAGGCCAGCAATGACTTATGGCTGCATCTCAGATGGGACTAAGAAGGTCATGGGCAGAAGGGCAGGCATGGGAAGGCAGGTCACCATTCTCCAGGGGCCATGGCTCACTGCCTGGAAGCGGTGCTCCCCATGGCGGCCCCCAGAAAAAGAGCACTCACTGTCTTCACTCCTGCTTGCCTGTGTCCCTAGCAAGGCGGCTGGCTTCCGCTAAGCTGCAGGCACGACTGGACGGTGGTCTTTAAGTGAAGGAATAGAAGGGCTGCAATGGAAAGTTAGAATATTGCCATGGGGGTCGGTGGGGTGCAGGGATGGAGGGAAAGAGCTGCAGTGCTCTGAGCTGAGTTGGTGGTAGTCTTCGCAGAAATGTATGGGGTGGGTGCAAGAACGGGTCCTGTAGATTACAAATTGTATGAGATTTTCTCCAAGTGTCAACCACTTATTACCAGTTAGCAGATCAAGAGAACCTAGACCCCCCTAGCAACTTAGTCCCTGCTAGAAACTGCAGCTCTGGAGTTGATGCTGCACATGAGCCGATGTGCGCACTGCTGGGCAAAATGGTAGTATAGTGCAGAGTTCAGGAACACTGTGTTTGCAGTCTTCGGATGTGAGTTTCAGTCTGCGTTCAGCCGCTTCTTTTCTGTGCAACCTTGGGCAACTCAATGTCATTTATAAAATGTGAATGATCTCATAGAACACTTGTGAGATTTCAATGACATAATACTTGTAAATTACTTAGCACAGAAACTTACAACAAATGATGGCTGATAGAAAAAAGATTATTGTCTTTGCCCAAATATAGTAAGATTCCATTTATACTGGGACAGGAATGCCTGTGGTGTCTTGGGCCAGGCCCCAAGCTTAGAGTGTCCTCCAAGTGGTACTGTAATGTAAATAACAAATGCAAAGATTAAAAATGGACCCAGATCACAAAAAAGTTTTACTTCTTAATGGGCAATAGAATACCACCAGATACACGTGTAGCTTCCAGCATGGCAGGATTCAGGCAGATCCTCTGGTGACCTGCTTTTGTTTGGGATACTGTGGGGTTTTCCCAAAGGCTGCATGCCCTCTAAATACCAGTCATCCTTCCGTTCTAGTTCTTTGAGTTGGAGTCCCCTTTCGCGACATTGAGCCACTTTGTGTCACCCAGTAGAGGTGATGGGTGCCTACATCAAGTTGGGGAACTGTAGGACGGGGTGCCCATCCGTGGTGGTGAGAAGGAGCTGAGGTTTGCCAAGAACTGCAGAGCGACCCTACTTGTGAGGGAATATCCTGGGCGTGAAACCTCCTTGAGGAGCCCACCCAATGGTGCCGGCGTGGCATGGTGTCAGAGGCCGAGATGACCACCCCCCTCCCAGACACTCATCACCCACCAGCACTCACACTCCTCCCGCTTCCAGGTGATTCCCGGGCATTGCAAGGCTGACTTTCTGGGGTACGATTTAAATAGCTCTCCGCGATATGCTCGGTCCTCATTCCCAGAAGGCTGATGGGTCCCTTGGAGCCAAGGGGGTGATAAATCCTCCTTTTGTGGCGAGTAAAAGCACAGCCAGGAGAACAAACACAGCTTTGGGGCCTCCAGGCTCAGAGGTGCAGAAGCTGTCCCTTCGGAAGAAGTGGATCGCAGCAGGTGGCAGGCGGCTCTCTTAGGGAAGCCTAAAGTCTGTCTTTTTAAGTGAATCTGTCAGAAGACACACCATTTTTCCTCTGGGGGCACAGCAGCCCATGTGATGCCATTTGTTTCAGCAGAATTGAAAATGAAAATCCTTGCCCAAAGTGGGGACACGGCGCAGGCCCCCCGGGAGGCACGCACACAAAGCTGGGCTTTCTGTGGGGGAACGCAGGAGTCCCTGGGCCAAAGCCTCTGCAGTAAGAGGAGAACACTGAGACACAGGGAAGGGGGAGCATGGACAGGAGCACAGAGACTGATGACCTCACAATGTCATTGGCAACCAACCAGTCATCTTGGGAGGAATCCTACCATCCATCCGACACCATGACTCACAGGCCAGCCTCTCTCCATTGACCTTTTCATGCAGCCAAGATTAAAAGGGTTGTGTCGGATGCATTAGAATGGCAATGAATCCTCAAGAAATGAGCAGTGTGGGCTGTATTTGAGGTGGGGAAGGGGGTGCCTCACTCCTCCATACACACTCCTACTTGGACAACACGTAAACTATTACAACCCACAGACCTGGCTGCAGGCCCAGAAAATCTGCCACACTGAGCCTGAAGAAGAAGGTAGAGGACAAGAAGAGAGAAAGCAGGATAGGCAATCAACTACTGTCACCAGGGACTCTAGTCCGTTTTCTGCCACCTCGAGAGTGGATTGATTTAGTCATTCATTCATCATTTTAAAAGTTGCACAAGTGTCTCCAAAGAACTCAGCCCAGGGAGTATTGTGTTAAGATAAACAAAAAAGTGTGATCGGCCTTCGGAAATGTTCAGTGTATTAATAGTAGGGGAGAAATGCCTTGCAGGCAGAACCATCTTGGAATGAGCAAATCAAGGAGACAGAGAAGTAAAAAACAAAAAGAACACTTGATTAAGCACCAAAAGCAAATGGGCATGGTAATAAACGCTCCAATTATCAGAAGGGCAAAGAACAGCACTGTGCGTCAGAGGACCCAAGGATGACTTTATGGAAATGGAACTGGAGTTTTACCTTCAGGGATTGGAAGGGCTTGGGGGAAGGAAGGAAGGGAAGAGCAAGCTGAGTGGAAAAGGTTCCTGAGCACAGCACCGAGGTGGGGATAGGGCTGGGAGTAGCAGAGGGAAAACCAGTCCCTCTGACTCATCGATGTGTTGGAGTGGAGGAAGTGGGCCTATACCACAGGCAGCTTTGAAAATTCAGAAACATCTGCTGCGTTTCTCCAAGCATGGTCCAGATTCCAGCCGCAGAAGTGTTACTTGGGGCCTGTCTCAGGTCACCTAAATCTTCACTCATGGGATCAGTGAAGGGCCCAGGATTTTTTTATGAGCTCCTCAGGCAATACTTAGATTCTTTCGCCTTAGGCATCTAAGCTTTAAGCTGTTGGTAGTTTGTAATATTTGCAGGCTAAAGGCCAGGATGAGTTAGCATTTTAGAAAGACTCATCTAGCAGAGCTGTGCAAGGTGGACCCACAGGGGCGGAGACCAATGCGGCACAAATTAGGACGTTGTCATAGCAATTCCAGAGTGTGGTGATGAGGCCTGAGACTTGGGAATCTGTCACCACTATGCAGAGTACTGTTCACTGTGTTCTCTCAGGACCCCATTGATCAGGTCATTCTCTACGTCTCTGGGTATTATTTGTACCCCGCAACCCTCCTATGACTCACTAAACAGAAATTACTTTTGCTACACGTGTCACTGAGTTATCACCAGGAATGTCCAACACCAAATACTCTTCTCGTTCACCCTCTCCCCATTCCATACACAGACACATAAGCAAACGCACACATCCACACATAAATGGCAAGCACACGGTTTCTCTGATCTACAGAGAAAGCCAGTCATTTCCCTCAGCAGTTAGCCCAGACACCAGTGTGAGGTACTCACCGTCAGCTCCAGCAACTTCGCGGCTGACTCCAGGCCTGCCAGCCCCTGGTGGTCCATAAGCTCTCAGTGGGCAGAGGTGCAACCTTGCTTCTCTCCTTTCTTCAAACAGCCTCAGAGCTCAGAGGGAGACAGCTTTGTCACTTTATAATCCTGTCAGCATATTGATCAATGAGCCCCAAGCACTAATTAATAGTTATGTTCTCCAACCCAACCCATCAGGATGCTGAAGGCCCTGACTGGACCCTGTGCCAAGGGCCAGGCCTCCCTGAGGAGGGAGAGGGACGACTGGTAATTGAGGGAGGGACACGTGATCCACTGATAACTCCAGGGAGAGACAGGGTGCCAAATCTAACAGACCATGTGCACATCACCATAGAGAGGAGCTCCAGGCAAAGTCGCTGAATGGTTAGCCTTCCTGTTTTTTGTATATCATAAATTCTGCTTTTCTCTCTTCTGCATCAATACCTAACTGCCCACACACCCCAAACTCCATTCACTGCCCAGAACACTGTCTGCTCAAACCCCCATAGACTGTCTTTGGAATGTACTAGAGTAGCAGCAGTTGTCAGAGAGGGTTAGTAGAAACTGTGCTGGATGGTTTTTGCATTTGACCCTCCCTATCTACTCTCCACCCTAGCTCAGCCCCCTGGATGCTAAGCTCTATGGATTGTGTCTTTGTGTTCTTGTGTGCTATGGATGCTAATTGGGTTCAGTAAATGGGGAATCCCGGAAAGAGATCAAAGGGGTGGAGGAGAGTGAAATTGCGGTATACTTATTTCCCAGGCAATCTTCTGGAACAGTCATGGGGGCCTGGCTGTGTCCCTCAGCCAAAGACCAGTGGTCCTGTTTACACAGCTGTTCCCTCCTTTGGGTTCTGGAAGCCACTGCCTTCACCACTCAGGCTGGGCTTGGATAAAGCCTTCCACTCTTACTAGCCCCACGGCACTGCACCACCCCGTATGGGTATCCCACATCCTCTTCACACCTTTGAAAATAGTCACTTTATTAAAATCTCCATAAAACAACCCAATTGGATATATATCTGTTTCCTGTTCGTGCCCTGTGTTAGGTGAAAAAAAAAAAATTCCCCACATTCGAATAACTAATAAAATGGGTTATTTATGGCTAGACTTCTCGGAGCCTTTAACATGCATGATGAGATTCCAAGAGGAAGGGTATAGTGTGTAGAATCCAAAGCTTATTTATCCCAGAGCCTCCCTCCATTCTCCCCACCCCCAACCCCAGAATTCAGAGTCAGTATTTCAGGGGAGTCAGTTAAACACTGAGAGCCAAATTCAGCTAGCTCACTGGGGCAAAGCCACCATAAAATGCACAGCTCCTTGGAACTTCTTCTAGAAGACACAAGAGAGGCTTTGTATAGTGTATGCAAGCTTTCAGACAATGATGCATCATGAGAAAACACAACCTAGGACCTAGTCCTTTCTCTGCCACCAACTTCATTTCTCTGGGCCTCTTTTCTCAACTATAAAATGAAGTAGCTGAATTTGATCCATAAGTTTTTAAAGGTATAAGCACTGGAACTGTTTCTTCAAATGAAATCTCAGGTGGTAGCCCAGTACAGAAGATGGATGAAAATCAAGCTGCTCTGGGCGAGGCAAGGTTGTGGGGACAGTGCTACGACACGCCCACTGGACTCTACTTCTCAAGCAGTGGCCCTTGAGGCACCGCCAAGGATCCCCCAAGGACCCACCAAGGTTTCCTGGATCCAGTTTTGGAAGCACTGTTCTAGTCGTATCCTGAAGTGCATGATTGGATGCGACCACAGGTAGTCTTCACATGTAATTATTGCCGAAGGCATTAAAATGGTTTAATATAAAGAGACACACCATGCTCACAGGTTGAAAAACTCAACAGGATAAACATGTCAGTTCTCCCAAAATAATATACAGATTTAACATGATTCCTATCAACATCCTTGTAACACTGTTTTGTAGATACAGACAATATTATTCCAAAATTTATGTGGGAAGGCAAAGAAATTAGTAGAGATAAAATAATTTTAAAAAGGAAAAACAGAGTGGGAGGGATCAGGCTACTTAGTTTCAAGAAATACCATATAGCTACAGTAATCAAGCCCGTCCCAGTATTGGCAGAAGAATACACATGTCGATCAGTGCAACAGAATAGAAAACGCAGAAACAGACCCACACAAATATGTTCAATTGATATTTTTGACAAATATGCAAAAGAAATTAAATGGAAAAAAGAGATCCTTTTCAAGAAATGATGCTGGAACTATTTGACATCTGTAAGAGAAAAAAACTCGACCTACACCTAAGGCTCATATTTTATATGAAATTTAACTCAAAATAGATCATGGGTTTAAATGTAAAACATAGACTATAAAACATTTTTAAAAACAGGAAAATATCTTTGAGATTTAGGGTCAGGAAAAGTTTTTTAGCACAATCTATAAAATAAGAAATTAATAAATTAGACTTCATCAATATTAAAACTTCTGTTCTACAAAGACCCTGTTAAAAAGGAAGACAGGACAAGCTACAGACTGGGAGAAAACATTTACAAACTATATATCCCACAAATAACTATTATCCAGGATATATAAAAAGCTCTCAAAATTTAACAGAAAAAAAAAAGCAAACAACCTGATTAGAAAGAGGGCAAAAGTAATCAAGAGAAATTTCACTAAAGAAGATTTACAGATGAAAAAAAAAAAAGAAAATGAGCAAATGAAACAATGTTTAGCATCATTAGCCATCAAGAAAATGCAAATTAAAGCTACAGTAAAATCTCTCTACAAAAATGTCATGACTAAAAAGGGCTAAATTAAAAATAGTGGCGATACCCACTGCTGGCAAGGATGTGGAGAAACTGGACCGTTCATTCATTGCTGGTGGGCATGTCAGTTGGTGCGGCCACGCTGGAACGTACTTTTTCACATTAAAAAAACATTAAACAGGCCACTACCATATAACCCAGTGATTGCACTCCTCAGCATTTATCCGAGATAAATGAAGACTTGTGTTGACACCAAAACCTGCATGTGAATGTTTATAGCAGCTCTACTTATAATATTGCGACACAGAAAACAACCGAAATGTTGTCCAACAGACAATTATTTAAACAAACTGGGGTACAATCCGTATCATAGAATATTGGCTAGTTGGCAATAAAAAGGAATAAACTATTGACACATGCCACAACCTGGATGGATCTCCCGAGCATTATGCTCAATAAATCTCCAGGCTATTATGCAATTCTAAGGATCGCATGCTGTGTAATTCCACTGATGTAACACTCTTGCAATGACAAAATTGCAGACATGCTGCCAGGGATTAATGAAGAAGTGGATGCAGGGAGGAAGTCGGTATGGCTATAAATGGGTATCATGAGGAATCTTCCCCATGATGGGAGTGTTCTCTGCCTTGACTATATCAATGTCAATATTCTGGTTTCGATATAGTACTATAGTTTTGCAAAACGTTACCACTGGGAAAACTGGCTAAAAAGTACATAAGATATCTGTATTCTTTCTTATATTTGCGTGTGAATCTACAATTATCTCGAAATAAAAGCAGCGCAGTGAAGGCAGCATTTATTTTGCTTTGAAATCTGCAGTTTGGGAAGGGCTCCATGGGCAGGGCTCCATGGCTATGGCTTGTCTGTGCTTGTTTCAGTGGGAGCAGCCGCACTCACACGTGTTTGGCGGTTTGATGACGGTAGTTGACGGATACCTAGCTGGAGCTGTCAGCTCTGACATGTGGCCTCTGCGTACGGCCTGGATATCCTTGCAGTATGGCACTGGGATCCAAGGTGGAGTGTGCCTTTAGAGCCAGGTGAAAGCAGCGTGACCGTGGAAGCCCTGCAGTGTCACTTCTGCTGCACCGAGCTCGTGGAGACAGTCACAAGGGCCACCAGTTTAAAGCAGAAGGAGAAAATACGCTGTCTAATGGGGGAATGGGAAAGTTATGGGAGAGCATTGGGATTAGAAATATAACTGTGGCCATTATTATAAAATATACTGTGCTGGTCTCTAACGACCTACTTTCTCCCAAATCGCTAAGACCGCCCATAGTTTTACCTAGTTCTCATGGGTCCAGCCATGCAAAGAGCCCAGATTTGTTCACTTATAATGATTCCTAGTTTCTGGAGAAGGAGCTCTAATTGGCCCAGGGGGAGTCAGGTGTTCACACCTGGCCAGACCAGCCGTGACCTCGAGTTCGGGCTGTGTGCAGGGGAACAGGGCCACACCGTATACAACGACAATGGGGAGATGGGGGGTACTGGAACAGAAGGGAGGGCGGGCAGCTCTCTGAGCAGAAGGATTCACTAGTAATGATCAAGGCAGCCCAGAAGGTGCCAAAGCACAGAAGTAAACTTTCTTTAAAAATTGAATGCCACGTGCAAAGGCTGCAAGGATAAAACAGTGTGACACAGAAAGGGTAGATAAAAAGGACAGGCCAAGCCGATCAGGCAAAAGCAAACGAAGGGGCAGGTGGGTGGGCAATAGAAACATCAGATGGAGAGGGCTTACAGGGGAAAGAAGGCATGAAATAGGACAGGAAAGGTTACTTAATGTGGGTAAAGGGTGCAAGCCCCAAAGAAGGCATGTGCATCGTGAGCCTCCTTGTGTTGATGATGTAGCTACAAAACACATACAACCAATTCTAGAGCAGATACAGAGGAAAACATGGCAGGAAGGCAACGGCGGCAGGACAGCGCGACACGCCTCCCTTCGTCTTTGACAGATTGAGTAGGCCGAGAATGAGTGAGGACAGAGGAGCTGAATCATGTACTTCCAGTGTCTGACAATAAAGATACATTAATTTTGTACACTACAAAATACATATATATATACCTTTTCTCTAAGAACTCATGAAACATTTATGAAAATTGATTGTATATTAGCCCACAAAGGAAATCTCAATAAATTCCAGAAAGCAGAAATTGAACAGGCCCTGTTTTTTTACCACAATGGGATAAAACAGAAAATTAATGGCAAAAGTTCAAACCATCAAATCCAAACGCTTTGAAATTTCACACCACTCTACTCAGGACCCCTGGGTCAGAAAGAAAATCCAGGCTGCAATTATAGACCACGCTGGACACAGCGACATGAAGAACATTCTGTATCAATGCTCATTGGAATGTGCCAGAGACAGATTGAGAGCTAAAGACCTTCTATTGCCAGAAAAGAGTGAAAATGGATGGACAAACGATTCAGGCCCAGGAATTAGAAAACAATAACAAGCCAAACCAAAGAAAATTAGGAGGCAGGAATGAACAAATTCAAAAGCACAAAGTAACAATTTGAAGACAACACACACACAAAAAAACTGACATGTATAAGAGGTAGTTCTTTGAAGAAGAAGAAGAATACAAATAAACTGCTGATCAACAAAACATGAACATAGGTAACGAAGAATAAGAAAAGGGGTATAACTTTATATAGAGAGTTTTCTGAGGGAATGTTACAGTTTTAAGCTAATAAAGTTTAAAAGGCCCAATGGATTTATTTAAGAATAAAGGAAATTAAATATTTAATGTACACGTAGAACACCTGAATAAATCAATATGCGAGGAAAAAGTTGCCAAGCACGTGAAGTAACAGGCCTGATGGGTAGGGATGTGGGCTCTGGCGCCAGCCTGCCTGGGTTTGCAACCCAGAGTCACCTGTTGGGCACATGACTCTCCCTCTCCAAACCGCAGTTTCCTTAACTACAAGTCAATGATAATATCTATCTCCCAAAGTTGTGCAAATAACAAACTAACCTCCTACCACAGGGCTAACAGGACTCCCCAATTAAAACACCAGGCATTTTTTATTATTTCATTTCTTCAAACTCCCACAGAACAGATATTCTATATGCTACGTTAATCATGCCAAGGCATACGGAAAGATGGAATACTATTCATTTGATATTATAAAATCATTAAATTGATATAAAAATCTGAAACGTTAGCACAAAAAATACAAATTTTCTTCATGAATCTATGTGGAATAAAAAATATATGCAAACAGAACCTAGTGCTGTAATGAAAGAATATGACACCAAAATCAAATAAGGTATTTCCCAGGGACAGATGAGTGGTTCATTATGAGGAACTCTATCAGTCCAGTTCATCACTTTGCCAGGCAACCGGCAGTGCGTTGACCTAGAAATGCTGCTTTCAGTTACTTGCTTACGGAAATGAGACGTGGCCAAAGATTTGTGTTTAATGCTGTTTGGTGTAACATTATTAAACTTTTAAACAACCTAAATACACAATAATAGTGGAGTTCGTAAGTATATATACTAACTAAACATATTACACTTGTTATCTATGAAATATACAATAGCTTATTCAATAGAATGGATTAGTGTAAAACCACATAAACTATTTTAAAGAATATTTTAAAACATGAAAATATATTCAAGATATGCTGTTCTCTAGACATAAAGGAAACAGATTAAAAATAGTATGTATAGCGTTCTTACATATGTGGAAACTATACATACTTATCTGTGTGTATATGTACATGTATGTATGAATATTTAGGTTGTTTCTTTTCTTTCACTACTACAAACATGCTGCAATGAATAACCTCACACATTTGTTATTTTTCATAAGTATGGAGATCAAATCATCATAGTTTCTCCATTTTAAGAGCTGTAATCTAATTCTCAGTCTTCTCAAAATGAAAAATGCTACAGGTTATTCACAGCAATATTAAGAGAGAGAGAGAGTGTGTGTGTGTGTGTAAACATACATGTAATTTATAGGGGACAGGAAAAAGAAAATACAATAAAATGTCACTATGGCAATTATGACTATTAATAGAATATGAGAAGTATTTCTCTAAAACTGACACACTCTGCCATTCAACTAGGTTTTCGCACTTCTCGGCACGGCCCCTTTGATGCTGCTGTATCGCTTAAAAGCAAACAAACAGTGAGACTGGTTTTCTCCTCGCCTCTGGAGCACAAGCAGGAAAACCTCTCCCTTAGCTCCCTTCTTGCACTCTCTCTCCCGCTTAAATCCAGATCCAGTATAGAACTGATTCAACCTTGGGAAAATGTTTTTTTTTCCCTGGATATAACTTAATATTCGGTCTTAGGAAAGAAGAATATCTTCATTTGAGACACTCTGGCTCAATTCCCAAACCCACACCCCACTGGACTGTGTCCACTGCTATTGAAAGAGTCTGTTCTGACCCAATGGAATGATGTAACGATCCTGTGGGTATGGAAAATTTTTCCTGTTAGGAGCACACACAAGACGATTTGTCTTAGAAATGGCCAGAGATTAAAGCTAACAGAAATCTGAACAAGAAGACATATCGTGGGCCCGGATTAAGAAGGTGGATATAAGAACAGGATTTGGGGGCTCATTGGATATGAAGGATGAAGGGAGGGAAATGGTGCATGATAGGTGAAGTTTTGCATTCCAATCAAGCCCAAGGAATATTAGTACTATAGACTGAAGCTTGAGCATTGAAGAAAAAAATGATGAGCTCACTTTGGGTTTTAAGTGCTTGGGTTAAGGGCAGGAATTTCAACAGGACGTCCATAAGCAGTTTAAAATCTAACCCCACAGACCAGATGGACCTCCAGCTAGAGGTGTAGATTTGAGAACTTCCAGTGTGGGCAAGAAGGTAGAGCCCACGGCTTCGTGAAGATGCCTGAGCCTTGCGGAGCACTGGCATTTAGGGAATAGAAGAGGAAAGGGGGTCTAGTGTAGGAGCTGCAGAAAGAGTAGCCAGAGGATGTAATGCCAGGGGTAGGAAAGATAATTTTAATAACAAGATGTAAGGAAATGAAAAGAGAAGTAGCCCTAAATCGATGGCAGAGCTATAATCCATGGTTTAGATAAACTAAAACAAAGACCTCATGCTTCCTCTTCCCCCGGCTTTAACTGAAATGAGATGCACGCACATTTGAAAACCAAAAACGTGATGTTGAATTTAAGCAACAATACAATGCCTTGAACTCTGGGCTTTAGCTACTATGACTACTGATTTTGTGGCATGTTCAGGCCACGTGGACTTCTGCATTATTAATTAATTTTAATTTATGGGCAGGACACAACCTAGAACCCAGAACTCCCAATCCCAGGCAGTGGACAGTTCACATCACATTTCCGCATCTTGGGATGCACCCAGACACATGTATAAAGACCTGGGACAAATCAAAGCCTCCTAAAATGTAAGCAGCTGAGGTGAGGGCATCTTCTTCCTGGCTAACCACAACCTAACAACCCCTCCCAAGAGCGGTCTACTTCTCCTGTGTGGCTGTGTTGGAGAGACAATGGAATGCCTGAACCTCTTCTTTAAAATGTTCTTCTCCATGGTTTTCAGGTGAGCATCCACAGAACCATCCAATTTTAAGCAGTGCTACCCAGATGCCTCCACACGGTGAGAGGTGACGGAGAGCACTCTGCATTCCATCCTCATTCCCAGCGGCCCCACCCTAAGGACTGCTGCCCACGCAGGCATCAGACAGACGGCCACTGACTCACTGAAGCCTAGGAGGCGGGAGGAGTCAGGTGTCCGCTTTCCCCCAGGGCCACGGTGCCGCACTCACACTTTTAAACCACTGCTCCCTTCATGTTCCGTCGCTGATATCTGAGTGGTCTTCCACCATGGCAGAAAGCAAGCATGACCCTTTCTTAACCCACTTTCCCTTGCCATCTGGACCACCTCTCACAGTTATCAGTTCTCTCTGTTCACTGCAAGAGGTGAGCACTGCCCCCGGCTACTGTGGTACCATTTAAAAATGACAGGAGGCTTGGTAAACTATATTGATCCTCCCCAACCAAACCAATGAAGGTTGGATAAAACTCAAAACCAAACTGCGTGACTTGAGCTTTGGCCTCTTGGCAGGGGAAGAAGCTGAAAGGCGAAGGGTTACAGAGCCACGCTTCCCTCTGAGGTTGTAACATCCCCCCACCCATTCACAGCTTCACTGTTTTCGGCACCTGCAGAGAACTTGACAGAACATATACCAGCCGTGTACATTGTGAACCATCATTCATTCTTTTCTTTGCTTGAAAGAATGTGAAAACATCATTCAATTTTAGTGAGAGAGAAATTCAAAACAAAGATACATTCTACAGCTTGGCTGGCAGAGCCCTGCCACTCCTGTGTCAGGCTGCTCTCTGCTTCAGCACTGAGATGGAGGAACATTGTGATCAGGACAGAAGGGGACTCTGGTGATGTCCCTCTCCAGCGCTAGGCTCCTGGTGGAAATATGTGATTATGAAAGCAACAGCTTAATATGATGTCTCAGGTTGTGGGGTCCAGGGAAAATTAGAACAGGGAGAAATTGAAGAGATCAGTTGGAAGATGTGGATGCCATTTCTCACTCATCGCCATTTCTAGGAGTGGTGATGTTGCTAGTGGGAATAGAAAGAAGGGTCCACGTATAAAACATTTTGGAAAAAGAACTAGGAAAACATAGTTACTACCTGAATATGGCTGATAAGAGTCAGTTATGAGTGAGCCATGATTAAGTAGAAGAATTGGGGGGTGTCTTATGGGCACAGTCTAAGGAATAAGCAAAGCAGCCAACGTATACAGGAGATAGAGCCATTGATGGTGAGTTTGGATCTGGACATCCAGAGCTGGGTATGATCACAGGAAATACAAGGAAAATGATTCCTCTATAAGCCATTAGAACTGTGTGCATGAAGTCTGGAGGGAGGCTGCAGCTGAAGATGTGAGTTATGCTTTGGAAACCGCATCAGAAGCCTTGGGAGTGGGAACAGTCCATGCGAGAAGGCTGAGAGAGAGAAGCAGAAGGCAGACAGCCTGGAGGACGCCCAGGCGATGAAGCAGCCACAGGAAGAGGATCCAGAAAGGGCCAGCGAGGACGGCTTCCCTTGCTCAGTAACATTGTGAAAGAATATCTATGTGCTGGTTTCCCCAGAAGGAGCCCATGCAAGTGCAGCCTCTGGTTCCCAAGGGAGAAATCATTCTTCCCGCCCCCTCTTCTTACTGTCTTTTTCTGCCTGGTGTCGGGCGACGGGGGTCAATGAGACCTGGTTCCTGTCCTTGAGCAGCTCACAGCCCAGGGGAGGCAGGGTTTTCTCTGGATTCTTTCCTTGGGTGTCAATGCTCTTCCCAGGAACTGGTAGAGCAACTGTTAAGAGAGGTGACCTGTGACCACTTGCTTAACCAAAGAGCATTCATTGAAGCCTTATTTTGAGCCAAACACTGCAAAGGCATCAGAAAGATTGGGAAGCGAGAATTCTGCCATCAAGGAGACCGCAATCTTTGCAGATCATCAAGCTCAACTCAAGTGAAATGCAGAGAGATCATGGAGACAGCAACTGGAGGATATTGACTGGAAGAGCGCTGGAGCCTTGAAGACTAGAAATCACTGTGGGCTGAAAAGACATGACATTGTCATAGTGAAGTCTTGAGCGAGGGGAGAATTTGGTTAGAGGAAGAGTAAGAAAGGGTGTTGCAGCAGGAGCCAGGGGCAAGGGCCACTACATGACAGCAGAAGGCAAGGGAGACCCGGCCTCGGCTCGGCAGCAAGAGTTAGGGAGGAGTGCAGGATAAGAGCATCAGCACCCAGAAACGCTGCCTTTGGAATTGGGTGAGTTGAGTGATGCTGATGGATGCTCTTGGTGGCCCAAAGTGAAGAAACAAGAGCTGAGGGACTGATGGCTGCTCCCCAGCTCTGGGTAGCAGTGCTCCCGGCCTCCGGCCCACCCCACTTCCTGGCATCTCTCCCAATCCATGCCAGGGAGGCTCTTTGTAGAGCATGTTCTAATCTCTCAGGGAAAGGGATGCAGAGCTTCCCCACCCCCTCACATGTGTGCTGGCGTGAACACCAGCTTATTGGCTGGGCTTCCCTGTCTCCATCCCCAGTGTTGCATGAACCATAGAAGGCAGGACAGCACAGAGAAGCTGGGAGTTCCCCATACTGAAGCTACCCTTGGACTAAGGCTAGGAGTGCTTTGCTTTTCCTCCGGTTCACAGAATTTCTGTCCTCTAGGGGTTAGCACTCACTTTGCCAAGAGGCACGGGGAGCCACAACCCCCTGTTACATTTGTCCGGAGTTAGCGCTTGCCCCTTCTCGGGTGTCCCAGCCCAAGTGGATGGAGGGGTTATGTGAGAGCCACTTGCCCCCCTCATTTCTGGGAATGGGACCGCTGTTTCCGTAGGAATACTTGTTGACCTCTTGCTGTCCCTCAAGTCAGTCAAGTACCAAGACATACTGTCTTCCTTTCCCAGATCTCCATTCCTCTCTGTCCTCCAGCTTCACGGCCACACCCTCACCACACCTGCATGTCCCCACCCCCAGCTCCCCGATTCCTGTGCCGTTCCTACTCTGTCCCCCAGCCGAGTCCACCTCATTGACCTCATCAGTCATTCACCTTCTCTCTCTCTCTCATCTTTTCTTCTATTCCTTCTCCCATTCTTTCTCCCAGGGCTGGCCTTGAACAACACTCCCTTCCCTTTCTTCGGATTTTGGGATCTCAAGGGTCTATCTCAAGGGAAGGAGGGAGGAAACGGGAATGATGTGCTAGGCATTCTTTACTACATTCATACCTTCTACAGCTTAGAGATAGCTAAGGGGGCTTCAAAAGATGAAAATGGAATAAGAAGAAATGGTTCTGTAGCTCCCAGAGGCCTGTCAGGTGCAGGGCCTGGAGAGGCCCAAGGCAGAAGGGGTACGACGTGACAGATGAAATGACATCCTGGACAGTGTGGGCTGGAATCTCAGTACAGCCAGATGGGTATGTAGACAAGACCAGTCATTCCTCTTCCTTCAAATTCAGGTTTTTCTGGGCCACAAAACCACTAGGTTTGACTAAAACTATTCAGGAAAGGACATAACTTTCAGGTCAAAACAGGTTATTTTATAACTTATGCCCTGCCCCCAGCTCCGTCAGACTTACAAACCTATCAGACAGCTCAGTGGCATCCCAAGAGAAAGAGTTTGTCATTCCAGGAAGGGCAAACTGCCACCACGGCCAGTGGCAGGTGAGACAACACCTGCACCTAGGATTGTGGACAGCTGGGACTGAGCTTGAGGGAAACTGAGTCACCAGCACCATCTGTGTCCTAGCACCTGGGACCAGGAAAGCAGGATAGGGATGTGAGGTAGAGCCCGGACCCTCTCCCTCCTGCCTTCCCCAGCCTTTGTTCTCACTAACACGATGCACCCCTCCTTTCTTTTGCAGAGAAGCCACGGATGAACAACATCCTGACATCAGCCACTGAGCCCTATGACCTGTCCTTCTCCCGCTCCTTCCAGAACTTGGCTCACCTGCCCCCATCCTATGAGTCTGCAATGAAGTCCCACCCCAGCAAGTACTCTTCCCTGAAGCGGCTAAGTAAGTGGGGCTGTCCCAGGTCTCTCAGCCTCCATGACACCCTCCTATGTCACACTCTCTTGCTCTACACCCAAGGGATCAGTGCGGAGTCCCAAGAACAAAGAGCGAGGGTAGCATGGAGGAAGACAATAAACAAGCCCCTTGTTTTTGTTCTTTTGGGCCTAAGCCAACTTTCCCTATAGGTAGAAGAATACAGGCCGTGGAATCCCCAGGTCTGCATTCCCATGCCTGTCATGCAGGAGAGAACCTCCCCTCGTCCCACACCTACCACCTTCAAACCATCGGCCTTCCTCACTCAAGATCTTGCAAGAGAGGCTACCAACACGAGCATTTCTGGGTCTCCTCACAGAGACCTGGCCGTGGAGTGGCCCATTATGCATTCCCTCCCTAATCCAGCCAACACCGTCATCTTGAGAACCTGAGACTCCCCACTCCCAACACATACCCCATTTCATCAGTTGAGTCCAGTTCCTCCAGTAATCCCAGCTCTGCATTTGAGTCTGGCGTGGCTCTCGGGATCGATGGGTTTCAGACATTACAATGTCTAGAAGGTATGTGGTGGAAGAGCTCTTCTCTCCTGGCTTCCCAACCCTTGGAACACCTCCCCCCATTTTCCCATGAGTCTATTTTCCTGGCCAGCCAACTGCAGGGCTGAGTATTTGCTTGAAGCTACAGGTTAACCTACCATGACAGAAGTCCAGCCCCTGAGTCCCTATCAGCCACCTAGAAGGTGGAACGATGTATCTCTATGGCTAGAAGTGGGGATCTCCAATGACCAGAGGAATCAGATGCATGCCCGGGATGAGAGAATGTATGGGGCAGGAGGCAGATCTACACACTGGCCATCCCTCTGGGAAAGCTGAGGAGCGGTCAGCATGCCCATGTTCTGCAGAGATCTAAAAGTCTCCATGGGAAGCCAGAGACTTGTGTGTGTGTCCTGGGTGAGTTCAAGGGTCCAGCAGGCAGTGTGTGCTGGGGAGGGCCTCCAGGATGGAGACGAGGTGGAGCATCTGCACGAGGTGCATGTTACTCTGGCCTGCTCCCACTGCAGGTTTGTTGTGGCCTTGGGGCAGTGTGTGTAGGCTGGGTCATATAGTGTGTGCGGGCCGGATGACCATGTGTCAGCTTCTAGGCATTGGCTCTTACTCCAGAGGAAGTGTTACTATGTTCCTAAGTTACCAGCTCAACATTTTCACAAGTGACCCCTGGTTGCAGCACCTTTATTCCAGCAGAAGTCTGGTTCGGCAACCCAGCTTCCTTGGAGACAGGCCTGAACCTCATCAGAAAGCTGCAGGCTGCTCCCTGAGAGTTCCGGCCAGACCGGGGAGCCATCCTGTCTCAGGACCTGGTGTGGTGGCGGGCAGCACTGCAGCAGGACTTCAGGGGCCAGGCTTCGCCCTCCATTCGGCCATGAACTCCCTGGGGAACTCCAGGAAGTCCCTCAGCCCCTGCATACTCAAGGTGGCGCCGGACAGAGCACGGCAGTGCCAGGGAGCAGGCTCTCAGGCCAGCCCCCACGCAGGTCTGAATCAGAACCTGCCTTAGCGAGATTAACACGCCCCCTGGGGACCATGTGCACATTTATTGGAGAAGCGCTGCGTCCACTCCCACGCGTCTGGACGGCAGAGCCCTAGTTCAGTCCTGGCTGCAGTGCGGTGTCACGTGGTCACCCCAGCTGACATCTCTCTCTGTTTCTCCGCGGCAGCTGACAAGGAGGCCGATGAGTACTACATGAGGAGGCGGCACCTGCCCGACCTGGCCGCGCGGGGCACCCTCCCCCTCAACGTCATCCAGATGTCCCAACAGAAGCCCCTGCCTCGAGAGAGGCCCCGGCGGCCCATCCGCGCCATGTCGCAGGACAGGGTGCTGTCCCCCGTGCGGGGCCTGCCTGACGACCTCGGTGCGCCCTTCGACCGCATCCTGTCTGAGGAGCGGCTGCTGTCCGCGGAGCGCCTGCACTCCCGGGACCCGCTGCTGTCGCCGGAGCGGACGGCCTTCCCCCGGCAGGCCCTGTCCCGGGCCCTCTCGCACACGGACGTCTTCGTGTCCACGCCCGTGCTGGACCGCTACCGCATGACCAAGATGCACTCCCATCCCAGTGCCTCCAATAACTCCTACGCCACGCTGGGCCTGAGCCAGACGGCGGCCAAGCGCCAGGCCTTCGCCTCGCGCAGGCACAACACGGTGGAGCAGCTGCACTACATCCCCGGCCACCACACCTGCTACTCAGCCAGCAAGACCGAAGTGACCGTGTGACCGCAGGGGCGGCCGGCGCCTGGCGGGCGGGGCCGGGCCGGAGCGGCCTGAGCGGGGCTTCTGCCCCGGGTGTCTCCCTTCCCTTGCCCCTCTTGGGTGGGTGGGTGGGGGGTGCTCTCTCTGCCCAGAAAGCCATACTCCCCCGGACGCAGCCCGATGGCCTGGCACAGCACGCCCAGACCTGCCATCTAGAGTGTCACTCACTCCTCCAGGAGAGTCAAGGGGGGGGGGGGGGGGGAGCAGAGGGGCTAGGCCGGTGTCACCGCCCCCCCCGTCACCAATCCCTTTCAGTTCCATGTCCCCTCTCCCCTTCCCGGGCTCAGCTGCAGGTCTGTCAGCCCAGAGTCCCTGGCCTGGCCCTGGCCTGAGGCCGCCCGGTTTGAAGTGGCCAGCAGGTGCAGTCAACGGGCTGACCGAGGAGGCTCCTCGGTCCCATTCATTACCTAGAACCGCATCCCGGGAATCTTCTAGTGCCTAATAACTGCCTGCTCGCTCTCAGAGACAGGGAGCTGCTGTGTCCATAAGCACAATAATGATCTCTTCTGCCAGCGGGAACTCGGTGGTCCCCACTGCGTGGCCCTTCTTCTGCTGATCCCTCGAGGCCCCACCCTGGTCCCCTGCCTCTCCCCCAAGCCACCGGATAAGGAGGGGCTCCCCTCTTTCATCTGCCTCCCCAGTTCAGCTGGCGCCCCACCTGCAAGGTCCCCTTGGCCCATCTTCTGGGGGACTTTGCTCCTCCCCTAGCCCTAGGTGTTTCACCGCTGAATCCCCTGGGACTTTACTCTGGCCCTCCCAGAAGAGAGTACTGAGGAGGTGCAGGGACTTTGGGGATGCCCTCTCCAGCAACCTGATTATCCCCTCACTTCCTCCAGGCCTGTAGGTCTGAACATGACCCACCACTCAGATCTGCCTCCCCCTCCCCACTCTGTTCCCTAGAGGCATCTCCACATGGTCAGAGAGCTGCAAAGTGGGGAGGGCCACCATGATGCCCTGAGTCTCAGGGGTTCACCATCCCCTTCATCCAGGGCTTCACCTGTCTCCCGCTGCTGTGTACCCCGGCAGGCTGTTAGAGGGGCGGCCCAGCCCTCCACTCAGAGAGTCTGAGGTGGCTGTCCTGCACCTAGCCCACTCCTTGCCCCACCCCTGCCCACCTCCCTGGCCCTTTCCTGGTTTAGAATTCGCTCTCTCTGGCTGTTTCCCCTTCCCCCACCTCTGGTCCTCCTATAGTTCCATTATTCTCTCCTTCGGACCAGTGGCTCCTCTGGATCACAGGGACAGAGACCCATGAGCAAATGCAAATAATGGTATTCCAGGCTACTGGTCTGGGGGATAACTGGGCAGCCCCCCAGTCTCTCCCCTGCAGGGGATACTAGGGCACCAAGCTGCTCTGTTGCGGGGGACAGCCCCTGCCAGCTTATCTCAGCCCTTTCCTTGCTTCCGACGGGGGCAGAGGGTAGGCAGGATATGACAGCCTCATGGAGAGTGGACAGCAAGCTAACACCCCCTCAAGACCAGAGCCAAGTGGGGAGAGGAGGGGATCCCCCATGCTCAGGGCTAGGGCACCTTCCTGGGCTAGGGGCTGGGGAAATGAGCTCCACACTACTGGGTGAAAGTATACTAAAAAGGTGACTTGCTACATTCAGACTCCAGAAACAATGACCTTGAACTGGGATTTTAGATTCCCCTAGTTCTGCATATATTATGTATGGCTTTTTACAAGGGAGGTGAGGATGGGGCAGGGAGAACACCCCAGTGTCAGCCCTGGGAATTTTTAATCTAACGAAGTTCACAATCCACAGAGAAATCAATTGATTCCTCTTACTTATTTCAAGAATTCCAAAGCTCTTGTCTCCCTCCCCACCAAGGCTCACCATCCCATAATCATGAGGATATCATGGCTCAGGATGATGAACACCTCAGCTTCTTGGCTGCAGTGGCGTCACTGGTACTGTGAGGCTGTGAGGACAGGGATAACTGTCCACTTTCCTCCCCTACAAACACATAAACCTTCTCAAGGGCTGGTCCCAGGGGTTTATGAGAGTTTGTTCCAGAGGGGAGGCTAGGAGGGTTGGGCTGGAGGAAATCAACCTGCATAGAGCAGTCAGCCACTCCCAGAAACAAAGGTGTATCTCTCACAGCTGGTCCCCTAAACCCACTGCCCTCTAATCCAGTCCTTGGCTGGTCCCTTTGAAGGCTGCCTATTGGTACAGAGGGGAAAGGATGTGGGTAGGTGAGAATACCCTCCGATGTGTTCAGACACACACACACTCCAAACCAGAAACTGATCTCATCTTTCTCATTTTGTGTGAGAAGCATCTTCTTGGCACCACGCCCTCCAGCGCTCTGGATGACTCTTCCCCTGGGCCTTCTCTTTCTGCCTCAGGGGTCATTTGATAGGTTGATTCCAAAACGTTTCTCATCCCAGGCTTACTGCTGTCCAGCATAAAACCTCCGGTGTCAGTCCAATCGGAAAATCCTACCTGAACCCTTCCTTCTTTTAAATGATTCTTTTGCTTCACCCTTGGGTCTGGAAGGGGGGAGGAAGGGAAGGAAGAGAAAGAGAAAAGTCCACAGACTCGTTCCAATTCAGTCCCTTATTTCAAAATCCATAAAATTATGTCTTAACAAGAACACAGAAGTATCTCATTTACTCAGTCAGCCCACCCTCATTTTCAAAACAAGCAAAGCCACATCACTAGGCAAGTTCATGTAGCAGACAAGGGAGGCTTCTGGGATTGGACTTCCAGCAGCAACAGGCCTTTCTCCACAGTGAATCCCCCTCCCACAGCAAACAAAGCCCGAAGTGTTCCTCTGTTTGTTCTTTGTGTGGGTCTCCATTGACCTGACTGGAATGAACTGGGACCTACACAGGTTCTCTTCTGCCCTGAAGAGACAGGTCTCCTTGGCCTTTGATGGTCTCCTTGGCCTTTGATGACAGTGAAGCTCTCACAATCTTCATCCCCTTCCATCCTTCCTGTCTTCTTCCTCCAGTTAACTTTTGACTCCGTGAGTCCTTAAGTAACAAAGGTTTTCCCAGGAATTCTTTTAACCCCCTACCTGGGATCGCCAGTGTCTTGGGAGGTGGGTTTTCCTTCTATAAAGTTCCAATTCTTCCCTTAATTCAAATCTCTCCTTCCCTTTTTCCACTTTGCCACCCCAAAACTCTTGTCATAAGCTCAAGTCTTGTATACCAGTTCAGTCTTCCCTTCCTCTCATCCCCTTGGCCTTGCTCTCTTCCTCAATTTACCTTTCTCCATCCCTCATTTCTCTTCCTTGGTCTTGCTATACACTCTAGCTATAATACTTAGAGCTTTCAATGAACACATTCGAAGAAAGAGACATTCTTCAGGTCTTCTGTTTGCCTTGTTGGTTTATCCTTCTCCTCCTGCCTGTATGAGATGATGTCCCAGGACATGCAGCCAAGGGCTCTCCCACTCTGATCTGTGGGAGCAAAGAAAGAGAAGCTGTCCTGTCAGAGGCATCACGGTTCCAGGATCAACTTTGGTTCCTGCAGCTGGCAAGCCCCCCAAACTCCTGCCCCAGCCTGCCACTAGCCCAGAGGCTCCGACTCTGGCCAAAGATTCATATCCCTGAGGGCTCTTGGCCACTGTTCCACCTCACACCTAACTTGCTTGTGTATGTCACAGATCTCCCTTTGTCCCCAAGTATTGGATAGCCTCATGACTCTCCACATGTGGAGATATATCCATTCCAATAACCCTGCCACCAAGCAATTCATTTTCTTCAGAGATACCTTGTCTGCCACCAGCCTTCCATCCTCCGATTCCATCCACAGGCAACTGTGGACTTGACCCAAGGTATCTGAAAGGGCTGCTGATGACCTGGACCTTAGAAAGCATCTGCTCTGGGAAGCGTTGACATGTTACCTCCTACATACATTCCTCCACCATCTTCCCCAAACCAGGGAAATGTTGCTTTGAAGTATTTCCAAGGAAGCTTGTTGTGTTATAATGGAGTATTTTTCAGGGTTCAAATGTTATTTTTATAAATGCAGCATTTTGATGACAGATACAATGTGAAAGAGTAGTCTTCCTGAGCTTTATATTTGGTTTCAGAAGGACACATACTACAGGAAAAAGCACAGAGCAAGGCTCTCAGATCCACAACTTCTGCCCTGGCTCTGTCTGCATCTCACCGTGGGACTGAGGGTGAGTCACATTCTCACTCAGTGCCTCAGTTTCCTGTGAAATGAGGGGCTTTGACTAGATGAGCTCTGAAGTCTCATCCAGTTCTTACTTGCTAAGGCTTTCATTGACCACTGGGACCCCCTCCTTTCTTCACATTCCTCCCCCACTTCAACTGAGCTGCATGCATCCCATTAAGGCTGCCCCATGGTGACATCCTTAGATGCCCTAGGCAGCCACCAGACTCCTCACTAGAGCCTGGTGTGGACCCCATGGTCCTGGCCACCTAGCGATGCTCTTATATCTGAAGGTGTTAAGAGCCTACCCATTCAATAGGTTACGAACCATGTGTCATGGAAGTCCTCACATACAGACACACCTAAATCATCCAGGGGATGATTGTGTCTTTGGGAAATTCTGAATTTGAAGGTTCCATTTTGATGTGGTCCTTAAAGCTGGAGGGAGGGAGTTCCGATTTCAGAGAGGGCACGGGCTGGAGGAGAAAGGTCCCAAGGCTGGCCTATAAAGGCATCAAGTTTGTATTTGAGAGCAGTTGGAAATACACTCCAAGCCATAGAGGAGAATTCATGGCAGAGGCTCTGTGGGGCAATGGATGTGATATATCACTCCAGAACCTGTGTCCTGGAGACTGAGTCTGGACACCAGGCTCTGTCCCAACTGGAAGAAGGGGAGCATCACCCCCTGGGCTGCTAGGAGTTGGGCCCTCATCCCATCCTAGTAGCTTTCTAGCCTCTCCTGGGACACTACTATCCTCCCAGTGAAAGCTTGTGAAGCAAGAATTAAGAGTACAAGTCAGTATCATCAAAGCCATCTTGTAAATCGGCAAACACATCAACCTTCATCAGTCAGAGAAATCACATTATATGTTTCCTTAATACCTTCCTTCCTGAGGGAGAGGAAGACCCCTGCTCAACTGTGCTGCCCACTCTTGCTGTGACCCTTGAATGCCACTCCACGGAGGATTCATTCTTTGCTTCATAGTGGCAAATATTCCTCTAGTTCTATAACTCAACTAGACATTTTGTAGTAAAGAATTCTTGAAATTCTCTAATAAAAAGCAATTCTTACTGTAATATTTTTAGTTTGGGGACACAATTTCCTAAGGGGGGATTAATGAACATTTTTACGCATTAGCCCAATTTATGGATTCCGTGTTTATTATATGGTAGTACTGACAAAAAGTACCTTTCTCTCTACCTTAGCACATTCTCTTCTCCCCATCAGTAAGCTTCATGACGGGCAGCGCTCTCGTAACTGCTGCTTCTGTACAAATCTCATCATTCTACTTACCTGTCAAAGCACATTCTATATGTACTGTAAACAGATAATCACTTTAGTAAGATTTAGTCTTAAGGATTTTTCCACTTTTGTCAGTAACATATATTTATGGATTAAAAAAAAAATAAAGCCGTTTCAACATAACCTGTCTCTCTTAAGTATCCATGTGCTTAATTTCGCAAACACAGAGGCAACACGAAAGGGGATTAAAAATCATGAAAAGACGTGGCAGATCCCTGGAGATGGGGGCAAAAGCAGGGATTGGCTGCAAATGGGAATGCAGGAATCTTTCGGGTGGCAGAGGTGTTTTAAAACTGTATTATGGTGGTGGCTACACTGTATAAATTTAGTAAAAAATAATCAAACTGTATACTTACAATGAGTGAATTGTATGATGTGCAAATGGGGCCTTAAAAATGCTTTAGAAAATGGTGGACAAAAGAAATATAAGAAGGTTGGCTTGGGACAACTGTCAATGGACGAGGTATGCCAATTCAAAACATAATTAGAATTTATAACTTTGTATCCACATTCATCTACACTAGCACTGTTTTTCTTGGACAGTAGGTCTTAGATTAGGTTTACACATAATTCTCGTGGTTACCATGGGTGATTAGAGTACAGGTGGTTAAATATCAATGCCCTTTAAATGAGAGAATCAAGTTGCACCGTGAAAATTTATTTAGATTTGGAGTCTTTCTCAAGACTCTCTTCCTTTGGATTCATTGTTTGCATTCCTTTCTTTGGCATGTATTCACTTATGCTGCTAAGATCATCTGCTATTTTGTGTTTCTGAGTTTTCGCCATAACCTAGATACTGGCGGGCTCAGGTTCAGCAAACAAAGTGTTGCCAAACAGGACATGGTCTTCAACCAATTTTAGTGCCTCCATAGTTCCTGGAATCCACCGTCAGTTACACTCTCTTACCAACTGCCCAACTCCATTGTAAGTAAAACTCTTCTCATTGGAGGTGTTGACCTTCTGTTCAAAAACCCTTCTATTATCTCCCGCCAATGGCACTCTTTACTTAAGACAAAGTTAAAAGCCTGTCTGCTACGCTAATACGTAGGAATACATAACCACACACATTCCAAAACGTGTTTTGCTCACTGTGTCATTTGCTTACTAACAATCACTAGTACCGTGCATTGCTTCTATGCCGTAGTGTCTGTCACCATGATGACTCACAGTAAGTACACACACACAGTGCAGGGATAGAAAAGCTTCATTAATCTATATACGTCATTGGAAGGAAACTCAACGGAAAACAAAATTCTGAATTGCAGAATTTTTTTTTTAGAGCAGCTCAATTTAATTACAATGCTTACACACAATAATGACTAAATCAGACTAGCAACACATTCCCAAATAGAACATCTCAGGAGACCTTTCCTTACTGAACAGGGAAGAATAATGGGTAAGTAATATAAAAATTGTCAAGAGGTATGGGTCCGAGAGTTCTGAACATGCTTTAAATGGTGTTTCTACAATACCTTAAAAGGTTCTTCTCTTAACTAGGCTAAATAGGCCCCTTTAAATACCATCAATTCTGATAATTAGTTTAACTTTTTCTCTTTGATTCTCAAAGGTAAACCTCAATTTAACCCCTATCACAGTTGCCACTAATTCCAAATTGGTGAAATCTGACTAAATAAGATCTTAATAGACAACCATTAATAAGCCAAGGCCAGGGAAACTCATGTTAGAAGCACTGAGGTGCAAGGAGTCTCAGACAGCTTTTCACCTTCAGCGTCCCTTTGGGCACTGAACTTTTCCCTCTGGTTGAGCATGATAAGGAAGCACAAAGCCTCTAGAAAGGAGTAAAAATATTTTTCTTCAATATTTTAATAAGAAAACCAAGGACACTCAGTGTTTGGGCTCCAAATGCATCAGGGATGGGAAAAGCAGAAAGAGCAGAGGCTGAGAATGAGTGCTTTGGAAGTTCCAGAACGAGGGCATCCGTAACTCTTCTATCAAGGATGTGCTAGTCAATGGCATCTCTGCTTTCCTCAGCTGTAAAATTTGGGTGATTAGATGCAAATGTTTCTCCCATGTCTGATATATGTCATCCATGAATTATCACAAAACAATACTCAAACTATAGTATAAACTGTGGGCAACCCATCCTGCGGTCTTCCTTGGTCCCGTCCACCTCACCTTTCCCATCCCATGAGAACAGGATGCCATCCCAGAGAACGGGACTGGGAGTCAGGAGACCTTGTTCATTGTACTGGCTCCACCAGCATTTTTCTGTATAACCTGGAAAGACTTTTCTTCTTCAAACCTCAATGTCCTCATTTAAAACAAAATGAATGGGCCAGGCCACTTGAAGTCTCTAAAATCCTTCAGCTTTTTAGTCTCTGTTCCGTGTTTTTGTCAAGATCTCACAGGGAGGTGGGGAGCTCAGCTGGTACCTCAGTGTGGGTAGTGATGGGAGGGAAGAAGAAGGCCCTCAGCTGGAGATAAGATAACACCTTCCCAGTTGCTAGCACATCTGTCTTGTGTCAATATGATGGCTATAGCGGAAGAAAAGGTATTAAGCTAGAGGAAGAACAATGTCCTTAGAAAATTGCCTATTCTGTGTGTGTGTGTTTTTAAGATTTTATTTATTTATTTTTAGAGAAGGGGAAGTGAAGAAGATAGAGGAAGAGAAACACTGATGTGTGAGAGAAGCATTAATTGGTTGCCTCTCCCACGCCCCTAACCAGGGACCTGGCCCACAACGCAGACATGTGCCCTGACTGGATTTAGGGTGGGCAGTTGGAGAGAGGCAGTCTAAGGGGTTGCTGTGAGGTTCCACTCTCTTGGAGACTAGACATTCCCCTCTCTTCCCTTTAACTTAAGAGCTCATCTCAAGCCCACAGTCACCCAGAGGGCACTGGGGTCCTTTCCCTGGGACAGAGGAGGCCCTCAGCTTCCGTCCGCACCTGTGTGGGCCACATTGCCAGGCCTGCTGGACCTCTTCCGATGCCCATGTGTACCAAAGGAGAAACGACGGTGGAGGCTGTCTCTTCGATTTTGCTCCCAGAATCTGATGAAACAGGTCAAGCCAAGACAGTAAAAATCAGGTTTACCTCTAGGCCATACCAGACCAACCAGCATTCTCTGCTCTTTCTCCACAGAAATTAAGCTTACTTGCAACTTCAAATACACTCCTGGACAGGGCTGCACAATATCCATAAAACAATCTAGCCCAAATAGAGTAGCAACTTCAACTTGAAATGCAGACATCTGTTACCATCCTGCGAGGTTTCACATGATTAACCTTGTTGTTCCCACCGAAAAAGAAAATCTTCCTGCTTTCACGTTTGCCAGGGCACTAGTCAGCACATGCAGGTTATGTATGTCACCCATCACTTGTGAACATAAAAGATGGTAAGGGCATGGGCTCTGGAGCCAGGCCACTACTATCTAGACCCTCTATTTAAGCTCTACACAGCTCATCTGTAACATGGGGATGACACTTACACATAAGTCATCGCATTTTCCTGAGGATGAAATAAGGTAATAGATATAAAGCTCTTAAAGCAGTGCTTAGCACAGAGTAATCTCTCAATAAAGGCTAGAGGAGGTTGTGCTTCACTTTCAATGTACTGGGTGTGTGTGTGGTGGTGGTGGGGTGTGCAAGGGAGGGGATTAACTACATAAATTCACCCCCCTCTCTCAGAGCCTGTTGTAGCAAGCTCTGAGTAAAGGGTCTCTGCTTTTCTCATTTGGGTGGTCTTCGCTTATTTCCACACAAGCCACTGAGAGGTGGAGTTGTTTCCTTTCAGCAGACAGCATTATTTACTTGGGAAAATATAGTTCCCAAACCCGTTGTGAGCTCAGAGGGATAGTCGATTTCCTCTCTCCAAGGCAAGAGGCCTGTGAAGAGAAGGCCAGAGTGTCGTTCTCCACAAGCCCGGCTCTCAAACGTCACTGCGCATCAGAATTACCTGCAAGTCTTCTGAAAACACATAGGCGGAGACCCACCCCCACGGTTTCTGTTTCAGCAGATCTTGAATTTGTAACTCCTCAGGCAGCTGATGATGCTGCCTCCCCAGGATCACACTTGGAGAACCACTGGCCCTACAGGGAGACAGGCCTAATCATTCCACCCCAGGGGCCTCTTATCTGGCAGGGATCAGCTTTCCACTGGGGAGCCCTTGCCATTTTACACCAATCAGGACCTCAGTATCTGAAGGGATTCTAAAGGAGCAAGAGGAAGTGGAAGTTTAGTCTTCTCTTAGGGTCTCCGAGACCTTTCCAGACTCTTGTAAATAAGCATGTCTGAAGAACAACTGTAATACCATCAACAATAAAATATAATTTAAAAAAATTTTTTAAATGCAAATTAAAAAAAGAATGCCTGAAGGAACAAAGAGAGAATAAGAAGTAGAAGCATCTATGCTGATGGACAAAGTTAGAGAGAGAGAGACAGAGCGAGACAGAGACAGAGACAAGGACAAAGACAGAGAGAGAGCAAAAGAAACAGAGAGAGATCCAGAAAGGAGAATTAAAGGCAGGGGTTGGGGGGAGTCAGCTGTCCCATTTCTTTGCCCTTGTAGAAGGAAGAACTTCCCAATAGCCCAGTGGCTCTCTACTCTGAGAACACATTAGAATCACCTGGAGATATTTTAACATGTCCCATGGCTTGGGCCCCATTCCCAGATACTGCTTACGTTATCCTGGGGTGGGCCTGGCTTTGGTATCTTTAGGAAACCCTAGGTGATTATAATGTGTGGCTGCAGCTGAGAACCACTGGAGCAGATAGCAGCACACCCCAGGTACACTCCTCTCTAACCCCTGGGACAGCTCCTCTTGGCGGACTATGTCTATTATATCCTGGAAGTGATTTGGCCCACCTGGTTCTATTTCTGATAAGAAGGAGGTTGTGGCTGAAAGAAGAGAAAGAGAGCAAAAAGGAGCTGCGATCTTCCTCTTCTGGAGGCAAACAAGAAGAATCAGAGAAGTTATCTTTAAATAACAAAGAAAACAGCAACTAGAGAATTCAAGATCCTTCCTCTTTTCCATCTCAGGTACCTTGAAGAACAATATTCATCACTGCGGCTCTTTCTTACCCGGGCCCTCATCCTACACGCACCCAGGTGACCAACTCAAAGGTGGACATAATTCTTCAGATTTCTGATAATACATGTATTACTCCAGTCACTCATGCATAACTGAATACATGTGTTGCATATTCATAATCCCACTCTCACCAGGAGGGTTGGCTCCCCAGGCCTCTTCGATGTGTGATTTTTCTCCTACGTCAAAAAATATCAAGCCCTAAGAATTTCCAGTCACAAAAAAGAAACAGCCGAGAGGGTGTGTTTTCTGCAGTTTTCCTTGTTCTGCTCAACAATATCCCAGGGTGGAAAATGTACAGTTATACTCCAGAGATTATTAAAATTATGAAGTTCGCAGAAGTCATTTTTCTAAAATGGCTTCATCAAGTCTTCATAGCATATTTTGATAACGCAAGTATATGGGAAAAGCAACAGAGGATTGGTATTGTTTAGCATATTTAATTAAGTAAGTATTTCTTTCATCCTCCTGCAAATTAAACATCGAAGGGTGAATAAACACAGGGAAGTGTGCCAATATTAATTTCTGGTCTACTGCCTTAAATCAAAAGCAGGGTGAAAACCAAGAGCTAAGCCTGTGACCTGGAGCTGTTACATGATGAACAAAGTGACTGAAGGCTTACCCTTCACATGTCCTTCAGGAACTGCTCCAGGAAGTACCCCTTCTATGTTTTCTCTCTCACCTGTCTCGGATGGATTCCTTCCCCCTTACCAATAAACATCTTCATCTCTCCTTTTTCCTGCCCCGGTGTAACTATTGTTTAAGAGGGACACAGCTCACACTGGCTTACTGAAGAGGAGATATCGTTGCTCATACACGGAAAGTCTGGTGTGAGGGTTGAGGCTTAAAAAGTCATCAGGAACCACTTTCTCCCTCTCTTGGCCCCGCTTCCATTGTCCTGACTCCATTTTTGGATAGCCCTTCCCCCTCACGGTGCTGAGTGGCCATGTTAGCCCTGCCCCAGATTCAAGTTCAAGAGAAAGTCAAAAGCCCTCATTTGCCCCAACAGTGAAACCAAAGCTTTGGGGCTGACGCTGCTGTTCTGATGAGATCGGATGCCCACTGCCACATTGAAGACTGCGGACAGGGGATGGGACGATGTGGTCGGCTTCGGCCAAGTCCCATGCTTCAGTGCTAGCTTGGAAACTGAGCCTTATCAGAAATAGGATAGGGTAGAAGGTGGTTCAGGAGGTGGAAGGAGCTCCCCAAAGATGAAGTGGTGAACAATTACTAGAAGGGTGAATGGATGCCGGAATAAAAATACAAACAAATAAACAAAATTGAGGGCTACCTTTCTGTTGACTTTTGAATAACAGAGAGGTCAGTATGGAAAGTGACTAGACTGAGAATGTAGACAGCCTTGGGTCTGATTCTAGCACTGTCCTTTTTGCATTTTATCATTGTCATTAATAACAATTTTGGATTGTGAAGAGATGGTTCCTTCTCCCTAAAGACAAGACTATATCCTATCCATCACTGCATCCCCAAGGCATGCAAAAGAAATGATAGCTGAATGCATTCCTGCTCTCAGAAGTGGGAGGTCACTACTTCTACAACTCACATAACATGCTGGGTCATGAGGGAGAAATGACGGTAGTTAGTACCATTAATAACCATTAATGAGAAAGAACATTATGGCTTTGTTGTTTAAAATGATGCCTACCCAGGGACCCTTAATGCAGTCTCTCCCAAGTTCTCAGTAGAATAACTAAGAAAACACACAAAAGGAAGAATGTTCTTCACTTTCACAGCTATGATTGATGGCCTGCCTGATTCCAGAGTCCATGTTCAGTTCAGCCATGTCCAGAGTCTATAAAGAATATGGAAACCACCAAGACACATTCTGAATTTGACTTCATGAAACTGAGACTGCTTTATACCTTTGCTACCTTGAGTCCTTACCAGCTAAAATATTTAGTAGTATCTAATATAAACTAAATGTTGACAGATTTTTGTATGTAAAGAGAAAAATATTTCAGGCTTTGTGGACCATCTAGTCTCTGTATAGTTACAACTCTTCAACCCATATAGTGTGAAAAAACCCACAGACTTTTGATAATTCATAATATAATTTATAAATAAATACATACATAAATAAATAGTCAATAAAATTCTATTGGCAAAAACCGGCAGTGGGTTGAATTTGGTTCACAGGTTGTAATTTGCTGACCTGTGATGTTAACTGTAAGTACTGAGAATGTGACGTAATCAAAATAATATTCACTCACTCATATCCTCCACACTCTCCACCCTCATCATCTTTCGGCCGTCAGAAATAGAAACTTCCATAAAACAGTTCAGTGAGACCGATGTAGAATAGATTCTGGGGGTGTACAGGAGAAAGTAGTATTTGTATGAGGTGAAGGTGCATTTTCCATGGACACAAACTCAGACTTGCCAGAAAGAGTGATATATTGAGAGACTGGATATACAAATGGAAAATGGTCAACCATATATAAAAATGGAACTCTGTTCCACAACCTTCAACAAGCTGTCCAGAAAGCCAAGCAATAAACTTAGTAGTAGTTCACCCCAAACCACCATGACCTGATTACTAACTGACAGCTTCCTTAATTTTGTCCCCAGTTCCAACTTAGGACCAAGCAGAGAAAGCCAAGCACATACTTCTGTCAATGACACAGGATGCCCCACTTCTAGTTATCCCGCCTACAGCTGCTCCAGGACAACAGCCTTCACTGGGCCACACCTGAGCCTTCTCTTTTTTCCAAAATAAAGCTTTTCCGCTCCTTTGCCTGCTTTTGTGTCTCTGTCAAAACGCAAGTGATGGTGGCGAACTCCCTTGCTATCGAAAGCTCTGAATACACAGTCTGTGCTTGTTCTCACTTGGGTGGTCTTTGCTAATTTCCGATATGTTGTTTTCCTATATCTAAGTCAAAATGGTCTCCTGATATCCCATTCCGACTTGTTATCAATCTGGTACACCATCCCTTACAAGAGAGGAAACTACATTTCTCAGAATCTCCTTTCCTATATGATTTTTTGTTAGCATTTGCCAAAGAGTGAAATACACAGGAGATTCAGAATGGGGAGACGGAAGGGAGGGTTCTGACACATGGATGCTCCGGCTTCATGCCTTTTCCATAGACTCAGCCTGTCTCACACACTCCAGGGCTACAGGCTGCTGCTACAGGCTGATCCTAATGACTATTTCTCTGATCCTCTAGCTATAGCCTTTCATACTGTCACTTCCCAGCTCTTCCCATGGTCATATGAGCTCTAGTTTCTCTGTTAAACCCCTTATTTCTATAACACTTGGAGTGGCTCTGACCAAGCCAAGCTGATCCACTCCTACATCCAATCAGCAGTAGAAAACACAGTCTTGCCAATTCAAGGTAATTCAATTACTTCTTCTTTTCTTTTAATCATTTAAAAAATTTTTTCAATTACAGTTGACATACAATATTATATTCGTCTCAGGTGTACACCCCAGTGATTAGACATTATATAACGTACTAAGTGATCACCCTGATAAATCTCGTACCCATCTGACACCATACACCGATATTAGGATATTATTGACTATATTTCCTAAAGAGCTTCCCAGACAAGAAAAGCTAAAGGAGTTCATCACCACCAAACCAGTATTATATGAAATATTAAAATGTTTTCTTTAAGAAGAAGAAGAAAAAAAAAAGATCAATCACTTCTGAAATCTGTGTAGGCTTCAAAATTCTTTCCTTTTACTCTCTTTTCTGGAGGGTTGTTAAGTTCCTGGGGGCCTATATATCTTCCTGTCATCAGAAGAGGGTCTACATCGGTACCTTGTACTCAGTAGCAAATAAACTACCTTGTAACCATGCACTATCATCCACCAACGCCTTTAGGTAATACAGGTACTTATACTGTGTCCTCATCAACGTTTCTGTTCTCCTCCTAACCATCCTACAAAGATCTTAGTAAGTGTCAGCCCTTATCCCTGAGCCACGCCAGAGCAGATCAGCATTGTATGGCTGCCTATGATTGCTCTCTTTAAATCTGCCCTTGCCCACTGCTGCTCTGACACCAGGGACTAGGTTGGACAAGGGCTTTTCCATATGTTTGCAGTTTCCCATGTCTTCCCTGGGAAGCCAGGCTCAGATGTCCCCTTCTCCTGGACACCCAAGCATTTCTGAAGTAGTTATCATGCTGTCCCCTTCCCTGGACTCTGTTAAAAGGGTCGAGAATTCTATAGCCATATCCAAGTTGTCCTCCACTTCTCTTCTCCAGCCCCTCTCCCCATCCTAGAAAGAGTTAAGTCTCCCCCTAAGGAAACCTGCTTATCCTATAGTCAAGCACTCTTAGCAGGTTTAGCGTATACATTCTAACCTCTCAGCCCTCCAGACTGTGCCCTGTATTGAACGCCAAGCCCTTGGAAATAAAATAAATGAGCAAAACAATATAAACCCTTTCTCCTTCTGAAGTGTTTCACTCTTACAATAAAAGAAAAGAAATAGCATGGCTTTCAAGGCTATTGTCTCTGCTGTGTTTCAAAACCATTCAGAAATTCAATGGACTATTTTAGGCTGCATCCACACTCCCCCGAGGCATTAAAATGTCACTAAGGCACAGAGTAAAGAGCCACAGGGCAACATCAAAATACAGAGGAATGAAAAACCTCAATTAGTATTTTAAAATGTATCCCCTACTTGTAATTGTTAGCACACTCTATCAGTTTGCATTACCAGAAAACCAGACCAGAAAGTGCAAATGGAAAATAAGTAATAATCAAAGATTCCATAGAACAATCTTCCCTGCTGTGAAGAAGTACATCATTATGAGACCCGAAAGGGCTCTGGTAATTTCAGGCAAAAATCAATTCAATGGGTCTTTAGCTTTATTTTAAAACTTTTTTTTTTTTTGAATCTCAAAAAATAAAAAGAGAGAAGAGATTCTCAAACAATCATGTTTTTCAAAATGTTACCTATGACAGAAAAAAATCAAGCTGGCTTCAGACTTCTCTTCAACACCGTTTCAGAAAGCAGCGGAACAATTTCTATAGAGATTTGAATGGAAAACAGGTATTACCTGAAAATGTTATACCTACCTAGGTCTGAGCTGGTGGTATGGATTTGGGGGCCATTAGCATAAAAAGAGGAATTGTGACCTTGGGTGAGCAAGTTCATACACGAAGGGATTTTAAGTGATATTCCCCCATGCTCTGAGAGATGTCTAAGCAACGGCAGTATTAAAGGAATACACAGAAGAGAGCAGTCAAGAGAATGAGAGGGGGCTTGTCATGGAAGTCACGAGACTGGACAAGGGCATTTCCACACAATGAACCTGAAATCTCCTGGGTTGAACAGAGTCAAGAAGTAAAGTAAGATAGGGCTGAACAGTGTCTACTGAATGTGATGACAAAGAAATAACCAGGAATAGACTTAATTGTACAACTAGTAAAACGAATCAATTAAAAATGTAAAGATATCTGATGTATAATTTTGTAAATCTACTAGAGTACTACCATGTATTCCTAGTAACTAAAATGAATTGCCCCACAACCTTCAGAGGACAATAAATGCCACATACATGCTGTTATTTTTTTTAATTGTGATACTTCATACATTGTGCACACATACAATATCATGCGTACAAAGAATAACATACTATGTATATACAGTTTAAGAAAAATGATAAAATTAAAACCCATAATCCAGTTAACAAAAAAAAGAAATTACCAGGAATGTAGAAGTCCCCCGTGTGCCCCTCACTATCCCATACTTCTTTGCCCCCAACAGTAAGGGATCAAAATCGGAATTTTGAGATTATCATTCCTTTACTTTTCTCTAGGTTACTACATATATATGTGTGTCTAACAAAATATTGTTCATTTGATTTAAACTTCTAATAAATATACTGAATGCATTCAGCTGCAACTTGTCCTTTTTGTTTAACATTATGCTTCTGAGATTCTTTCATGTTGATGCACACAGCTGTAGTCCATTCATTTTCACTGCTGTGTAGTATTTTATTCTATGAATGGCATACATCACAATTTATTTACCCATTCATCATTGAGAAACACTTGGTTTGTTTCCCATGATTTTGCTCTTGTGAACAATGCAACAATCAATATTCTTCCACGTCTCCTGGATGGAGCTCTGAGCAGCCCAGGCTCTCTTTCCATACGTGTATCTGACACATCTCTGCCCATTTGTGTCCAGTGTCTCATTTAGTGGCATCCACGATGGCTGCTGGGAGACTACCATAACAACACACGCACATTCCTTGAATTAACACTTCATCATTACTTTGAAATATTTGATATAGAAACGTTGACATATTCAATATCCATTAGCAGCATCACAGAAATTCCAACAGAAATTTTGTCAAGGGAGAAGAACTGTTAGATTCTATAAACATAATGTCAACTATTAATTTTTGAATGTTTGTAAAAGGCTTTAAGTTTTGCATTACTTGCTTGTGTGAACAAATTTCTTGTCAACAATGACTATCCATAATTTAAAGAGACCGTTATTTAAAAGTGTTGAATAGAAATTATGCATAGCCATTTCAAGCAAAAATTCTTCTATAAAAATCAAGTTTCTAATTAAAATATAGAGAAAATTATTTCATTTGAATAATTACAAAAATTCAGTATCTTCCTTAACACCTTTTGTAGTAAGTAGCCAGCCTTGAAGATGACACCCAATGGTTCTTGTTTCCTGGTCTTCATGCCCTGGTGTAGTTTCCTTTCACATTGAATAGGGTGGACCTTTGTAACTAATAGGGTAATTATGAAATGACAGTGTGGGACTTCCAAGCTAGGTCATAAGAGATACTGGCTTCTGTCTTGCTTTCTCTTAAGTCACCTGGTCTAGGGGAAGGCAGCCATAGTGTTATTGGAACATTCAAGTACCCACTGGAGAGCTCCACCTGCTGAGAAACTGAGTCAGCACTGACTCAGCAACCACGTGAGTGAGCCATCCTGGAAGTGTCTCCTCTGGCCCCAGTCAAGCCTTCAGATAATGTAGTCCCTGATGACTCTTGTCTGAAACATTATAAGAGATCCTGAGCCAGAGTCACCCAGGTAAACTGCTTCTAAATTCCTGACCTACTATAAATTATATGAGATAATAAATGTCTATTGCTATTTTAAGTTGCTAACTTTGGAAGTAATTTGTTATGCAGCAATAGATAACTAACACACATTTTTACTTTTTTTTAGCATAATTATACAATATAAAGACCATGTCAATTGTTTTCAATAAATCCCATACAGATGCCCCCAACCCCACCTCATCTCCTTCCAAAAAGGAGATTAAGGTGTGATGTTGGAGACAAAAAACATAAAGCTGGGATTGCAGTGGTCAGAAGCCCTCACTCAGACAGACATCTTCGTCACCTTCACAGGTTCCTGTGGTTCTATTTTTATGTAAATTAGAGCAAAGGCACAAAGAGAATGAAGGGCAAACTAGGCCACGGTGGAGGTGGTAGAAACTTTATTTGTAGGCTGTACAGGAACTTAAAGGGCCCGAATTCACTCAATATATTGTACAAAACATGACAGGATTGGTGCGTTTGGAGGCCCTAAGCATTAAAACAGCAACAATGCCCTCCCATGTGTAAAGAAAAATCTCTAAAAAAGTGAATATGTAAGGAGCAATCAACTTTTCTTTGATATACTTTTTTTTTGATATGCCAATTATCAAATCCATCTTAAAACTTGTCTTGGTGCTTCTGCTTTGTCCCTTCATTCATAGTTGGTCTGCCTGCTGTTTAACCCAGCAATGACAAAACACTTGCAAACATAAGGATTCACTTTCTAATGTGGACATTTTCGTCATAGCCCCTCTCGTTCCTCAGTTATAAAATCAGTCATTTTACATTGCAGCTACTGGTTTTTCCTGAGAGGCTCTTGTTATCTGAGCTGCCTTTGACAGGTGCTTATTCTGTTAATTTTACTTTGAAGCCCATTATTCATGTTGCTTTTTACCCAGAAACTCTGCAGTCTCTGGTTGGTGGGTAAAAGCAGGGTGTAGGGCAGAGGGGAGCTCATTTCAGGCCTCATGCTGCTCAGGTTGTCCCTTTCCTTGTCCCATTCACACCTTACAGGCATGTAAAGGGACAAGCTATTTACATCCTAATCGTGGAGAAGGACTCAGCAGGTGACAAATGCTAATTCCTGAGGTCAGGAAAGGTGCTTCATGTTATTCCTTTTGGAAGACAAGATCCTGATATCTGGGCAGGATGAGGAGGCTCTGCACGTCCCACACATTGAATGGTGCTTTGCTGAGGACGGATTGGGGCCATACTCGTGGAAATCCAAGTGACCTCAGAGTTTGAGTCCACACACTTGAGGCACAGACAAAGCTGCAAACTAAGAATATATTATTTCTGTAACATATTAAAATGCTGAAACTGGGCTGTTCAATATGATAGCTACCGGAATAAATTAAAATTAAATTTAAAAATCCAGTTCCTCAGTCATACTAGTACATTTCAAACGTTCAAAAGCCACATAAGCACTGTTCCAAAGTATTTCAGTCACCAAGAAATAAAAACTTCGTTCAATTTCCTTACATCTGTTTTATGATTTGACATTGTTTTAAAGTTGGAAAACAGGTGAAGGACCCATAATATTTTCAGTGCCTGGAGACCTCTAAAGAATTTAATCTGACCTTAGCCAGCAGCATCCTTAACAGCATTTATATCTTTGACATTCCCTCCAGCACCTCATCAATAAACCAGTGACGAGGACAATCACCCTGGAGGCCTCCAATCTAGGAGATCACTCACTCAATAAGAGCGTCGGCGGGTGTCTCAGCAACAGCGACGCGAAACCACCCCTTTCCCCGCCGTCCCTCTCCTACCTTATTAGACTGCAAGGGGTGGGGCCAGGAATCATGTGGCCAATAGGAGGGGAGCAGAGGAGGGAGTCCTGGCCGCGTCCCCGTCACTAGGGAAACCGCTTTTGCCCGAGTGAGCGCGGGATGCCGAGCGCCGAGAAGCCGGCCGCGCTGGCTGGAGAGAACGCGGACCTGGAATCCGGCGTGGACCCACGACTGCGACTCCTCGGAGCCTACGTGGCCCAGAGCCTGCGGCCGGCTGCGGGCGTCTGGGAGCGCTGCGCGGGCACGGCCGAGGCGGAGCAGCTGCTCCACGCCTTCCTGGGCCACGATGCTTCCGAGGGGGCAAGGCCGCTGCTGGTGGTGCGGCCCGGGCCCGGAGGCCTGGCACTGTGGCCGGGGCTGGACGCGGGTCCCGAGTCCGAGCCCCCACACGCTAAGGGGCTTTTTTTCCTGCGCACCAGGTCCGAGCCGCCCGGGCCCAACAGCCTGCGCGGCGCGGTGCTTTGCGGGGACATCCCCGCTGCGCCTCTGGATCACCTGGCCGCGCTGTTCTCTGAGGTGAGGGTGGCTAGCTAACCCCGCGCGGGCTGCCTCTCGGGAGGGGGAGGGGCGGGCAAACGGGGTGGAGGCGGGGCCTCGGGAAGGGGCGGGGCCGTAGGAGAGTGGAGACTCCTTGCCGAATTCGAATCCCAAAGAAAAGGGGCTGTGTGGGGGCGGGGCTGACACCTGAGAGGCGAGCTGGGGAAATCTAAGTGGGGGTCAGGTCAGAGTGAGACTGTGAGGGGTCTAGGACTTGGTGCTGCCCTAGGCAGGGTGCAAGAAAGAGTCTCGGGAAGGCCAGAGTCTGAAGAGTTCCTGGGGCCTGACCTCTTTTTAAGGCTATCTTAATCTCTCCGGTTAACTGGCGCTGGGGAGACCGGAAGTAGTGAACAAACGGGCAATTCTGTCGGGTCACTGAGGCTATAAACAGTCTTTGCTTCTGGGGAAGAGTTGAAAGGGGGAGGTGGTTTGGTTTTGATTTTCAACAACTTCATTATACAGCCATTAACCAAAGATCAGCCCTGTGCCCAGATAAGTTGGGACATCCCGTTGGAAATGGTCAACAGGCATTTGGAGGGGCCTGCCTGGCGCTCAGGGAGGGGGTCTCCGCAGGTGTGGATTTGGGCATGCTTTGGTGCAGGAGATTTAAGAGGGGGTCTTCAGGAGAGATTCCTGGGACGTTAGACCTTTCTGGAAGGGGAGTACACTTCCCTGCAAGTTGAATGTGTGTGCTTCTGGACGCTTGGTGCCCTTGCAGATTATGAAATAAGAATGTACAGAGTAGTAGCTAAGTGATGTTTCATGTGGTAGGTGAATACCAAAGAGATATAGTCAAGATCTCACACATGGAATTAATCGTATACTTAGAATACTTAAAACCAGTATGACTGGGGTGGAGGCAAATTGCCCCCCACCCCCACCCCATGTGCTGGACTCGGGTCCTGGAGGCTCCCCACTAAGTCAGGTGTTAGCCCCGTTAGTTGCTTTTTTAGGAGGTTGTGAAGGAGAAAATTTTCCAGAAGGGTCTGACACCACACAAGTTCTCAGGGAACCTCTGAAAGCTAGGTTTCTCAGGTAGATATGAAAGTAATTCAGTATTTTAACAACCAGAATGGTTTTACTGCTGTGCACTGTCTGAACACCATCCCTGAAGAAGTCCAAGCTTGGATCAAATCCCTTCGTGAATAATAATGATAGAAAGAATCATCCCTGGGTTCAGAGGAGAGATACTTGTGTGTTGTGAGAGCCATGCTTAGCCTCAAGTTGTCGAACTGGCTCCTGAACAAAGGAGAAGAATTAGGATAAATCGAGAGCAAGATAACTTTCAAGTGTGGGGAGCAGAGTGAACAAAGCTTCAGACAGGGAACTACACCTCATGTATGTGGGAGACAGCAATTCCATCTCAGTTCTATTTCATGGCCAAAGAAATATAGTCCAGCAAGCAAAAGTAATTTTAAAGTAATTCAAACCCTTAAATGTTCAAGAATTTTGGCTGGCACATTGAAAAGAGATTGGAAATAAACTAAATGTTCATTAATAGGCAACTGGATGAATGAAGTAAGGTCCATCAATAATTAAAAGGAATGATTGATATGAAACAGTCCTTAAGATAAACACATAAGATAGAACTCACTCTTCCAACATTTTTCCAGTGTGGAGTACAATACAAGAGGGGGACCCCCCAAAACCGGAATTATCTTCTGGAGGTTGGGCCCTTATAGTACAGGCTTCCTCCACTAGGTGAGTGTGTCCTAGGAAACCATCTGCATCAGTGTACCAGCTGGCGTTGTTGTGCGAGGCTGTGTTCGGATTCAGTGAATTTTTTTTTTTTTTTGAAGACGCAACACATCTGCCCATTTCATGACGGGTGATTTATTAGGGGCACCTGCCTGCATTGTGCTGAGCAGTTTTTGACCAAAACAAGCATGACCTCTATGCCTCACCCTCCCTCTTCACCCAATCTTGCCCTGAGCAACTTTTTTTGTTTGTTTCCCTCCAATGAAAAAGTCCTCAGAGGGGAATGTTTTGCTGATGTGGAAGAGGTGAAACAAAAAATGGCAGAAGCACAAAAAGACATCAAAATTGACAAGTTCAAAAACTGTTGTGAGCAGTGGAGAAAACATCTTGATATGTGTATTGCATCAAATGGAGAGTACTTAGAAGGTGGCTGAAGTTTAAACCTGTAAGAATACACAATTTTTTATAAATAAATCCTGATTTTTGGGGGGCAGTTTCCTCTCATATTGTCAATCCCATGTACATAATTGTGCAACAGATCCTTGGACCCCCCCCCCCTGCTTTTGCATGACTGAAACTCTACACCCACTAAACAACAATTATCTGCCTCTCTCTCCCTCCAGCCCCTGGCAACCACCATTCTACTTTGTTTCTATGAGCTTGATCACTTCAGATATCTCATATAAGTGGAAGCGTGCAGTATTTGTCTTTTCGTTACTGGGTATTTAATTTCCCACGTGTCCTCAAAGTTCATAATGCTGAAATTTAAGATAACTTTTTAAAGGTGCAAAGTTCTGTGAATAGTATGTTACCATTTCTGATAAAAAGAAAGGAGAGAGGGGGATAAAGAGAGAGTAGAGGAAGGAGAAGGGAGACAAAGAGAGTAAGGGAAAGAAGGAGGGGGGAAAGAGGGAGGGAGGAAATTCATTCACAGAGTAATGCACAGGGGGAACTGGGTCTCTGAGGTACCAGGGTAGGTAGAAGACTTACTTTCCACTGTAAAAGCGTTTATACTTCTAAAACCTGTACCATGTGAATGTGTTATCTATTGAAAAATCTAAATAAAATTACTTTTAAAATACGTCCAGCCTTTACTTTCCTTTCTCAAAACCTCCAACAGCGGTTCTTAGGCTGTTCCACCACCTTCTTCCATCTTTCATGCACCCTGGAGTTGATCCAGTGCCAGCTGAGAACTGCTCACCCCCATCCCTCCCCTCCTGCCCTCTCTCCTCTACTGTGGATCCCCCTCGCCCTTCTGCCTTTTCACTCAGTATCACTGAACCAAAAAATCCACCCTCGCTGAGAGAAGTCTTCCTCTGCTGTCCATGGGGTCGGGGGGTGGGGGGGGAGTGTGCAGTGCATGAAGGGTGATGGTGCTCAGAGAAGAGATCCCTCTCCCAGCTTCTTGATTCACTGCTGCCAGTTACTCTTGCCTAGAGCTCTGGAATGTGAATGCCCTTCTGAAGTCCTGTGTTTTGTAGAAGGAGCCTGGAACTTGGAGTATAATGGACCTGTGTTCAAATGCTGGTTCCGTTGCAAGCAAAATTGAAACAGACTCCTGGATACTGAGGACAGACCGATGGTTGCCAGAGGGGAGGGGGCTGGGTGAAAAAGGTGAAGGGGTGTCAAAGTTCAAATTGGTAGGTCTGGAATAGTCATGGGGATTTAAGGCAGAGCATAGAGAATATAGTCAATAGTATTGTAATAACTGTGGTGCCAGGTGGGTGCCGTTGATATTGGGGGCGGGGAGCGCGATTGCTTCACTGTGCTATACGCCTGAAACTAATGCAAAATTATATTGAATGTAAACTGTAATTGAGAAATAAAATTTTTTAAAGAAAGAAAAAAAAGGGCAAAGTCAAAAAAGATTAGGTGAATAGTATTGGGAATATGTTATAATAATATGCTCTATTATCCAGCTAAATGCATTTTTTCTGAACATAATTTTCAACCTAGAGGGATATAGCTAATTAGAAGGAATAAACATCAAAAATGCTGATACATTTAAAAAACAAACTGGTTCTGTCAAATTCATTATTGTGATGTGAACAGGTTAGCGCACCTCTGCCAGGGTCCAACTACCTTACAGGGTTGTCATGAAACTTAGTAATAATATATCAGGACAGCTGGAATGGAGTGTGTTATGTTCTAGGTAATCCATAAAGGACAGGAATTATTGTCACTCTTCATCCCACTTTAAAGCTGCCTCGCCTTCCTAACCCATCCTTGTCACCTTGCTCTATCCAAATCCAGTTCTCCCTGGGGTGCTCAGCTGTAGTATGTCCAAAATCTCTTCTCTCAGCCTCACTCTGTGATGCTCTTGCTTCTTTCTTGGTTTAAAAAAAATGGAGACAATAAAATAAAATTTCCACAAACTCCTACACCTACCCCATATGCCCCTGTCTGTATTCATGTACTCTGCCGTTCTCTCCATTGCTGAGATGGACTGTCTGCTGTCATCTGATGCCAGCCTTAAATCCAAAACTGCTACTTGTGCTCTGAACCCATCCGTTCTCATCTCCTCCAGATAAATCCTGTCAAGCAAAATCCTCATTCCTCCCACCATCTATCATCCCATCTTTATGGCCCCTGTAAAGCAAAATGTCTACAATATGTGTCTGTTCCTGCCGGGTCCCATTCTTTTCCTGTTTTATCTAATACTCACTAGGCGTTTACCCTCACTGCACAGGAGGGAGATTAAGGAACCTCTCCGTGTCATGGCAACCTCTACCCTCAGTGTCCCTGCTTCAGGATTTAGCCCAACTCATGAGGGCCTTCTTCTGGAAGAACTTCCTTCGCTTGCCTTCCAGGACACTAGTCTTCTGGTTCCCCCTGTCTCCATGGCTGTTCCTTCTCAGCTTCTGCAGGACATGCCCCCTCCTCTTCCAGCTTCTTAAAATTAGAGAGCCTTCGGGCTCATTCCTTACACATCTCAATTCCTACGGGGTGCTCATTCAGCTGTTACAAACCATCTGTATCCGGCACCTCCCAGCTTTGTTATCTCCAGCGTTTTCTGCTCCTCTGAACTCCCAGCTACCATAGCCAACTGACTACGTGGTGTCCCCAGTTAGAAGTCCAACAGATACATAGAATCCTAATATGTCCTAAAACACACTCTTGCACTTCCCTCGAGAACTTACCCCACTCTTATCTCCCCACTTCAGTTAATGGCAGCTCCATTCTTCCTGTTGCTCAGTCCCAAACCTGGGAGTCATCCTGACTCCTGTTGTTTTTTTTACAATTCCACAACTAATCCATTAAAAAGGTCGTGTAGGCTGAGCCTTCAAAAACGTATGTAGAATCAGACCATTTCTTACTATCTCCTCTACTCCCCCGTGTGCCAAGCCACTGTCTTCTATATTATAGTCATAACTTGCTAGCTGATCTTTTTCCACTTTGGCTTCCTACAGTCTATGCTCAATGTAGCAGCTGAAGTGAGTGATCCTACCACATCACCCCCTTACTCAAAACCCTTCACTGGTTTCCATTGGTCTGAGAGTAAAAGTCAGAATTCTCCAGGCAGGGCTACAGGTCATTTGACCCCCTTTACTCACCCCTACTCTTCTTACTCACCCTGTTCTGGTTTCACTGGCCTCTCTGCTGCTCCTTGATCACACCAGGCACACTCCCACCTGAGGGCCCTCCCACTGTCTGTTCCTTTCAAACACCTACACTTCCCCCAAGAATATACACAGCACTTTCCCAGTCCTCCCCAGTTTTCATTCAGATGTCATCTTCTCATGATACATGCACCAATCGCTCCATTTACCATTGCACCCCCTCCATTTCTGATTCTCCTCACTTGCTCTTCCCCCACCCCCACCATGGGTCTTGTTCATGGACTCTTTCTCCACTAGAATATAAACTTTATGAGGTCAGTAATCTTTGTATGTTTTGTTCACTGGTGTACCTTCCCAGCACCTAGAACAGTACTAGTACTTAATAGGTGCTCCATAAATATTCATTGAATAAGTGAGAGAGTGGCTTTTAATTTCATAGAGAGTTCACTTTTGTTATCTTCCTATCACTCAAAGCCCAACCCAAACCCACCTACCCCTTTTTCTTCAGACAGCAAACATTCAGGAATCCTATGAATGTGTACTGAGTGCTTCCTATATGCCAGATCCAAGGGAGTATTGCATGTATGTAGAAATCAGATGACATGCGGTACCTGCCTTTGAGGTCTTAGGGAAATTCTTGTTTATATTCTCTCCCTTATTTATCCTTTCTGCCCCAGGTCCAAAGCATCCTTTCTTAACATGAATGTGAGCAGAGCTCAATCTGTGACATTTTATTTCTTCAAACTCTCAGTCCACCTGCGATTGCAAGTTCTCAATTCAGTGATTGTTTTCAGACAGACCAGGCAAGGATCATCCTCTTGGATTTCACTTGTTAGACCCAGGTATTCTGTTTTATAGCCACACAGACTTATTAGTCATATATAGAACCCAGCCAACCATGTAAATCCATATTCCCTTTTCATTATTTACTCAACAGTCCCTTATCATGTTATTGGATTTTCTGTTTTTCTCTATAGTACTCCCTTTATATTAGTTGTGAGCTTTTGACAGACAGAGTTTCCTAGTGAGCTCTATTAATTACAACTTTTTAAGTTGCTAGTGATTGAAAACTCTATTTAAACTAGCTCAAGAAGTTCAAGAGCAGGAGCTGAAAGGATGTCATGGGCCTTAGCCTTTCTCCATCTGTAGACTCCTCCATATGGCTCCATGCGGTGGCACGGTGGCCACTAGCAGCTCCATGCTCATAAACAAAAAAATGCTTCTCCTCCTCAAAAGTTCAGATAAGACACCTTGGCCTGACTCACTGGTTCACATTTATTCACAATGGTCACCTTTGGATCTGAGGACGGGTACCAAAAGAAGAGGAACTACGGTGGATGTCTGACACTGTAGGGAACCGCCCTCATGGTTTATGGAATTGTAGCCCCGGCCTGAGCATGACTGCCGTCAGCATTCTGGTCACACTTGTCTTTAAGCCTCAACATAAGGCTGCGCAGGAGACATAACCGAAAGCCACTCAGAGGGTTTCCGTGGGAATTGGGAACCAAGAGCCAGACCACGGACAACCTGCCCTTCTTTCCTGTGCACCTTTCTTCCAGGTTGTTATCCCCATCTTGGCCAATGAGAAGAATCGCCTAGACTGGCCCCAGGTGGTGTGTCAGGACGTCCAGCAGCGCGCCCACAGCCTCCAATGTGACCTCATGGTTATCCTTGAGCACGGGAGGGGGAAGACTCTGCTGCCTCTTCCACCAGTCTCAGAAAGGATAGAGTTTGGGGATTCTGAAAGTGAGCCCATGTAAGTGTCGCCAGCCTGGCCATATGGGTCTCTGAAATATGGGAGAAGCTGGTTTATCTGAACGTTTTCCTCACGACTTCTCTGTTCCTGACTCTGCACATGTCCTTGTTCTGCACGCAAGCCCGCTCTCTGCTGTTGGCCAACGTCCTCGGACTGTATGCTTGGTGCTGATTACGACCCTTGCCCCAGTCCCTCTGCCCGAAGTCTTTTAAGGCTACCACAGCATCCTGGCCTCTTTTCCACCCAGAATTATTTCTGGGCTGAGAGCAGCCACTCTGGTTTCAGTATTTTGCTTATTAGGGCAGTGTCTTGTCATTGGCAAAGGCCCAGGCCCGGTGCAGGACACAGGCATGCCGCTTCCCAGCATCACCCAGCACGCCACGCCACCGAACTCACTCTGGCAGCTCCTGTTACAGCTCCGGGCCCTCCTCCCCCAGCAGCTGGAGACATTTTTCAGATCCTAGGGATTTTTTTCCAAATAGAAACAGATCTGGCTTTGTTAGAGCTTGAAGTCCATGCCTCCTGTGCCCGAATAGGCATTAAATCCTCAGCCTCTTCTCCTTTTAAAAGTTATGTCTGTCATTGGCTTCCATTTACTATTCCAGCTACAAGCTCTTTGTTCCTGTCCCATGGGGTATTTTTATTTTTCTTTCAAGCCAGGCTATGTATCTAAATGATATAGTTTGTTATATTCCACCCAGCCTTTTTGTGTGGGGGGAGAGGGGGCTCCTAACAAGATGCTTAAGGTGGAGAGGATTACTCAAACACAGGAAAGAATTTCATCTGCTGGTTGACAAAAGAAAAATGAAATGTCAGTTTCATTTAAAACCATTGTTGGTATTATAGTAAAGAAGTCATCTTTTATGATGTTTTAGATTCTAATATTAAAATGTTTTGTTGGATTAACACAGCCACATGGATGGGTGGAGATTGAGTGTTTGAAATAGAATGGCAAGTCTGTGAGGCAAGGTCACATAGAACTTAGGCAGAGCTCTGGATCCTAGCTTTTAATCCAGGTTCTACCGTGTACAGACCGGGTCACATGGAAGCAATCATTTAATCTCTCCCAGCCTCAATTTTCTTCACGTTTGTAAAATGCAGATGGCCTTAGCACCTTCCTCTTCCTCGGGGTTCTTGTGAGATGGCATCTGTAAAGCTCTGAGGACAGTGCAAATCATATAATAGTGCTTAATAAATGGTAGCTATTATGATCAAGTTGGAGAGACTTGAAACTGGGAACTGGACAAGAGTCAAAATGCAAGGCCTGCTGATACCCAAGATGTACTAGACAGGCACCTTTCAGGGTGATCTAGAGGAAGGAGGTCATTGTGAAAGCTGAAGTAAGATGACCTCATCAAACAACATGGGCAGATCCCCAAATACCAGCTGGCCACGGGTGCCTGAGACTACCCAGCATTTCTCTGTGTTTGTGGCAACAAACCCCCTTCCTGCCTGAGTTCAGGCTGCCCCGATGCCAGGAGCTTCCCAGTGCATTGCTGTGACTGTTGTGTACTGTTGGTTTGATCTGAAGAATAAGTACTGCGTGGGATGGCAATGCATTTTATAATGAGTTTTTGCTATTAGAAGTAATTTGCTACATATATCAATATAATTTGAAGCAATTTCCCAGTTAACTGGAAAAGTTATTTTAGTTTAATAAAAATATTCAATTTCACAATAAATAAATACAAATTACCATTTACTGTTCCTTTTATATTCTAACATAATATTCAGTGTGTGTGTATATAATCATTACTGAGTTTATCTCCCTTTGTTTGAACCTGATAATTTCCCAAAAGGCTGGATTGCATTTCAGGAAGGTGGGTATCTCTCCCTTTGATACCTTTTGTGATCACTTGTAATTAAACCAAGTGAAGGTGGTTTTCTGGTATGAAAATGTGAATGATAGACCCTGTCATTTGTGTTGAGTTCTTGACATAAACAGCTTTTATTTAAGACGTAGTGAAAAGGCAAACCAAAATATATTTTTCATTGCTAACTCCTAAAATATTCCTGGTTTGTGTGTTTATTAAAAAGATATATGAGGTAGAATGCTTGGGAATTCCATTCTTTACTGGAAAAATGAGGACAAAGTGAAGCTGACATTGGTGTTCAGATGATAGATGGTTTGCCTTGTGGAGAAGGAATTAACCTATTTCCTCTTGATGTGGAGGTCAAGACCAAAATAAGGAAATCACAGGGAGGTAGATGTGGTTCAATGCAGAGACACACTTCCTCCCAGGGAGAGCGGATCTACTGAGGGATGCACTGCTTTGTCAAGTTGAGAGGCTGCTGACATTAGTGGGATTCAAGCAAGGGTCACGTGGTCATGGGAACGTTTTCTGTCTAGTGTATTTCTGCATTGACAGAAAGACTTGACAGAATTCAACGTTCTTAAACTAGGCTCCAGAATATTGGTAAATGCTCTCTTGAGTAACTGTGTATGCATGCATGCAGAAGCATTTTTTCTGGGTAAGATCTGTATTTTTAATTAACTACTCATCAGTTTACTGTCCAACAAAAGTTAAGAATGCCAGGACTAGCTTTGGCTGACGTGGCCCGGTTGGAGTGTCATCCTGTAACCAAAGGGTTCAATTCTCGGTCAGGGCACTTACCTAGGTTGAGGGTTCGGTCCCTCATCCACACGGTCCAGGTGCGTATGATCCCCAGTCCAGGTGTCTGTGGGAGGCAACCAGTCGATGTTTCTTTCCCTTTCCCTCGCCCTTCCTCTCTCTCTAAAGCAATGGGAAAAGGCTCTTGGGTAAAGATTTTTAAGATGTTTTGTAAAAGAATGCCTGGACTAGGTAGAATTTCCCCCTTAATTTTTTAAAATTTGGGATTTGGTTTGGGAGACCCCCAGTGTTAAGTTATTTCTGACGCTTCAGGAGTTTGTGGTGCCTTTCACAGCCTGGATTCCACGGATAAGTCAGTCATCTATGCCGTCGAGTCTGCAGTGATCCAGTGGAGCCACCAAGTGCAGCTGGTACTCAAGAAGGAGTCTTCCCAGCCACTTGTACAAGGGGAACATCCCACCCCTGAGGTGGAGCTGGAGTTCTGGAAGAGCAGGTAGGCACGTGCTCCAAACCTTGGCAGATGTCTTAGAGGATAATGGCCTGGGAGAGCCAGCCATTGAGTCCGGTCTCACCTCCAAGTGTCTCTCACATCCCTTAGAGCAGAAAGCTCAGTGTCATTTGGGTTCATACAGTTTTTCTATGCTCTGGGAGATGTCCCCTTCCCCTAGGGTTCAGTGGCTGCCCCTTCTTTCTTGGGCTACAGTCAGTATATCTTTAAAGGCTCTTTCAAGTACATGTAAAATTAATTAATTCTATTTTATATATTTATCTTGTCTACTCCCTTCTCCTTTGACAGTCAAGGCCATATACACGCACTTCTTGTAGAATCTGAAAAAAAAAGAGGGCCTTGACAACAGGCTGCGGAACAGCCTGTCCTAGGTCCCAGCCAGTCGTCAGAGCGTGAGAAAGCCCGTCCCCCGCTGTGTCCCAGCTTCACAGACTTCTGGGAAGGCCTAATGATTGCTCCTGCTGACTCCCCGGCTGGCTCCCCATTTCCTTGTTCCTATTTATCATTGTGCCGATTCATTTTTTCCTCAAAAGGAGCTAGACGTTTGGAGCAGATACCCCTGTCTTGCAGTAAGAGGGGAGTGTCCGTATCACAGGACCAGGCATGCCCGTGGGGCTTCAGCCCGGTCGGTGCCCCCGTGCCGGGATGCTCCAGCCTCCACCTGGTTCCTGGCCTTCCTGCTGGCCTGCTGCGGGGCCCTGCTCCAGCAGCCTCGCTCCAAAGCCGCGCTCACCCGCCCCAGGCCTTACTGCAGGAGCTAATGACCTCCAGCTGCCAGCTTCTGAGCCGCCAGATGTTCGCAGCAGTTTTTCCTGCTGTTACCTCCTCGAGCTGCCCCTTTGAACCCCGTTCCCTGCGCAGGCTTTTGCCCTTGCTGTTCTGGGCACAGATGCCCCGGCTGTTTGGGCTGGAGCCAGCCTGTGTGGAAGGCCCCTGAGGCAGGGCTCCTCTCTGTCTGCCTGAGGGCGGGTCATCACTGTATGCCTGGGGCTCCCTGATGTTCACCTCCCCCGTGGTGTTGCAGGTACGAGGATCTGGAGTCCATTTATAACCAACTAAGGACCACACAGGTGCGGGCCGTGGCAGGGCTCCTGGACAGGCTGCGGAGCAGCTACCTGCCAGCCTTCCAAGCCATGTGCAGAGACGTGGTAGCAGGTGAGGAGCAGTGAGTGTTGTCATGAACACGTTTATCTCGAATTTTTAATTCAGTGCTGAATTATCTTCTCTCTCTGGTTTCAGCAGCTTCAAGTCCTTATAACCCTCCGACTAGATATAATCTAGCATGACAAGAAAACCAGATCTAGAAGCAGGAAAGCAGCTACCCTGCGCTCTGTTTGCATTTCCACCACTTTGTGACGTAGCGAAGGTCCCCTAACCTTTCTGAGCATCAGGGTACACCATGGATATTGTACATACACACTCCCCGCCTGCTTCCTTGGGCTGTTGTGATATAGTGTGGACAGGCGTGGTTTACCGACTGTAGCACACTGTACAAATGCGTGTTGTTACCTCTCGCTTCTGGAATTCAGGTCCTTTTGCCCCGGCTCCTCAGGGTCTTTATCCCACTTCTAGCTCCGTTCTGTTTTTTCCATTCCTCCTGTCCGAAGGGACTGCAATTCCCTGGCCATCTGAGCACCAGGCAAGATCTGCCCTCGTCAGAATTGCAAAGCCGGCGAAGTCTATAATTAGCAGCCGATAACTTTTTCAGGGCTCCGTCTCCCCTCAACAGTGCACTTGGCCTCTTTCCTTTCTCTTTTCAGACTTCTTCCTACCTCTTCAGAATCGCAGGTCAGAATGTGCTTTTAAAGGTATTTACAATTTCACATGATTTACACTCAATCCAAACAGTGTTTTTCAAACGTTTCTTTTCCCTATCAGCACTCCTTATTTAAAGACAGTTTCCTATGTAAGTCCACAGCGTAGAACTAATTAAGATGTATTTGCTCTGTTAAAGAGGGGAGTGTCCTGTGTCTCCAGCACACTGGTTGATTGCTTGTCCCACCTTCTTCTCCTCGTGATGTGGGGTTAGAAAACCACTCAGCTACAGGAGTGAAAGTTCCGGGGGTGGAGTTTCTGACACACGCTCTATCACAGAGAAGAACTGGCCTACGTAGCTAGTCTCTGAGGTCCTTCTGGGCCCTGAAATCTTATCATAGGGTCTGCCCTGCCTGCACATAAAGCTGCCTTGGAACAGGGCACCCCTTGAGGCCTCAGTTTATTGCATTGCTGAGAGAGTTTGTGTCCCAGAGGAATCAATTGTTGTTCCCAATTATAGTTCAATAAAAATGGTGGTAGGTGCACCACTATCGGTATGAGAGATTGTCATGGGGTGCGTATGGACAGGCATATTTAAAAATGTGTTACAGGGTAACTGTTTTTGATAAGTGATACCAGTTTTCCATTTATGTTAGTTATTTGAAATTTTCATTTTAAGTGATTTTATTTAGGTTAAAATGAGGGTCAGAGAAAATTTAAGTAATAGTATAGGTTGTATGCAGACATGACAGATATCATAAGGGAGGTATGCAAATGACTGTAATTTGGGGCTCTGAAATAAAACAACACATAGTAGAATTATATTTATGAGTTGGTTATTAATAGATTAATAGACTATGATCATTCATATTATTACTTGTTATAAAAGATTTGGCTCCCCATGCCAGCTTCAAAAAGTTATTTGCAGTAGAGTATATAATGGCAATGAAAAGACATCAGAAAAAAAATGCAGTTATAGTAGTACCAGATAAACACTCCTGTAAAAATAAAAATTCTGAAATATATAACTCAATTCAGATGATAGAAGAAAAGAATTTTGGTTAGAGGAATTGGGTAGAGACTTGGTCAGAAATTTTGTTGGGATCTTTGTAAAGTAAAAATATTTTAGAGGCATTTTATGTGTGTTATTCTTACTAAGTCCTATTAGGGTTTTTCACCGGCTCACTGATGGAACTGAAGAGAGGGGGAAGAAAATAAATATCCCTGTGTTAGTGGGTATGAATTGGAATAGAGTAAGAAATAAAGAAGGAGGTTAAAAGAATGTAGGGAAATGTGTTTGAGCAAGATTGTCTGAAATGGAGTTGATTGGGAATTAAAGAACCTTGGAAAACAGGAAGCAACAGTACTCCGGAGGGAAAGAACAAGGGCAAATAGACTAATTAGGGAGGTCTCGTCTGTCGCCACTAGGGGCGGGATTGGCATAGAGCAGCGTGGCCGCCCATCCAGGATTTTTGTTGGTGGGAAGAGAAGTCCAAGTCCAATGATGCTCTGGAGCAGACTTGGACTGGCTTGCAGTTTCTCACGAGAACCCACTGGATGCAGTCTTTCCAACTCCTCCTCCCCAACACTCCGTGAAGTCAAGTTAGTAGCTTTAAATTAGACATGGTGGGAATATTGGTAATATTTACAGCAGAAACTGGTAGACGTTATGAATAAAGGCCTTTGCCTCAGAAGAGCCTGTTGTTCAAGGCTTCCTGGCAAACTAATGAGCAGCATTGTGCAGCTGGCCTTTTACATTTACAACTTTTAAGAACAGTGAACCTAACTCTGTTCATCCCTTTTTCTTTATGTGTCTTGCGAGCCAAAGGGACACACCCTGGACTGATTGAGCCAGCTTTCAAATACTGTGCTCTTAAAATCAGTGAGTGCTTACTTGACTATGATTAAAGGGGGTTTGCTTTTTTAAAAAAATGTATCATAAAGAGAAAGCTGCACTGGCCTTTATGGTCTCAGCTTCTTTTCCCATGGCAGCTGGGAAAGTGTGAGCTTATACTCATGAGCATGACTGTTGAATTCCGGTAGGCCCCATCCCCACACAGCCGTTTGCTACTCCCAGCTCCCTCATTTTAAAAATCACAGCTCTAATCAATTTACTGTGACATTTGACTTTCAAAAAGTTGATTCACATTCTACTTTCTGCAACTCCATTTGGGATATAAAGTACAAATGTACATATCACAATCTCCTGCATGTAGTGAGCCCCAAAATCATCAAGCCTGTGGTTTAACATAATAAACTTGGGGTAATCTTGCTTTTGCTCAGCTAGGCAGAGCTGGCCAATTAACAGAAAGACCCCAGGCCAGTTGCTTAGGTCTTAAGTTCTTCACTGATAAAATGGAAGTAATAAAGGTACTTTATAGGGTTTTCTGTGAGATGGCGTATGTCTAGTGGGTGTAAAAATACCTGGCATATTGAAACTGTTTACCAAATAGTGTATATTTTGAGCTTCCTTTAGAATGAAAACAGAGCTTTAGCCACATAATATAACCTAAGGCCATCTGCTCTCATATGATAGTGCCTGATGTTCTGCCCAGGAAAGAACCAGTCTTTGTAAACACTCCAGTGCTGTTCAGTTTATTCAGTGGGCTTCTGCCTTCCTTCTAAGGTGCCCCGCAGAATTAGTGCCCCATGCTACTGGTGTTTCTACCTTCCCCTCCCTGTCACCATAAGATGATTGGTGAAAGGCACTTCCCTCTCCTGGGCTGTGTTCAAAGGAAATGGTAGGAGATTTTCCTGGCTTCTCTTGCTATCATCAGTTTGTGCTATTTCTCTGTTCCCTGTGACTTCCCCTCCATAAGAGCTCAATGAGATTTTTTAATAGCAAATATTCATCAGGGATGTTACCACTTATGGAACACCTGCTTTGGTCCAGCATTGTGCTAGCTGTGTATGAAGAGTCTATTTGTACTACCTTCAGATCCTCGCAAGAACTCTTTATATTAGTCACTGTCAAACCTGTTTTGGGGGGTTCAGAGAGGTTAAATGTGCCCAAGGTCAAACAGCGGGTTAAGTGTCTGGGTTGGCGTTCGAAGACATCTTTTTGACTCTGAAAGCTGTCCTCTTGTCATCTATTTTGTGTTGCCTCAGAGATATCAGCAACAAAGTCATCAGCAAATAATTACTGGGCAGCTTCCCCACGAAGAGCATCAGACTGGGGCTGGAAGGGCCAAGAAGAAGGTCAGATGTAAGAATGTATAAGAAAGGCTCCACAGACCATTATTGTAGCTGCCCAGAGCTCTTCAGATTTCAATATATTATCTTAAGAGCTAGAAAGTTTTGGAGAGACCAGCTTTCTCTCTGCTCTCTCAGTTGAAGAAGTTCAGACCCTTCACTTCCCAGGCACTAGGGCTCCAGCCTGGTGGATCTGAGCTCAGGCAGGGAACGGTGACTGTTTTCAATTTCTTTCAGCTGTAATGGAGGCAAAGGACATCTACACACACCTGATGCCGCTCTACCGCCACCTGGAAACACTAGAGAGCATGGAGTTTCCAGAGGTGAAGCCACGGCTCCGACCTTTGCTCCACGTGGTCTGTCTGATCTGGGCCACGTGCAAGTCCTACTGCTCCCCAGGGCGGCTCACTGTGCTGCTGCAGGAGATCTGCAACCTTCTCATCCAGCAGGTTAGTCACCCCAGGATTCCCAGTGACCTCCCCCTGGGGGCTGGTTGGCATCAAGTCACAGAGAAGAGTCAAGTGTGCATTTTTTAGGGCAGGGAACTAATTATGGTCCACAGGGTTCTCCCACTTGAATTGTTTTACTAGTCAAGCCAGTAACATTTCCAGTAGTGATGCATTATACAGTCTTCCTTTCCCCTCTGCCCCAAACCCAGGTTCTGATGAAGGGTCAGGGTGGTGAATTTCAACCTCCTTAAGGATCTGCACCCACAGCCTGTTATTCAGTGAGCAGTGAAGCCTAACCGTCAGGAATGCTGCCTCTGGAACCAGACATCTCTTTGCCAAATCCTGCGTCACCACTTGTTAGCTGCGTGTCCCTGGTCCAGCTGCTTATCTTCTGTGTGTCTCACTTTCCTTCCTTGTGCAGTGGGAAAAAGAGGGGGCCTGTTGCAGAGGGGGGCAGGGTGCTTGTAAGGCTCTGATGTAATCACACATGGCAAGGCTCAGTGCACCCTGCACACACCACCAACTCAGTGCCTGTGAGCTACGGAAATGCGGTCTCTGGGTTCACATGCTTTATGCTCCTCCTTCCTAGGGACTCTGGTAGCACCAACCAGGGCAGTGTAAACCTCCAGGAGTGTGTCTGAACAGAACTGGAGATCTTAAGGAGGCTTAGGTGGTCTTCCCCCGAGATTGGCTTCTTTTTTATCTAAGGAACTGGGACCCTGACAAAGCAATGAGCAAGTTTAAAGAGGAGCTCATAAGAGGAGCTCATTATAACGTAACACCTATGGAGCACATTGCAGGATCCAAATTGCAGTGACATTCATGACCCTGGCCATTTTCAGATGAACCCTATAAGGCAGGCCGGGAGAGCCTTATTAAATTACTATTACTGTTTAAAGATGTGGACTAAGGCTCCAGGAGGTCAACAAAGTCGCCAAAGGTCACTCGGCCCATGACTGGAAGCCCAGTTGCTTGATCTGTAGACCAGCACTTCCACCACTCCATGTTTGTCAGCTAGGACTCTCTTGGTTGAAAGGGCACGAGAACCCAATCAAGAAAGATAATTTATTGGTTCATGTACCTCAAAGTCCAAGACTGGTTTTACCCCTGGCCTACCATGGCCTTAGATGATGCCATCAGGATCCCGTTTTTTTGTCCCTCCCTGTGGTGAAGATGGCTATCTAACAACTTCAGCTCCACAGCTTTTCAGGTTAAGTCTCTTAGAGACAGGGAAATATAGTAATTATGGTTCAAAGAATTCTTGTACTCAAATTATTTTACTATTGAAAGTCAGTAAGAACACCTGGGAAAGAATACCTGCTCCAGTCCCAGCTGGCCCAACAAAAGACTCTTGGTGTTTTCTTGTCTCTGATTGGTCACTTGCCCTAAGTCAATCACTGACTATTTGGCTTGAACCCAGGTCCCAATCCACCTGCGGAACTGAGGATGGAGTCACCTGTTTCTTATATTATACTTCTAAAAATATTACTCAGGCAATTTTTCAGTTCAGGGCTGGAGTTGGCAAAGATGTGGAGTGTCCAGCACTTGCAACCAGGCTTAGTGACACTAATGTGTTTGCATTCCAGGCCTCTGATTATCTCAGCCCAGAGGACCTCCTGAAAAGTGAGGTCGAAGAAAGTCAGAGAAAACTGCAAGTGGTCATGGATACCTTGAACTTCTTCAAGCAGGTGTTTCAGGACAGAAGGGAGAATCTGCACACTTACTTCAAAGAGAACCAGGAAGTCAGGGAGTGGGATTTCCAATCTTCTTTGGTCTTTGTGCGACTGGACAGCTTCCTGAGACGACTGCACATGGTGGAGGTGAGTGTGCTCATTCCCCCCGGGCTCCCAGCCCCCTGCGGGAGTAAGCAATCCAGGGATCCAAGAAGCGAATAGGAAAATGACCAGCACCATGTGGTGGCCAACCGTCCTTTGGTTGGAAGAACCCACAGGAAGATTCAGTAAGTGTTTGGATTGATCATCATGTAATGGTGGTTCTATTAGAAGTTTTAGAAAGTCTGATTATAGATTCATTTAGGAAGAAGGCCCAAGAAATCAGACAACAAATTCAGTTGGTTTTCAAATTGCCTATAATCTTCAATCTTTGTTTCAAATAACCTTCTGCTAAGAAGTTCAATGTGCAAAATTCAAGTGAGCTGATCTGGATGCATCTGGCCATCCCCACAAAGCCACTGCTTTGAACTTACCCTTCTCCGCTACGAAACTAGTGAATTCCAGTACAAGAGAAATGGGACTTTTGCTCAAAGTTGTGTCTCTCCCCAGTTATTTAAAAGTTAATGTGAATATTAGTTTAAGGACCAGGTGAGGAGGCATGAAGCTTTTTCTTTTTATAGTTTTTAACCTCAGAATTTAATGTGGTTAACAGGTGTTTTAAGACTTTACAGCTCAATACTTGCTGATTGAATGTTGAGGGAAGGACAGTGGACATAATAAAATGAATACATACTTATTCTAAAATTTCTTTAGGAAATTAGAGGTCAAGTTCAAGATTAGGACCATGGCCAAGAAAGACTGAGAAAGCATACGTTTCTAGCTATGATCAGCAGACATTGGGCTGGTGAGGGGGAGTTGTTGGGAAGAGGCTGGGATGAGTGGCATAAACCATGGGATTATGAAGACAAGAGTATGAGATTGATCTGTTCATTTCCATTCCCAAATATTGATTCAACATGGCCATTCACTGGACCATGAGCAGCTGCCAGGGATACAGTGGTGACCGAAGCATGGATTTACCTATAAGAAGCTCTTGGGCCAGCAACCATAGCACAGGATAGGATAACCCAATGGTGGGTGTCCAAGGATGGAAAGACAGAGAACCAGGAAACTTCAGTGGGCTGTATTAAATGCCATGGTATGAGCAAAACTGGTGTGTTATTGGGAGCAAGAAAGGAGAATCCCTAATCCAGTGGGGCTCTGAGAAAGTGGAAATCAATTTTGAAAGTAGACTAGAAATTTGCTGGGGAAAGAAGATGAAGAAGAGCGCATAGAGGCAGAGAAAATGTATAAATGAGAAATCCGGAAGCTAGATCTTAGGAAAGGCACACCTTAAATCCTGCATCGGGATCGTGGAGAATATAAATAATTGATTGCTGGCTTTATCCTAAATGCCCCATTTACCCCACAAGCATTTCCAGAGCAGCTTTTGATGCACAGCGTCTCCTTCCCTCCCCCTCCTCTGTATTCCTCTCACCTCCCACACCGGTCCCCTCCCTGTTGTTAGGCTGGGGTGACAGACCTTCAGCTCCAACCTGCCTGAGGCCTGGCGGACCAGGTGAAGGGCCCGCCTTTACCGTAGTAGCCTTGCAGGCTCTGCAGCCCTGCGGAGGCCCTGGGAGTAAAAGCCGAGCACAGCTCAGAAGTGACTGTGGGAGGGACCCCCGCCCTGTGCACACATGCTCCTGATGCGACTCTGCATATAGACAGCTATTCTAACTCTGCGGCGCCTAACCTGCAGGGTATGTTCAGTAAATACACAAGCCAGGGCCACCAGTCTCCCGGGAGTCATTACCCTCACAGTAGTCGGCTCTCAGGCTGCTTTTCCTTTCTGAATCAAGAGCGCAGACGCATGAATAGCATTTGTCCCTGTTTAATGAGAGGATGGCTTGAATGTCACCACACTCTCAGTCTTCCTGCTTCGCCTGGCCTTAACTTTTCTGCCCTGTGCTCCCGTTTACTTATTTACTCTGAGGTCAAACTCTACTATTTCTTTTCTTTACTGCTTTTCCCTATTCAATTCTTGTTCATCTTCCTTCTCTTCCTACTTGTCTCCCATCCCTTCTCTGTTTTCCAAGCCCCCCTCTTTTTTGTTTCCCTTAGCTCTTTGTTCACCCTGAATTTCCATCATTTTCCTTTTTCCTGTGGCTGCTTCTGTCACCTGTCCTAGTATTTCCATCCCTCTTTCATTTTTCAGCTTCAAATCATTTGCTCCGCCTCATCCCCTTGACCTCTAGCTCCCCCACCCCTTCCTACTGAGCTCAGTGCAGCGGGGACACGGGACTATCGATCGTGCGCAACAGATTCCATGTAGCCCTTTCGTTAACATTCTGTGGATCTCTGTGATCGATGCCTGTTTAAATGGGATTAACCTGCTTCTCTTCAGCAAGAATTAGCACGAACCTAGGCTTCCTCACCTTGCTATTCTAATACAGTATGTGACCGCTGAGACGCGGGGAGCTGCAATTAATAAACACACGAAGCTAAGTTAATAAAATGACGTCAGTGTGTCTGCCCTTCTCCACGCTCATGTTCAGAGTCGGCTGTGGAGGGCTGGTTTGTAACCTCCATCGTCCACGTGCATTTCCCCCCCCCCTGGTTTGTGTTGCTTTTTTCCACACAAGAAAGTTTCAGTGTGCCGGTTGACTTGTCCCCTCGGGGGGTCTGTTAAAACGAAGGTGGGGCGCGCAGGTGGGGGCTGCACAGTGCATGGCTGAGCAGCTTTCAGCAGGTCTGCAGCATGTGGGGTGGCTGCCTTCTCAGGAGGCTGCCGTCCTCCTCCTCACCACAGTGACCCAGCCCCTCTCTTAGAGAGCTTAGCCTGAGGAGGGAGAGGAAGAAGAACAGAAAAATAAAAAACTAACATGTTTCAAGAGCCTGTGTCAAGCCAGGGCGAGCACCCTTGCAGGGGGCCCAAGAGCAAGGCATGAGCACCCTCACTGTAGCCAGTGGGCGCCCCTAAGCCCGGCACATCAGCCCCCTTGCCTGTCCTCAAAGGGGCCAGGCAGCCTGGCTGGGATTTATGCCCGGGGCCGGATGGCTCCAAGTATCATCTTTTTATCAAGCTTGTATGTCTCCCAGGCGGTTCTAGAAGTCTGCCTCCCCTTCCCTCCTTCCCTCCCTCCATTTTGAGGGCCCCAAAGTGGTTCTGTGGTTTTATTCTGCCTTATACACTCTATTCTGCCTTTGCACAGTCTGTTTTACAACATGATTTCTAGGTCATTTTTCTAAATAAGTCATTTGGGTAAAACTGTAATTCGCATTCCACGAAAGGGGTATATTTGACTTTACAACTTACTAAGCAAATCCCAAAAGTGCATAAAATCTTTCCAATTTGAACAGTCAAAAATCGAAGGGGAAAAGAGCCTTTCAGCTACATCTTATTCCTTCCCTCAGTCTGTCTTCCCACTGGATGCTCCAGCTCACACACCATACACCATACACATGTAGTACACACACCAAACACACCACACCACACACTGTACATACATAATGCACACACAACACTGATATGCACCATGCATGTACACACTGTACAAACAATGTGCACATGGCACACACCACACACCACACATACATACACACACTGTACACATACTGCACATACCACACCACACACACTGTACATACACACACTGCACTCACAACACAGATCCACACCACACATATACACTGTACACATTATAATACACTGCACACACGTACATACACTGCATGTACATCACTTACACATCACACACTACATCTACACACTGTACTCACACAGCACATGTACACACAGTACATACACATCATAGATGCACACAGTACAGACACCTCACACACACACTGTACACACATACAACATACACCACACCTACATACAGAGTACACACATAGTACAGACATACCTCACAAACACCGCACATACAACACACACCCATCACAAAACACATACACATCGCACATAAAACATTCATACATATCCTCCCACACCCCAAACAAACCACGCACACACCCCCACGTGTATACCCCACACCACACATGCATACACACACCAGACAGTTCATTTTTGTGCTGTCACATCGTAGATGCTGCAGATCCCCTGTTGACATTTTGGCCTGCAGACTGCCCCCCAAACAATGCAGTAAGTAAGCAGCGTGGAGAGAGCCCTCCTTGCTTTCGTTATAAATTTCGTAAAGCTGTGAGTCACTGGAGGCAGAATGCCTTCCTGCTGAGGCTGTATGCGAGGTGATTAGCAGGGAGCAGGCAATAAGCTGACCTAACACAGCCGTCCCCGAGCTCCTCCTGCCGCCTCCAGCTTTGCTGCTGCTCCTTTCATCCTGGCCTAATTGGGCCGGCTCTCCTTTCAGCCCTTCTGAGCCTGTGGCCATGCAGCAGACCATTAGCTCCGTAAGGTCGGCCACTGTCCTCAGGTAAAGAAACGGTATTTTGCCCAGTAACCTTTTGAGATTTTCATCTGTGGATGTCTGCTTTGTGCTCTTCCTTAATGAATTCGGAAGACATTTAAGATAGACGGCACGACCTCCCCTTCAAGTACGGGCTTGTGTTTGTGGGCCTGGCCATTATCCCCGTCAGCTGCCTGGGACTCCGCGCTCTCTGCGGTAACTGGAAAGGGGCACCTGTACCTGGGCCATTACGGGTCTCTTACCCACCAACCTGACCTATGGACGTCAGGGTGATGATAATTGATTACAGCTGCTGCCCGTTAGTCACGCCCCATCAAGGCCGGTTCCTCATCCACAGGAAGTCAGGTATTAGCAAACTCATTTGCAGATTAGGGAAGTGAGGCTGCGAAGAGTTGTGTCTTGCTTTAAGCTACATAGCTAGTAAATGACAGGCCAGGGTTGTATAACCCAGGGTTTCTGGCCCCATCCCAGGCTTTGCCCACAGTGCTGCATATCCTGCCCTCCCAGTTGACACTTTCAGCCCGTCTATGACATAATGAATTTCACGTGCTTACAACTATGATGAATAAAAATGGGTATTTAAAAATATCACTTAAACCTCTTATTGATTTAAATTGCCTTTTGTCTGTTTTGTGGGACTTTTAAATAAATGCTGAAAAGAGCTACATAAGGAGTCAAACATATTGTCACAGTCACTTTGATAAATCTGTTTCTGTTTCTGTAATTGCAAAACGATTTCCTGCCAGATCCAGGAATTTTCTCTGCAATACTTCTAAAATCCACCCAGAGATGGAAAGCTCACTACCTCTCTCTGCAGCCCATGCTGTAGTTGGACATTTCTAAGCATTAGATGGTTTTGTTTTATAAAGTGGAACCACATGAAATTGCCATTTTTAGGTAGGTCAAATATTAGAAATTTTATAAGTTCAGTGTACAAGATGAGGCCAAATCTGTTCTGTTTGCTCATTTGTCTTCACTCTGCTCTCAGAATGGGGCCATGCAAGGTTCTGCATTGCACTTGACTGAGGCCCTTCAAACACTTAGACACAGTTCAGCCTTGCTTTTTGATTCTCTTTTCTTATCTAATTTTCTCAATTGCTCCTGAGCCCATATTTTTTAGATTTTCTACCATCCTGTCACCTTCCCCTGGAGGTCCTGTAGATAAGTCAAAGGCCAAAGATCGTATATTCATTCATGTAACAAATATTTCTCAACATCGGAGCCTTTTCCAGGCACTGAAGATACAGTAGTACGTCTGGGGCATTTACAACCTACTGAGAAAGATGGGCAGGAAATTAAAAATAATATAATGCCAAGTAGTATATTATAATTCCAGAGGGTGATAACAGCTCTGAAGAAAGCTTATGAAGGGTGAAGGGAGAGAGAGTGCGGGGGAATGATGGAGTGGAAATTTGGGGCCTTTTAATACAAGAAGTAAGAATAGGTCTAAGACTTTGAACTGAACCCCAAATAAATGTGTTGCCCATCATGTGTTTGTTAAATTAAATAAAGCAATGTATATATCCATTGTTTTTGGTGACCAGAGTTTTTCCAAAAAATTGAATGATTAAATAAATATTTACCTAATGCCTATGATTTACCTGTTAGATTGGAGATGAAACAACCTTGTGATCACCCATGCCATGCTTCAAGTATTCTTGAGAAATAAAATAATGTAACAAAATGATAATCTAGTTTTCTGATGCAATCAAACATATCAAAATGCAGCAGTCTTTTAAAATGGTTAGAGAGTATTTCATAAAATTGAAATTGACATCCACAGAATTATGAAAAATAGGTACCCAGGTGACATTCCACAGCACAAATACAGTGCTACTATAACATTATTGCACTAAGCACTTTTTGAATGATTTGAATTACTATTTAAGTCAAATTCATTTAAGTCTAATTCATTCTGTTTTCCTGCCAGTTATAAAGTTGAAGGTGTTTCAAAATATAGACCACTCCATTTCCCACCACTGGTGGCAAGAATCCCTGCTTCAGGTTTATGTCTTTCTTTCCTTGGTTGGTTCTTTCCTCTTCTTTCCTCTCCCTCTTCAAACAGCCATGCCTGAACACAGGTGAGCAGAAAAGGTCTGTTAGATGCCTGCCCAAGGCTGCACAGGTGCCTTCCTGGCAACGGGGAGGAAGTCAGACTTCTTACCGCTTCCCAATGCCTCTGTTTGTGCTGCTGGCTTTGAGTCCCAGCAAGAGAAAGGAGTCAGGCAGCCTTCTGCTCGTCTGATGGGTCAACCCGGAGTGGTGGCCGTTGACAGAGGGAGTTTCCCAGAGTGGAACCAGGACCTGCTGGGTTTTCAGCATCATGACATTGTATTTCCTCTTCTTGCCTCTCAAACTTCCTCAGGGTAGAACACCCCTGCCCAGGGATCCACACCAAATGTTTGCCAAAGTCACACAAAGGTACCGCTCCCTTTTTCCTATTGAAGAGCCATGCCCGTAGATGGGAGGTTGTAATGGGAAGAACATCTTGGTTTGGAGCTTTCGTGATTTCAGACCAGTTTTCGTGAGAGAGAAATAGTACAACCTGTCATCTTAGTTGTGTTCTGGAGGCTCCTGTCCTATCAGAGGTGACACAGATCCCATGGACTTGGGAAGGGCTCCTCCCCAAGGCTCTGGGTTGCATTGTCCACCTGCCACTTAATTCGGAGCACAGCTGGGACACTGCCATACCAACAACAGTGACAATAATATGCACTTACTGTGTATTTACTGTGTGCTGGGCACTGGCCTAAATCCTAAGCCTGCATTGACTTATTTACCTCTCCATGTTATTTACCTCTTACTGTTACTATCCTGTTACAGATGAACAAACCCAACACAGAGACGTCAAGTAATTGCCCACTGTCACCCAGCTGGCTGCATGGTGTACTCTGTCGCATATGCAGGAGAACTCTGCAGATTTATTTTCTTGGCAGTAGTTGCTGAGACTGTTGGTGTCACCCTCTGGGCTTGTCCTCAGGATGGTTTGGAGGACCTGCTTTCCTGTGAACATCCCCTGCGATCGCTGTCATTCTAGAACCAGATAACATGGTCCATTTGAAATGCTTTTTTTTTTTAATTGGTAGTAAAACCACTAATCATGTAAAAATGTTATTATTATTATTATTATTATTATTATATTTTATTATTTATTAGAAGACACAGAAAGGCTGAAGCATAAATTGGATCTTCTGTGTGTGTGTGAATTTTATTTATCTGTACTTTCTCTTTGCTTTGTTATCATGTTCAACCAAGAGTTATTTATACCAGCCCAATCTAATAATAAGGTTACAACACAAATCAGCCTTCACATTTCCTAAGCAACCACCCCCTACCCCCCATACCCGTGTGATTTCCAGCCCTTTTCATACTCATTTGAGCATTATCTGCTGTTGTTATCATCATCATTGTCATCATCTTAACTCTTTAGTGACTTGTCCCTATAGGATCTTCTGAAGACAACCTTGGATTTTCACAAACTGGAAAAGCTGGAGTTCAGTGGCCTCAGAGGGAACATCCTGAGTCAGCAGGTCCAGCAAATGTGTGACGAATTTCAAGAGCTGTGCAGAGCCTTCTCAGAGTCCTCCTATGACTGCCTGGACCCTGAGAGCACGGTAGGGCTCGGGGAGGCTACCTCACAAGTTCTGTCTCTTTCTCAGATGCGTCTCGCCCATGGGGTCCAGGGATTTACTTGCGTTTTCCCTGTTTCCTTTGACTTTGTGGTCTCAGTGGTTTTATGAAGGGAAGCTCATTCCTAATTATTCTTTGTGTCAGGAGAAAGATCAGGGAGGGCTTATTTAACTGCTCACTGCTCCAGACTGGACTGATGATATCCAGGGTTTCAGAGATGCTAGGATAGATATGGGATGATGCCATGTGGAGGCTGTGACCACACTGCAGCGTCCAAAGCTTTAAGCTTTGAGCATCAACTGCTACATGAAGACCAGGCACACCTGGGCAGAACTTTATTAATGCCTTGGGGTGAGGTGGGGGATAAGTGAAGCAGTAGCCTAGTGTTTCTGATCTGACTCTGGTTTCCAGGGGAGCAGTCAGGGGTGAGGGAAAGGCCAGAGATGTACAAGGTCTGTCCATAAAAAGTCCAGCCATTGTTAATATAATGAGAAAGGTTTGAGTAAAATCGATGTATCCTGGTAGCCAAGGAGAGTGAATTGGAATGTGCATGTGTGAACAATGACGACTTCACTGTACTAGTCAGTGGGGGCGATAGACACCATTGAGTGAGCATGGGTACTGTGAGGCCACTGCATTTAAAATGACTGAGTGAACAGAGCAATGAACATGCATCAAATTTTACGTTAAGCTTGAACATTCCTCCATGGAAACTATTGGGATGATTCAGAAGGCCGCAGCTGTGGGCACCTGGTGATTGGCAGCTTCATCACAACAACGCACCCACTCATGCATCACATCTTGTGCAGAGTTTTTTGGTAAAAGATCAAATCTCCCAGGTGACTTAGCCCCCCTACAGCCCAGACTTGGTGCCCTGCAACTTCTGGCTTTTCCCAAAACTAAAATCACCTTTGAAAGGAAAGAGATTTCAGACTGATGATAAGATTCAGGAAAATATGATGGGGCAGCTGATGGCGATTGGGAGAACTGTGTGAGGTCCCAAGGTGCCTACGTTGAAGGGGACTGAGGCATCATTGTCCTATGTACAATGTTTCTTGTATCTTGTATCTTCTTCAGTAAATGTCTCTATTTTTCATATTACATGGTTGGATACCTTCTGGACAGACCTTATCTTTTTCATGTTTGGAACATAAGAGCTCATGTCTTACCAATATCCGAGGAAAGCTGAGATCTGTGTGTAAAAGCCCACAGGAGACAAAAAAGAAGGAAAAGGGCCAGACAGAAATACAGAATAGAGTTCTCTGAGAAAGAAATGGCTAATTATTGGAGAAGGAATTCTAAGAGTAGATGAGGGAAAAGGAGAAAGAAATTAGAGCAGAAATCTTCTCTGAGCACCTTAAGATGTCTGGGGAGATCTTAGCAGACCCGGGGAGATAATGCTTCTAAACATTAGACAAAAAGAGGGAGGATAAAAGGTGTAATACAAAGCAATCATTATTATTACTATTTTAACTTTTTGAGTTGTCTCTGTAGGATCTTCTGAAGACAACCATGTACTTTCTAAAATGAAACAAATAAATGAAACAAATGATAAAACAATTCTATGCACACAGAAACATACTATAATGTTAATGTGGTTGGGTTTGGAAAATAGAATTATACTATGTTTTTTTATTTTGTATTTTTGTAGGAATATGAATACTATTGTAAAACAATAATAACAAATAAAAATAATTCCAAAAATTAGGGATTTGAGTTAACAAGTTTCTCTGTAAGTTGCTACATTTTAAGAGGAGAATGCCCTTTGGGTTGCCAGATAAAAATATAATAATTGTGACATATACTAAAAATAAATTCATTATCTGAAGTTTAAATTTAAATGTATAATCATATATTTTTATTTGCTAAATTTGGCAATCTTAGGAACAATGACTAGCTGTTGTCTTAACCAGTTAAAGTGTAATTAGATGTAGTGTATATTAGTTTAATTAGCTTACCTTCTTCCTAATGGCTAGATAGTTTGGTTACACTGAAAAAAATAAGATTTAGGCTTGGGAGAGGAAGGAAAACAGAGATGTGATGGAATAGCCCCATTGCTGGGGTTGCTGCTGTGGAGGTGGCTTTTGGAGAGGGCATGAGCTGGTACTGAGGGTGATAGAGAAAGGACCTCAGAGAGTGGAAGGGGGGCACAGAGATAGAATAAAAGAATGCCAACCTCATAGATTGACTCACTCTATCATTTTTTCTAGGGAAAAAATGCTGCAATAGTGGGGTATCCATCCACATGGATAAAATCTAAGTCATGCCAAGGTGAATTTTGGAAAATGAAAATAAATCCTTGGTATAACTGATTCAAGTGCAAAGATTAGTAGTAAAGAGTATAGGGGCACTGGCTTTTGCAAAATTATGTTTTTCTATGTGTATCTTATGTCTCCTCAGGAATTTGAAAATGATGTTTCTAAATTTAACCAAAGAGTAGAAGATCTTGACCAAAGACTGGGGACTATCTTAACTCAAGCCTTTGATGATGCATCTGATTTGGAGCATGCCTTTAAGGTCTGTACAAATAGAGTGGAAACCACCCCTGTGCTCAATTCTACCCCCACCCTCATTAGAGGAGGGTGATGATACTCTTCCAATTGTTTTGTTCTTGCAGATATTAATTGTTCTTATTAGTCTAATAGAGATGTATTGTGAGTGTCCTAGGGCAAGAGAGTGTGCAGAATTTGGCTTCTCAGCCAAATTTGGTTTGTTCCTACTGCTTTTCTGAAAACACGATGAAGTAAAAATACTTTTCAAAAGAGTTCCTTCTGAAATGCTTACCTTGGGTCTTATTAGTGGAGTACCCATTAAAAGTAAAGATGTCTACTGTGGTCACCATTCTGAATCCATGGTTCTGTAATACCATGGCTATTTAACCACTGCTGTCATGTTGGTTCAAGCTGAGGCAAACCACTTACCATGTAATTGCTTATAGCATTCAAGTGCTATGGACTAGAATAAAAAGACTTGTGCCCTTGCTTTGTACTGCCCAGATCAGATGGTACAAGAATATGGAGAAGGCTTAAGATGATGAATATCTACAAGGCTTCACAACTGAGAATTCTGAGTTGTGAGACATGAAGACATGGTAGAACATGATAGATCTTCTATAATCTATGAAGAGACTTAATTTGTAAAGCCTTAAGGATTAGAACCAGAATTGGTCAGTGGAAATTACAAGGAGGCAGATTTTGGCTCAATAGAGGAAAGAGAGTTTTGTCAAAGATGTTGAAAGAAAGAATGGACTTTCTTGAGAAGTATATAAGTTTCCAGTCACTAAAAACGCCCAAACATAGACTGGAATCTATGTTCTTCTAGAAAATTGGGTAACCCAAATTGCCAGGCTTCCTTAGCCATTGAATACATTGACCTCTAATAAATACCTGGCATTCCATAACTTGCACAGGAAGACTATTGTTTTCTCTCTCTTAGCATTTGAACTGATTTCAGAAATTAGTTCAAGAATAAGTTCTCTCTGAAACTTTTTTCTTGCTCTTACTCTCAAATTTTAGCCTTCCAAATTGTCCTCAACCTCTAGCCTACTTATTTTTTTCTTTTCTATTTTCACCCTCATTCTCTGTTTTAGGTCTTTTTTAAAAATTGCTTTTCTATTACAGTTGTCCCACTTTTCCCCCCATTCCTTCCCCCCACTCCGCCCACCCCTTCTCCCACAGTCAATCTCCACCCCATTGTCCATGTGCATGGGTCATTTATACTAGTTTCTTGACTAGACCCTTCCCCTTCTTACCTCCCTTCTATCCCTCCCCCCTTTCCCTTGCCACTGTTAGTCTGTTCCTTGTTTACATGCCTCTGGTTCAATTTTGCTCATTTGTTTCTGTTGTTCATGAGTTTCCTGTATTAGGTGATATCATATGGTACTTGTTTTTCATTGCCTGGCTTACTTCGCTAAGCATAATTCTTTCTAGTTCCATCCATGGTGTCACAAATGGCAGGAGTTCCTTCTTTCTTTCTGCTGCATAGTATTCCATTGTGTAGATGTACCACAGTTTTTTAACCCACTCATCTACAGATGGGCACTTAGGCTGATTCCAGAACTTGGCTATTGTAAATAGTGCTGCTATGAACATAAGGGTGCAGAGGTTCTTTTGAATTGGTGTTTCAGGATTCTTCGGGTATAATTCTAGCAATGGAAGTGCTAAATCAAAAGGCAGTTTCATTTTTAGTTTTTCTGAGGAAATTCCATACTGTTTTCCACAGTGGTGGCACCAGTCTGTATTCCCACCAACAGTACACCAGGGTTCCCGTTTCTCCGCATCCTCGCCAGCACTTGTTTGTTGATTTATTGATGATGGCCATTCTGACTGGTATGAGGTGGTATCTCATTGTGGTTTTTATTTGCATCACTCTGATGGCTAATGATGTTGAGCATTCTTTCATATGCCTATGGATACTCTGTATGTCCTCTTTGGAGAAATGTTTGTCCAGGTCCTTTGCCCATTTTTTAATTGGGCTGTCTTCTCGGTGTTGAGATGTGTAAGTTCTTTATATATTTTGGAGATCAATCCTTGTCTGAGATATCACTGGCAAATATGTTTTCCCATATGGTTGGTTCCCTTTGCATCTTGCTGATGTTTTCTTTTGCTGAGCAGAAACTCTTTAGTTTGTTGTAGTCCCATTTGTTTATTCTTTCCTTTATTTCCCTTGCCTTAGGAGATATATTGGTGAAAATATTGCTATGTAGGATACCTGAAATTTCCTGCCTGTGTTTTCCTCTAGGACTTTTATGGTATCATGGCTTACATTTAAGTCTTTCATCCATCTTGAGATTATTCTGGTGTGTGGTGTAAGTTGGTCTTCTAGTTTCATTTTTTTGCATTTCCCTGTCCAGTTCTCCCAGCACCATTTGTTGAAGAGGTTCTTCTCACTCCATTTTATGTTTCTTTCCCCTTTGTTAAATATTAGTTGGCCATATAGTTCTGGGTTTATTTCTGGGCTCTCTATTCTGTTCCATTGATCTGTATGTCTGTTCTTATGCCAGTACCAGACTGTTTTGATTATAGTGGCTTTGTAGTATAGTTTGGTATCAGGTATTGTGACTCCTCCTACTGTGTTTTTATGTCTCAAGATTGCTGTGGCTATTCGGGATCTTTTTTGGTTCCATATAAATTTTTAAAGTATTTGTTCTCAGTCTGTGGAATATGTCACTAGTATTTTAATAGCGATTGCATTGAATGTGTAAATTGCTTTGGGTAGTATGGATATTTTAATGACGTTGATTCTTCCCATCCATGAACATGGTATATGCTTCCATTTATTTTTTTCTTCTTTAATTTCTCTCTTCAGTGTTATGTAGTTTTCTAAGTACAGGTCTTTTATCTCTTTGGTTAAGTTTATTCCTAGGTACTTTATTTTTCTTGTTGCTATAGTAAGTGGGACCTTTTTTTTCCCTAGTTTCTATCTCTGATATTTTATTATTGTTGTACAGAAATGCCTTCAATTTCCAAATATTGACTTTGTACCCTGCTATTTTGCCAAATTCACTTATTATGTCAAGTAGTTTTTTAGTGAAGTCTATAGGGTTTTCTATGTACACTATCATGTCATCTGCAAATAATGACAGTTTTACTTCCTCTTTTCCAATTTGGATGCCTTTTATTTCTTTTTCTTGTCTGATTGCTGTGGCTAGAACTTCCAACACTATGTTGAAAAGGAGTGGAGAGAGTGGACAACCTTGTCTAGTTCCTGATCTCAGGGGGAATGCTTTTAGTTTTTGTCCATTGAGTATGATGTTGGCTTCAGGTTTCTCATATATGGCCTTTATTATGTTGAGTTATGCTCGCTCAGTTCACACTTTGCTGAGTGTTTTCATCATAAATGGGTGTTGTACTTTGTCACATACTTTTTCAGCATCTATTGATATAATCATGTGATTTTTATCTTTCATTTTTTTTATGTAGTGTATTACGTTTATTGATTTGCAAATATTAAACCATCGTTGCATCCCTGGGATGAATCCCACTTGATTTTGGTGTATGATCTTTTTAATGAGTTGCTGGATCCAGTTTGCCAATATTTTGTTGAGGATTTTAGCATCTATGTTCATCAGCAATATTGGCCTATAGTTTTCTTTCTTTGTTGTGTCTTGACCTGGTTTTGGAATTAGGGTAATATTGGCTTCATAGAAAGAGTTTGGGAGTCTTCCCTCTTCTTGGATTTTTTGGAATAGTTCGAGAAGGGTAGGCATTAGTTCTTCCCTAAATGTTTTATAAAATTCGCCCATGAAGCCACTCGGTCCAGGGCTTTTGTGTGCTGGGAGTTTTTTGATTACTGCTTCAATTTCACTAGTTGTTATCAGTCTATTCAGGCTTTCTGCTTCTTCTTGATTAAGTTTTGGAAGATTATATGTTTCCAGAAATTTGTCCATTTCACCTAGGTTGTCAAATTTCTAGCGATACAGTTGTTCATAGTAGTTTCTTACAATCCTTTGTATTTCTGTGGTATCAGTTGTGATTTCTCCTCTTTCATTTCTGATTTTACTTGGGTCCTCTCTCTTTCTTGATAAGCCTGGTTAAAGGCTTATTGATTTTGTTTATCTTTTCAAAGAACCAGCTTCTAGTTTTATTGATCTTTGAATTGTTTGTTTGGTCTCTATGTCACTTAATTCTTTTTGGATCTTGATGATTTCCAGTCTTCTGCTCACTCTGGGCTTTGTTTATTGTTGTTCCTCTAGCTCTTGTAGATGTAGGGTTAGTTTTTTAATTTGAGCTTTTTCTGTCCTTCATAGGTAGGCCTGTATTGCTATGAACTTTCCTCTCTGGACTGCTTTCCTGTGCCCAATAGGTTTGGGCTGTTATGTGTTCATTATCATTTGTTTCCAGAACGCTTTTTGATTTCTTTCTTGATGTTATTGTTAACCCATTCATTACTTAATATCATGTTATTCATTCTCCGTGAGTTTGAATGTTTTTGAGTCTTTTCTTTAAGGTTGATTTCCAGTTTCAAGGCATTGTGATCTGAGAAGATATTTGAAATAATTTCAATTTTCTTGAATTTGTTGAGGCTTGTTTTGCATCCTACCATGTGGTCTGTCTTTGAAAATGTTCCATGTGCACTTGAAAAGAGTGTATATTTTTGCTTCTTTGGGGTGAAAAGTTCTATATATATCAATTAAGTTTATTTGATTTAGAGTATTGTCAATTGCTTCAATATCCTTCTTGAAGTCCTTCAATATTTTCCTTATATATGTGGGTGCTCCTATGTTGGGTGTACATATATTTACAAGGGTTATATCTTCTTGATAGATTGTTCCCTTAAGTATTATGAAATGTCCTTCTTTGCCTCTTGTTATGGCCTTTGCTGTAAAATCTGTTTTGTCTGATATAAGTATTGCTACCCCCACTTTTTTTCATGTCCATTTGCTTGAAATATTTTTTTCATCCTGTCATTTTCAGCCTGTGTAGATCTTTTGTTCTGAGGTGGATCTCTTGTAGACAGCATGTATGTGGGTCATGCTTTCTAATCCATTCAGCTACTCTATGTCTTTTGATTGATGCATTTAATCCATTTACAGTTAAGGTTATTATTGACAGTTACTTATTCATTGTCATTTTCCCCCTTTGTACCTGTGTTCCTCTCTGTCTTCTCTGTTTCTTCGTCTTCTTAAAGCAGACCCTTTAGCATCTCTTGCAGTGCTGGTTTGGTGGAGATACATTCTTTTAGCCTTCTTTTGTCTGGGAAACTCCTTATTTCACCTTCCATTTTGAAGGAGAGCCTTGCTGGGTAGAGTAGTCTTGGTTGTAGGCCTTTGTTTTTCATTGCTTGGAATATTTTTTGCCATTCCCTTCTGGCTTGTAGTGTTTCTGCTGAGAAATCTGATGATAGCCTTATCAGAGCTCCCTTGTATGTTATTAGTTGTTTCTCAGCTTTTAGGATTCTCTCTTAGTCTTTGAATTTTGCCATTTTAATTTTGATGTGTCTTGGACTGGGCCTGTTTGGGTTCACCTTCATTGGGACCTTCTGTGCTTCCTGGATTTGCATGACTTTTTCTCTCATCAAGTTAGGGAAATTTTCTGTCATTACTTTTTCAAACAGGTTTTCTATCCCTTGCTCTTCTTCTTCTCCTTCTGGTATTCCTATGATATGGATATTTTTATGTTTCATGTTGTCCTGAAGCTGTCTTAAAACCTCTTCGTCCTTTTTCAGTCTTTTTACATTTTGTTGCACTGTCTGGGAATTTTTTCTATGTTGTCCTCCAGCTCGCTGATCTGATTTTCTGCTTCCTCTAGCCTACTTTGGATTCCTTCTACTTTGTTCTTCAATTCAGAAATTGTACTCTTCATTTCTTCCTGACTCTTATTGATAGCTTCTATGTCCTTTTTCATGCTAGTGTAATTCTCAGTAAGTTCCTTGTAGTTTCCCTGGAGTTCTTTGTAGATTTTTTGAGCTCACTGAGCTCATCGAGCTTCCCTGTAATCCATATCTTGAATTCCATGTGTGATAGTTTGCTTTCCTCTATTTCATTTAGCACTCTTTCTGGGGATTCCTTCTTTTCTTTTGATGGGAGGTTGTTTCTCTGTCTCCCCATTTTTGTGACTCTTTTTGTTTGTTTCTGCTTCTTAGATTAATCTGCACTTTCTGGATCTGCCCCTGGTGACATCACATCATGTCCCAGCCTGGGCCTAGGCAGCCTGTTGGAGACTACCAAGGATCTACTGCCTTTGTCTCCTTTAGTTGTTAATCTATTTAATTTGTGATCAGCCGTCAAGCTTAAGCACCAAGGATGGGGCAGATTAATTCCTGCTGGTGGGGCTTTTGCTTCCCCTCAGGCTGACGCCACTTGGAGGGGAATGGTCTACCCACAGTATGGGGAATGAGTCAGCACTGGGACCTGGTCAGCTGCTCCCTCAGTTCCCTCCTCAAAGCCACTGCCCCAAACTCTTTAAGCATGTCTAGTCCTCTCTTCCCTCCCTCTGCTGGAGCCCAGGGTAAGTGGGTGCCAATATATTTTCATACATGATTCCTTTAAGAACGCTTTGTCTCCAGGTGTTTCTTTCAGGCTAGGAAAAAAAAAAAAAATCCCTGCGGCTTTTAACTTTTTAAGGCTGGATGCTATCTTACTTTCAGCTCTGTTCCTGTAGGCTAGGAAGCCCAGCTTGGGGTTTAGACCCTGCCCTTATCAGGGGGAACCCCCAGCTGCTGAGCTGTTTCTCAGTCCCTTCAGCTGCCACCCGTGGGAGCCCAGCCAGCCCTTTCACATCTCTGCACTTCCTACCAGTCACATTGTGATGAAGTGGCCTTTTCTGTCTGTCTTTGGTCATAAGGCTTCTCTCAGGCTGTTGTTCAGTTGGTTATTCCAGATGAGTTCTCCACAATTAAGTTGTAATTCCAGGTTGGTCCTGAGAGGAGGTTAGTGTAGCTTCCACTTACTCCTCCTCCATCTTGGATCAAAAGTCATTTTTTTAAACGGCCTTTTAAATATTGATCATCTTAACCTTTCTGACAACTTTAAGTTTTCTCTATTTTATCCTTTATCCAGATTCTTATATCCCTCGAGGGTCCGATAGGTAATTTGGCAGATAGGAATCCTCCTCCTTTAGAAGCAAAGGAGAGATGGGGCAGACTATGAATATCCATTTATTAATAATTATTGATCCAGTTGCACATTAACAGTTGTTTGGCCTTCTTACATTGCTAGATATATGAAAGAAAAGCCAGGACACAAGATTTATGTAACCTTTGGAATATTGAATCTGTGACTTGTTCCTCTTCTTTCTCCACCTCTTCTGCAGCTGCTAGACATAGCAGGCACCCTCCTGGAAAGACCTCTGATAGCACAAGTTGCATCTGATAAGTACCTGGTGCTCATCCAAATGTTCAACCAAGAGCTGGATGCAGTGAGGATAATCTATGGTCAACGTGTCCAGGAGGAAGCAGAACTGGGTAGGCTGGTTGCCAGGGCTTTTGGATGGGGGGGTTCTGCTACTGGGAAGCCTGACTAAGGGTGGTACCACGCCACAGTGTGATGTCTTCGTTTCCATTGCAATTCGTAGATGCCTTGTCTTACCTGTTTGAAAGTCAAACACAAGTTCAATTCAGCTTTACAAACATTTCTTGAGTCTTTGCTACATGCAGGACATATTTTCGGGCAAGATATGCAGAGGCAGGTGAGGATAAGAGATAAACTAATTAATACTACAGGGTGGTTCTTCAAGGAACACACCACCAGGTAGGAACAGCATTACATGGCAGAATCTAAGTAGTCCCTGACTTGAGTTATAAAGAACTGTAATAAAACAAGAGGAGCTGTGGTTGGGATATCCCTGGAAGACTGGGGGGTTGACAGCCAGGGAGAAGAAGCCAAGACTTCCAAAGAAAAGACAAAGAATGTGTGCTAGGCACCAGTTGGACCTGCCTGTGGCCAAACAAAGTGTGTATAAGGAGATCAGGTCAGCAACGGAGTTTGGGACTAGACTGTGAAGTGCTTTGAGGGCCATTTTTATGGAATCTGGAATTCACTCATCAGGCAACAAGATATTTTCTGAGGTTTTTAAGTAACCAAATAGCAGGACCACCATGTCTAGAAACAGGTTTCATACTGAGGTCATTTAGAATTGCATTGACTTAGGAAGTCATTCCCAGAAAATCTCTTGGCCTCAACTTGATGTGGGACCATCCTCCTGGCATCTGGTCAGGTACAGAATTTGAAAACTCAGATACCTTACAAGGCCATGTCAGTTTTCTGTCGCTGCACAGCAGAGGGTCGCAGCCTTAGAGGCTTCCACGGCACCCATAGTCGAGCTCCCAGTCTGTATGGCAACAGCCCTGCTTGGGGCGCCTCGGTCCTCTGCTCAGTGTCATAGGGCTGCCAACAAGGCATCGGCTGGGCTGAGTCCTCATCTGGAGGCTCTGAGGGGAAAATTTACTTCTGGGCTCATTTTTGTTGATAGAATCCAGTCCCTTGTGACTTGTGACGATAGGACTGGTCTCCATTTCCTGCTGACTGTCAGCTGAGGGCCCCTCCCACTACCTGCCCTGCGGGAAGGCTACGGAGCTGCGTCCACCAGCCAGCCAGTGATAGCGCACTGAGTCCTTCTCCTACTTCAAATCCCTGGCTTCCCCTTCTGCCCCTAACCCAAAAAATTGCTTTGCTTTTAAACGGCTCACCTGGTTAAGTCTGCCCCACCCAGGAGTATATTCTTGTTCCACGAAGCACAACATCATCACAGGAGTAATATACTATCGCATCGCAGCTTCCCCCACACTTACAGAGGAGGGGGTATGCGAGGCGGGGGGTCCTTCCGCATTATCTCAGAATTGTGTGCTGCAGGTGGGGCTGAGCGGAGCCCTCGGGAAGCAGTGGAGTCCCTGACAGATTAAAGGAAGAGACCACCACTCAGCTCTAGCTGCTGCTTAGAAGAGGTGGCTGATTTTCACCAGATCTTCTAATTTTACCAAGCAAGCTGGAAACTGAGTTTTTAAAAATAAAATATCATAATTGTGAGATCCAGACAACTCATTAGAAGCAAACAAAAGTGAGACTATCCAGTCTTTGCTAACTCTGGTCAAGCACTTTGTAACCTACATGGCCTGTCTCATTCATAAGCTTATGGAATTCTCACATAAACCATTTTACAGATTGAAAAAAACTGAGGCCCAGAGAAATTAAATTGTCTATTAAGGCAAAGTTTCTCCACCCTGACTGTAAAATTGGAACCCTCTCAAGAGCTTTTACAAAATACAAGCGATGGCGCCCCACCCAGACCACTTAAATGGGGGTGGAGAGGACAGGGCCCAGGCATCAGCATTTTTAGAGGACACCCCCCACTCCCAAGGGGCTTGGATGTGCAGCCAGGTTGAAAATCACTGACCTGAAGTCAGAAAGCCAGTGAGTGGCAGAACTGGGCTGGGACTTGTTTCATGTTCTCCCCACAGTCACCCTTCCTCATTCCTTAGTGGAACACAGAGGTCTCCCAGGAACTCCCCATCCCAGGGTGAGCGAGGGTGACTTTAGCGTGTGGAGGCAGATGAGGCAACAGTGGACCAGCGGGGCAGGGTGGGCATCCTGGGCAGCGTGCGGCTGGGTGCCTAGGACCTCACTTCATTCAGCCTGGCTGTGCTGTGCCCCCAGGGTTCTCCTCAGGGCACAAGAACATGCCCTCTGTGGCCGGGGGTCTTCGCTGGGCTCAGGAGCTGCGGCAGCGCATCCAGGGTCCCTTCACCAACTTCGGGCGTGTCGCACATCCGTGAGTACCTTATTCCTGAAAGGCTCATTTGTTTTCAGCTTCTGCCCCGGCTCTGGATTTTGACTGTTGTAGAAATGCAACTCACTTAACAAAGACATGAAAATCATCCTTATTTCTTTCCACTTTTGACAACTGACCAGAGCCTTAGTCTATCTGGGCTGCAATTACAGGATACCATAGACGAGATGGCTCACAACCATTAGAGTTTATTTCTCACAGTTCTGGAGGCTGGAAAGTCCAAGATCAAGGTGCCGGGGGATTCAGTGTCTAGTGAGAGCCCACTCTTGGGTTCTTAGACAGCTGTCTCCTCACTGTGTCCTCCTGTGACAGTGACAGAAGGAGCAAGGGAGCTCTGTGGAGTCTCTTCTTACAAGGACACTAATCCTATTCATGAGGGCTCCACCCTCATGACGCAATCACCCCAAGGGCCCCACGTCCTAATGCCACTGCACTGGGGAGTTAGGCTTCAGCATAGGAATTTGGGGGAGGGAGTACAAACATTTGGTCCGTAACAACCAGATACCTATTGAGATGATTACTGGGCCCCTTGGTGGTAAATGAGGCTCGATAGACACAAGGCTGACGCCTTTTGCTCCAGGAGATTCATTTCCAGAGGAAAATGAGCCCGAGTTTTCAAGCTCTGTGGAGCTCTTCCATGTGTGTCCCTCGGATACACTGTCTCTTTGTTACTGAGGCCACTGAAAAAGTTTGGAGCCTGGTGCTTCCTAAAGCGTGGTGCTAGGACCTCATGCACTACAGCGCCCTGGCTGCTTGTCAAAATTCAGGTTCCTGGCCTCGCCCCTCACCTACCCTTACCCACCGAGTCTGAATCTTGGGGCAGGGTGGTGCCTGTGGGTGTGCCTCCTCTTCCAGCCTCGTCCCCGGTGATTCTGAAGGTGACCAGGTTTGGAAGCCGCTGACCTACCTCCCAGCTGGTGCTGGAAGCTGAGCTAGTTAGAGGCATCTTGGCTGCTGGAAGTGAGAGAGAAGAGCTGCTCATGATACCAGGTTCAGGCCGCTGCCTGGGGAAGGGCCGTCCTTCACTGACCCCTCTTTCTGAGCTTGTTGAAAGCACTTGTCTTTGGCAAACACAGCAGAAACAAAGGAAGAGAAGTCTGGGCTTTGGCATTGGTCTTTTTCCAGCTATAAAGGGTCTTAGAGACCCTCTGGCCCAGGTGGTAAGACTGAATGCTTTCAGACATGAAAAGGTGCTCAACGTCACTAATCCTCAGGGAAAATCAAATCAAAACCAACTGAGAGATCACCTCTCACCTGCCAGGATGGCTGTCATCAAAAAGACAAGAGATAACACATGCTGACGAGGATGTGGAGGAAAGGTCCTGTCTGGTGCGCTGTTGGTGGGATTACAAATTGGTCCAGCCACTGAGGAAAACAGTGTGGGGTTTTTCAGAAAGTTAAAAATAAAGCTGCCATGTGATCTTAGCAATTCCACTTCTGGGTATTTATCTAAAGGAAATAAAATTATAATGTTGAAGAGATGTCTACACCCCCATGTTTATCACAGCATTTTTTACAACAGCCTAGACATGAAAACAATCTAAGTTGTTTATTGGTGAAGGAGTGGATAAACAAAGTGTGGTGTGTGTGTGTAAAATATTATTCAGCCATAAAGAAGAAGGACATCCTGCCATTTGCAACGTCGATGGACCTGGAGGGCACTATGCTAAGTGCAATAACTCAGAGAAAGACAAATACTGGGTAATCTCACTTATATGTGGGCTCTGACAAAATGACTCAGGAAAAAGATCATACCTGTGGTCACCTGGTTATCAGAGGCAAGAGTGGAGGGTAGGGAAATGGATGACGGTTTCAAAAGGTACGAACTTCTAGCTGTACGATGCACAGGTCCTGGGGGCGCAACACGCGTCGTGAGGGCTGTGGTTCAGAGGGTTGTATGGGATGTTTGAAAGTTGTTCAGTGAGTAGGTCCTAAAAGTTCCCGTCACAAGACTGAAAATATTTTTTTCTTTTTTGTGTGTGTTTATGTGAGATGACAGATGTTACCTAACCCAACAGCAATCCTCATTTCACAGTCTGTGTAAGTCATTGCGCTGTACACTTGAAACTTACACAGTGCTGTATGTCAACTGCATCTCAATAAAACGGGGAAAACATTTAAAAAGACTCAGCATTTTCAGAGGCAAGAAAGATGGTGCAAAACACCAGAATGGAGTCTAAAGGGCGCCTCCGTCCCAGCATCCATGTTGCCAAGCAGAAAGCGTTAGAAATCGACTGTTGGGGAGAAGTTGGAAATCTAGGTTTTTATGTGAAACACCCAACTCGGAATTAACAAATATTCCATTTTTCCCCAAACTCCTCACAGATCAAACACACATGCCTGTGGGTCAGGTCTGCTAGTGGGTGATGCCTGTGCAGCCTGTGCCCCAGTCTGAGCAAACTCTTTATTTTGCAGATGAAAAAAATTAAGGCAGATGAAGGGAGGTGACGTGGCTCAAGTCCTAGAGAGAGCCAAGGAAAGGCCTGGAAGTCTGCGTCTCAGAGCTCCCAGCCCAGGGATTCCTCAGCCACGGGAGATTTGGCCTAGAGTGCAGCTGAGCCCTCACCTTCTCAGATGTGTCCCCTAAGGCAGGGGGAGAAGATATATGAATGGGGAGGGGATGGAAAGGCCACTTCTAGGGCAGTGGTCTGCGGTAGCTGTCATAGGTCCCGTTCCCCGGGAGCAGACTCAGGTGCATGTGCATGAATGTATAGGGATGGTCTCAGGAACAGCACCTATGGGGGGGCGGGGGGAGGGGACGGGCAGAGGGAGAACTGGGCAGCAGCAGAGTTACTAGGAGGCCTCAGCTGGGGAAGTCTGGCCTTGCAGGGTTACCCGGACTTCGTACGTCCACAAGAGCTAGTTGGTGGATATGGGCTGAGGGCGATGTGTGACCCTGGGTGGGGTGGCTGTCCTGCACTGAGGCCCTTTCCTCAGGGGGGCAGCCCTGCTTCCAGAGCAGCCAGCACTCCTGCAGAGGGAGATGAAGGGATCCTGAGAGGGGATCTCAATGGCAACCCACCTGTCCTCTGCAGTTCCCATGGAGATTTCCATTGGTTCTAAAAATGAATTCAAGATGGCACTGTGCCCTGTAATATATATTTATTGGTTATTAGAGATGTTTTGGACGCTTCACCATAAAATGAAGTTGCAGGGAGTTTCACTGCACTTATTCCTGTGACTTCGCAAACCTTCTAGGCAATGGCCAGAGGCCACAGGCAACGCTCTCTGTGTGTCACTTGCCCTTGAGTTGTCTTTGACCCTGGAGATGAGCCTGTGAATGAGTGACGTCCACACTGTCCTCTCCTCACCAGCTCTGCTCGCTCCCCGGAGTCTGTGGTGGCGTCAGCCCATCTCTCATGTCATCTTCCGTTTGCCCTGCTGCCTTCGGTGTCCCCAGCACTACTGTCTTCCTCTCTCCCAGCCCCATTCTTTCGCAGATATGAAACAGATCTGGGTTATGAGGTTTGTGGAAACCCCACCACTGGTGAGGGGAGGGCTGGGTGTGAGCCCCCTAGCCCACCGCCACCTGCCCTGGAGCCCTTTCCACTTCTCCTTGCTGCCTCCGAGAGGCAGCTGCTTATTCGCCACGTAGGGAACTAAGCGACTGAAGTCTTGCGCTTTCTCTGCGGGCGTGAGGGCTTCCGTTGAAAGCTCAGGGGGATCTTGTGAAGAAACCCTGTATTGGTTTAAAGAGCAAATGGGTTTTAAAGAATCTTTGCAATAAGCTGCCTCATTTTGCTAGCAGAGCAAACAAAAACAGACCCACCATCACAGCATGAAGGTTTATGAAAATTATAGATATTGTGCCAATTTTCCCAGGACCTGGACTCCCATTTTGTGTTGCAAAAGAGTGTCAAGCGGGAACAGGAGTGGGCAGCCGGGCCCTGGGCCAGACTCTGCTCATGTTCCTCTGTGGTTCCCACCATTCCTGTGGAGCCCTCCAAGAGGGTCTGTGCATGTGAACACGTGTGTATAGGTGCACATGTGGTGCATGCATGTGCATGTGTGTGCACACATTTAGGAGCTTGTGTGGGAGGGAACCTCATGTAAACATGTCAGTGAGTAGCAAGGCTTCTCACAACATATCCTAGGTGGATTTCAGAAAAGGGACAAAAAAGATATATAAAACTGTCTATGTGTGTGTATAAACATTGTTATATAAATATATAAGAGGTTGTTTTATATATAATGTTATGTAGTTTTTGCTATAATGTTATATATAGTTTTTTCCTTATATACAGAAAACTATGTCACCTAAACTTTTTCTTCCATGCCTTAATTTCCCTTTTATTCAGGTTTTTGAAGGACTCAATTTATGCATGACTAGCTGGGCTAGGGTGAAGGGTTGGTGGAGCCGGGTGGGGAAGGTGGCCCGCCTGCTTTTCAGGAAGCGCCGGTGCCCTCTAGTGGCTCCTGGAGGATGTTCAGGAAGAAGAATTCCGGCTCCTTCTGGAGCATTTGGAAACCAGCCCAGGAAGTTATTCAATCTCTTCCTTATAGACTGCAGTTTCTTAATCAGATCATTCTTTTGACTTCTTCTAATTTGATAGCACTTTTTTTCTCTTTTGTGTGGATAGTTGCATGGAATCTGCCGAAGGAAAGCGAATGATTCAAAAATATGAAGCTACGCTTTCATTGCTGGGAAGGTAAGCAGCTTCTGGGATTGTATTGTTCTGCAAATTGCATAACCCCACAAGGCCTCTTGCAGTTCTGTGTTGGAGCAGATTCCTCAGTGACTGGGAAATGTTACTCTGTGTTCTGTGTTATAACCGCATTATCTGTGAGCACAGTGCTTCTGGGCTGCCAACACAGGGTGTCTGAGGAATAGAAACAAACACTTCTCCACAGCAGTTTTGGTGGGAGCGTGGACCTGGCAGAGCCAGAAGTGGGGCGCTCCTCAGGCTCTCCGAGACCAGTGTCGCAGAAAATCGCCGCTGCTGTTCACTAAGCAGAAAGCAACAGTTTGTGCGGTACAAAGAAAAAATAAGTTTAGAATATTTCCTGTATCTTTTCATAGATAAAGCATAAGAATGGAAATTTTACCTGGGTTCATAGTTGTTCCTGCTTTAAAGCTGCAGTAAGTGCTCGGGGGTGCGGGGTCTGTGCCCACACTGTTATCAAAACTGCTGATGTCACTACATCCGCCATCTCCTGTCTTCTTAATGCAACAGGAAGAGCCCTGCCTGGTCTTTGCTTCCCTCTCCAGCCTCAACCCTTGTCCCCGTAGCCTCAGGTGGTCCCGGCACACAGTAGGCTCTTTCTCACCTCCACCCTTTGGCCACGCTGCTGTTTTTGCCAGGAGCTCTCATTCCTCCTTCATTGTCCAGCCTCTGCTGATGCTCTGGGACTCAGTCAAGCGTCACTCCGGCCCCTCTTCCCCGTTCACCCTCACCCCCTGACCCAGTCACTAGATGCCCCATGCCCTGTCCCTCTTTCTGGGACTGTGCTTGCTGCATTCTCTGTTCACCTGTGCTCCCACCATTAGCTGAACTTACCATAACTGGTTTATCCGCCAAGCCCAGCACATGGTAGGTACTCAGTCAATGTGTGGTGACTGATGACAGATGTCTGTAAGCAACGTGAAGATTAGTGTGGCAGCAAATCCTACCCAATAGCTTAGTTCAGTGTTTACTGAGACCAATCACAACTTCCCTTATTGACCCAAAAGATCACATGGAGTCTCTCTTTCTACTCCTCTCTGATTTCATCGGGGTTACTTGCAGGAGTTTCCATGCCTGGCTCTCAATAACTTTAACTTAAGAATGTACTCACGTATTGTACTAGTAGTATCTTTAGTTCATAAAATAGATAGTTTAAGTAAATATATAAATAGGCTATATATATATTATGTTCTATATAGGTAAGTGTATCTTTATATATAGATATATGTTATCCGTATCTTCAGTTAATCACGGCCAGGCGTGGGGACGCTGGAGGGTGCTTATGACATGGTGATTGTTTCCCGTTCTCGCAGGTATGAGACAAGACTTTACGAGGACTGGTGTCAGACCGTGTCAGAGAAGTCCCAGTACAATCTTTCCCGGCCGCTTCTGACCCGTGACCCAGAGACAAAGCAGATTACTGTCAATTTTAACCCACAGGTAAGTCTGGCAACAGTAATTTCTTATCAGGTTCCTAAAGAGTTTTGCTTAACTTTGCTGCCTTCAAAGGCAAAAAGGCTTTTTATCTGAATATGAAAAGGCTACTCAAAAGAATTTGCACCCCAGATTTCCCTTTTGGGATAAAACCTGTGGTGTAGTGTTTGCTTAAGTTGCCCAAGGTTTACATTTTCTCCAGCGTTAGCCAATATATTTGTTTTGATTTTGCATAACAGAAAATACGGCAAAATATTTTTAAAAACTTTTCATATAATTACAGCTTTATCATATACCTGGCTTTACATACAAAGAATGACAATTACGCTTAAGATTAACTCATCAGGAAGTTTAAATATGTTATAGATATGCACTCTCTGAAATTTCAGAAGGCATTGAAAGTGATATGGCTACTCATCTCTGGACAGAGAGAATCATCTCGTTACTGACCATTTAGTACCAAGCAGCTGACTGGGCCTGCCTGGAATGCCTGCTACGCGTGAAGGCTGCTAACTGAGCACTGGAAGCCCAAGCAAGTGTAAAGCCTGGCTCCTGCTCTCACGGAACCCACAGGCTAGTCGGGAGCTCGAATGCCAGCACGCAAAACTCTATCTTTATTGGACAGCGTAGGGTGCATCTCAAAGGAGTAGCTTTGGAAATAAGACTCTAGATGAGTGATTCTCAACCAAGGCCAATTTTTCCCCTGGAGACATTTTTGGTTGTCAAACATGACTGGGTGCCAATAGCACCAAGTGCGTAGTACCTGGGTTACTGTTAAACTTCCTACAGTACATAGGTGGTACCCACCACAGAGAGGTTTTTGTCTAAAAATGTCAGTAGTTCCACCGTTGAGAAACCCTCCTTCTCTAGGTGATGAGAAGGTGGGAGGCCAGTGTGGATGCAGCAGTCCCGGAAGCTTAATGCTGGAGAAGACGCGACCAAAGGGCAGCCCCTGTCAGGCAGTGCAGCCTTCAGCTAAAAAATAAAAGTAAAACATATTGGCCGCCCTGAGCTGAAAGCAGCCACCTGCTTGTCTTGAGGACAAGTTCTCCAGGAATGTGGTGTAGAGAGGGCTGAAAACTGAGCTGATAGCATATCGGTCTTTTGAGAAAACTGAAGGTTAAGTAGAACATCAATTCTGACTGAAATAAAAGTCAACGAAGGAAGCTGGGGGATCCATTTCTCACGTTGGTGAGGGATGAGTCTGTCATTGAACTCATTTGAATAATTTTACCAGCATTTCCTGTCAGCAATATCGGATATTAAATGCCCAAAGAGATGAGTTTCTGGATTACCAGCTAGGCCGGAGTCTATATGTAATCATTATAGTAATTATGTCCTCAGTATAAGACAGTAAGTGTTAAGGATAAACCCCTCCTCCTCTATATACTTCAAAGCAAGAGCTCTGTTTGCCCTAATGTGCAACACATAGTAGGTGCTTTTTGGTGTTTGTAGGTGACAGGAGGGAAAGGAAGTGGAAGAAAAGGTGAGAGAAGGAAAGGGGACACGAGATAAATACCTAAATTATAATGTGAGTCAAGGGGAGGCAACTGCAAACCCAACTCAGAGAAGAGCTGCGAGCCCCCCTCGACTTCCGCTCCTGGCAATGTGGCAATAGCTGTGGTATTAAGAGCAGTAGCTGTATGTCATTCTAGAGGGATGCAATCAGAGGTTTGCCCCTTTGGGGCCAGGATACATATGGGAAAAGTAATATACGTATATATGTATAAAATTTATTTAAATTATTATTGTTATTTAAGATTTCATTTATTTATTTTTAGAGAGGGGAGGAGGGAGGGAGAAAGAGAGGGAGAGAAGCATCAATGTGTGGTTGCCTTTCATGTGCCCCCAAATGAACACCTGGCCCACAACCCAGGCGTGTGCCCTGACTGGGAGTCAAACCGGCAACCCTTTGGTTCATAGGTCGGCACTCAATCCACTGAGCCACACCAGCCAGGGCTATTTAAATTATTTAAATGCCTTATTGTTGGACATTTAAATTACTTTCTGGTTTTATCAATATGTATTTCATGGATTTTAGGATGCACTTTCTATCTTTGAAAATAGAGTGTGTGTGTAGCTTTAAAAAACTACATTTTTTCTTCCTTCCTTACTTTTAAATACAGTAATAGTGAATCTTATCATCATTGTCATCTTACAGTGGGATAAAATACAGTATAAATAATGCTACAATAAAGATCTTCAGTCATTGTTGCATCTATCCTTGATTATTTCTTTGGAATAAATGCCTAGGAATAGGATTGCTGGGCTAAAGGGTACTCGCATTTTGAGGCTTTTTGTGCATATTGTCAATTTGGTCTTCAGAAAGCAGGAATTCAGTCATTCTCCTGCCAGCAAGATATTCATGTCTTCCAGCCACTCCCAGCTGTGAACTACAAAAAATATAATAACTCAACACTGTTTTAACTTTGTTCATGTGTTCACTGGCTGTTCACATTTCTTCTATAAATTGCTTGTTCATGTCCTTTACCCACTTTTGAGTGGAAGTGCCCTCTTTTCCTGTGAATTTGTTAGACTGTTTGAGAAATATTTTTCAGACATTTAAAAATCTGCTGCAAATATTTTTACCAGTTGAAGTATGCCATTTTATTATGTGTATGATATTTTATGCATATAAATTTTATCTTTTGTGGTTGTGTGTTCAGAATGGCCTTCTCTACCTCAGTATTATATAAATAGCCCCATATTTTCTTTCAATTTTTGTTTTCATTTCTTAAATTTAAATTTGCTCTATCTATCTTGAGCAAAATAAATCAGGAGACTAAAGTCATTTCCCCACACCATCTTGTAGCATCTGTCTTAACCCTAAGTAGAGTTGGCTGGGTGATAATGAAGAGATGGTCAGAGCCACTGGAAGCAGAGCGGGGGGGCCCAGGCATCTTGATATAGAGGTGGGGGTGGGGAGTGGGAAGGGGACAGGGAGAATCTGCATCCTGGTAACTGTTCTGTCACACATACCTATACACATTAGTCCTTGTAAGTTCAGGGATAAACACGACAAATAAACAGCACTCTTAGAAACCCTGCACAGGCCTCTGTGTTTTCAATGGGCCACAGCTGCTTGGCTTCTCACTTCTGCAGCTGCTGCTAGACTCAACGCCCCAAAGAAGTTCAGAGAGGCCTGGGTGACTTCTGTCTCCTGACCTCCCAGTATATGAAGACACCAAGACGTATATGAAGACACCAAGACATGCCAGCCCAGGTTACAGAACTTCAGGGCTACTTCAAATGATTACATGTAACAAGTAAAGGTGTACGATGGGCACCTCCTCTTGTCCCATCAGCATCTATGACTAAGTGTATGACCTCATTTGCCGAGAATACCGGAACTCTAATTTGGGGGCTTCTCGTGCATGTGGGTGGCCCACACCTTCATACCTGCACCCCTCGATGGGCACTGGCTCAGTCAGCCTGAATCTGTCATCTCATCGGCCACAGGCCCTAACGCATCAAGGCAGAGCCCTCTCTTGCTCTCACGCGTGTCCCCTTTCACAGGTTTTCCTCCTCTTGCTCTTTGTGATTTACAGATTTCATGAACCCTGCTGCTTTCTGAGTCCTCTTCCTTCTGCCTAATAAACAGCCTCCCTTCTCTGAAACTCTGTTTAAGGACTGGGTAGGAGCAGAAGTTAAGTCCCCTGGGCTTTTCAGTCTTTGACTCATACTGCCACTATCCACCGCTGCTGAACTCCAGCCCCATGCGTCAATTCTTCCCCACAGCTGACTTCTGTGCTCAAAGAAATGAGTTATCTTCAGCCCAGGCAGATGAAGCACATCCCTGAGACAGCAGCAGCCATGTTCTCCTCCAGGGAATCCTATCGACGGCTAGTGGCTAATTTGGAGTTGATGGCAAATTGGTACAACAAGGTGATGAAAACACTGCTAGAGGTGGAATTTCCATTAGTGGAGGAAGAGCTGCAAAATATTGATCTCCACCTGAGAGCTGCAGAGGAGACTCTGAACTGGAAAACAGAAGGTAACAGGGCACCCCCTGGGGTCTGGGGGAAAGGTTGAGAGCCAAGATTCCAATAAAAGTTGATAGACACTCAAATGATTCCCTGGGCTGTGTTTGAAACACAAATGTATCCTCTCAGACACATATCCAAGGCAGAGAAGGCAAGGAGTGTTGTTGTTTTTCTTCTTCCTTCTCTTTGGGTATGGTTAGTCTTTTAGAAAACTTTGCCCCACACACTGGGGTATATATACTGGTCTCTCCATTAATGAAGGTTTTTACTAGATTATCATTGTTACTTGATTTTCTTAACTGGGCTATAAACATCTTATGCAGGAACTATGCATTTACTTCTCTTGTATCCTCCGATTCAATTCAGTAAACTTTCATCTGGGGGAACTAGGGGAAGAATATGAGATATGAGGTATATGGGAATGACCCCTACTCAGAAAGAGCTCAGGTTTAGTGGGGAAAACAGACATTTGTACGACATAAATTATACAAGACAAGCTATGATAAAAAGCCTTCAGAGAATTAAAAATAAAGTGTGGTGAACCACAGGGAAGGGAAATTAATTTGCATTAGGGTCCTCAAAAGAGTTTAAGTATGTAAAAGAGGTCACAGTCAACTCATGGGAGTCTTGGAATGACACATTGAACAAGTTAGAACTTTATTCCATCTACAAGAGGAAATGACATTTTCAACATTTAGTACAGTGAACATGCTTCAACAATAAGATTCATTAATCTGTGTAAAGTCACCTAGTTGTACTGGTGTGCCCCAGCAAGGGTACCAACTTTAGTACGCTTGGTAGGTAAGTATTACCTATTTGTTTCTTTTCCTCCATAATCAGGGTTTTGGTAAGAGTTGGCTTTTTAATAGAACTAAAAAGAAAAGGGCTGATTATAATGAAGTAACCTGTGCAGAAAAGTCTTTTATAAAAACCCATGAGTATTGAATCCCTACCTTACACAGCAACTAGACCTTTAGCTAATGCCACTGTCAGCTACTTCAATTAATTGTATTTCTTTTGGGGAGCAGGCGTTTGGGATTATGTCATTCAAGTGACCAACAGTATTCATGATCTTGAACAAAGAATTCAGAAAACCAAGGACAATGTGGAAGAGATTCAAAACATCATGAAAACATGGGTGTCTCCAATATTTCAGAGGAAAGATGGAAAAAAGGAAAACCTTCTTTTCATGGATGATCAGCAAGCTCGAATGGAAAAATATTACGCTTGCATCAAAGAATCTGGCCTTAAGATTCATGCTCTTGTTCAGGTAATAATCAGGCTCTCAGACACACCTACCACAGATATCAAACATCAAGAAGTGTGTTCGGGAGCCAGAAGTGATTTGGACATTAGAATAATAGATGCTGTGTCTTCTGCAGTCACAGAGAGCAGTTTACACTGATAGCATTGTGGTAGGAGGGTATCAAAATTGATACTATCTTAATGGTGACACCACTTAGTCTTCACATGGCTTAAGTCCCACACCAAACCCCAAGGGCACAGAAAGAGAAGTCAGGGACGGAATCCTAAATGATCTACTGCACTAACTACCCCCAGTTTGCCCGCACAGCCTAGTGTGGAGCTCCAGCGTCGCCTTCATAGCCTCACTCTATAGAGCCTGCAGAGGTTGGTAAAGAGAAGAAATCAAATGCAGAGTGCAGCCCTTAGTGCAGTCAGGCTTTGTCCTGCACTGTGGTCAGGGCAGCCTCACATCCCGTCACCAAAGACCGAACAGTGGGAAAAGTGACCACCAGCGCCCACCCTGCTGAAGTGGCCATGGGGCAGTCCTGCCCGGCTGAGCTCACGCAGAGTCGGTGATGAATTATAGCTGCTGTGTGTGGGTTATCTGGGGCTTGAAGTACAATGAAATGTGCTTTTGACTTTATTATTTTTCTTGATTTTGTTTTCTACTGCATTAATTTCTGTTCTTTGTTATTTCTTTCCAGTTAATTTGGGGTTAATTTACTCATCTTTTTTCTCCCTAGCCTATACGGGTAAACACTTAGGGTATTATTTTAAGGTCTTCTTCCTTTCTAATACAAGCATTTGATGACGTAAATTTCCCCCTGAGCAGTGCTTTACGTGCATTCCGCAAATGTGATCTGCCTCATTTTCCTTTCATTGTCTTAATTTTTTCTCATGATTTCTTTAACTTAATGATCATTAAGAAATGTATTGTTTAATTTCCACATATTTGGGTCATCTCTGAATATCTTAATGAAACTTTAATCTAATTCAACTGTGGCTTAGAGAAAATACTCTGGAAGATTTCAATCAGTTGGAATTTAGTAAGACTTGTTCCATGACCTAGAATATTCTTTACATTCAAACTATGTGTTTCCTTGTGTTCAAATTTGAGTTCATATTATAGAAACTTATTCTTCTAAGTCCAGTAGCTCTGCCTATTAATTGGAGTATTTAAACTGTTACATTTAATGTAATTGTTGGTATAGATGGATTTAGCTCTACCATTTTGCTATTTGTTTCCTATTTGCTTCATCTAATTTTTGTTTCTCTGCCATTTCCTACCCACCTTCTTGTTATCAATTGTATATTTTTTAGTATTCTATTTTAATTTCTCAGTTGGAATTTCAGATTTACCTTATTGCATTAATTACATTTATGCAGGCTACCTACGTTTCAGTATGTCTCCCAAACTAACCACAACTGACTTAAGGTTCTTCCATGAAATATAGGAATGTTTGTGTGTGTGAAATACACCCCACAATAGGGTATTATAATATTTTTGCTTTAAAATTTCAGGAAAAAATATTTCCAGTGTTTTACACTTACCCACAAGCTTACTATTTCCACACTAGTTTTTCCTTTTTGTGGAATTGAGTTAGCATCTTGCGATTTAGGTCTGCTAATGACAGATTCTCTCAGTTTTTGTTTATCTGAAAATGTTCTTATTCCACTTTTGTTTTTGAAGTATAGTTTCATTGGATATAGAATTCTGAGTGGGCAATTTTGTTTTTCTTTCAGAAGTCATTTTATTACGTTTCCTCCTCCAATGTTTTTGATCAGAAACCAGCCATAATTTATATCATTGTTCCTCTATATATAATGCATTTTTTCTCTCAGGAATTTTTAATAGAGTCTTTTTAAATTTTTTGTATTTTCTCGCATTTGACTATGATGTGCCTAGGTACATTTTCTTTATATTCATCTTGCTTAGAGATTGTGAGCTTCTTGAATTTTTCAGCAAATTTGAGAAGTTTTTAATCAAATGATGACATTATTCTCTGATAATTCAAACATCTATTATCTTTCTGTCTTTTAAAAAAATGCAACAGAAGTTTATTTTTCTTTCACATAAAATAATTCTAAGAAATAGACATTCCAGGGTTGGTATGGCAGCTATTTTCAGAGTTTTCTCTTAGTGATTTTCTCTGTTAGTTAAATGTCACGTTTTCCTGCTTCTTTGCATGTCTAGTAATTTTTTAATTATGTTCTAGTCATGTTGGGTACCACTTTAGAATCTGGGTGCTATTTCCCTTAAAGAATCTGGTTTTCTTTTGGCAAGAAGTTAACTTGCTGTTGCGTCAGCTTGATCCTGTTGAAGCTCAAGTTTAAGCTTTGTTAGGGAGGGTCTAAAGGGGCCTTATTCTAGAACAGAGCAGCTCTAATCTTAAAGCAGAGAATCGCTGAGGTCTCCACTGAGTTCCTGGTTACTTGCAAGGTCTTCTCATTATTTCCGATAGAATACAAACATCTTCCAGCACTTTATAACCTACACAATCTCCATTTAGCTTAGAATCCCCAGTAACTGTTCTCTGCCAGGCCCTGCAGAGTCTTGCCCTTATTATGTACAGCTTACTACACAGTGACTCAAGAGGGCTCAGCGGTGTCAGCAGCCCCAAACCCCACTTTTGTTTTTGTTTTCCGCCCAGCAGGAAGGATTCTGTAATTGAGATCCACTTTCCTATGTGATGGGTTGGAAAGTGCCTCTAGGTTTTTGTACAGCTCACCTTGAGTATTTCCCTTTTCTCAAAGATCACATCCCTTTACTGTCTGTTATCCAGTTTCCCAAAACAATTGCTTCTTGTATTGTATCTAGTTCGAAAGCTGTTTGTAGCAGAAGGGCAAGTCCAGTCTCATTTGCCTGTGTTGTCTAGGATCAGAAACTTGAGTGATTTCTCTTTAGTTTGTAGTAGATTTTAGGTAGAGAGATTGTAAGTACAGATAGCTATGTTGATAGCATATTGGGAAAGAGACAGAACAACCATACAAAGCAGTCATTAAAACTAAAAGTTTTAAACTATGGAAGCAAACATACACATCTTAATAATACCTGAGAGCAATACTATATTGTCATGGTGTCATGATTTGTGTGCTGATGAACTTTAAGTCATTAAGAAAATCTTAAATGTACTTAAGAGGGAAAAATCTAGGTAATGCATTTTAGAAATTATAGTTTTCTTACTCAAAGACAGGATCATGAGTTGTTGTTTTTTTTTTTAATTTCAGGGAGATTTACTTCATGAAAATGTTTGTAAAGTGGTGTGAGTCAGCTAGAAAATTTACTTCTGCAGAGTAGTTGCAACTTTCATTGAAGATATAAGATAACTGAAAAGTTGTAAAAAGGCTTAATAATGAAAATGATGAAGAGCACTTGCCATAGTGGCAGGAGACAGAGAGAGCGGAGAGGGGGAACATTTGTATTTGTTTATGTGTAAATATTTTCTGAATCACTCAATGATGAAGGTTTTTAGTTACTATTAAATGCCAACAGCAAAACAATCAAGCTCATTTCTAAGAATTATCCAGGAAACGCTTTACTTGTTTGAACCTGGAATTTCTTGTAAACCTTGAACCATAACACCTCCTGCTCCCAGGACTCCTTGCTTTGCACGCCCTGACTTCTGCTTCGGGGCAGCTTTCCTCGCCGCACGCCAGTCGGCATTCATGAAGCCCGCCCTGCACGCGGCAGCCCGCCTGCCGCGAAGGTGGCCCGAGCCCATCCTAGCCAGAGTCAGGATGAGACACCATCTTCCCTTTGTGCGTTAGCTTCGTGTTCCTTTTGATCAATGGTGATTCCTATCAGGTAGAATGGATTTGAAGGCATTTATTAGCAATTCTTCACAAGAATGTTTTCTCTCCATGTGTTATTTACACTTCCATTAATGATGATCAGACCTCACTTATTATTAAACAGGATTTACATTACTTCTTTATTTTTTAGGAAAACCTGGGTCTTTTTTCAGCAGACCCAGCCTCCGAAAACTGGAAAACTTACCTTCACTACATTGACAATATGCTGCTGGATGGATTCTTTCTGGCCATTGAGTGTTCCCTTCAGTACCTCCTGGAAAATACTGGTATTCACTGGCTTATGGGTGTGGTTTATTAAAGGAATGTTAACTGTAATAGCATCTGCTGAGTAATGCTGAAATGCAGTTGAGTGCTTTGTGACTTTTCCCAAAAGGATTGTGAACATTTTGTGAATTATACACAGTAATGTAGTAAAGGTATTGAGTTTCTAAACTGTTCAAACAGAAGAGACATTGGTCATTCCAAAACTCAGATGATAAACCAGGCTCTAATATAGTGAAGTTCAAAAGCAAAAACATAAAAGCTAATTCAATCTAAATCAAGCTTTGGTAAAGGGGAGCAACTAAGCTGGAATACCAGGAAGCACAATTAGTAAAGGCAGGTTCCTCTGGACTTGACTCCTGGTGATGGGAGTGGGACATTCTCTGCCTTTGAGCTTCATAGACTCTATCCCTGTTGCTTTTTGAGAACTCAGAGAGGTTGTAGCAGCTGGGTTAAGTGGAAGAAGTTTTTCTCTGTGAAGAAGAATCAAATGAGAGGCCAGGAATGAGGTAGCTCTCAGAAGGAAAAGGGATGTTAAGAAGATAATGGGCATTCTTTGAAGGTTAAATGATAGCTCAGGGCTTTGAATTGATGGTAGCTACACTGGGTTGGGGTGCACAGAATCAAATACATTACAGTGAGGGCTGACCTTGGCTAGTAAGTAATGGATGGAAAGGGCAGAAGGGGTCGGGAATGAAGTTGAATTAAACCCTCCATCTCTGGTAGATTCTGAGGAGCTCAGCAAGGGTCATATTGAAGAATTAATGGAAAGGCAGAGGTGAATATTTTGAAGTCAGAAGGTGAAGGTGAGATAAGACTTTAAGATGTCAACTCCAACCCAAGGAAAGAAATCAAATGCAGAGTTAGAGCAGGCAGGCCAAGGTCAGTGTCCAGACATCCCGCCCACACAAAAAGGCACATGCAGACCCCTTGGCTGAGACTGGAGAGGAGCAAGGCCCAGTGTTGGATGTAGCTCAAACAGGCAACGCTCCCCACCCCTCATGGTCTCTGTTGGTGGAGAGACTGAGGTCAAAGGCAAGGTGTTTGCTTGCACGGTTCTTGGGTGCTCAAATCAACCAAAGGCAGCAGCAGGAAACAGGGGCTCCTGCATAGTCACCTTCTAGATCCTGGGGCAAGCCCAGAGGTGAATTAAGGTCAGTTGAGGCCCTGGGCGCAGAAGAAAATATTGGGCCCCTTAAAAAAGAGAGAGAGACAGGGAAAATAAAAATACACGTTAACCACATTTTTAAATCAAAAATATTATGTACTATTAATATTTTATTTCCAATAAAATTTGAATACATGTATAATATAATTAATAATAGCATAATAATAACCACAAAGTTTTGATGTTTCATTTTTCTAGCTACCAATGAAAAGGAAAATATAAAATTTAATAGTCTGAATGATTAGAATACTAGAGAAGAGATTTTTTCATTATAGTGCAATAAATGATTAATTAAAATTCAAAAATTATTCATAAACTATGAAAATCCAGGCACTAAGTAACAACAGGAATTAATTTTATCTTAATATAATTTCAACAGTAGAAATTAATTTTATTTTAATATAATTTCAACTTACCTGAATATTTATTTATATGCACAGAAAACTATTTTTAAAACCACAAGTGAAACAAGTACATATCCACAAGCTAATTTACCTCCCTGCGTATTTGCATACATCCGAAGTCTGCGCTGCAGGAGAGCCTTTGTACGTACTAAGTAGCAACTACGATCCCATCGCTCCGATGAGCGGTAGTGCAGCCGCGCGGGGCCTTTCCAGCGTAATATGTGTCTAATATGCAGCGTAGTAATGCAATAATGAAAGTAAGCGAATATAAACATACTATCAGGTTTTACCGCCGACTGTAAACTTGTATGTAATTAAAATTGCACATATGAAACCAAACTTGGTGTCATTAGAAAAAAGTGTAAAGTTGGGGTTTTGCAGGGCCTTTCAGAAGTCGGGGCCCAGGGTGCATGCCCGGTGCACCCACCATTAAATCTGCCTCTAGGCAAGCCACCAGTGAGGCACAGGACATGGACTCTGAGACTGGAGAGCCAGCTCCCAGGGACCAGGCCCGGCACACTCACCTTGGTGAACTGACTGGGCTTCTCTGATGTTGGAGGCTTGGAATTTCTGGCCTCTTGTCCCCCCTCGAAGATCTGGGAAGGTGTCCCAGCCACACTTTAGTGCAGGTAGCACTCAAGAGATGGTCCCTAAAGGCAGTGGCTCACCTTTGACTAATCGCTCCCCTGACCTGCCCCGTCTGATGTGTCAGGTTGTCCTCCTCTCGTGAGGAGAGAGTGGGAACAAGGGGATGGAGAGACGTGATGGTAGTATTTTTCCAGGGCTGCCAAAGTTACCTTTCCTCCATGGAAGTGGGAGGAGAGGGGTGCATGCTTTCTTCACCCAGTGAGATGGACAGGAGCTAGATTTAGCAGCTGCCTGAGCTGAGGAGCTACGGATAAAATGTAAAAAGCACTCATGAAGGTGAGGAAGTCTAAAGGGAGTAGCCTCTAAGAAGAAGAAAATCATCATGACCCTTTGCAGTGGCCCAGCTGGGCAGCTTGATGACTCTGGTCCACCTTACCATTTCTACCTTCTCTCGTTTAGTCAAGCAAATACCATTGCTATGCTTTGCTCTGGCCTCCCAGTCATTTCATCGAAGGTAAACTCTGCCTAGATTAAATTCTACCCGCTCTATCAGAAATTGCCTTCCCCTTCTTAACTCCTAAAGTGATTTGCTCATACCAAAAGGTTGGGAATCCACCAGGATCATTTGGTTTGCATGGTAAAGAAGTTGGCACTGCATCTAATATAGGGGTTAGGTTCTCGTGGCAGCATATGGAGCAAAACTCTCACATAGTCAAAATGTTCTTGGAAGTCCTGTAAATCCTTTAAACTATATGCAGCCTGGCCTACTAAATTATAAATATCTAATGCATGCAAGAATGCAGAATATATCCTGAGTACATATGCAAAGCACAATCTTAGAAGTCTTTTTGGTTTTTTTAAAACTGTTCTACAATAGTAGCATAGTTACTATGATACTCGTAAACTTGCATTCCCTTAAGTTAAATATGCATTTTATGGGGCACTCTTGAGTCCAATTATGCAAATTTATTATTTCAAAGTTTTGAGGGCTAGAGTCTAGTTTTACATATCTCTGAGGAGCCCGCAGGTTTTCTTTTTCTTTTTTTTTTTTTTTAGTTAGGGAGAATGATAACAAAACTCTATTAATAATGGAGCTTAAAGGACAAAGAAGTTTATCTCTCAAGTACTAGCTCAAAGTAAGTGCTCCAGGTTAGTGGGCAAGTTCCTTCCATCCCATGGTTCCACCACTCTCCAGGGCTTGGTCTTCACTCTGTGCTTTATCTGGGTCACCAGCCCGTGAGAGGGGGAGAGAAGGCTCACCTGCTGACTCCAAGGCCCCAGCCTGGGAGTGGCACTGTCACTTCTCCCCACATTCCACCTGTGAGGGAACCACGCTGCCTTACCTCACTGCAGGCTGGCAATACCACGTGCACAGGTGTAACTATTTCTGAGGAAAAGGCGACAATAAATTTCAGTGAGTAGTCTCTGCCTCCCACGGTACCCAACACAACAGTCTCCGAAATATTCCTACAGTGAAAAAGATATATGGAAATACGTGCTTATTGATAAAAGTTTAAGCATTTATCTTGTACTTGAAACGTCTGACTCCATGTTATATTTTGATTTAAATTTAGCAAGGCAAGTTGTCTAGCAAGTAATCAGGAATTTTAAAATTACTTATACTGTTTGAAGATTTATCATAATAGGACTACAGCATTAAAATAAGTTCTGTTTTTATAGATAAGAAGCAGAATAGGCAGAATTGTAACATCACTTTGCTTTTCATGCCTGTGCAACCAGGGACACACCTCCGTCCCCTAGTGGCTGCCAAGTGTATTGTGTGGTCTGTGCCTAGGAAGAACTCGGCTGCTTCCAAAAAACTGGCTTGGCAAAATCAACCTCCTCGCAACCAGACGTTCTCCTGCCTCCCAGGAGGCATTTGGGAATGTGGAAGGGCGCTGGCCTGAGTTGATCCGTCACCGGGATGTGCTCTCTGAAGACGAGGGGCATAAATGTTCTGCGGTGCCCAGGATGGCCCTGCACCCAACTTAAACTGGGCCTATTCAAAATGTCAGCACTTCCCTTGCTGATAAACACCATAAGACGGTCACCCTCCCTTTTCTGGGTGTTAGCAAAGTTTACATTTCCATTTTCTATACCTGAGCAGCTCATTGAAAGGAAAGAAGTGCTCTCAGTGTTTTTAAAATGGTTATTTCTCTTTGCCCATTTTACCTGTTTCCCTTTTTTTGTTCTTGTATTTCAGAATGTAAACCAGGACTCAACCCGATATTTGAAGCACAGCTGAACTTAGCAGTCCCGGAGCTGGTTTTCTATCCATCTCTAGAGCCCGGGGTGAAGGGCGGCTTCTATGACATGGTGGAGGGTCTTGTCACCAGCATTTTTAGAATAGCGTCCTTGGTGCCACGGCTCGCCCCACGAAACAGCTCTCCCCACTATCAGGTACTGGGGTCTACAGCCCCCTGCCTTCCAGCCAAACCCGGGCCTCGGTGCAGAGCGCTCGTGTGATGTGCCTGCGGTTGTCTCGCTCCCCAGGTGGACGTGGAGGCCGCGGCCGGCCTGGCCAGGATGCGGAGCACGCTCACGGACAGAGTGCAGAGCGTGGTGGCCCTCTGCTGCAGCTACCGCAACACCTGCGGCCAGTATTCCTACCTCTACGTGGAGGACCGGAAGGAGGTTCTGGCCCAGTTTCTGTTGTATGGGCACATCCTCACACCTGAAGAGATCGAAGCCCAGGCAGAAGATGGCATCCCAGAGAACCCCCCGCTCCTCCAGCAGTTTAAAGCCCAGATTGACTCCTACGAAAGGCTCTATGAAGAAGTGTGCAGGCTGCAGCCCGTCAGGGTGTTTGACCACTGGATGAGGATCGATGCGCGGCCCTTTAAAGTATCGCTGCTGAATATAATTAAGAGGTGGAGCCTCATGTTCAAACAGCACCTTGTGGACCACGTCACTAACAGGTAATCCGGTGGTTTTCTCAGCTTTCTGTCTGCATCCCAGGCTGGCAGGAGCACCATGTTCTTAACTGCCTTCTCAGTTTTTGCCCCTGGCCTCATTGGTTAAGGGAATTAGAACAGCCAGTTGGACACCAGCGGTGACTGTAGTCCTGCTCTTTCCTTCGTTCACCAGATGTGCCTGTTCTTGTTCTGTTTTCCGTTTGGTGCCCGGTGTGTGAAAGGCGCTCAGTGAGTGGTAACTAATGTTCAATGCAACAATAGCAGATCCAGCCTCCCTTCCCAACCCTGGCTGTCGAATCTCTTTAAGCCTGAGAGGCAGAGGGGGTCTAATGGGCCTCCTGGGTTTGATTTCTACCACGTACTCCTTGGTTCAGATCATCCAGCTGTGCAACATGGATGTCAGTAAATCATCACACTCCTGATGCCTGCCTGTGCCACACCAGCCTTGTGACAGAGTGGGTCTGAAATTCTATCTGTCCTACCATGGACCTGGACCACTCAGCCTCATGCCAGGCCCTTGAAACCAGAGCCTCACCCTCTAGATGATAATCAAGTTGGATAGCAATCTCCTGGTCACCTCACGCTAGGGTTTCGACTCCCACTCCCTTCCCGCAGAATTCTGTTCAGCGATCAGCCTTTGGGGCCAGCTGATGCCATAGGGCAGTTGACCTTGCCCCTCCCCAAGGTTTGGTGCTGGTCTTGCTTAATGCTGCAGCTGGTCGGCTCAGTGATCTAGAAAGGAAATAGCCGCATTGAAGATGTGTCTGTCTACACACATATTCAGAGACTTTGCAGGGATGATGGTCCACCAGGAGAAAGCCTGGTGTGGGAAGTTTCAGACAGGGCTTTCTAGGTGTTCTTTAAGAAGAGCCAGTTTTCCACATTCAGAGAGACAAAAAGGGGAAGCCACGGTGGGAGCTGAGGAGGGGACAGGGATGGTCCCAAAGGAAGTAATGTTTGAGAGACAGCTACCCTGGGATCCCTCTCTAATCATAGGTCTGGTGACCCAAGATCATAGGAGCATTTTTTGAAGTTTAGGTTTTATTATTATTTAGGCATGACAAGGCCAACAGATAAGGACATCGGCATTGAAAAAACAGTTTGTTAGACTCACAGACCCCAAGAGGACGGCGGTGCACTCCACTGTGCAGGGCACACAGGGAAGCACCTGGGGCAATCAGGAGGAACGGGGGCGAGAGGCAAGGTGACCCAGGGTGAGCAGGCTTAGGATTGGCTAGTTGGAATAATTTCAACAGGCTCTGGGCTGTCCTTAGTTGCCCGGCACCTGGTTCTGGGGTGGTTAGGGCTAGGGGACAGTGGCATGGAGTGTGGGAGCCAGTGAGAAGAGGTGGTGGGCGGTCTAGACTCTGGACTGACGGGTTTGCAGCTGCAGGGCATGACCAAAGGTGAGTCCTTGACGATCTCTAGGAATTGGCTCCCCCTGGGAAGGGCAGTTCCTCCAGAGTCAGCGAGGCCCCTGTTGTCAGACTGTTAGGAACATGTGGCTGGTGCAGGGCATGGTGAGAGCAGCTGCCATGAGTCACTACTAGGTAAGGCTTCGCAGGATCTAACAGTTGGTTTAACAGGATAAACACGTGGGCGAGCAGTCAGGAGACCTTACTTCTTGTCCTTGAACCCCTGTTTCCTTACTCCTGAAAGAAGACAGTATGACTGGATTTCTGTGAGGTGCCTTCCAGGTTTATTGGTTGGTAATTTCATAAACTACTTTGCTGCACTTTAGGAGAGTGAGTTGTTGTATGCTCAAGGATTAGATAAAATAGACATAATAAGGACAATAAAAACCATTTATTACTGAGTGGCTACCATGTGCCATGTAATTTTGTGATTTCCACCTCCCATGGTGGGTGTCAGGATTAATCCCACCTTGCCTTATAGCTTATAAGTACTTCATTTATTGCCAGAAGTCCAGCCCCTTTTTATCATTTGTCTTATTCAGCTTGGGCTGCTGTGATACTGTGATTTATCGTAACAAATATGTATTTGGTTTCTGTCCTCGTTTCTGGCACAGAGCTCCTGAAACCCTTTGAGTTACCCAAGTGATGGGAGTGATAAAGGCGTCCTTTGTTACATTAATGAGGCGACTTTTGGACCCCACCTGAGGCTGGGGGCTGGCTGCCAGGAGAACCGACCCTGTGATTAAAGAGTTGGAACTTTCAGCTGCACCCCTGGACCTCTGGGAGGGGAAGGGGCTGGAGAGCCAATCAGTCACCAATGGCCAAAGATCTAATCAATTATGCTGCTATAACAAAACGTCCTTAAACACCAAAAGGGACAGGGCTTGGAGAGCTTCCAAATCGGTGACATGTAGCGATTCAGGGAAAGCGGTGGGCTCAGCGACCATGTGGCGCTCCATGCCCTTGCCCAGGCCTTGCCCTCTGCATCTCTTCCGCTTGGCTCTTCCTGAGTGACAGTTTTTTATAACAAAACAGCAATCTAGTGAGTCAACAGTTCCCCGAGTTCTGTGAGCGGCTCTAACAAATTAATTGAGCCCAAGGAGGAAGTTGTTGAAACCTCTGATCAATAGCTGGTCAGTCAGAGGCACAAGTGACAAGCCGGAATGAAGATTGGTGTCTGGAGGGGATGGAGCAGTCCTGCAGGACCAAGCCCTTAACCTGGGGAATCAGACGCTGTCTCCAGCGAGACAGTGTCAGCATTGATTTGAGTTGTAGGACAAATAGCTGGTGTAGGACAATTGCTTGGCAATGTGAGAAGCCTGCCCCCCTCCCCACCTGCCCCACACAGACACATTGGAATTGGTACTAGAATTCTAATAGCTGCCATAAAAAATAACACACACTGGGTAGCCTAAACAACAGAAATTTATTTCTCCCAATTTTGGAGGCTAGGAAGTCCACGATCAATATGTCAGCCCATAAGATGCCTGGCGCGAGCTATCTTTCTGGCTTGCGGGCAGCTGCCTTCTCATTGTATTGTGACATGGCCTTTCCTTAGCCCCTGTGGTGGGGGTGCGGGGGACAGAGAAAATCTACCTCTTTTTGAGCTCGTCTAACCCTACTTACCTCCCAAAGGGCCAACCTCCAAATACTGTGTTGGAGGTTGGGGCTTCAACATACAAGTTTGTGGGGGACCGAACATTCAGTCCACAGCATCATAAACTCCCCTTCCGTTGTCCATGCCCCCGTCCGACTTCCCCCCAACACTTGCCCTTGCAAAGCCCCTCCTCTGCCCCTCCTCTAGGTCTCAGGGTCTTTCATCAGCAAATGCTCACTGGTTTCTTCACCTTTTCTTACCCTCTTTTTGCACTGACACCCCGTCCTCTCCTAAAGACACTGCTTCCCTTGTATCCCTCCCAAGGGGGGGCTGATGTTTCTCCTGTCCCCCTCTTACCACTGGTCCCGGAGGTAGATAAGATATTCTTGCTTTTCGGTGTTTCTTCCACATCATTTCGCTATCTCTTTCCAAACCCTCAGCTTCACTGGAGCAAATTCTAAGAGACAGCACCAACTGCCTCTTGTCCATATGCAGCCATTCTTCCCCGTCACTGTGGGTTTTGTCACCTGGCAGAGCCTCCTTCTCCCACCCTTTTGCTGACCATCGTGCTCAGTGACCCAGCACCCTCCGCACAGTCTCCATCACACCTTCCTCTCATTTGGTTGATCTGTCTCTCCAATGCCCTTTCCCTTCACCGTACCTCTGCTACCTAATTCCGCCTTGCACTCTTGGTGGGGCCGGGGGTAAGATTTGGAAGTAATTGTTCTCCCTTCAAAATCTCAGGTTGGAGCATTCAGTTCTCTACCACCACATGGTATCGTTCCAGCTCACTTGCTTGGCAACCCCGCCATGAAGAATTCTTCAGACCCATCAAGATTTTCAATCCATTGGCCCCTGTGCTCTCTCAGTGTTAATTATCCTTGCTCACCGTTCCCACTCCCACCTTGTAAAACCCTGACTCTGTCTAAATTCAGTGCTCTGCACCTGCACCTAAGCAAGTCATCCTTGATGAAGAAAAAACAACACATTCTTCTCCCAAATCTCATGTATAAACATAAAATTCAAGTAAATCCTGCGTATTTTCTGTTTTAAAATCTACTTTATTGATTATGCTATTACACTTGTCTCAATTTTTCCCCCTTTTCCCACCTCACTCGGTACCCCCATTTCCTCCAACAATCTCCCCCCTCCCTTAGTTCGTGTCCATGGGTCATGATAAGTTCTTTGGTTTCACCCTTTCCTATATTATTATTAACTTCACCCTGTCTATTTTGTACCAACCAATTATGCTTCTTAGTCCCTGCACCTTCTCCCCCATTCTCTCCCTTCCCCCTCTCAGCTGACAACCCTCCAAATGATCCCCATACCTATGATTCTGTCCCTGTTCTGGTTGTTTGCTTAGTTTGCTTTTAGATTCAGTTGTTGATAGTTGTGAATTTGTTGTCATTTTAATGTTCATAGTTTTGACACTTGTCTTTTTCTTAAATAAGTCCCTTTAACATTTCATGTAATGATGGCTTGGTGATGATGAGCTCCTTTAGCTTTACCTTGTCTGGGAAGCACTTTATCTGCCCTTCCATTCTAAATGATAGTTTTGCTGGATAGAGTAATATTGGTTGTAGGTCCTTGCTTTTCATCACTTTGAATTCTTCTTGCCAGTCCTTTCTAGTCTGCAAAGTTTCTTTTGAGAAATCAGCTGGTAGTTTTATGGGAACTCCTTTGTAGGTAACTCTCTGCTTTTTCTCGCTCCTTTTAAGATTCTTTCTTTGTCTTTAATCTTTGGCATTTTAATTATGATGTGTCTTGGTGTGGTCCCCTTTGGGTCTAGCTTGTATGGGACTCTCTGTGCTTCCTGGACTTGTATGTCTATTTCCTTCACCAAATTAGGGAAGTTTTCTTTCATTATCTTCTCAAATAAGTTTTCGATTTCTTGGTCTTCCTCTTCTCCTGGCATCCCTATGATTCAGATATTGGTGTGTTTAGAGATGTCCCAGAGGCTCTTTAGACTATCCTCATTAAAAAAAAATTTTTTTTGTTCTTGCTGTTCTGATAGATGCTTTTTTTCTTCCTTATGTTCCAAATTATTGATTTCAGTTTCAGCTTCATCCCCTTCACTGTTGGTTCCCTGTAGATTTTCCTTTATTACACTTATTTCATTTCTGCCTGGTCTTTTTATGCTGTTACCATACTCGATGAGTTCTTTGAGCATCCTGATCACCAGTGTTTTGAACTCTGCATCTAATAGGTTGCTTCTCTCCATTTCATTTAGTCCTATTTCTGGAGTTTTGTTCTGTTTTTTCATTTTGTCTATATTTCTTTGCCTCCTAATTTGGCCGAACATGGTATGTTCTTGCCTCCTTTGTCAAATATCAATTAGCCATAAAGTCATGGATTTATTTCTGTGCTCTCTATTCTGTTCCATTGATCTATGTATCTGTTTTTATGGCAGTACTACACTATTTGTTTACTATGGCCTTGTAGTATAATTTGATTTCAAATAGTGTGATACCTCCAACTTTGTTCTTCTTTCTCTAGATTGCGGAGGCTATTCTGGGTCTTTTTTGGTTCCATATAAATTTTTGGAATGTTTTTCTAGATCTCTGAGATAGGCCATTGATATTTTAATAGGAACTGTGTTGAATCTCTAGATTGCTTTGGGTAGAATGGACATTTTAATGACATTTTTTTCTATTTGTGAACACAGTGTATGCTTCCACTTATTTGTATCTTTCTCAGTTTCTTTCTTCAGTATTTTATTATTTTCTGAGTATAGGTCTTTTACCTCCTTGGTTAAATTTATTCATAGATACTCTACTTTTTTGTTGTTGTAATAGTAAGTGAGATTGTTTTCTTAATTTCTCTTCCTTATAATTTATTATTGGTGTATAAAAATGTCATCAATTTCTGAGTATTGATTTTATATCCTGCTGCTTTGCCAAATTAATTGATTAGATCTAGCAGTTTTTTTGGTGGCGGCCTGGGTTTTTTTATATACAATATCATGTCACCTGTGAATAATAACCTTTTTACTTCCTCCTTTCCAATTTGGATGCCTTTTATTTCTTCTTGTCTCATCGATGTGGCTAGTACTTCTAATCATCGTCGGCAGCCGTCCGTCTCGAGAGACGATGGTGTAGCTTCTTAAGAGTCTATCTGCACCGCCGAGAATGGCTGTGCAGTCCGACTCGGGAGTGACACGGTATCTGTCTCCTCCCGTGTGGAATCGACATCTTGCGATGACGCTGGAGTGTCCTCTCCAGTGAAGCTGAAGCTACAGAGCCTGGGCAGGGTGATATGGAGGGTCTGCTGTTGCCCATGCAGCAGACCCCCCCCTCTCTTCGCAGCTGAAGGGTCCAAGGGAAAGACGGAGTCAATACAGCTTGGCTTCAGGTGCGCCGCAGGAGTTGCCGGTGTTGACTACAACGTCAAACCGCCTTAGGGACTCCGGCTCCGGATTTTCTGTCGGGGTTTACTCCCTTAGCCTTTCCCCTGAAGAGGTATGCCGCAAGGCAGCGGAGGTTTTTTGGAGTCAGAGTTTTCCTTCTCTGAGTACTTCTAATACTGTGCTGAATAAGAGTGGTTAAAGTGGACATTCCTGTCTTGTTCCTGATTTTAAGGGAAATGCTTTTAGTTTTTTCCCATTGAGTATGATGTTGGCTGTGGGTTGTCATATGTGGCCTTTATTGGACTTTAATTTTTTTTCTCTTTGGTACTTAGAAGTTATTTACACATTGCATCTCTAATTCTTTGCTTATTGTATAGTTTGCAAATATAGTCTCCCATTTTGTGGCTTGTCTTCCCAATTATTTATGGTGTATTTTGACAAGCAGTTCTTCATTTTAACATAACGAACTGTTATGTTACATGGTTCTTTTTCTTTACATTGTTCTTTTTGTCTTGTGAAATAAATCATTTCTTTCCCTGAGATGCTAAAGATACTCTCCTATATTTTCTCCTAAAAGTTTTATAATTTTATCTTTCACATTAACTACCCCCTTGTCTCTTGCTACATTGATATAGCATGGTTCTATTACTATAGCACTGTAACAAATTTTTATACCTGGCAGCACCAGTCCCAATCTTGTTCATTTTTATTAAGACTGTCTCAACAACTTTTGTCCCTTACTATTTTATACAAATTTTAAAATTAGTTGTAAAAGAAAAAAATCTGTAAGTATTTTGCAGTGACTATAGATCAATTTGAGGATAATTGTCATTTTTACAATATTGACTATTTGTGTTCAAGTGCACGTTCTCTCTCCTTTTACCTATGTCTTTTAAACATTCTTCAGTGAAATTTTGTAGTCATTACTTTTAAAATATTTTTATGTGTTTGCCAAGATTTATTCCTTGGAATTTTATTTTATTTTTTTTTGGTTCCTCATATACATATGCTTTAAAATAATATTTTTTGTGGAACTGGAATTGATTTTTGTACATTGATTTGCATCAAACATCTTTGCTAAATTAACTTATAAATTCTAACGATTTATCTATGTACTCATTTGGGTTTGCTATTTACTTAGTCATTATCTATAAATTTATGACAGTTTTATATCTTCTCAGTTTTTTAAAAATGTATTTTATCTCTATTTCTTATCTTAGCACACTGGCTGGGACTTCCAGTCAATGTTGCATAAAGGGTGATGACAAGAATCCTTGCCTTATCCCTGATCTTAAAAGGGATACTTTCAACATTTCACTACTGAGTATAATATTGGCTGTGAGTTATTGTGGATTTCCTTATCTGATTAAAGAAGGTTCTTTCTGTTATTAATTTGTTAAGAGTATTTACACAAATAGATATAACATTTTATCAAGTACTTTTTCTAATTTCAGTAAGATAATTATATTTTTCCCTCAAAATGTTAAAGTGGTGAATATATTATTTGCTTTCTAATCTTAAACCAACTTAGCATTACTGAGATAAGCCCAACACAAAGTATTATCTTTTTCCAATATATTCATTGGCTGATTTTGTTTGCAGATATTTTGTTTAGCATTGATGCATCTATGTTTGCAATTGAGATTGGCCTTCAGTTTTCCTTTCTTATACTGGCTTTGATCTTGCTCCGTGGTTTTGCTAACTTCATAAAATGAGTGAGGAAGTAATCCTTGTTTATTCTCTGGAAGAGTTGGTGTAAGGTTGAGATTCTCTGATCTTTAAAAGTTTGATTTAAATTTCCTACTGTGCCATCTGGGCTTGGTATTTTCTTCCTGGCAAGATTTTTACCCATAATATCTCTAATGGGATACCAAGGAATATAGTAAGTCATATTTGTCTAGAAATGTATACATTTCATGTAAATCTTCAAATTATTGTCATAAAATATGTGATATGTTCTTAGCTACTTAATCAATATAGAATCTGTGGTTATATCCCTCTTCTCATTTCTACTCAATTTCATTTGTGCTTTCTGGCTTCTTTCCTTGATTAATCTTGCTGTAAATTTACAAAGAACTATCTTATGAACCCATTGATTCTCTTCATTATAATTTGGTTTCTGTTGCAATAATTTATTCCTCTATGTTTATTATTTCCTTCTATTTTAGGAATTTATTTTCTATTCCTTGGGCTGACTTAAGATGGATTCTTTGTTTCTTCATGCTGAACTCTTTGTGTTTTGGAATGTAACACTTAAAGCTATAAGTTCCGTTCTCAGTTCAATTTTCCTGGTATGTTACAAGTCTTAATATGCAATATTTTATTATAATTTATTTTTATTTTTATTGAATTTATTGGGGTGACATTGGTTAATAAAATTATACAGGTTTCAGGTATATAATTCTCTAATACATCAGCTGTATATTGTATTATGTATTCACCACCCCAAGTCAAGTCTCCTTCAAAAACCTTTAGTATCCATTACAATGTATTTATATATTTTTAACTTTCTGCAGATGAGGTCTTCTAGTTATATTTCTGTCACTAATTTCTAGTAATTGCACTGCGGTCAGAGACTGTGATATGTGCATTAATAAGCTTCTGAAATTTCTTGAAGCTTGCTTCATACGTTACAGTATGGTCAGTTTTTATAAGTGTTCTATGTACCTATTTGAAAAGAATGTGTATTTTGTACCTTCTGGGTGTGAAGTTTTGTACATTCTTCTGTGATCAAACTTGTTAATTGTTTTATTCAAATCCACTGTATCCTCATTGCCTTTCTGTCTGCTTAATTCATCAATTACAGAGATAGTTGTGTTAAAAATCTTTCACTTTGATGGTAGATTGTGAATTTCTCCTTGTAATTCTGTCACTTTTTTCATATATTTTGATGTTATGTTATATGAGCATACCGAGTTTGATTTTTTATATCTTCCTGGAAAATTGAAACTTTTAGTGACGTATTAAAGATCTTCTTTATCACTAGCTATATTTCTTGTAGTAGTCTGTTTTGTCTTATACTAATATAACTAAACCAATTTCTTTTGTATGATATTTTCCCGGTGTCTCTCATTTTATCCTTTGGCTTTCAATCTCTCCATACCTTTATGTTAGGAGAGATTTTTATAATTGGCATAGGACTGAATGTTTTATCTGTCTTACTATTTATGTTGTAAATGGAGGGTTTTGTTTATTAACATCTATTCTGTTATATTTGGATTAATTTCTACCATTTTGTGTACTTTCTATTTATTCTTCTTTTCATTATTCTTTTCTGCTTTTGGCTTGAATGTGATTTATTAATATTTTGTTTTCCTTTTTCTTATTCCACTTTTTCCCTTCTGCTAATTTGGGTGTCATACTAGCTCGGTCTACTGTTCTAACAGACACCATATCTATTTTAATCAGCGTCCTTAAAAGGAGTAAATGTTATCATTATTGTTACTCTTCTCACAACCAATACAGAGACTTTAAAATAGTTTGATCTCAAATGTTCATCCATCAAATTACATTCTATCATTCCCAGTAATTTCAGTTCTCTATTATTTATTGAAAGTCCACAAATTTTACCTTATTTTTCTACATTTAATGTTTATTTAAGCTTACCCACCTAGCTACTTATGTCTTTACTCATTACATCTTTCTACATTACAGACCTGCTACCTGTGGTCTGTCATTAAAAATTCCTTTGATGAAGCCTCCGTGGAACTCTCTCATTCTTCCTTTGTCTGAAAAATGCATGTGTTCTGCCCATGTTCTTGAAAACATGGTTTTGTGGAAGAGAGAATTCTGGAATAATAGGTATTTATTGTGAGTCTATTGACAGTATCATTCCACTGTGTCCTGCCTCCCATTGCTGCTACTGAGCAGCCAGCGATCACCTCCTGGCATTTGTTTGTTTGTTGGTTGGTTGCTTGGTCGGTTGGTGGTCTTGTTGTTATTATTGTTGTTCTGTGTAGAAATCTGTCTTTGCTCCGAAGCAAATTTTAAGATTTTCTTTGTTCTTTTTGGTAATCTCCCGTCTCACATTCACATGCCTATGTGAGAGTTTCTTTATATTAATTCCATCTGAATTTTGTTGAGTTTTATATTTTGTGTCTTTCAACAATTAAAGAAAATTCTTATCCAGGATCACCTCAGAGAAGGCTTCTTGCCCGTTCTCTCCATATCCAGAACCTCTTATACTTTCGCTGCCCTCAGTGTCTTTTAACATTTTCATACTTCTCAGTGTTTTGATTCCCTGCACTGCAGTTTGAGTATCTTCTCTTTTATCCCAGTGCTTGATTCTCTTTCAGCTTTGTCTGAATCTGCTGTTTAATCCATCCAACAAGCTTTACATCTTAATTACCCTCTCCATCTTGGGGTCTTCTCTTTGGCTATTTTATAATTTTGCTTGGTCATCTTTAAACCTTCTTTACTCAAGTTTTTTTTTTTTTTTCAGATTTAATGTGTTTTATTGATTAAAATATTACATTTGTGCCAATTTCCCTTCCCTCTGCTCCCCTCCACCCGGTGGCCCCCCTCCCTCCAGTTGTCCCCCCCTTTTAGATTATGTCCATTAGTTGTGCATACAGTTCCTCTCAACCTCTCTCCGTCTATTCCATTCCCTCCTACCATGATCCCCAATTCCTATATCATCTCCCTCCCTCTCCCCACTCCCCCTCCCTGTTGACCTCCCCCCAATATGCTTCCCGTACCCACAGTTCCTTTTCCACTCTCGTTGCCTGTTTAGTTTGCCTTTGTTTCATCTCCCTAGCTTCTGTTTTTTAAACCAGTCCCTTTAACATCTCATATAACAGTGGTTTGGATCTAATGAACTCTTTCAGTTTTATTTTGTCCTGGAAACACTTTCTCTGTCCTTCTATTCTGAATGACAATTTCGCTGGATAGAGTATTCGTGGTTGTAGGTTTTGGATTTTCATTACTTTGAATATTTCTTGCCAGTCCCTTCTTGCTTGTAGGGTCTCCCTTGAGAAGTCAGCTGATAGTCTAATTGGGACCCCTTTGTACATAATTCTTTTCTTCTCTCTTGCTGCTTTTAAGATTCTCTCTTTATCTTTAATTTTTGACATTTTGATTATAATGTGTCTTGGAGTGGTTCTCCCTGGGTCCAGTCTCTTGGGAACTCTCCTTGCTTCCTGGACCTGCAAGTCTATTCCCTTCCCCAAGTCTGGGAAGTTCTCCTTTATTATATTTTCACTCAATTTTTCAAGTTCTAGTTCATCTTCCTCACTCTCTGGCAAACCAATGATTCTTATGTTGGGCCTTTTATAGCTGTCCCAGAGGTTTCTGATCCTCTCATTGTTGCTTCCCATTTCCTCTCGCTGCATTGGTTGACTGCTTGTTCCTTCTCCATATTCCAGTTTGTTGAAATGAACTCTGGATTTTTTTTCCTCACCATCTGTCTCGTATGTGGTTTTGTTCCTTTCGTTATGAATGTTTTTCGCTTCTTTCTTATCTTTTTCCTGCTCTTTTGTGAATTCTGTAAGCCACCTGATAACAATGGCCCAGAACTGAGCCTCTGACAGGTTTCTTATCTGTTCATCTGTCAGGTTCTCTATCTGTTGCCTGGTGAGTTGTGTCACCGGGATTTCTATAGTCTGCCTCATTTTGACAGATGCGTTTTGTTTTCTTGGGCTGGCTATAGGGGGCAGTGCCTGCGTACGCGTCACAAATCAGCGACCGGCGCCTGTCTGCGACCTATTTCGCAGCCCTGTGGTGCTTTCTTTGGGGGCGGGGGTCCAAGATGGATTCACACAGTTATTCAGCTAGGAGACCGGGATCCGTCCTCCCGCCCCCCTGGGCCTCACTGTTCAAGGCGATGCAGTGGCTGCTCTCCCCAGCGTTGGGGTCGCGCACCGCCAGGGGCTTGACTGCCGCCGGGATTTTTCACCGCCCCGCCGCTGTCTCAGGTGCGACCGCAAACAGCACTGCCCTCTTTAACTCTTACCTGCCCAAATGGCACCGCTGGTTTATAACTTCATATGTTGGGCTTCCGTGTAGTTTTATTTTCTGGAATTTCTAGTTATCCTTTGTTTTGAAGTAGTTGTATTCCTCTCTAGTTGTAGAGGGAGACCTAGCGTGTCCGTCTAAGCCTCCATCTTGGCCAGAAGTCCCTTTACTCAAGTTTTTAAGGCTTCTCTTTTATTTATCCATTTTGTAAGTTTTATAATACATTTATCGGAGGATATTCTAAAGAAAAGTTTTGATTTGTCAGCTTAAAAACGGTTTGTTTCTTCATGGAATAGATTAAAGTTAACATAAAGGCGTACAGAAAATTGGTAGCTTCTTTATCCTGGAATTGTCCATGATCATAGCACAGTACAATCACTTTCACTTTGCTAAAACACATTAAAAGCTTTCCTCTTGAATTTTGTCATTTCTTAGAGTTCATCATTCAGTACAAAGGTCCTTACACTATGACAGATTCTGGGCATATTTGAAGAACCCCTGAAATTGCCTCCATTCCTGACTCTAAAATAATGCTGAATTTATACTTGAACTTAAGGCTGGGTCAATGCAGGAGCTGTCACCTACTGGGTCTATAAGAGCTTGTCCAGGCTTCTGGAGGGTGATTCCTAAAGAAAACTTTTCTGTCTAAGCTGGTAGATCATGCTTAAAAGGATAATAATGTTACTTGTCTTAGTCTGTCCTGAATTGATGTCCAAAAAACTGCAGAGATGGCTCTTTCCCCTGCTGTGTGAGTCAGGAGAAATGAAACCAGGTGCTTAAGCAAGAATTCTTTCTTTGTCCTTTAAATATATTAAATATTGTTATTTTATGTTCTGTACCTGAATTCCAATATCTAAAATCTTAACAGGCTTAGTTTTGCTGTTTCTTCTGACTCCTACTCACAGTAACTTCCTTCCTTACATATTTTTTGACTTTTGATTGTAAAAAAAAAGAAAGAGCAGGTCTGAGAAATGTTATCTGGGGAACTCCTTTGAGGACTGGATTCGACTTGCATTCCTCCAGAAAGGATTTTTATTTCTTTCTACCAGTCATCAAGGAACTCTTCCAACCCCAGACCAATTGTACTTTAGCTTGCCCAGGGGTCCACCGAGTGCCCAGATTAAAGCAGGCAAGTTTCCAAACTGTCCCTTTCTGTGCAAGCACGTTTATTTCTTGTTCATCTTATGGTGTTGCAACTTCATATTAGCCTCCTCACCTTATGTGGGTATGAGGCTTAGACATACCTGTTCCTCACATGCCATACAGCAATCAAAGTAGAAGTTCAAGGTCTTCAAAGTTCTGTAGACACTATTACATGAGAGCCAGCTTTGACTGTTGCTTAGTTCTTGCTTTCAACACATTTTTCAGTCTCTGGAGATTCCTTAATTTCATGTCACCTTAGTGATGCATTTTAAAGTTATCTTGAAGTATTTTTAGTCGTTTTAGCAGAAGGGTTTTCCATGTTATCGTGTATACCAGACAGCTAGAAACAGGAGCCGGCAATTCTCCACCTTCCTCGGCAGTCAGGTGCTTTACTAGACCATTCCGCTGAAGCCACTCTTGTCAAGACCACCACTGCCTTTCTCGTGGCTGAGTCCTGTGGTAACTGTCAGGCATCACCTTACCTGTACCTCTCTACAGGATTTGGCACAACTGATCACGCTCTCTTTCCCAAACAACTTCTTTCTTTGGCTCTCAAGACACCTTACCTTCCTGGTTTTCCTTCCAGCTCTCTGGCCTTCTTGCTCTCCTTGGTTGAACTCATCTCCTCTTCTAGACCTGAGAATATTAAAATTCCCGAAAGCTCAGTCCTGGACTTTCTTCTCTCTCTACGTTCTATCCTATCCAACCCAACATTTTAAACCCATCTGTGAGCTGATGACTACCAAGTTTATACTTTTACCCTACCTCTCAGGAACTTAGAATTACGTTCAACTGCCTGATAGGTATCTCCCTTAGGTGTCCGGTGTCTGTGAGGCATCTCAAGTCTACCATGTTTAACACTTATTTCTCTCCCCCCAAAAACTAGTTTCCCCAGTTCTTTCCTGTGTCTTTAAGTGGCATCAGCATTTACCCTATTGCCAGGAGTCTATTGATTTCTCTTGTTCCCTCACACATCTCCCCCAATCCATCAGTGGATCCTATTGGCTCTGTATGCAAAATTATCTTGACTCAGACCACTTCTCGCATCCACCATCCAGGTCAAAGGCAACATCTCCTGTCACCTGGACACTGGTGACCGTCCCTAAGAATGCCCCCTCTTCTTGTCTCCCCATCACCAATGCCGCCATCACCATCCCCACTACCCCTGCCACTTATAAAACCTATTCTCTTGCAGCTACAGATCTTTTGGAAAATATAAACCAAGTCACATCATTCTCCTCCTCAGAATTCTCATGCTTAGAATAGCGCCTTTTCCCACGCTGCTCCTCCTATTTGGAAAGTTTTCTGTTTCTTTCTGGGGCTCACTCCTTCACATCACTTACATTTTTGTTCAAATATTCCTTTAGTGAAAAAGCCTTCACTGACCACTCTGTGGAAACCTGTCCTGTTCTTCACCTCTATCTCCTTATCTCATTTTATTTTATCTAAGTTTCCTCTTTACTTTTCCCACTAGAATATAAGCTTCATCGGGGCAGAGCCTCCGTTTACCTTATTTATCATTCTACCCTCAGAACCTAGAAGCATGCTAAGGCTCATAATAAATGCTCACAAAACAATGTTAAATTAAAGAATAAATTCCATTTAATCCTCGCAATAGTCTGTGAGATAGAAATGATCTTTCCAGTCTCATAGATGAGGAAACTGAGGCTCAGAGATGCTCAGTGACTTGACCATCAGTTACACATCTTGTGTCAAAATCAAATCCAGATGTGTATGATTTTAGGAGCCACCGTATTTTTTATTTTCCATTTCTTTAACTTTTCACTCTGAAATAATCTCACAGTTACAACAGAAGTTGCAAAAGTAACACAGAGAGTGCTCTTTTACCGTCCTTCCGCTCTCCCAGATGATAACCTCCTGTATGACCACAGTGCAGTTATCCGAACAGGAAGTGAATATCGATGTGAAACGGTAACTATTCATATCTCACCAGTCGTCCCCCAGATGTGTCATGTCTTCCGAGTCTCCTCCAGCACAGGGGTCTTGGCCTTGTCTTTCATGACTGACACTTCAGAAGAGGGCCAAATTCTTATCACCACAGCAGAGTCAGTGCAGAGTGCTGGGCACAAGGAAAGTTTTCCACCAGAAGGCTGTGATTGTCGGGAAATAAATGCGTCTTCCTTTTGAGGAGTGGAAGGAAAATGGCTCCTGCTCTTCTGTTTTGCTCAGTCTGGCAGACCTTGACATGTTTGTGAAAAATAGTGAGAGCATCTTGCTCAAGAAAGTCGAAAAAGGAGACTTCGAAGGACTGGTTGAGCTCATGGGGCACCTTCAGGCCCTAAAAGCACGGCAGGGCAGCACTGACGGGATGTTCGAGCCCTTACAGCAGACCATCGACTTGCTGAAGACCTACGGGCAGGAATTGCCGGAGGCAGTGTTTAGGCAGCTGGAGGTCAGTGCAAATAGGGGGAAAGTTTCAGGGTTCCAGGGTGGGGGCGTGGGTTTAAGTAAATGAAAAACGAGGCTTGGTGATGGCCCAAGGTCCACGCTTCGGAACTATACGTGTAGTGTATGTGTAAGGCTAGCGCATGCTTGAAGCACAGTAAGTATGAAATAATGTGATGCTGGAGATATACAGGAGAATTAAGATATATAAGTGTGTCATCCCCCCCCACCCCCCCGGAATTAGGGATGAGTCCACTTTTTGATTCAGAGAAAGAAAGCAGGTCTGAGGAACGTTAATATGTTGCGAGGAGAAATGTGGGGCACAGAAAAAAATCCCTGCACTCCTGAGAGTATAGAAAAGGGCGAGGGTCACCAGGCGACAGGTTAGGTCAGGGAGAATGGTGTTGATGGAAGCAGGAGACAGTTAGAAGAGGTAAGTCGAGGAAGTGGGGTTGAGAACGGCCCCATGACACCAGGACACTGTCCCATGGCGCCAGAGCAGAGAGCTTCAGGACTGTGGGGGCCGGGGAGCACAGTGTGGGTGTGACTGCACCGAGGTCTCCTTTGCAGGAGCTGCCTGAGAAGTGGACCAACGTAAAAAAGCTGGCCATTACCGTGAGGCAGCATGTGGCCCCCCTGCAGGCGAGCGAAGTGACCCTCCTCCGCCAGAGGTGCACGGCCTTTGAGGTGGAGCAGCAGCAGTTCCGGGAGCGGTTCCGCAAGGAGGCCCCCTTCAGGTACGGACCCCCCCTTCAGGTACAGACCCCCCCCTTCAGGTACGGACCACGCTGCTGCCGCTGCCCTTACCCTCTTCCCGTGGCAGCCTTTGCATCACTGGCGCTCTCTGCGTGGTACTTGTGTGTTCTTTTAGGGCATGGGCCCCAGTCAGCCGTCTCCCTGCCATTCCGGTCCATAGGTTAGAACACGGTGCTCATGCGGGCAGAGTCCTATCATAGCCTGTGTGAGGTGACCAAAGGCTGGACAAACACTCGGCCTTAAAAAAGGCTAGAACCTTCTCTTCCTCTTCCTCCTGGTCTACAGAGGGCTTTAATGTGGTACAATTACTAGAGGTTTTTTTTTTTTTTTTTTTTAAATGAACTTGACATGTAACATTGGGTAAATTTAGGTGTACACTGTGTTACCTTGACACATTTATTATTGTAATATGGTTGCCGATGCAGTGAATTTATCACACTACATAATTATAGTACAATATTATTGTCTATATTCATTATACTGTGCATCAGCTTCTGTGGCTTATTGACAACTCATGACAAGTCTTTTCCCTTAAATATCATCACTCTTATCCCCACTCCCATTGCCTGGTACCCACTATTTTACTTTCTGTTTTTTAGAGGTTTAACTTTTTAAGAATCCACTTATAAGTGATATAATATAGCGCTTGGCTTTCTCAGACTTACCTCACTTAGGATAATGTGCTAAAGGTCCACCCATGTTGTTGCAGACGGAAGGGTATCCCTCTTTCTCTTGCCTGAGTAATAATATTTTGTTATGTATATGTTTCACATCTTTTTTATTTATGCCTTCATTGATGGGCATTTGGGTTGTTTCCATATCTTGGCTATTGTGAATGATGCTGCAGTAAACACAGGAGTGCTTATATCGCGCTGAAATCCTGTTTTCCTTTTCTTCTGTTACATAGTCCGAAGTGGCACTGCTGATCCTAGGGTAAGTACATCGACTATGACGTTTTTGAAGAAACTCCATATTGTTTTTTATAGGAGCTGGAACTAAAATGACGAGGTTTTTACTAAATCATTAGTATTCTAAGTTCTCACCTACTCCTTTTGGTTTAAATAAATGGCTGATGGAATTTTAGATAAATTTGGAAGGCATTTTGGTAGCCTAAAAGAAGGATTTGAGTTGAAAGGTTTACTTCAGGGTGTGCTTTCTCTACTTAGTAATGCTCAGACACCCCCCTATTCATGATTAGGCCTCTTTCCATGAACAAAACAACTGTAGGGTGGGCAACCCCACTCTCATGTGCACACACATGCTCGGGTTCCTCTCCCAGAGGCCCCTCCTTTGGAGAAGATGTCTTCCTGGGGTGGCTCCGCATCCACCGCTCAGCACCAGGGGCTCTGCCCAGGAGAACACACTGGCTCTGAATGGTCCTGCGTCCGCTGATGAAGTGGGTGCCCTCCCCTCACTTCAGTCCAGGATCCGCTTTCTGTTTCCCAAGCTGAGCTTCTTTCTGGCTCTCCTCTGTAGCTTTGGATAGACAGACAAACTTGGAAGTCTCCAAACTTGAAAATACCCTGTGTATATGGAGGCAGGAACTTTTTCATTTTCAAGGGTTACTTACCCACAGAAATATAATATTGAGAGATACAGGTTAACGTAACAAATGAAACCAAAACCCCCACAACTTCATTGGAAGGAAATGTAGCATAATGGTTAACTGTGTGGACTTGGGGTCAGGCTGCTCAGTGTCTGCTCTCAGCTCAACAACGTACTGTGTCTGTCAGGGAAGCTACTTCATATCTCTGTGCTTCAGTTTCCTCATCTGTTCAAAAGGGTTAATAATACTTCTCACCTCAATAAGGTTGCTGACAGGATTAAAGAAATAATCTTTGCAAGTGTTCGGCACCCGACACTAGGGTGACCGATTATCCTGGTTTTCCTGAGGGTCTCCTGGGTTTAACTCTGAAGGTCACACATCTGGAGAAGCCCCTCTGTTTCAGGCAAACTGGGACTGCTGATCACCCAAACTGGCACACAGTAAGGACCTACCTATCCTTATTATTTATTCATCAAACATTTACTGAGCAGCTACTACCTCCCAAACATTACACTTGTGGCTATCGAGAACAGGATGAGTATGTTAAGAGTTAGGGAGGGACACATGTATAAACCATGCTTAAGATACAAACACAACATAGGACTCTAAAGAAGCATGCTGACATTTTAGCTGCACTTTAGAATCACCTGGGGAGCACTTAAGACTTCCAATGTCCAGCCCTGGCCGGGTGGCTCAGTTGGTTGGAACACTGTCGATAGACCAAGCAGGTTTGATTCCCACTCAGAGCACATACCTGGGTTGTGGGTTTGATCCCTGGTGGGGGCACAGATGGGAGGCAACCGTCAATGCTTCTTTCTCACATTGATGCTTCTCTCTCTCCCTTCCTCTGTCTCTCAAATCAAAAAATATCCTCAGGTAAGGATTAAAAAAACAAAAACTTGGAACATCCAGCCTCCTTACAAACCAACTAAATAAATCAGATTCTCTAGGGGTGATGCCTGAGCATCCGTATTTTGTGAAGCTCCCCAAGTGGTTCCCATGTGCAGCCAGGATACAGACTGCTGCCCCAAGGGGAGTCACTGGTTTCCCTTTAAGCAATCATGCCAGGGCCTGGGACCCCAAACGAGTTTGTATCCTTGAGAGTAATTTCCTCAAGAGCTGTGCCCTTGTTCCAAAGAAGCAGCCATTGCTCCAAACATTTGTGCAGCTCCATCGGGAACTTCTTTCAGAGTCTGAGGCACATTCTTTTAGGCCTCCTTAGGCACGCAGCAGGACTTTTGAAATTCAACACTGATCATGCAGAGTCAAAGCTGATGAGGGAGCTGGGTTACCAAGCCAGGCAGTCCTGCTTCGTGTTAACAACCATCACACTGACTGCAGCAGCCGTAAAAATAATGACACTAATATTTCTGCATCAGCTGTCTCCTAAGAAATCTTCAAGAAAGGAATTCCAAAGATGTTTAGTGAAATATCTTTCCAAGCAGACTTCAAGACTGCTTGAAAGGAAACAGCAATGCATTTACTGGTGTGTTTTTGAATGTCTGTTGGAAATCTGGTGTCTCTACCTCATTCACAGTGACATCGTGTATGTGTATCGATCAGCTGGTGTTGTTTCTTCATTTGATAGCTGCATTGTTCTTTCTGTCTTAGCGCTTGTGTCTGCTGGCTCTGAGGATATAGCTACTCTTTGCTGGGTTTTACAAATTCACATCTGGTAATTTGACATGCAGATGAATCTTTGCAAAAGAATACTTTGAAAAGAACTGCTCACAGCAGTGTGGAAAACCAAACGTTACCGCAATTTTGAATGCATTTCTCTTCTTGTCAAGAAAACCATCAGGACTAGAGCAGAATTGTGGATTTGTTGCTGAAGGGAATCTTAGTGCGTGTCAGCTCATGTTTTTTGTTTCTTAGTTTGGCGTTTGTGAAAGTATGTGTTTAAAATTTTTAGGCACTGTATGTGGCAAATGATTGAATTCTGACTCCTTCACTTTTAGAGCCTTTACGAATTTCTAAAATGCAGACCCTGGTCCATTCCTCTGGGAATGCAAGTTCCTGTTTCTGATTAGATTATAGGTTATGCGCACATGGATCTTGTCTTTGAGGAGCAAAAAGAAAGTGAGTGTCTCATTAAGCTCCTGCAGTCTGACAGGTGCTGGGTGAAGTGAGGGTGCTTGGGTTGAGATTCTTCATGTCCAAGTCAAGCTTTCCTTCCTCCTTTAGTTCTTAACTCTAAGCTGTGTCAGCATATTCTTAACTGAGCTCTCCTGCTTCACAGCGGTTGGCTCCTCATCATGCTCAGATTTAAGAACTTTCCACAGATATTAAAATTGGAGACTAACTCTTCCCTTTGAGTGAAGGGAAGGCTTCATTCGTGCTTCTAGCTGCACTCACTTCCTCGTTCTTCCTGACCTTGAGCAAGGTCTTCCTGACCTTAAGGAATGATGCCATGACACAGTCTTACCCACATCAACACTGAGGTCATCCGGGGGTTTCTAAACTGAAGTGCTTGACCCTGTGAGCTCCTGCTCAGCGGAGACCACCAATGTTTTCAGCTTCCTGGCAACCAGATGCTGTGCACAGCTGGGAGAGTATTCTCGGAGACCTTCTCCACTGGCTGTTGTCCTGCATGAGAACTAGAGAAAGTGAGACTTTCCAAAGAGCCCAGTGTCGCAGGCATGAGGAAAGAGGACTCTGTCTTGCTTGCAAGTGTCCGTTGTCGCTTTGATAGCTGGAGAAAGACCTATGTTAGTCATTACATCTCCCAGGGACATACTGTATCCTAAAACATGCTATTAGTTCAGCTTGACCATGTTCTTCCAGCAAATCTGACTCAGTCACCTGATTCAGAATCCATAGAGCAGAAGAGGTTCTGGTCTTAATAGTGGAGTTAGCAAAGAAATGATGTAAGTGCTAGGATTTTAAGATAATACACATTCCCTGACCTCAAAGACTTACAGCCTCAGGGGCAATTTCAAAAATGAGTAATTAGACATGCTCGTTAGGTGCCAGCTTTAACCCCCACAAAGAAGGCAATTCATACCTCTAGCAGATGTTGCTTGGGCCAACAGGCAACTGAAAATTAGCCGTTTGGAAAAAAGAGATGGGGTGGGGGCAGTGAAGAGATTCTGGGCAAGGAGGCAGAATACACAAAGGCGCAGAAGGATGACAAAGCTAGGAAAGCTGGAGGCCTGCACGTGTGCATGCTGGAATGCAGGGTGTGGGGATGAAGATGGGGGTGGTCCACGTGCCCGGGTTCTGTACATGATCAGCCACTGAGGAGTCTAAATACCATGTGCTTGTGGCCATGGAGAACGGAATAGGGGGTGGTGGTGTGGAATAGACTCAAGGCCCGGTGCTCCATGGAAGAAGAGATTTGAGAGAGACTTGGGAGGGAGAATCAGCAGAACTGACTGCGTATGGGAGACGAACAGGGAGGAAAGTCACGCATCATTCTCCACCTTCTGTTCTGGGCAAGTAGCTGGAAGGTCTTGTTTCACTGCTCGCTGAGACTGGGGGCCCCCGAGCGAGAAGAACTGAAAGGTCACGGATTCAGGTCGGACTTGTTGAGTGTTAGGGTGCCTCCGGGGTGTCAGGCAGAGGTGTGTCATCATTCATTGTATATGCAGGGATGGCACAGAGATGAGCATTTACCAACTGCCAGCCTCCCAACAATTAAGTAACTTATTCCGCTCTCGCTGCCTGTGCTCACATCTGGGTCAGACCTGCATCAATCATTTTCCTAAGATCACATACACGAGCACCATATTTCCATTTCTCTTAATTATAGTTTTATTCACCCAGACTTTCAGGCATTTCTCTTTTAGATTAAAATACTTTTGCATTATTATTTTAATTTCAAAGACTTACTACACCCTTTTCCCTTCTATTACTTTCTTGTTCTCAGACTGTATTGCTCCCTCAGGGTTTGGAGAGCTGCTTCAAGTTTATTAGGCACATTAATCAGGTCCAGGTAGTTCCTGACAATTTGCGCTATAGTTTTGAAATGGGAAGAGGGTTACCTGCCCTTGTGTCTAGAGGTTCCTTTCACTCCTTAGGCCAGATTAACTTTATATGTGCTCAACTACAGGAAATGACTGTCCACAAGTTTAAACTATAAACAAAAATTATGACGCAGGGTAGATAAAATTTGGAATAGGTTTAACAAATTATCACCTCTTACAAATATTTGGTTAAGAATGTTCATAAAGGCTGAGGAAAGACTGGTGAGAAAGCTCATTCTTATCTTCCCTAATCAATTATTCCTGCATCAGAGTCCATTAATAAATTAAACAAAAGATGGGCTTTTAGAATGTTGTCTAATTGAGTTTATACTAACATCTAGAGGCCATGTTCACTTTTCAGGTTTACTCCAGCTGAGGTGAGAAGTAGAACATACACATGCCAGCAATGACCTGAAGATTAAGCAGAAGGGCATTTACGCGTGGTGGTTTTTCCCAGTAGACCACTGGCCATGAGGACGTTACCTTTCTTTCCTTCCAGGTCTTTTTCTCCTGCTCTTACAGGGGAGCAAGCCCCTTGCCTATGAAGACAGAGGACCCTCTACGGCTCTGGTAACTCCAGGCTGTGTTTTGTTCTGAAACAAAATTAGACCTTTGAACGAAAGAGATGTGGAGAATTATGAAGGCATGTGATGATGTTCAATCTCCTACTTATAAGATGTAAATCCACAGTCACAGTGCATAGGCCAAAAGCTACTTTGGGCCTTTGGGAGCAAGTGCTAATTAAACATAGCAAGCATCAACGTTAATCTGACACTAATTTAATGGTATGCATAACTGTTACTGTGTTGCCGGATAATTTGGCTTCAGTGGTGAGCAGTGCAGGTAAATAGCTGTACTTAGGATTACTTCCCATCCATTCAGTCGAATAGTTCCAAAGGCAACTGAGAGGGGATGCAGTTCAAGAAAAAGAGTTTCTAGGTCATTCTCTTCCTTTTTACCTCCCCTCTGTACCTCGCCAACTAATGTGTGTGTGCACACACACTTGCACACACACACATTAGATCAGAGGAAATGGCCGATCCTCCAGTCACTCATTTCCTCTCCTTGTCGCCTTGGTACTCTAACATATGACGTTCTGTTCTGACCTTAGAGGAGCGCAGTATCCACGCTCAGCCACAGTATCCTCACTCTCTAGCCCTCCAAGCGCACAGAAACAGGAAGCCTGAGGTCAGCGAGGGGGAGAGAGGGTTAAAGGCGGGTCAGGGGAGAAAAATGAGAGGCTCCTTGAGTACATGGGTTCCGGGCTCCCCTGACCAAAGAGGGGTTATCTGCCCATGTGGGTTCCTTTGCATGTGCGTTTCTTCTGCTGGAGTAGAGGCTGTACCGGAGACACCAGTCTGGAGGGGTAGCAGCATTAAGCAGGTGGACCCCTCGGAGGATGGGGAGCAGTGGGTGTGTGCCATAAGCATTGGAGGCAGGAGGATGAGGAGGCGTGAATGCCAACTGTAAAGCTAGACATAGTGCTTATGGGAGCCAAGTGCAGAACCAGAGGCTGCCCCTGGGTGCAGGAGGGAGCAGCCAGGGAGGGGAAGGGGCAGTTCACAGGCGGCTTGGCAGGGGACTGTAGGAGATGAGGAAGTCTGCCTCGGGGCATTAGCGACTGTATAGGCCTTGGTAAGGGCTTTGTGTTCAGTCTTCAAGGGCTTCTCAGACTTGGAGACACTGTTGTCCGGAGGTGATGCCAACCTTCCGATAATGACACCAACCTGGCACATGGGAACCACCAGGGAATTTGAAAAATGCCCTTCCCTGGGTCCCACCCCCAAAGCTTCTGATGTAATTGAACTGGGGACAGCCTGAGCATGGCCATCACCCAGCGTTTGCAGGGGATTCTAACTGCAGCTAGACTGAGAGCCACGGCCCAGGGGAGCGGTGCCGGGAGGTGGCGGGGGGGTGGGGGTCAGGGCTGGACTTCTGAGCGCCAGCTCTCTCACTTAAAGTCTGCCTACTACTTGTAGCTCCTGGAAGGAGTTTGGCTTCACAGCATCTACAGTAACAAGGTGATGCTCTTTGTGTCAAGTAGTGGGGAAGCCGACAGGTGGGCAGTCTAAAGGGGGCTTGAACAAAGGGGTGTTACCCTCTACACCTGGAGGGGGAAGTTGGGGAAAGCAGAGGGTGAGAGAAGTATTTTTGTCTTCTCATGTGTCAAGGAAGGATCCAAGCATGATGTTCCTCTGGAGCTGCCTTTCTTCCAACTGGTTGTGCTCGCCCTGTTCCAACCTACCCTGAACGTCTTTTTTTCTCCAGGCTTTGGGGGAGGTCACTGCTCTTTGCTGAAACACTAAGCATCTGAAGGTTTGAGCTGGTGTTACTTTGGTGATTCTAGGAAACGGGTGCCTGTCTGCTCTACTTAAAAGTGAACATGCTGTGTTTTGTAGGTTTGATAGCACCAACCCTCATCAAACGCTGGATGCCAGGCACTGTGAGATCCAGGAGATGGAATCCACCATGACCTCCCTCTGCGATGCCGCCAGCTTGTTTGAGGTCAATGTTCCTGACTACAAGCAGCTGAAGCAGTGCCGGAGGGAGGTCTGCCAGCTGAAGGAGCTCTGGGACACAATCAGCATGGTGACCTCCACTATCCATGCCTGGGAGACCACCCCGTGGAGGAATATCAACGTGGAGGCCATGGACTTGGAGTGCAAAAGGTTTGCCAGGTACCTCCGGAACCTGGACAAGGAGGTCCGGGCCTGGGATGCATTCACGGGCCTGGAAGGCACCGTGTTGAACACCCTGACCTCACTGAGGGCGGTGGCCGAGCTGCAGAGTCCGGCCATCCGGGAGCGCCACTGGAGGCAGCTGATGCAGGCCGCAGGCGTGAGCTTCACCATGGACAAGGGCACCACCCTGGCACACCTGCTGCAGCTCCAGCTGCACCACTTTGAGGACGAGGTCCGGGGCATTGTGGACCAAGCTGTGAAGGAGATGGATATGGAGAAGATCTTAAAGGAGCTGCAGACAACCTGGGCCGGCATGGAATTCCAGTATGAGCCCCACCCACGGACCAACATTCCTCTGCTGCGTTCGGACGAGGACCTCATCGAGGTTTTGGAGGATAATCAGGTCCAACTTCAGAACCTGATGATGTCCAAGTACGTAGCTTTTTTCCTGGAGGACGTGTCAGGCTGGCAGAAGAAGCTGTCCACGGCGGACGCTGTCATCTCGGTGTGGTTTGACGTGCAGCGGACGTGGTCTCATCTGGAAACTATATTCATTGGCTCTGAAGACATCCGGGCTCAGCTGCCCCAGGTACCTGCGGAGGAAACCCTGCTTCCCTGTTTCCTTACCTGAGTCAAGGGAAGGGCACCCAGTTGCTGCTCTGCACAGCTGCTTGGGCTTCACGTAAAGGCATCTCCAACGAAGATGACCTTACCGGGCACCAGACGTCAGGCAGGGGGAAGAGAGAACGTGAAATGCACACAAATCACTTTGTTCACAGATGAGCGGGGGGAAAAGGAGGAGCTGTTTTTAAAAAGTAAATACAAGAGAGGAGATAAAAAGTATCATGGCTGCAGTTAGGGGTGAGCTGCTCCTGGGTCACTCCACAGATAATTACAGTGCAGGCAAAGGCTAGAAGGGGAGCGTCCTTCTCAGGCAAATTCTGGTTCCTTCTCAGCGGTGAGCCGTTCTGTAAACCTTTGGCCGGGGCCGGATGATAAATGCCTGTCTCCAGCTAAATAGAGAACAATGAATTTCTCTAAAATATGTGTTCTCATTACTTCCTTCCCTGTGGTTGATTGCCTCTTGTCCTAATGATTGTGCCATTACCTTGCTTGCCTCTCTGTGGACTCTTAATTCATTCAAAAACTTTTTTTTTTTGCAGACTTTTTCTGTATCTCTTCAGCACAGCAAGTTCTTTGCTTACACATCAGTTGGATTCCAAAATGTAACATGTTTTTCAGGCTTTGCTGAAAGGTTAAAGCACGTTTCATTAAAACATTATATTTACCAACTCATCTCATGAAAGCGTATGTAATGCAATAATGCAGATTAAAGGTTGTACATCAGGAATGAAAAACAACAGAAAACAATTCTGCTATAGCTGTTGTAATTAAGCCAAATTGAACAAGCCAGATTCTATTTATCTCCAATGCTAGTGATTGAGGAAGAGCAGGTTTAATTAGAAGGAGGTAAAGACACAGGTGGAGACTTTTGCAGAAACTTTATGGGAAACATTTGAGAACTTTCAATTAAACATAATAAAGAATTAGTCTCATTAACTTCTCAACACGGGTTTGTGTTAAAATATGTAAAAATACATTAATTTCCTTTGTATTAGCAAAGCAATAACAGACAATTTCAAAACAACAAAATCAATCATAACTTTACACTCTGACTAGTTAGTAACTACTCACATTCATTATGAATATTTCCCAACTTTTGTTCACATATATACATATTTTTACATGATGCTTGGTGTAACTATAATTTTTTATTCAGCTCTTTTTATTCAAGCATTTATGCTAGATGTTTCCAATACTTCTATAACCTTGAAATTCTTTCATCTTTGATTGCAACAAAATATCTCATTGAAGAATCATAATTTACTCTAGCCTGTCCTCTTGTTTTTAAATCTTCTTAGGTGAGAAATAGGTATGTATTTCTGAGGTCTGGGTCAGACTGGGCCATCGCGGGGGGCTGGGGTCCTAACTCGCCCACTTGCAGCTGTGGACTTGTGCAAGCTACTTAACCTCTCTCTGGCCTGCTTTCCTCCTATCAATTAGGAAGTTAATTAAAATAGCATGCATAGCACATACCATTATGATTGTTGTGATGTAATAATAATACCACAGTTTGTAGCAGGTGCCAGGTATTGGACTAAAGTGCTTTGCACATCATGTATTATTGTCTCAGTCGTTTGAACAGCATTGTGAGTGTGTACAGTATTCCCTCACTTATCGCGGATATTACGTTCTAGACTCCCCCCCCCCCCGCGATAGGTGAAAATCCGCAAAGTAGGAACCTTACATTTATTTTAGTATTTATATATATTTTAAGGCTTTATAAACCCTTCCCACACACTTATAAACCATTCCCACTCCCTTATTAACCTTTCCCACTCCCTTTTCCACACTTATATAAACACTACTTATGTTCTTAAACGTATTCTACACTCTTAAACCTACATAACTTTAACAACATATGTATACAGTACCGCAAAATCCCGCGATATAGCAAAAAATCCGCGATAAATAAATAAATATATTTTTAAAAATCCCGCGATACAGTGAGGCCACAATAAGTGAACCGCGATATAGAGAGGGACTACCGTATGTGTTTGGGGGAAACAATGATAACCTACTTAACTTTAACATCACATTTGCTGAGGAAAAACATAACTTAAGTACATTTTGCACGGACCCAGAAAAAGCCATTGGACCCAGTGTATTTAATGCCAACCTCTCTCAAAGTGTGGTCCGGTGACCCCTGAGTGGTCCCTGAGACCTTTTCAGGGGATCCTCAAGGTCATGCCTATCTTAATAAAAATCTAAAATGTTATTTGCCTTTTTATGCTCATTCTTCCGTGAGCGTCTAGTGGAGTTTTCCAGAGGCTACATGACATGTGGTATCACAACAGATTAAACACAGAAGCAGAGAAGAGAATCTGGCCATCTTCTAAGTCAGACATGACAAAAGAGATATTTTTAGAAAGGAAAACAATGCTACATTTTTCTCTTAAGTTATTTTGTTTTAAAAATATTATTTTAGAGAAATACATGTTATTATGTTAATTAGTAAGTTAATGTTACTTTTTAAATGAATTAACAAATTTTTATAATTCCTCAACTTTGAAATTTGTAGAGCTTATAATGTAGAAGTTATATTGACAGGTATAATATTACCAGCTTAGAGCTAAAGGTCTTTGTACTTAACTTTTTTTTTTAATGTAAAGGGTTTTTAAGACCAAAAAGTTTAAGAATTGCTGTTTTAAGCTAAAGATATTTCCTTCTTTGAGCCTCAGGACAAGCTAACAACAAGTTTTTGCTCTGACTTGCTGCATACAGGGAGCTTCTTGGAATTGAGGGGAGTGGTAGTTAACTTTTTTCCACATTTTTATTTGCAGGATTCTGAAAGATTTGAAGGCATTGACATTGACTTTAAAGAGCTAGCTTATGATGCTCAGAAAACTCCAAATGTAGCGGAAGCCACCAACAAGTCGGGTCTTTATGAAAAACTGGAAGATATTCAGAGCAGGTGATGCTCCGCTTGCTGTCCCTGAGATCCTTCCTTTATTTAATTGCCCAAGGGAGTGTGTGTGTGTGTGTGTGTGTGTGCGCGTGTGTGTGTGCGTGCACATGCACACATGCACTTTGGTTTCCCTATAAATTGTGTAATATGGGGTATAATTACAGGTATGTATTCTGATGGAAATGTATCGGTTCATATGTTTGCAAATAGCCCTGCTCTGATTCCTGCATTTATTTTATATATTCCATGTTTTCACACACAGGTAGTGTTTATGCACCTATGAGTCTAGGCACACTTAGGAAGTTCTGTGTTTGTGCTCTTAGGCTGCACCTGTGCGAGAAGGCCCTGGCGGAGTACCTGGATACCAAAAGGCTTGCCTTCCCTCGGTTTTACTTTCTCTCCTCTTCCGATCTGCTAGACATCCTTTCCAACGGCACAGCTCCACAACAGGTAAGCCAAGCGAAGGCTTGTAGAAACATGGGAAGGACCAGGAGCTCCCAGCAGGGGTTTCGGCTCCCCACGATACCTCCTCCCTTGGTGGTGTGCGCATTTCAGTCCTGTGTTCCACTAGCATCATCGCTGACTTCGGAGCTTCTTCCTTCTCACCATTACTGCTTCTCAGGATTCCCTCCAAGCCCTCAGTGGCTCTACTTCCTAGAGTAGGACTGGGGAAGCTTTGATGATGGCACAGTGGAAGGGGCCAGGCCTTTCAGGGACACCTGTGATCTGGTTCTGGAGGGAGATCCAGTCAGTAGCAGTCTAGAGCTATAGCTAAAAGTCTCCATGGGGAGAGAAGACGGGAGTTGTATTAACTCAACATTGGGGTGGTTTAGTGGAAAGATTGCATATGAGAAGCCCACCGTTTGGGTTCTATCGCCCGTTCTAGCCCCTTATTAGCCACATAGTTTGTGCACATCGCTTTTTTGGAAACAAATGTTTCTCATCTATAAAATAGAGGAAGTCAACTGTATTACAAGATTTTTAAATATTAAAGTAACTACTTGAGGCGCTGTTGGTATTCGGACTATTGTCAGTGGTTCTCAAACGTTGCAGCATCAGAAGCACCTGGGAGGCTTGTGAAAATCGTTTCCTAGGCCCCACCTGCAGGCGTCTGGGTCAGCAGGTGTAGTTTGCATTTCTAAGGGCTTCCCATGTGGTGCTCTGGTCTGGGAAGAGTTCAAGATCTGTTTATAGTTCTCTTATTTTTCTTCAGAATGAGCATGTATAGTCAGATACTTGGTTCAGAAGTTACTAGGATGAATTCTTTTTCTCCTTCAGTGTGATTTTGTTCTTTCAAAGTGTGGCTCGGTTCTCTTTACTTTTAGTTTTAAGGTTTTCCCATCCTTGTTTGTTTGACTGTTTGAATATGTGGAACTCTGAAAGTCAAACTATTGCCGAAGGATGTGAGGTGTCACCCTTCCCCTGTCCCACCCCTGCTTCACCCCTGCAGGCAGCCAGTTCCATTCATTTCAGGTTTACTTCTCTTATGTTTCTCTTTGCTAAAATAAGCAGAAGGACATTTACATTTGTACATGTACATTTTCAATGTTCCCTTTCTTTCTTACACCAAAGGTAGCATGGATTTTTTTTCATTAGTTATATGTTCTGGAAATTACTCCATTTTGATTCAAAGATATCTTCCTCTTTATTTTTACATCTCTATTATACTCCACAGACCAATACACTGTAGTTTAGTCATAAGTTGTTTATACTATTTTTCAATGACAAATAATGCAGCTTTGACTAACTCTGGGCCTTGTATTTATTAGAGGTTTGCCTTCCAGGTAAGTTCCTAGAAATAACATCACTGGGCCCAAGGGTAAATGATATGTGGTCTCGGTAGGTTTGCCCCATTTTTCTTCAGAGCAGTTGCACGCTTTCACGTCGCCCTAGCCGTGACTGGGAGCTTCTCCAACTGAGCCAAAAGATGCCCACGTTTTCTATCTTTGTCACTGACTCGCTGACTCGGTGAAATGATGACTTCGCTGGTGAGAAGAAAGTACTAAAGAGAGATCGATCCTAATAGTTATAGCCCTTCTCTTTTTCTCCTATAGATTAAAATATTTCCAGTGTAGCCCAAGCACCATGTTGCCAGAACTTTTGTAACTTCTATACATGATATACTCATCCTTAAATATTTATTTTTATTTATTTCTCACTTGGTTTGAGTAAACCTTTAAGTGGTTCCACATACCTCCCACCCAAGATGTAAAGCATAATAGAATAATCTCCAATTTCTTCCACATCTATGAGTCTATCTGGTGTTCACATGTGACTGATTAAATGGTTGGGTTGGAATTCATGAGCCACAGCAAATTTCCCTCAAATTCCCACATGCTCGGCTCTGCTGTTTCTTGTTACAGAGGAGTCATCTGAGGCCTGCCTGCCTGCTACTTTTTTAAAAAACCTTTTTAGGTAGCCTAATTCTTTTCTATCTGAAACTCTAAGAGATCAACATTTAAATTACATTTTCATTTTAGAAAATGCATGTATGCTTAGATACTTACTTTATCTTATTAATTTTTCAACAGATAATGAGGTTTTCTTTCCTACCTGAAAACCAAGGCTTTCATTATCTTGAAAAAGTTTTCTTTCAGTAAGCATTTAATATTTCTATTCCATTTATCTGGACAAATGTTGCCCTTGGGTCCATCATATTCTGTAGTTGAGATTCTCTTTTCTGTATGCTATAGATGTTGCCTTTATGTATTCATACATATTTTCATATATTTATACATTTTCATACATTTTTTATCTCTTAGGCCTCTTTCTTGTCATTCTGCATTGGTTTCTCAGGTTTGACCACCCTATTTAAGTTGCTTGTGTTGTTACAAACTCTGTTGTGTCATTTGTTGGTTTCCTTATTTTATTTTTCTACCTCTACCATTTCATCTTATCTTTCACTTCCTATTTTATAGAGCACATGTGTCTTTCATTTAGCTGAGAACAATACAAGGTGATCTTTTTCATAACTATTTCTGTTTCCTTCATGAAAGCTTCACACATCCACACACATACTCTATATTTTGAGTTCTGTTTTCTCCTTCTTTTGAGTTGCAGGATAATGTCATAAGTCCCATGTTATTTGTTTGTTTGTTTAATCTGTTATTTATATTTGGATTAAGAAAGGCTCATTCCATCAAGATAGTCCACATCACTGTGACCTTGAACACCTTCACAGTTTATCTAACTACCCAGAAGTTTTCATCTCGTCTCATACGCTAAGAGCTGGGTATTGTAAATGTAAAACTCTGCTCAGGGTACCAGCAGCCTGGAGAACATTATCCTTCAAAAACCTCTGTCAGAGAACAGTTTTCTGCTTGTTGTTTCTTCTTCAGCCTGCTGTTTCCCTCTCTGCAGGACCACAGTGTGGCTCTGTCTAGCATCCCTGTGAAGGACTTTGTATAGTGAGATACTTGCTAAGGACAAGCCTGGCACAGCCGGACTTCCTGCTTGGAATGAGCATGCCTGCCCTTGCTGTGGGCCTTCCAGATGTTGGTCTGCTGCACCAAAGCTCTTCCAACAACTGGGTGTCTTCTTCCGCAGGCTCCAGATTGAGGCGAGTTAGTGTCATTCTGCAGACTGGGCTGGCCCTACCTCCTGCCACACAGCAGTATTTTCTTAGGAAGAGGGTTTCATGAATTAGTCATCTTTTCTTCTCTAATCTGTTGCCATAGTAGATCATGCAGAAACTAATCAAACTTAGGTGGCCTCATTGGTTTGTAGCTAATGCATAATTCCCATTACTGTATACTCCGCTGGCCATGTCTACCCAATTTAGTTGGTTCCCATCCGCATATCCCCATCATCCCCACAAGCTTCCTTCTAATGTTTGGTACCTGACACTCTAATAGTTGTCACATGCTGGACCTCTAAACAGTACTCATAAGTAACTTCCTGGACACACTCTCCAATCCTTTGGCATGATCCTTCACAGGTTCAACACCACCTTTCCAAACTCTTTGACAATATGGCCAAGATGCAGTTCCAGCTAGATGCCAGTGAGAAACCAACCAAGATAAGTCTTGGCATGTACAGCAAGGAAGACGAGTATGTGGCCTTCAGCGAGCCCTGTGACTGCAGGGGCCAGGTAATGCACACGTCCTTTTTCCTCCTTATGCCTTTCCCTTCAAATAGTATCAACCTTCACTGTGGCCTTTTGGACCTTGAGCCAGAACTGGTATCTGTGCCCTGGGTCTCCCAGCTCCCATGGACTGAGTCTGACACGGGAGCCTGCTTTCCTCTCTCTGGGAAGGACATGAGTCAATATTCATATATCTTCCTGAACAAAGACCTGTGCAGAGAGGAATAAAATGCACAGGAACAACTCCCTGAGTCAACGAGAGAAGGATTTAACCCTTTGAGTGCCATGTGTAATTTGAAATTTGGATCAACATGAGAAAAAATTATATCAATATATAACCTGAGGTACAAAAAAAGAACAAAATATAAAATATGAATTATTCCATTGTTATTTACATTTATAGCCATCAAAAAAAGAGTCGCTGGGAGCAATGCTGGCACTTTTGGGAACATTTGTCAGTGTCTCTCACAGCGACGTTGGCACTCAAAGGGTTAAAATGATGAGCAGTATCGGCAGACTTTCACATGACAGCCCTGGAGCACCCCACAGGAGCTCAGGAGCACTGACATCTTCTCCAGGAGAAAATACCCTTTAAAATCAACCATTACCCTGCAAGGTCACTTCTCTGTGTATACACACCCCAGAGTCTTTTCCCCCCACCGCCTTACCCCTTGGAGAGCCAACTGCCTCCAGATCTCCTGTGTATAAGTCAGCAAACACAAAACATGGGACAAGTCTCTCCTTAAACACCCTGCCCATTCTTTACCATTACCACTAAGATATAAGCCCTCCTTTTCACATTATCCTAAATGAGCCAACAAAGCATCGTCCCTGGGGGTTCTAGTCCGAAGTAACACCAGGGAAGAATGCCTTTTGTAAAGTTCCATCTTCACCCAATGTATCTTGGAAAGCAATTCTAGTACTGAAAATAAGCAGACGTTCTCAGTTTCGTGGGAGGGACCCCAGGGTTTGGTTCAAATGTGTTCTTTTTGTAGACCCAAATGTATTTAGTTGGAGAACATAATCCTGGCTTACATGTCCATCCTCAGCATGGACAAGGTCATGAGAATCCACTGACTTACTTACATCTACCTCGTCCCAAATTAGGGTTTCCTTGATTGAACCCTGGACGGCAGTGCCACCCCCAACCCCCTGCCCAGTCCCCTTAACCTTCCACTCAGTCCTGCGTGTCCCAAATGCCACATCTACCTGTTGGTAGTGGAGCCCGGTTCTCACTGATCACCGTCCTGGGTTGTACAAATGAAATGTCACCTGTGTCTCTGGCCACCCTTTGGGCTTGTACATCGGGTCCAGGCTCCATTTTCTTCTCTCCCTCAGGCTGAGTGGAAGAAAATGTATATTGCTGATTGTATCTTCTTAGGAACCCAGGGTCTAATCTGGAGTTCTTCTTCCAGGTAGAAATATGGTTGAACCATGTGCTCGCCCATATGAAGGCCACCATAAGGCACGAGATGACAGAAGGTGTAACCGCCTATGAAGAAAAGCCAAGGGAGCAGTGGCTCTTTGACTACCCAGCTCAGGTAGTCTCCCACTCAGGACCTTAGTGGCCCCCATTGTCCACCAGGCTCTCCTTCTCAGGACCCTTATGCAGCCTTCAGGGCTACCAGACATCAAACTCACTATTATCTTCACAGTCAGGAGAAGCTGGTCTGCAAGAGGTCAGCAAGGGGGTGTAAGACAATTGTCAGCCATCGCCTAATTCAGCCAAAACCTTGGGAGATGAAGCATTGTTTATGTTTACTCTCATTGGCTACCGTAAGGAGGAAATGTATTAAACAGTTCAACTCGTTGACCCAGACTTCTTTGTGCTGAGCTCTTTGCTGAGTACAGCAGACCCCAAAAGGGAACGAGGCAATAAACCCTGCCCTGCTGGAATTTTCAGACTGGTGTTTCTTACGATGGAACCCGGTATGATAATAAAGGAGTCTCAGGGTATTGTGGGGATATATAGCTAGGAAGTAGGTGGAAGGACCACCTCCCCAAGGATATGCTAGTTAAGCTGAGATTTGAAATAGGAGTTTACAGGCTAAAGATGGAGGGCGAAAGCAACCAAGCATGAGGAGGAGCGTGGGTAAAGCTCAGCAGCAAGGGAGAGCGCAATATGCTTAAGGAACTGAGAGGAGCTGAGGGTGGCTGAAGCGAGAGGAAGAGGCGGGGGCAACAGGAGACAGCAGGTGGATTCTGGGGAGGAAACTAGAAGTCAGTTTCTATAGACCATGTCAGGGAGTCTGACTTGATTCTAAGTCATGTCTTAATGCTTTAGAGGGTTCTCAGAAGGATAATAAAAGAGGGGAGAACCAATGAGAACTTTAAAAGTGACTCTGGCTGCAATACACCCCTCCTCCCTTCCCCTGTTGGTGGCATAGTACTAGTGTTGGTGTATGTGGGGACTGCAGGTATTTGGTGCTAATTGAAGTTATACGAGTAGGTAAGGTTGCTCTTGGGAGATATGTAGACTAAGATGAGAGTGTAGGAAAAACCCATGAACATCATTTAGAAGGTGAGTAGACAAGGAGGAGCCAGAGAAACAGAATGAGAAGTGGTAATCTTTTTAGATAGGAGGAAAGCCAGGAAACAGTAATCATGGAAACCAAAAAAGACACTGCTGATAGCAGGTGAGAGGTCAATTATGCCATGCCCTTCTAAGAGATCAAGCAAAATAAAGAGGCTGAGGAATGTCCGTGAACTTGGCGAGGCCATTTCAGTGGAGTGGTAGGGAAGAGGCTGCATTGCAGAGGGTTGGAAAGTGAGAAAAAGGTGGGAAAATGTTGACAGCAATTAGGGAGAAGAGAAGGGAGATAAGTCAGCACTGCAGGATGGAAGAGGTATTTTTTCACAGTACAGTTGGCACCTTACATACAAACCATCCCATCAACATCACGATGCTGGAAGAACTTTAATAGAATCCAGTATGTCTAAATCCAAAGGCAAAAACAGATGAACTGGGGAATGGTATCTTTGACTGCAGTAAGATGCACTATTTCACAAAGGGAATAATTCCCATTGGGATTCTTTGTTTACATGAATTGGAATTTTGAGGCAAGAAAATTGGTTGCTTCCTACTATTGTAACAGGTATCAGCTCGAGCTGTGTCTCCCAGACCAAATGATCCTAGAGGTGATCAATGGATCTAAATTCTTCACCACAAATAATAAAAAATTGTGCATTTTTTGACATAAGTTCCTCAATAAATAGAAGAAATGCTCATTTGAATTGTTTTCCTATGTATTTATTTTTAATTTCTGAAAAATGCAAATCATACTACCATATTGAATTTTGATATAATTCACCTTGACCTTCCAGAGTAGGCCTTTCAATGTTATAGGTTTTAAGAACTAAAAAATGTAGTGAAAGCATTATGGACAAGCAAAAATAGGCCACAAACAGTAGTAGCAGTAGCTCTCTAAACAAGAATATTCAGACCACAAGAGGTTCCAGACTAATAGAGTAAAGACTGAGTGTGGTTGAGATGGTCAGTCAACATATCGTTAGCCTCTCAAGCACGGAAGAGATGCTGCAAGATGGAATGGGCAGTGTAGCAATTTCTAGAAGCCACTGACATTGACCAGAGTCAGTCTTTAGCTGTTCGCAACCAAATGGTACATTGATCAGGAGCAGGAAGTGCCCCACCCCCCTGGGTTGTAACCACTTCACAGCCCCAAGGGTTTAGAGGCACATGACTCACTTAATCCATGCTGGTGGGAGGGGCAAGAAGGGGCAGTGTCCCTCACACGGTTCCATTCTGAGTCCTTGCTGTGTGGTGAGTGGACTGCTTTTGGAAATGGTCCTGGTAGTGGCTTCACTAAGTGACTATCGGTGCCCCAGGTGGCCCTGACCTGCACGCAGATCTGGTGGACCACAGAGGTGGGCATGGCATTTGCCAGGCTGGAGGAAGGCTATGACAGCGCCATGAAGGACTATTACAAGAAGCAAGTGGCCCAGCTCAAAACCCTCATCGGCATGCTGGTCGGCCAGCTCTCCAGGGGGGACCGGCAGAAGATCATGACCATATGCACTATCGACGTGCATGCCCGGGATGTGGTGGCCAAGATGATTGCTCAGAAGGTGAGTCCCAGCCATTCAGGAGCGTGCCTCTGTGTGGGCATATGGATACTGGGGTTAGGAAGAAGCTCACATACAGTCAAACCACAGGGCTCAGGCTCTGCACTGGGGTGCCTGCGCCGACCTTTTAAAGCCCCGTAAGAACGGTGTAATCAGAGCAGCTCGGGCTTTCCGTGCTGTGGTGGGCGCCGTGTGCTGTGTTCTTAACCGGCAGACAACACCCAAGCCATTCAGAGCCCTGTGTGTCATGGGGCGAAGGGGCCACCTGATACGTGTTGAACTGTTTACCTACCTACTCTGCCACTCTGTCTGTAGGTGGACAACGCCCAGGCCTTTCTCTGGCTGTCCCAGCTGCGGCATCGTTGGGATGATGAGGCCAAACACTGCTTTGCCAACATCTGTGATGCCCAGTTTCTATATTCCTACGAGTACCTGGGAAATACACCTCGCCTTGTAATCACACCTTTGACAGACAGGTGAGTGCTGGCATCAGCCATTGACAGGAAACTGCTGTCTGGCTCAGGCCATCCAATGACCATCCAGGATCAAGGCCACTGTCACTTAATATTTGCTCACAGAGTTGCAGGGGGAGGGCTTGACTTTACACAACAGATGTAAAATAAAACTGAAAGAACGAACCACAGAGAAAATCAATGTGCTGTGACTTTTTGAGGGATTACTAAGCAGTCACACACACCTACGTTCTAATACCAGTTCTAACACATACCAGCTGTTGGACCATGAAAAACTTACATCATTTTTGGTTTCCTCATCTGTGAATTGGAGGTAATAACTCACACCTCACATGAGTTTTGTAAGGACAGAAAACAGCAATGCTTATAAGAAGCTCTGTGTGTATAAGTGCTCCAGTAAATAATCCCTATTACTATCTTCTTATCAATCGATTGGTACATTTATTCAGCGCCTCTCACTCTGGGAATCCGAAGATGAAAGGAAGGTAGTTCCTACTGTTAGGAGCTTTCAGTATTTTAGGGAACAATATTCTCTGCCATTCATATTAATTCATTTATGAATGAATTCACGCCCGACACTGAACTAGTCACTGGAAATGATTAAAACATTTCTTGCTCTTAAAATCCAGTTCAGCGAGGGAAATAAGACATATGTAGATAAACAATTTGAATAGCACAGGGGGTGACGTACAAGGCTATAGTATCAAACAGGGTCAAGGCTGTAAGCTGCACATTTCCAGGCCAGTGACTTAGCAGCGGAAGCTGTCTGAGCACGAAGGGTCTCACCCACTGTGGGGAGAGGAGGACGGGCAGCACTTCAGGGACAAGATGTTTTCTGATCTGGACCTTGAAGGAAGTGGAGGGTTTCAGTCGGATTCCAGTAGATGGTAGAAAGGCTGTTAGGCTACCATGAGATTGTACAGAAATCTGTGCACACCAATTTTTCCACTGGGAGGATCTCTCACATTCAACAATTGTTCATGTGGTCTGTGGTCCCCAAGAGTTGAAGAACTGCTATGAGCATTTGAGAACATGAAATTTTGTGGGCAAAGTCATGGAACTTGGAAAACTGCAGCCATGTTCCTGGAAGAGGAAGTAGGGAGAGAGAGTTTTTCATTTGGCTGGGAAGAAGGGTAAGAGCCAGATTATAAAGTGGGAAGAATCCATTTTTAATTGAGTAAGTAGTGATAAACTATTGAAAATTTTTCATCAGAGGAGTGAAACAATGAAAATTATATTTTATGAAGAGTTATGCAACAGCAGAACATGGCAAAGGAGAGAGAGGACAGGTGAATGAAGTCATGGTCCATGTGAGAAATTATATTTTAATTTTGCTGAGATTTCTGTAAATTCTGCTAAGAGCTTGTGCCTTTTCCCCTTAAGATTCCATTGAACATTGAATCTCTTCTTCAGAAAGAATTGTGTATCTGAATGACAGGCCACCCCAAATAAATCACTTGTAGGCAACGAAGACATTGTACATTCTGAAGAATAAAATGGCCAGATAGAATCCGCACCACATTTTACTTTTCTCTCTGCGTATTTTAAGTGTTATTGCCTGTATTCTGGTTAAATTCTCAGGAGTACTTCCAAATAATATTTAGTTAAATTGTAATCACCATGCTCATGGGGTGACGAGGATGTGAGAAATCCAGAGTAGTGGAAAATCCAAACATCCGCCAAATAGAAAGTCTTCATGGTTTATCTCCCCCTATGCTTTTCACTTTTTAACTTCATTTTCCTGTCTATTCTGGAAAGATCTCACCCAGAGTCCCACTCAAACCCCACCCCATTTACTCATTTTTGTGGAACTCTGTAGAGGTCACATCACTATCGTTGGTCACTCCCCTGTGCACTTAGACTAAAATCTGATTCCTCATGGGACCTAGTGATTCCTACCAGCCTCCCTGACACCTCGTTTTCTGCACTCCAGCCACACCGACCTCCTTTCCGTTCCTTGATCCCTTTATGTTCCAACTTAGAGCCTTCTGCATGAGGTGTTCCCGCTGTCTGAAATGTCCTTCTCCACACTCTGTTCCACTGTCACCCTCTCCCCCTTTAGTCCCACTCTCAGTTCTGAGGAGACCTTCCATGACCACTCTTTGTAAAGACAGCCTCTCCCACCTTCCACACATGCGCACACGGACCATTCTGCCCCTCCCTGTCATTTCCCACGTTCTGAGATGACCTTGCTCGCTTGCTGGCTGCATTCCCTCCTGGAATGTGAGCTCTGCGATCAGAGACCTTTGTGTGTTTTGTTTGTTGCTATGTCACCAGCACCTAGAAGGTGTTGAATTAATATCTGTCAAATAAATGAATGGCGGTTGAAGACTGAAGACTAAGAATAGACAGAACCAAGAAGGGGAGGTTGACTCAAAGGAGGGACCCACGCAGGATTCATCTGTGCCTTGGCTCCTGAAGAAGGAGACAGGGCAAGAAGGTGATGTGAGAAGTGGTATTTCTCTGTCTTCTGCTCTTAGCTGAGGATCACCCCTTCTCCCTGCCCCAGCTTCAGCTCCAAGGCAGGCTGTGTCTGTCCAGCAGGAGCGGCAGGCTCCTCTGCAGCTGGGAGGGTAAAAGCAGCCGCAGCAGCTCTGGGGCCCTGAGCATCTTCAGGGTTTCACTTGGGCTTTACTTGGACTCAGGCAGTTGGAGGGAATCATTCGGTGAGGGTTAAAGGAAGTTTTCCCACCTCCATCTTTATTCAGAGTGGACCCCCTCTTGTTTCTTTGTCTTTATAGTGATTCTCAGTAAGACACCTGCACTCTACAGGAAGGAAGTCTGGAACAGTTTTCTCTTTTTCAGTGACATTTTTGGCTGCGCTGGAATATGATCTAATAGCTTAGGAATTTATATCTCTTGGAACAGAATAATGAAGCTATTCCATATTTGAGCAATTTAATTAATGTCTGTCTTTCACTCTAGAGTGTATGTTCTGTGATAACTTTGACTTTGATTTGCTCACTGCTCTACACCCAGGACCTGCACCATGTCTGGTACTAATAGCAGTCAAGAAATACTCCTCGGCTGAATGCAGTGAGATGATTTCTGAGGCTTTGGAAGTGTGCCCCACTTCTCCATACCATCCAGAATAGTTCCTTTCTTTCCCTGACATAGCAGACATTATCATTCCTAGTGATAACAAGTATAAGACTTTCCCCTGGGGCTTCACACCTGCCAAGGAGTGAAAGGAGATAATCGCCCCTTTTGCACTTAGAAGCCTCTGGTACTCTTAACGCTAAATGCCCTATAGAGGGAAAGGGTAAGGCTTTGACAATGAATGATTTCTAAAATAGGAATTTATCACCCTTTTCTATGAAATAATGCAAATAAGAGCTTGAAAGGAAGGATTGTTGTAAATAACGGTGCATACTCTACCGACCTTGACCTTGTTTTGCACATTAGATGCTTTTTGACAAAGTAGGATGTTGTGAATATTTATATGGCGAATTCCATTTTCTCATTGACTTCCATTATTATCTCAAGAAATGTTTTGCACAGAAAAAAATTGGCCTTAACACAGAAAATCACCTTTTAAAGAGCATTCAGCCTCTGCTGGTATAGAGCTTAAGTATATTTAATTCTCTCCTGCCAGCGAAATTAATCAAATGGACAATTGATCCGTACAACCTTTGCACACTCATTAAAAGCACACCGGCATTGCAGTACGTCCAACTGATTATGCCTATTTCTTTGGCATTTCCCACTGCCTGGATGGAACTTGAATATGTAAGCGGGTACAATGGCTCAGCCAGTGTCTCAGGACTGTGGCACAGTGCTGCATGGCAGAACGAAATGGGGTTGCTTTTTCAGGCTGAACAAAGCTATTCTCCTACGCTGTTGCTTCACCCTTGGGTGATCTGCCCCTTCCTGTCCCTTCTTTCACCTTCACATGCAAACGCCCCTTCCAGCCCGGTGCTGTGCTAAGTAATGTTTTAATCAACCACTTATTAATTTGGAGTACCTCTTAATTTCTCAGAAACTACTGCAAGTACGTGAGGTATAATTGATGCAAGAGCGTTTGAAGGTGATTTGCTGAAAAAAGCACCACTGGCAAAAGTCATATACTTTTTTTAAAAAAAAAGTTTTTATCTGATATTTTTATTGAAACTTAGTAATCTGTGGACAAAAAAAAAAAAAAGTCATCTGGACCTAACCATTGTTAATATGTACTCTGTTGACTTCTACATGTAGATTTTGAAAAATTGAAATGGCAGCCGCATGCCGCGTATAAATAATCACAGATTGCTTTTCTATATAACACTATGCCATGTGCTTATTCTCTAAATATTCTTCTAAAACATTTAATAGTTCAATTACCTTCCATTACATGTATCTCATACAACATATTATGGGATATTTAAGTTATATTTAAGCTTTTACTGTTAAAGTAAAGCTGTCATGAACCTGCTTATATGAAATTTTTTACTACATTTTACATTATTTCCCCAGGAAAGATTCCAAGAAAGCAGGATAATTAGATGACACATACTTTCAAGTTATTCTTGAAAAAAAATGATCTCACTCTTGCTAGCAGTTTATGAGAGTGTTCATCTCACAATATCCTCATCAGTATTAAGTATTATTGTTAAAATATTATTAATTTTACAAGTCAAAATGATATCTTATTTCAATTTAGATGTCCGTAATTATTCACAGGCCTGACCATTTTTATGTATTTATTGGTTATTATATTTTCCTCTCATGTGAATTATTTGTTACTAATGCCCATTTTATTACTTTTATACTTAAAAGTCCCTGTCCATTTTAAGATCAGTTTAATATTCACCTTATTTTATTTTACTTTTTTCTTTAACCTTTTTAAATTCTTTGGTAAACTTTTTGACTGTTGAGTAAAGTGAATATTTTTATCAAAGCATTTTCAGTTATAAGTGATAGAAGTCAACTTCAAACTACCTTAAACAGAAAGAGGCCATTTATCTCACGCACCCGGGAAACGCATCCAGCTCCCTTCCGTGTAACCAGCTCCTGGGCCTCAGCAGGGAACACCAGGGGTTCAACTCTCAGATCCTGGCTTTGCTTTCTCCTGAGTACTGACTTCCTTCTCCCATGGATTTTCTTTGTGTGGCTGGACAGGTGGTCTCCGCACCTATACCTTTGTGACTTCCGACTCAGACCCTCTCTCAGCACATACATCAGATTCCTTTAAGGGACTCTGAGCAGCTCTGTTTGGATCATGTGCTCACCTCTGAGCCAGTCACTGTGACCAATGAGGTAGTATTTTGCCTGACCGGAGCCTTGTGCCTAGCCCTGGGGGGGATGTGACATGCTTTGATTGACAGAATTCATGGTGTGGAGGAGAGATGACTTTCCAAAGCCTGGAATCCTGGGCAAGGAAAACCCAGTAAAACTGCTTCAGGGAGTATATACTTTAATTTTTTAAATTTGTTTTTAAGTAACCAGTGGGGCCAACCTTTTAAAAATGAGTATAGGGTCCTTTCCCTCTTTGGTTTGTGATGTTTCCTCTACCATATTTGAAGTTCTGAGTCTGTCAAACTACCTCAAAGTATCTATTCTGTTTAATCAGTATGTTAATTTATCTGTAAGTCATATTACTTAAGGCTTGCAAGTTACCATGAATTGTAATATATTTTTAGAAATATAAAAAGAGAGGAAGGGAGGGAGACAGAGAGGGAAAGAAACATCAATGTGAGAGAAACATTGATCGGTTGCCTCTTGTATGCACCTGACTGGGAACCAAACCTGCAACCTAGGCGTGTGCCCTGACCGGGAATCAAACCAGCAACCTTTCGCTTTGTGGGACAATGCCCAGCCAACTGAGCTACACCAGTCAGGGCATGAATTGTAATATTTTTATAGTAAAAGTCTACATCATCTATCATTATTACCTGTTTTTTGTTTAGCTTTTTTGTTTCCTCTTTCAAATAAACTTCAATCATTTTGTCAGTTTCCAAAATATAAATGATTAATTTTAATTGGTGAACCTTACCTTCAAGTTACTATTGAAAGAATAGCCATCTTTAGAAAATGTGACTTATTTCTGCTGATTTATATCTTCAGTAATGTTTATCAGAAAAGTTTATAAGTATCTTTATATAGTTTTTAAGTATTTTTTTCCAACTTATTTGTAAAAATTTATTCTTTTATTACAGTTGTCCCATTTTTCCCCCATTGCTCTCCCCTGCCCCGCCCACCTCCCCCCTCTCCCACAGTCAGTCCCCACCCTGTTGCCCGTGTCCATGGGTCATTTACATTTGTTCCTTGACTAGACTCTTCTCCTTCTTCCCCCTTTTCTCCCCTTCTCTCCCCGCTCTGGTCACTGTCAGTCTGTCCCTTGTTTCCATGCCTCTGGTCCTATTTTGCTCATTTGTTAGTTTTGTTCATTAGGTTCCTGTATGAGGTGAGATCACATGGGATTTGTCCTTTGTCACCTGGCTTATTTTGCTAAGCATAATACTCTCCAGTTCCATCCATGCTGTCACAAAAGGTAGGAGTTCTTTTTTCTTTCTGCTGCATCGTATTCCATTGTGTGCTTTTGAGTATTTATTATTGTTATCTCTAAGTCTCTTAAAAACTTTTGCTGCTATTTAAGATTGCTTTTTATATATACATTTCTAAACAACTTGACAGAGGGTTATTTTACATATCAAAAATTTCACCCATTCCAAATGTGCAAGTCAATGATTTTAGTAACTTTAACCCAGTGGTGTAATCATCACCATAAATCAACTTTACAACGTTTTCATCCCTCCCTGTGTGACCTCTCATGCCTGTTTACAGTTAACCCTCATTCCCTCCCCTGCCCCGAGGCAACCACTACTGTATTTTCTAGTCTCTATAAATTTGCCTATTCTGAACATTTCTTCTAAATGGAATCTTACAACATGTGATCTCTTGTGTCTGGCTTTTTTCATTTTGCATAATGTTTTTATTTTTTTTGGTTCATCCATGATAGAGCATGTGTCAGCAGTTTGTTCCTTTTTATTTCTGAACAATTTTCCATTTCAGAGATATGACACACTTTGTCTAGTCACCAGTTTGTGAACACTTAGGCTTTTCCCAGTTGGGGGCCGTTATAAATCATGCTACTGTGAAATCTGTGTGTCTTTCTGTAGATACATGTTTTCATTACTCTTGGGTAAATACCTAGGAGTGAAGCACTGGGTGGTATGCTAGTTTTATGTTTAACTTTTTAAGAAACTGTCAAACAATTTTTTAAAGTGGCTGGCTCATTTTTCATCCCCACCAACAATGTAAGAGAGTTCCTGTTTCTCTACATCCTTACCAACATTTCTTATTGTCTGCTTGTTCATTATGGCTATTCTAGCGGATGTGAAGTAGTATCTCATTTGAGTTTTAATTTGCACTTCCTTGATAATGATCCGAGTATCTATTCATGTGCTCGTTAGCCGTCTGTATATCTTCTTTGGCATACACTCTCTTCATATATTTTGCCCATTGTTTAATTTGTCTGTTTGTCTTCTTACTGAGCTGTAAGAATTCTTTCATATTCTGTTAGCATATATGTTTTCATGTGTTCTATTGCATATATGTTTGTAAATATTTAGTCCCAGTCTGTTGCTTATTTTTTCATTTTCTTAATGGTGCCTTTTGGTGAGATCCAATTTATTAATTATTTCTCTTGTGGACTGTGCTTTTGGTGTTGTAGCTAAGAAATCATTGCTTAATTTCATTACACTTTAACTTTTTTTTCATTTGTGCACATGGGAGAAAATTGATTTTTGTAAATGTATCTTTTATTCTGCTGTCCACTGCCCTGTATTACTAATTCTAAGAATTTCACTCTTGATTCTGAGTTTCTGAAGCTTCCCCGAGACTTTTTAATTATATTTGCAACACAATGTGAAGCACAGCTGTAACTACTCAAGTTTAGTGACAAAGTATGTCGTTGCTTTTGCTGGAGAGATCATGCATCAGTCCTCACTCTTAGTTCTTTCTGTCATGTTTTGAGAAAGATATTTACCGACTCGTGGGGGCAAGGGGAAGATGAGCACTTGATGATGTAGGGTCTCATAGGCAGATGGCAGAAGGAGCAGCTTCTAGAATTGGGGGCCTTTATGCTGAGGACAGATCGCTTTCACAACTTTAAAATCACAGTGCTATAGTAGGGACAAATTTGTTTTAGGTTGATGCTGGGGCATTCTTCCGTGAGTGCTGTTTCTCCTGTTGTGCTTGAAACCTACGAAAAGCCCTGTGTCTTCTCCCTGTCAACTGCCATCTAACCGTCTCCCCCGTTTGCGTATGTGGAAGAGCTCGGAAGATTCATTTTCATTCATTGTTCTTAAATTTTACTTTCTTGGATTTACCCCATCATTTTCAATTTTGAAAATTATTTAGAGTTTTGGTCTATCTTCCATCTAATCAATTATTTCTTAATTCAAGCATTGGTAAAGATAATGGGCATCAGGGCCCTGAGTCCTGGTGATGCCACTGGTGGCCGCCCGCCAGGTAAACACTGTCACATCTGCGTTCCTTCCTCAGCTGTGATTATTGAACTACATGTTGGGTGCAGTTCTAACAATGATCCCAGTGGTCCTTTTTCTTGTATCATCTCCTCTCCCTTGAGTATGGGTGAAAACTACAGGTAGTATGCTATCACTCCCATGATTATATTTTGCTTATGGTAAAAGGATAATTATTCAGGTGGGCCCAAGAAAATCACTCTGCCTGAGGGCAGAAGGGGGAGACAGAGAGATGGGAAGAGAAGAATTTGACTGACTATTGCTGATTTTGAAGATGAAGGGAACCATATGCAAGGATGGTAGCGTGGCTTCTAGGAGCTGCCGGCAGCAACTGGTGAGGACCTCAGTCAGCGGTGGGTCGGAGCTTAACTGGACCGAAATCGCAGATGAGCCTGAAAGCAGACCCTTCCCCAGAGTGTCCAGATAAGAGTCCCACCAACTGATACCCTGATTTTGGTCTTCTGACACCCTCAGCAGAGGCCACCTGAACCCCCGACCTACACAGGTGAGATTATGAATGAATGTTGTTTCAGACCGCTTAGTGTGTGGTAACATTTTACACAGCAATAGGTAATGAATACAAATGAATTATAATTCCACCAACTCTAAGATTAGCCAGGCTGCATTTCTGGGATAACCACAAGCCATTCATAACTGAAATCGAGGTACAGAATCTTTGATATTTTCTTTAATCTGTCAACTGAATACACGTATCAAGAAAAGAAAATCTATATTTTATATATTTATTATCTTAACAAATAATACCTTGAAAATGAATCAGCTTTCTACTTGTCAAGGCATTTTCTTATCTCTTGTCTCATCTTACCCCTATAAGAGCCTGGTGGAGCAGATAAGAACAAAGCCTATAGAAATCATTTGCTCAAAGAAGACAAGAGAGACTTCAGCTGGGTATTAGTAAGGCTTTTCAAACAATTAAAAGTGGCCCAGTATGAAAGGGGCTGCCTTCTAAAATAATAAGCCATGCCTTGCTGGAAGAAGAGACTCCAAGGCCATATCTGGAGGATTTCATGGAAGAGAGCCTGGCGTGGCTGCAGAGCCAAACCTCTGAGGTCTCTTCCAACACTTAAGCAACTAAACTACATCCATATCCACGTTAGGGTTAGTGGGCCAGACAAGTGCTCTTCTTAAAGGATTCCGTGCTGTTCTCGCAATTGCTATTGTTTGTGATGCAGCAAATTTATCTAAATTCCTTTGTACGAAGAAAATACTGTGCCATGGTCCCCAATAACACTTTTTTTTTTTTTTTTTTTGTCAGTAGTGGAATGATCCACCCTTTTTACTTGAAAAGGGTGAACAGAAAGCTACTATATTTCTCTAGGACATTTGCAAAGAGTTTTCTTCACCTCAAGAAGAAACTCACTCAATAAAAGTACATGTCCACTCAATAACACATTTTTAAGGCACTAAGGTTTAATAACCTGGGTAGGTTTCACAAACACATCATAGTAGAGGCAGGATTTGAACTCTGTCTGTCTGACTCCAGAGTCCTTGCCTTCAATCACTATAGCCTGGTTTGCTTCCTTCACTAAGAAACGGGAGCGCATGGAAGCAGTTGGCTTAGATGATTAAAGAGGTGGGCAAGCTAACAAGACCATAGATAGAGCCTTAGGGCAGGGGCGTGTGTCCCCAAGGATTAGGACATTATTCTGGCTCAGTGACCTGAACGTAGTGGTGACCCATCATGTTGAAGAGGGAAATACTGCTCCTTTCTTTCCTTTGTGTTTTCCTCACATCCCAAGCGGAAGCCCCACTGCCCCTGTCTTAGTTATTAGAATTTAAACAGCCCACTTTCTTGCCCTGAACCTTAGTCTACCTATCTGTGAAATAAAAGGACTGGATTAGTTAATCTCAAAAATTACATTCAGCTCTTGAGTTCTATTATTATGGGGGAAAAATATAGATTTTAGCATTTTCCCCCAACGGCTTCTTCTGGAAACAATCAGAAGTTCAGCAGATGCTCAAGAAGAGGCTGACACCCAGTTCTGAGGATTTCTCTAGAGAGATCCTCGCGTTTTCTATGAGAATTCTATCTCTGAGAAACCTGGAGCTTCTGGACTCCCAGATTCCTTGAAAGCCCTGCATTTCCAGAGAGAAGAGGCCTGGGTGGCATCGCCCTCTGGGGGACAGAGCAGGCAACCTTGGGGCAGAGAGGGGATGAGAAAGGGCAGGGAGCAAAGCTGCCTGGGGTTCAGGACCCCACCAGTCCAGGCAGCTGGCTTTCCGCTGGGGAGGTCCAGAGCTGTGACAGGCCTCCAGTAATTCTAGAAGAAGCAGAGACTAACCAGTGATAGGCACAAGGGCCAGTCTGGAGCCAGAACTCAGCTCTGTAGGGCAGGTCTCGTTAAGGCTACACGTCGGACTTCGTGAAGAGCCAGCTATAAATGTTTGAGACAGGAGAAAAGCATTGCCAGATGGTTGCAGTGGCCGAGCAAGGTGAGATGAGACCTTGCTTTCACCTTGACCCTGACTCACCTCACCTTGGGGCCCACTTGACTGGTCGACAGCTCCAATGGGAGCTTTGCCACACTCAGGGAAAAGTGAGGCTGCTGTGCGATGCCTAGTCTTCAGGGGCTCAGTGCAGCCCATTCCCCAGATCAGCTGAGTCAACATATTCAATTACCCAGGAAAAGTCCAGCTAGAAGAGTAATTCTGCACTGCTTTCCTCTCTGCCTGGGGAAACTGCCTCCCTGGGTTTCACTTTCAGAAGCTAAAGGAAATGTGGAAATTTTGCATTCAATTAAAAGAGAGTTCAGGAACTCACTTCAAGCCTTTCAAAACCAGTTTGGTTCTAGCAGAGACCCAGTCACCATCTGGCCTGAAGGGCATTAATTCAAAGTTTCTGGTCAGCTCTGAACATCAGATTCTGAAACAAAGAGGAAACATTTTAGAGGCTCCCTCAGATAGCTCCTCTCATCCAACCTGCAGGTTGGGAGCCTGTGTATTGATTTGCTAGGTATAAAACGTTAGGCCAATGGCACATTTTTAGCAGCTTTATTGAAGTATAATTTACATGCCTTCAGGTTCATGCACGACAAGTGTACAGTTCAATGATTTTAATAAATTCATAGAGTTATATAGCCATTACCACAGTTGAGTTTTAAAACATTGCCATTGCCCCGTTTGCAGCTGGTCCTCACCCTCACCCCCCTTCCAGGCAGCCGCTGGACATTTCATAAATGAAATGGCATAACACGGACCTTTTGCATCTGACTTCTTTCGCTTAGCACAGTGTTTTCAGAGTCCAACATGTGTTGGTACTTCATTTCTCCGTATTCCATTGCATGGCTCTATCACACTTTGTTTATTCATTCACTGTTGGTAGACATTTGGGTTGTTTTCAGCAACTATGAGCCTTCCCACCTAAGTTTGTATGCACACAAATTCTTGTTTCCCTTGGGTAGATTTCTGGGACAAGACGGTCACTTTTACTTTTTAGGAAATCGCCATGTCTATCTTCTGAAGCATGTGTACCATTTCACATTCCCACCAGCAATGTATGAAGTTGCCAGTTTTCCCACATCCTTGCCAGGATTTGTTACTGTCTGCCTGTTTGATTATAGCCAGCCTAGTGGGTGTGTTGGGATATCTCTTTGTGGATTTAATTTGCATTTTCTTATTGACCAATGATTTTGAGCATCTTTTCAATCTAAATAGAAATATAAGTCCTTTTTTAAAAGTGTCAGAAACAAGCTTAAAGCTGAGTTTATTTTATTATCATTTGTAAAAATAGGCAAAAGAGGATTAAAGAGATTGAACGAACAGCCCATTTATTCATGAATGTGTTTTATAAATAATTATGAGGGCCTCTATGTGCCTGGAGATGTGTCACTTTCTGGAGATGAAACAATAAGTAACACATAACCCATCATAAGATATATATGAAAGATGAATATTAACTATGTGCAGTTATAAGTTGAAGTGGAGTGGAAGCTCTGCTGAGGTACCTCTGCTCGCTCACCCCAGTGTTGAGAGTTCTGCGAATATTTAGTGGGTGATGTAATGACAATTATGAGCCCCAAGGGGTGAGTAGCCATCAGCGAGGCAAAGACTGAAGGGGAACATGGTCCAAGTAGACTGGAAGGGTTGGGGGCCGGATGGGAGAAGGTGAGAGGAACAAGCGCAGCCCCAGTGTGTCTGGGACTCCAAATCCATTCAGGCTGCTAGAACAAAATCCCATCGACTGGGCAGCTTATAAGCAACAAGAACTTCATTCTGCAGGCTGGGAAGTTCAGTATCAGGTGCCAGCATGGTTGTGCTCTTGTGAGGGCCTTTGTTCCGTCTCGTAGGTGGTCCCTTCTCACTGTGTCCTCACGCCACAGTAGGGACAAGGGATCCCTCGGCAGCCTCTTTAAGCCTCTAATCCCATTCGTGACCTGATCGCCTCCCAGTGGCCTCACCTCCTAATGCCATCGTCTTCAGGGGCTAGGATTTCAACTGATGAGTTGGGGGGGTACAGAAATAGTCAGACTGTAGCACTGAGCAAGTGAAAACAGCTCTGTATGAACGGACTTGGGAGCACCGGGCTGGGGAGAGGGCAGCACCGAGAACTGAGCTGAGAAGGCGGCACGGCCAACATCAGGAAGGGCCTAGCAGAGAGCCGCCCACGCCCTTCAGGGAGGGCCCGTCGTGCTCCTTCGGAAAGTTCTCCCACAGCACTGTGGGGAACAGACGGTGGGGGGGCGGGGGGCTCTAGGGTTTCCTTCACAGGATCCATGTCAGGCCCCCCCCCCCAGGCCCCCCAGCTCTGCCTCACTGGGCCCTGGCAGGGCCAGAGGCTGCCATCGGCCGCCCGCGGCACTGACAATGCCTTCTGCCCCCCTGTGCCCCCAGGTGCTACATCACCCTCACCCAGTCCCTGCACCTGACCATGGGCGGGGCTCCCGCAGGCCCTGCAGGCACAGGCAAGACGGAGACCACCAAGGACCTGGGCCGGGCGCTGGGCGTCATGGTCTACGTGTTCAACTGCTCGGAGCAGATGGACTACAAGGTACGGGCCTGGCTCGGGGGGCTTGGGAGTGGGCAGCAGCCCAAACCAGGGACCAGGTTTCCCCAGGCCACCCTGGCGCAGCTCGGAGGCCCTGGCAGGGAGACCTCTACTCCCTCCTTCGGGGACAACACAGGACCCTTGACTCCTGGAGCTTGTTGACCTCCTTGTAAACCTCAGCACCATGGAATCTGCTTCCATGGAGGAGATTTGCCGCCACAGATTTTTTTTTTTAATTCACCTTTGGAGTCTTCCTTTTATCATCTCTAAAATGAAGAAGCTGAATATATATCCAAAGGCCTAAATTCCCTCTTTGACCTAGAACCATGTCTTGCGAGTGGCCAATCTAAAGTCTTATTAAAATAAACATAACATTAAAATCATGTTTGTGCTCTTCTGTGAAAATGACCACTTCCCCAAGAATATCTGCAGGGGCAAACTGTCCCACAAGGGCAGGTGTAACTTCTGAGGGGAGACCAGACTAACCCCTGCCCCTAGCAAGAGATGCCCTTGGAAGACAGGGCAAGGCTCACGTGCTTCACCGAGGGCGCTCCTCATTCTGCTCTAGACTAGTCCTCATAGAGATTCTTTTTTAAAATATGTAATAACAGGATGCCTCACCGCTCATTATTTTTATTTTGTTTTACTGTATTTATTTTTGTAAACCGTCCTAAGCCCCTGTTGAAAACAGGACGGCACGTAAATAAATTTAGAGTAGAAAAAAATAAAACAAATACATTAAGAATAGGTTAAATATTTATGTGTATAAATCATGTGTGTTGACTGCAAAATAAATTTAATTTAAAAATAACTTGAGAGACTGCATGATAACACTTGCAGTTGCCACTTTTAGAATGCTTGAAATGAGATTCACCTCCTGTACCTTTAATAATTTCTCCTGTGTATAAAATTTTGCTCTGTGGACTGTTGCAGAATCTATCGCGCCATGTTTTCTCATAGCAAGCAAACAAAGTGAGGATTCAGACCCAAAATAACTGTCTTCCCATAGTCTACACACTCTAGACTTTAACATGGCTGCTTTTATTGATAAACACGCTAAGATAATGTTTTAAATGAGAATAAATGGAAGAAAGATTTTTCCCCCTTTAATGAAATAAGCTCAGCCTTAAAGATTATTTTAAGTTTCTAGATTCTTCCATAGTTAAGCAATAGCAATATTGCTAATAGTAAGTATAGCCTCCCAAGAGGAACATTCTGGAGGACATACTCATTTAGATGTGGAAGACCTGGCATGTTGACCGAAGAAAATGAGCCGATTTCTTCCTTCATGCCTGGTAGAGCCAACAGGAAGAAGCGAGCTGGCCCCACGGCCAGGGGTCACAAAGGCCATTTTACCTAATCATTTCAAAACTTTTCACCAAATCCCATCCCCACCCATTTCTCTGAGAGTACAGGGTGAGAGGAGGAGTCTCTCTTAGTTTGTCTAAACAGTGAGCAAAGCTTTGCTCGTGTTAGTCTAGGCTGGCCCCAGGTCAGAGTGCCAGCTGCAGTGAAAGGAGGGTGGTCCCGTACCCGCCTAGACACTCGACATCCTTCGGAACCAAACAGCCTCAATAGGCTGTTCTCAAACCTTCTCTCCCCTTTGTTGTCTGCTCTTCAGAATTATTTTTGACATAAAGCATACTCCAGCAATCAGGTTCATTTGGATATCACCGTTGCTCAGCTTGTGTTGGGCATCATGGGATGGGATAGATGGATAGACAGACAGGTAGATACATAAGGTATGATCCAGCCCATTCGGAGAGATGAGAAAGCTATGCGAAATAATTAGGGAGATACCAGAGAGCATCGCCCTGAGGGCTGATGTGTGTGCTCCCAACGCTGAGCCTTGGAGTGCTGCAGAGTGGAGGGACCCACAGCGTGCTTGTCAGAAGAGGCGGGCCCTGTGGAGGGTGTGAGACCTGAGGCTGCTTAAGGTCTGGGTGAGGGCCTAACGGCAATGTGACATTTTGACACAGCCAAACCCATTTAAGTGTCTGCTCTGAAGGCACAACCAAGTTCTCCGTGGCACCAATGTCCTTCCCTGCCCCTCATCTGAGTTCCCCTGAACTCCCGTCCTGGGGGCAGCGCAGGCAAGGAGAGCAAAGGAGCCAGTGACAGGAAGAGCTGTCACACATGTCACCGAGCATTGCTCTTGTCATTCATGACACTCACGGCAACATATTCTGTTTCTGTATCTCCAGAGAACAAGTCAGAAATAAGCATGGGGCAATGTTTGAGTGCATGAGAGTGGATTGGGGCACCAGAGGAGACAGGGGACAGGGTCGAAAAAGGAGAGGAGGGACACAGAGCCACTGAGAGAATCTAAGCCGAGGGATGGGGGGTGGGCTACAGATAGACCCTGCAGGCTTCAGAACAGCAGTGGGAGCCTAAGGAGAACAAGCGGTGGTTGGGGAAGCCTCCTTGGACGGCCAGACCAGTGGCGACAGGCAGAGACGGGGAGGAAGGAACATTGCAGCCATTCCAGCCAGAGAGGGTGTGGAGGCAGATGAGAGGGTAGTAAACATGGAAAACAAAGAAGGAGAGGCTTTCAAGATATTAAATAATACCTAGTGAACACGGGGAGGAATGGGCAGTGCAACAGGCAGTTAAAGGGGAGCGTGGGCTGTAGTCAGGGCCCCCCTCAGTCCTCTTTGCCACAGGAATTCCATTAGGAGGCATCCGCGGATGGGGTGGACATGGAGCAGCGTAAGGCCTGGGGACAAGGGAACGTTATTGCTTTAGTCTATTAGTGCTTATTGGAAAACATGAAACTAGCCACTTTCTCTGGAAATGGCTGCAGTTTTCATGCTCACGTCTTCTTTATATTACAGCAGCAGTGCTTTGCCCTTTGACCTCAATTTGGAGAGGCTATTGCTAAAGCAGCAAATGGTTTTGAGCCTACACTATCGGGATTCTTTCTGACCTTTCTGTACCCTCAGCCCTACAGAGCACCCACTCCTGATTTCTGAAAAGTTATACTTTCACAGTTCTCCCAGCTCTCTGTTCTCGCCTTCCCAACTTTATGGCCTGCTTCTCTTTCATGGTTTCCAGTTCGACATGGGCACCAGTGACACCCAGACCTGTCTTCTAGCTTCCTGGACTTCCCCGAGTTCTAGTCCTCCCTTTGCTGGGCAGTGGGGCCTCCATGGGGATGCCCCGCTCTCAGACCTGGTTAAGCCTCTCTTCTCCAGTAGTCCCTGCTGACCCCTGTCTTCCTCCCGGCCAGATTCCTCATCCCATTCATATGAACCATCTCATTTTTCTCTGTGGCCCATTCTGAGGGCTTCATGCCCTTCCTTTTGCAGTTCCAGTCACCGATGTAGATTCTTCCTTCAGCAGGCCTCTCGCTTCCAGGTCTTCAACCCTATTCTTCTTGCCCTTATTCTAGCCCAAAAACTCACCACTTTATAGCAAGGCAGCACCACAGCCCAGAGCCATTGTACAGTTGCGGTGGGGTCCAAAACGGGGCAAGGTGGAGTCCTGGGGTTCCGTTCAGGCCCCCAGGGGAAACTGGAGGGAGGAGTGACAAGTTTCCACCTATGAAAACTCTACTTTTTCCTGTTTTCCTGTTGGATATCCATTTGATGAAAGGGATCCAAGCCTGAAAAAGCTTTTAAAACCATTGTTAATGTGAAGAAGCATAGGTTTTGATTCCTGAACTTCCACTTAAGTATTTGTGATATTTGACAAGTTGCTATTATTATCTCAAATATAATAATAGATATTACTGTATAGATCTCAAATATTATGTACGTACTCATGAATATAAGAACAGTAATATGCAGCTAGCTGTAGGGTTGTTTTGAGCACACAAGCACACCACCTGGGACCAGAGGCGGATTTAATGGCGGGAGCACCGGGCACATGCCCTGGACCCTGACTTCTGAAGGGCCCCAGAAAACCCCAACTTTACACTTTTTTTCTAATGACACAAAGTTTGGTTTTGTTACTATGCTGCATAAAATATGGTTAACATGTATTTTTATTTTTCCTGTGTCTCTTTATTTTAAGGGGCCCAATATTTTCTTCTGTGCTGGGGGCCTCAACCAACCTTAATCCACCTCTGCCTGGGACTTATGTCACCCCTCAGGGACCGCCTGTGACTGCTCAGTCTGAAATACTGTGTCGCCCTCATGTGAGAGTATCCCTCTCTGACAGTGTCTGTTTCCCCCCCAGACTGTAAGCCCCACAAAAAGAGGGCTTTGTCCCCCTTGTTCACTGTTGATTCCTCATGACGTAGGACAATTCCTGGCACATCATACATATTCAATAAATATTTGTTGCATGAATAGAAGAATCATTTCATTCAAGGAGCTTAATAAAGGTGGAGTTTATTCTTCCCTCTCTTTGCAAAGTCTGCCCCATGGCCAGCTCAGCTTATGTAATGTTAGACTGGTTCTCCTAAAATGTTGATTTCATGATGTTTTTCTCTGTTTCAAACCTCCAAAGATCCCTTATAATAATTCAGGTATTTTTATAACCATGACCCCCTTTGGTAATTCAACGTTCCTGCTAAAATGCACCTTTGTTTTGCTCTAGAAACATCATGATTTTGCTCATTCTTTGTCCATAATCTTTCCTCCTCCTGCAAAGCCCTTAGCCCTCCGTTCTGCCTACACAGACCCTATTATCCTGTTTAGCCAGCATTCCCAATGTATGTTCTGAAGATACCATGTAGTTCTATGAGACAGAACTAATGTTGGCCAAAGTGAATTCTGAGAAAACCAGGGACCACACAAGGGAAAAAAAAAATCCTAGCCATTTTATAACAAAGTTGAATGCGTTAATTTTGCAGGGCTTCTCAGGGCTCTTAAAATGCTAATGCATGTTGTAAATTGGCAAAAGTAGGTTGTAGAATGCAGTGTTGCCCAAATTGCTTGACCAAAGAGCCTCATCTGCAGGAACATCTTCCAGGTTTGGCATTCCATTAGATAAACTTTGGGGAGAGCTGCTGAAATTCACCTCTGGCAAAACCGGTCGTCCTAGAGCACTGTGACCCACTCCTCTCTGAACTCCATAACATTTGTGGTTTACACTGTCTGTTGGAACCTCTGTTTGCGCGGCAATTTACCTGTTTTATTTGTGTACCTTATCTCCACAACCTAACAAGTTCTTAGGGGGACTGAGCATAGCACATGAGCTATGCCCAGAGCAGATGGTCAAGTTATGCCCATTCAGAAAGCAGATGGAACTTTTCTATTATTTGCATTTCGCCAGCATTTTAATAGTGTCTCCTTGCCAACGACCTCATGACCTAGAGAGCATCTCCCAGTGGCCTCTCTCTTCATAGTGCTCCATGGTACCAGTTCGTGTTGAATGCTCAGAATGGTTTTATTTTTAGGACAGGTATACCATCTTCCCTCTGAAATTCTTTTCTTGCTCTCATTTGAAAGATTTACCTGCAGTTTATTTTCTATAGATGTTATCAGTTTCCACCCCATCAACAGCTTTCTATCACTCTGGGGAGTCTGAGTATTTGGGCATGGATTTAAAGACACAGACATCAACCTTTTCATCAGCGCATGCCAGAGGCTGAGTGGAAGGCGTTCGGTCTGTGTGGCGCAAGAAAAATAATATTTTATTCATTTCCTGGGATTTTGAAAGATACAGAATCCACAGTGTTGCAAGCCTAATGGCATTTCAAAGGGATTGTGTTCTAAGTGTCTTGGAAAGGCTCTGTTTGATCCTGTGACTTACATTGGCACCCACAGCCATCAAAAGTTTAATTGTTCTTGAAATTTTAATACGGGTTTCTAACCAGTGGTCTGTAGGGGCCTGGAAGTATCTATAATAAAGAGATGAAAAATGACTCAGATGTGTATTGATAAGCCAGACACTGATAGTAATTTAATTCTTGTACATTTCATTGCAGTCTTGTGGCAATATCTACAAGGGCCTAGCTCAGACTGGTGCCTGGGGCTGCTTTGATGAATTTAATCGAATCTCCGTGGAGGTCCTGTCGGTGGTGGCAGTACAGGTATGGGGGCCGAAAGTCGGTGGGAGCCTGTGGCCTTCATGCTGAGCACTGCAGACATCTCTGCCCTCTTGTTTTCAACCACTCCTCATCCATGTCCCCTTCTCCCTCCCTCCTTGTCTGTCATGCCCTTTCCTCCACTCTCTAAAATTAGTCATGAGCGCAGGACATGGGTACCTTGCAGATCCCTGCATAGGTGGATCCCTTCACTGGCTGTGGGACTCCATTTTCTCTTTTGTAAAATGGGAATGAAGAACAGCCAGCTCACCTGCTTCACAGGGGGAGGAAAGGGTCAAATTAGATGGCAGAGCCCAGCTCCTTGGAAAGGGCATAGGCTTCAGAAATTGTCACACCAGGGCTTAAATCCAGCTCTGCCATTTCCTAACAGAGCGTCTGGCAAGTTGCTCCTCCTCTCTCAGCCCAAGTCACTTAATTATATAGAAAGTGAGAATCACAGTGTGAATGTAATTGAGTGAAGAAAGTCATTTTTCGCTCAGATTTTATGTAGGCCTGCCACTTGTCTTTCAAGTCATCCAGAAAGCTGTTACTGAACACCGACAGCATAGCAAATGCTGTGCTCAAGACCAGGGTGCAGGGTCCCCAGTGGAACAGGACATGATCCCTGGCCGCAAAAACTTGAGTTCTTGAGTGTCATGAGTGTAAGTTTGTGATCTGGTCTTTCCTGTAAGTCAGCTGGGCGACTGCTTGGCTCGCTGCCTGCTGAGCAGCCCGGCACCAAGGAACAGACAGGAGTGACACACAGCAACTGTGTCATTCACTCAGCTTTTATTGATGCAGGTTCACTCAACGTAGAATATCAACATGCATTAATATTCTACTCAGACTTTAACAATATAAGAGAATTATAACACACACACACACACACACACACACACATACACACACAGCAATTAATGGGGGATAATAAACCCGAGTCCCACTCGGTCTGCAGGTCCAGGAGAGAGCACGGGGGGCAAGGGAGTTGTCAGCATCGTTCAAGGAACCAGGTGGGCAGCGGGGCAGGTGAAGTCCTCAGTCCAGCAGGGCAGAGCCTCCAGCAGCTGACACCAAGGGAGATCAGTGTGGCATGGAGCAGCACTCTGGTGTGTGGAGCTCGGCTGTCTCAGCAGTGGTCTGGGACCTGCCTCAGTTATACCTGAGAAGTGGTGCACTCCACCCTTCTGGGTCCTTTTGATAAATGTCTTGGCACCCCTGATGCCAAGTTTGGAATTTGCCCAGCACCTATGGGTGGTACATGGCTCTTTTGCACAGCACCCCTGCTGGCAAGAGTGGAATGTCCCCAGGAGCCTGTCTGTGGGTGGGCCTGCTCTGCAGACTTGGCCATTCTGATCACATGGGCCGATATCTTACTGTGCCTCCTGGCCAGACGTGTCTGTTCTAATCATGTGAGTAGATATCTTAAGTGTGACCCCTTGCCAGATGTGTCTTAGAGTGACATTAGCAGTTTTCCTCTTGAACCAAAGTGTCACGGCTGACTGACAGCCATTTCATTCGCCATGAGTGATTCCACTTTGTTTTATATACTTTATGCTATCTTAATCGGACCAATGTCATTTTATTGGTCCTGCTCTCCACATTGAGAAAGACATGAACACTCGTTAATGTTGAGAAACATTTGAATACTGAGTCACACCATGGGACAAGCCTGCTAGATACATCTATCTGGAAGCCAGGCCTCAAAAGGATGGAAAGGTTTAAACCTGGAGCATCAGAACGGGGAGGGGTAGGCAAAGTCAACAAACCTTCGTTGAAAGCCTGTTCTGTACCGGATACTTGTCAGGTGTCATCTCTTAATGTCTCATATTCCCACAGCAGCCCTATGAGCCACTATTGTCCCCCTTCTCTAGATACTATATGTATATATGTACATATACATGTGATTTAAACCCATCCACACTGACCAGGGGCAGGTCTGGGCACAGATCTGGTGTACAGGAGGTAAAATAAGAAAATAAGTTTAGACAGGCAGGTTGGAACCAAATAGTAGACAGATTTTAATGGCATGATGTGCATTATACTCTCTTCAACAGGCAACAGGGAACCCTGAAGGTGTCTGAAAGGGAAATGGCCCCTCTACTTGGCAGTGGTTTAAGGGGGGGCTGGGTGGGGGGGGGAATCCGTGGCCACAGTCAGTCAGAGCTCTCTGATTACAGCTGCAGAGGTCTAAGCAGGAGCCTGCCAACGCCTCCCATGGCCCCAAGCCACCAAGTGCTCCTGGGCTCCTCCCCACAGGCTGAGGCCCGCCATTGCCCACCAGGGGGAGCTGTGGTGTCAGAGCCCCTGCCCCGCCCCCCCGCCCCCACCCCCATCCCTGTTGCTTTAAGGAGACAGAGCAAATACAGGGGCCCCCTGCAGTGGCGAGGTCTCAGGAGCAATTGCATGGCCGGCGATTCTAGTTTGTGCCTGTAACCATGTGGTCAAAGATGGTTTAACTTTCCTCTTATCGTTCACTTTTATTTCTAAAGCGATGTGTACACATACAGTATGGAAAAGGAAAACTGGATTCTGGTTCCTTTTGGGTCATTTTTTCAGGTCCAGACAAAGAACAATGAAAACGTTTAGCCTCACTGACATTCGTCTTAGGCAAATGTGCAGGGTTGAGCAGCAAAAGGGGTGGAGGAGGAACTTAGAGAGAGGCAGCATCCTCCCCCTCCAACTGGCCTGTCGGCCCTGGCAGGTGCCTCTCCTGCCACCTGCCCCCACATGCTGGCACCCTCTTGTCCGGGCACGATGTCCCTGCCACAGGTAGGCGAGATGGGGAGCTGTGGATAGGGATGGAAGCGGCCACAGGCTGAACAGTAGCAGAACTCACACCCCCAGCTGATCACCCTGGCCACCCCCATCTCCAGCTGCCCCTGGGAGCCATGGGTGGTCCAGGGCCCGTGCGGGGTCCCTTCACTTTCCTTTCCTCCCAAAGGGGTTAGGGAGTCAGACCATCTTGCGTTTGGCAGCCAGTTGCTGATCCCACTCACTGATTCTCGGCCAGACTGTTTCTTGGTGAAGCTCCTGAAAGGGACACAGACGTTGGGCTCTTCTCTTATTCGCAGTGGTGATACCTGGTCTTCCCTTTCCTGTGAGTCGTTTCATTCATCAGGAGCTAGTAGAGGAAGGAAGGCAGTCGCTGGCCGGAACACGCTCCGCCCGAGAGCCGGTTCCTCTCCTGGTTCAGGAGCTGACTGCGCTCGCTTCGCGGCCGCTACGCAGAGCCCGACGCTGACTACGGGGGCAGTATTTCCACCGTGGAAACTGGCAAGCCCTCCATGCCAGGGCATTTTTGCTTTCTCGGGGAGCCAGTTGTTAAACATTTACCATCACACCTCTTCCTCACAGGAATGGAAGGTTGGTGTTACCTGATTGGTTAAACTTTAAATAGAAGCTGAACGTCTATAGACATATTTTTTAATTCTAGATTTCAATAAGTCGGCAGCTTATTTTGTTTAAAAAAGAAAAACAGAAAAAAAAAATCCCTGAAGGTCTTTATTAATTTGGGGTGTAGTTCATTTCGGAGCATAAGAAGTGGAGTAAAAAAAGTAAAATAAACATTTCGCAGACTATGAATTCTTGGCCTAGAATGGTTCTGAAAATCAGAAGATAAGCTCACACTTTTCACCATTGTGGATATTGGGGTACAGGACCTGTAATTAAATGTGTACCTGGAGTTTTTCTTCTCCTTTCTTCCACTGCGGGTGTCTGGTGGCTGAGAACTTCCTCCGTCTGTTTATCCCTTGGGCGCTCTCTTCTGCTATTTCTACCCACCTTTATGTGCACCTCTTTCCCCTTCACTTTATGATTTTCTGCACCCTCCCTCCTGGCAGCTTGCCACAGGTTTCAGAGGGTGCATCTTGTTCTCACCAGCCAGGTTGCATTGCAGTGACTGCCCTCATTAAATCCAGGGTGGTTCACAGGACCAGCAAGGCCCCTGTGTCCCTGGGCAGCACTCAGGGCGTCCCCAGCAGGAGCCCGGAGAAAGAGCAGGCACTGAGAATCAGATCGGGATCAGCAGAGACCCTGTCTTGGGCTCCAGAGATCGTGTAATCAATTTCTACAGCAGGTGGGACTTGAGAAGAAAGAGCTTATTGTGGAGTGGGGCTCGCCAAGCAAGGGGGTGAGGAAGGGGCCATGTGTGGGGGCTCCGGTACCACACTGCCAGCGCTCAGTTCTGGCTCTGCCACTTACTGTCTGCGTCATCTTAGGTAGGTGCATGTCTCAAGCACCACATCTGTAAAGGGGGTTAATACTTGTACTTATTTGATGCAGTTGTAATAATTATTAAGTGAATTAATACGTGCAAAGCTCTTAAAGCACTACAGATAGTGAGCACTCAATGAATGTTAGTCTCTCTTATGATGATGAGGAGGAAGTTGGTGGTGGTGGTGGTGATACAATGATGATGGTGGTATGATGGTGATGATGGTGATGACTTTGGCAGTGGTGATGACCTTGGCGGTATTGATGATGGTAGTGGCGATGATGGTGGTGATGATGATGACCTTGGTGGTAGTGATGATGATGGTGGCAATGATAGTGGTGATGGTGATACAATGATATGGTGATGGTGATGGTTGTGATGATATTAGTGGTGATAGTGATGATGGTGCTGGTCATGGTTAACGATGATTGTATCATTATTACCTGAACACTGCAGTAAGTAGGTTGAAAGGAAGTGGAAGGCTGGGACACAAGAGGGACAGGCGGTCCACACTCTGGTCTCCCAGTATTCCCTACACTTTTCATTCCTTCTCCACTGGCCTAGCCTTGGCTGTCTCACCAAACTTAACAGTTTCCCAACTGATGAGGTAATGCCCAACAGTCATTGTCCCTAATGGATAACAGACACTGTGAATTTGCCTTAGTTTGAAACTGTCCAGCATGAGGTCAGTAATGTGTTCTCCAAAATCCATTCCCCTTTCTTCTGGAACTAAATGAAATAAGTTCAACCTGGAGTTACACGATGCTCTCATGCTCCAGTCTAGGGGCACCCATAGGAGACACTCTCAAGGAAGTGGTTTGGCAACAGCCTGGGAAAAAATCCGAGGTGGTAGCATTTTTTTTTTTTTTATTGAAACACTTAAAAAAAAAGAACAAAGCTGAATATTTTTGTCACACGAGATAGCTGCAGCAAAAATAAAGTTTGTAAGTTGGGTGAAACATACTGATCATGACTAAGAACTATTTGGGACATTGAGTTCATTTACATATGATGAAAATAAAAACATTAATGGTAAAATTTTAAAATATATCAATACAAAACCCAATTATTAATCCTCAATAAATTAAAACAGCATAGTATTGTCACATCTGTAAACAAATAGACCAATGCAACAGAACAGAAAAATCTAGACAGCACCTTTTCCCTTCTCGAGGTGGTAGCATTTAAAGTCACATGTCCATTGAAGGGGAAAATTGCCCTTAATTATTCACACAGTAATCCAGGCTGGCATATTGGTTCCGAAGCTGCAGCAGCTGTGACCCTTGCTCCCTCGCCTCCCTTCCGCTTCTCCGCCTTTCTCCTCTCGCAGCTCCTTGCCCTCATGGGCTGCTCTGCCCAGTAACTTCTACAAACGTCAGTGTGCTTCAGGGTCCTCATAGGCGGGCGTTTTCACATATTTGTCAGCTTGGTCAGGCAGAATTGCACATCCAAGTAGGAAAAGGTGTGGCGCTTCCAAGAGCAATTACTCTGCTGTTTTTAAAATGTACATAATGCATTATAGTACTTACTTTCTTCAGAGCGTTGCCATTACTGTTGCCATCAGCTCGCTGAGGCGGCACTCCAGCACTCGGCACCTCCAGCTCCTAGTCCGTCCACATTCTCTGGCCAGGCATCCCTGCCACCTCCTCCCTTCCGAGGCAGGAAGCCACTAGAAGCAGCAAATCGCCATAGCAGTGTCGCAAGTATTCAATGTGTTGAGCAAACACTACAGTCTCAGAACCAAGGAGGCTTCCCATGCACCCTTCACTGAGGAGCTTAAAGTCTAAGGCAGAAACACAGAAATATAAAACATGTAAAAAGGGATGAGTGGGTCACACTTCCTGAAGGCAGCAGATTCCAATCTGCCAGCGGAGAATGAAGTGTGGAGTGAGCCAAACAGAATTTAATAACACATGGCATTTTGGAGCAAAGACTAGAAAAGAGAATGACCACAGGGGACTACACAGAATGGGCTGCTTTCCGGAAATGAAAAGGGTTAAGTAGAGGGGCGTGAAGGAAAAGCCGAGGGGATTCAGGGTGCAGAGGTAGCTGATAACCTCCATAAAATGCATCACCTGCAGAGAGGTCATGCAACTTCAGTACTTTGTGAGGGCATCTGATGCAGGGCTCTCAGCTGGGGGTGAGGATGGGGGACATAGGGGCAGGACCCTCAGGCCCCCATGCTCAGACAGGCGCACAGGGCCTGTACAAATAACAGGACTAACCTCTGAAATCAGAGCTGGCCCACAGCAGAGAGAAGCACAACCCTGTTCCTATATCTAACATATAAGGCAGAAAATAAGGTCTGCTAGAGAGGTGCAGTTCAAGGCCACAGAGACTGGACAGAGAAAGGGAACCCATCCGGGTGAGGGGCGGTGTGGCAAGGACACTTAATGGGCCCTCAGATGTTCTGAGAGTGGACAGTTAAATGGGTCGTCTAGCTCCACGCTATTCCAGCTGTGGACCAGTAGCATCAGCATCCCCAGAGCTGCTGAAGCAGGATTTGCATTTTCACAAGGTCTCGGACACACAACCAAGGTGGGGACTGGCCGCTCTGGCGCAGTAATCTCCACCCTGGGCGTACCTAACTGCCTGGGCGTGTCTGAAAAACGCAATGCCCAGATGCAGGCTCCACCCCCAGAGATTCTGATTTTATTCTCTTAAAAAAAAAAAAAAAAAAACTTCCCATATGGTTCTCATGTGCAACGAACTTTGAAACCAGAGCAGAGAGAGAGGCTGTCAAGCAAGGCAAACACCTGGAGGACTATGGAGCTGGGTTCACATCAAGACCCACAGGATGGAGCCTGGCTGGTCCAGGTCACTGGGCGCAGGGACCAGTCCTGTCCATGGCAGGCTGACAGAAGGGAATGGAGGACTCAGGCTCATCTGGGAGGGCGAGAGGCCAGGCTGCCACTGTGAATGGGGTCACAGGCAGCAGAGAACATAGTAGAAATCCAAGATCTGACGGGACTGCAATGGTTCTTGAACTTTCGCTTGGGTCAGGATCACCTGGAGGGCTTGTAGAAATGCGCCCTGTTGCATATCACCCCCGGAATTTCTGATTTGGTCAGTCTGGGGTGGGGTTAAGAATTTCCATGGGGATTTGGTCAGACCCAGGGATACCAGCTGTGGTTGGTAGACAAGGATGTACATCATCTTGGCCTTGGCGTACTCAGTGGCACAATGTTTGGTCCAGACCGGGGTTTCTCAGCTTGGGCACTCTTCACGTCTTGAAACTGATAACTCTGTTGTAAGGTCTGCCCTGTGTGTCCTGTGATGTTTAGCAGCATCCCTCGCCTCTCCCCAGGGTGTGTGACAATGAAAGGATCTCAGGACTTGGCCAAATAGTCCCCTGGGAGGGCGGGTGCACAGTCACCCCCAGCTGAGGACACCGGTTTCTGCACAGCTTTCCATTTCTGTTTGTTTCGTTTAATGGGCACCAAAGGCACCTTTTCTTATTTTGTGGAGACTCATGCTGCTCAATGATAGCAAACTTGATTATTTTCAGAGCAAAACACATTTCTCTGAAAATGTATAGAAAGGGGTGGGCCAGAGTAGGTGTACCGTTGTTCGTACAGAAAGGGGCCTGCAGGGTGATTATTATGATAGCTTTATTAGCTCCGTGTCTCACGTCCTCATCACTGTCCACATACTTCTGCCCAGCCCTGTCCTCAGTGAGGCGCTGCTGGCCCCTGTGCTCCTGGAAGGGAGGGCATTTCGGGGAAATGGCTGAAAGTAGTGTTCTGGCATCAGATTGCCTGGTTTTTAACTCAGGTTGCCCTACCTACCAACCGTTAGACATCTGGCAAATTTCTTTTTTCTCTTAACTTTTTATTTTGAACAGATGTTAAAATTATATAAAAGTTGTAAAAATAGTATATGTGCTCTCCACATATCCTTCCCTTGGCCTTCCCTATATCAGCATCTTATATAATATAATACAGTTTCTTAACTGCCTTCTGCCTCAGTCTCCTCATCCATAAAACTAGGACACACCCATCTCATGCAGCTCTTAAGAGAACTGAATGGGAAAATTCATGTACAATACTCAGAATACGACTTGGTACATATCAAGTGCTCCATAAATGTCAGTTATTATTTTTTGTTGTTCCCTGCGGCTTTAAAATCTCCAAAAATGTTGAGTATTTGGTGGATAAGCAGACCCCTGTGAGTAAGGAGTATGCCTGAGAGCCTTCCATACCAGTCTGTGCCTACCTGCGTGTGCACCTCCACCTGGCTGAGCTTGCAGTTTAACGCACACAGTCCGGTCCACCTGCTCCTTCCCTGGCATGCTGAAGGACGCCCTGGGTCCCAAGCATGGTTCCCTTCCAGGGCGTGTTACAGGGGCCCAGCTGCTGTGACTGCAGTGAAGAAAGGCCAGCAGAGCCCCCTGCTGAATAGAAGCCAGGCTAAGAGAACCTGTTATTAGCACCGATGCTTCAACGTTAACTGCATCCTGAGTCTGCCCAACACTCTCCCTCAAGGACCCCTACAGAATTTACACAAAGGCACAGATGCCACCACTTCTTGCTGAGCTTGAGGTTTCTGGGCTTCGGTGTTGCCAGAGGGAATGTTGAATCAGGGGGAACAGCAGAAAATGTCCCAGGCTCTCGCTTTTGCTTCCACCCAGAAGTACCAAAGCAATTTGTAAATGGTAATTTATACTCACCTCCCCTCTCCATAACAAGGCGAGTGCTCCATGCATTATGTTGATGCAAGGACTGGGGCCTAAGGAGAGAACGCAGCCTCTGCCACTCACATAGCTTGCAGGGTGGTGTGGCCACATAGCAGAGCTGTACTGTGAGTGCCCGAGAACCAGCAGAGCCTGAGCTGTTTGGCCAGCATGCTGGGAGCTGGGGCTTCAGTCTAAACTAATTGCTGCAAGCTCAAATGCACTCAGTCATTAGAGCTTCATTTGGGAAAAGGAGCTGAATCCTAATTGTAGAACTGTCATGCATTCTGGCAAAAGCTGCCTTTCCTGGCACCGGAGTGAGCCTTGCCCAGTGCGCTCTCTCTCTCTTTCTCTCTCTCTCTCTCTCTCTCTCTCTCTCTCTCTCTCTCTCTCTCTCTCTCTCTCTCTCTCTCTCTCTCTCTCTCACACACACACACACACACACACACACTCAGCCTGCAGCCCAAGCTCCACCGAAACCTTCCTTGGCTATTCTAAACCCCCTGAACATAGCTGCCATGCTTGGGGCTTGTTCAGAAAACATAGCACTGGCCCCAGCTTCCAGGTGTGGCCTTCAAAGCCCCTAGAAGCTAGGAACTCTCAGAGACACTGCAGGGCCTGGCTGAACAAATGTGCCCCTTTTGTCTTCCCTCCTTCCGGTGCATGTCATTTTTGTACTTTTTTGTTTTTAAGCACCAGGCGTGACAATAAATGGGTGACTTTTATTTCTGTCTCTTCCCCGACTGCTAGTAAAAGTGATCTAGAATGGAGATCTGAGCAGGCCAAGCTTCAGCTGAAATCCTCTGCAGCTCCAGACAACAATTGAGAAAAAGCCTGATCTCTTTAGAAAGGCACTGATACCACCTGGGGACGGGGGCCCTGCCGACTTTGGCCGCTGTGGCTCTTTTCTTTCTTCTGCTCACCACACAGGACCCTCCGTGCATGCGGGAGCCACCCAGGCTTACTGCTGCCTGTTCTGGAGACGCAGGCTGGCCAGTGGCTGTGAGGCTTCAAACCAAAGTGAGGGACACAACTGTGATGGTGACAGGCATATGAGTATCAGCCACTCCCACGTTAGCTTGTGAGCGTTTTCTACGTGCTACGCTCTTCATGACTCTTTAATTTGATCCTGAGAACATGCAGTGGCTAAGAGCCAGTCTCTAGAGTTCAGCTGCCTGATTCAAATCCAGGCGTCACGACTGAGCAGCTGGGTCACGCTGGGCAAATGACTGCACTTGTCAATGCTGCCACTTCATCACAGAGAAGTGGGGATGATGGCATTAATGTGCCCCCGTCGAAGTTGTGGGGGTCAAACGAGTTAATACATAAAAAGTGCTCAGAGCAGTGCCCAGCACGTGGTGAGTCCTAATGCTCTGTGTTACTGCAGAGGGGCCCGAGGTTCGAGAGAGTAAACCCGTGTGCTGCTCCCTCCCAGCCTCCTGCCACCGTGTTATCAATGCAGATATGTGTGGCCAGAGTTCTTTTAGACATGCATCCGGTGCCCCTCTGTAAAGGACCCAGGTGGCGGTCCTTGTGCCTGCCCTTCGATGAAAAGGGTCCCGTAACGAGGGTCTGTGCTGTGTGTGCATCCCCAGCTTTCGCTGTCTCCCAACACTGAAAGGCAGCGGAGACATTTTTCCATGGACTGTTTCACCAGGTAAAGAGCATTCAAGATGCAATTCGAGATAAGAAGCAGCAATTCAACTTCCTTGGGGAGGAGATTAGCCTGAACCCTTCCGTGGGCATCTTCATCACCATGAACCCCGGCTACGCTGGCCGCACGGAGCTGCCTGAGAACCTGAAGGCCCTCTTCAGGTGAGCGTGAACCCCGCCCCACGAGAGTGCCCCAGAGGGAAGCTGCTTTCATTTTTTCTGCTGGAAAGGTGTGATCTACGTATTAGAGGAAATTTGGAATATAGAGAAAAATAGATATTTTTAAAAGCACCTTTAATGTCATCACCAGTAAAATGTTTTTTGCTTAATTGTGTCGTTTTTATGTGCATGTTTCAAAGTCATATATTTGTAGTCTTCATTTGTCATCTACACAGTTTGATATTGTTTTGTTTTTCATTTCGTAGTCTGTCATAACCATATCATAGTTTCCTCTGTTAGATATTCTTAATAATCTCATTTCATGACTGCATTTTATTGTATCAAGTACATGATCCCCATGAAATTCACTAGCCCTCATAGTTAAATATTAAGACTGTTTCTAACATTTAAAATGTTTATGCATAATGTTATAATACACATCTTTGTAAATGTCTTTTTTCCTGTATGCATGATTATTTCCTTTGGCTAGCTTCCCAGAAGTGGAATCACTGAGCTGCGAGGGAGGAACATTTTTAAGGCGTTTGATACATATTGCCAAATTGCTTTCTAAAAAGAGAAGTGCCAAATTGCATTCCGAGTAGCAATGCATGAGAAGACTTATTTTTACCTTTGCCAATGGTGGATATGACCATGTTTTAAAATCATCTCTATTTTGACAAGAAAACACAAATACGTGTCCTAGCAGGAGCTGGAGTCTCCATTCCCTTTTCAGAAAAGAGACGTCAGCCCAGCAAAGAGAAACCTGAAAGATGATGCCTCATAGCATTGACTGTTCCTCCCACTGAACGGTTACCTAGGAGAGAGGCTATGGGAGCTGTGAGGACATCATCTGTCTCAGCTCTGCATGTGAAGGTCTTAGAGGTCGCTGAAAAGCGCCCTGCATCCCTAAGCCCCTCACTTTTAAACTGCCCCAGTGGTGGCAAATTCCACGGAGCGGTGTGGCTACCTCCTCCTTCGGCCAGGCCCCCACTTGAGCTGAGAGCTGTGGGAACTTAGTAGGCTGTCTAACCTGGGGCCAGCGAACACATGCTGCTTCCTAGTTGTCTACACCGAATACTTACTAAACAAGCCTGGGTCCCACACGGCAATGGAACGGGGTTATCACCATGATGAGAATTAGCCCTTCTATTTTTTCCTGAATTTAAACAGAACATATATCCATAGAAAATTTGGGGGGGAAACAGAAGAATATCTGTAAAAGCAATAAACACAAACATGTAAGTTTACATTTAATTCTTATGAAAAACCCTAAGAGGGGCACATGAACATTATCCCCGTGCAATAAGAAAACAGATAGATTTGGCAAATTGCTCAGGGTGGTAACCCTAGTTACTAGGGTTAGCTGCTAGTAGCCCGACTGGTAAGCAGCAGAACTGGAGTTTGAGCCCAGGCCGTTGGGCTCCAGAGTCTCTGCTCCTCCCCAGCCCAGTCCCACCATCCAGAGAGAGTCTATGGAACCATTTGGCACTCTGCCTCCCAGGGTTTTCTTGGTAGAGTATGTATTTCTTTTTCAAACTTGGGATCAGACCCTACATAGTTTAATATCCTGCTTTTATTAATGTCTCCCCAGATCATTAAATAGTTTTTCTTTTATAGCATTCTTTACCATGGCCATATCACATTCCATTGTGTGGATACATATTTAACCTTATTTCATGCTACAAAATAATTTTGAGTGTCTAAGTATTTCATTGCTCCTTTGACTTTGAATGCAATGTAAAATAATTTGAATGAAAAATGTACTTACATGAAATGTTATTGAAAATTTTGTATCAGTGTAGGAAAAATGCAATTAAAGAATGTAACAACCTTAGGCTCTTATTAAGTACCTAATATATTAATTTAAAAATAAGTAATTTTAAAATAAAATGTTTCTAAGGCCAGAGGGAGGGGGAAAAAATAAATTCTCCTACATAGGTAAAAATCCCCTTCTGCACTCTCATACAAGCCATTTTGTGATAAGGTGAGGCTAATAAGTACTTACTTTAACCCTCAGCATTAAGTACGAGTATTTATATTTGGACGCAAGTACAAAATAAGCCCTTAGTGTCTAGGCTTAGAAGAGACATATGTGTTCACGATGAGAAATAGAGAGATCCCCCGTTTCTTATAGACACCAAGAGAGACTCAGTTCCTCAACCTCAGCCCCTCCTCTGTTCTAGGCTACTTGCTTTACTGACCTGGGCCTTGTGGGAAGCACACTAGACTCAAGTTCCAAGGCTTGAGTTGTAGCCCCAAACGCTGCCCGTGACTGCTAATACCATCCACTGACTTGGGAAAGAGAGTTCACTTCCCGTATCCTTAGTTCACGCAACTTCAAGGTGAAGGTCTTAGGTGAAATCACTGCGAAGGTCTAAGTTCTCACCCTCACAGGTGCCTCCATCTGTGACCCCAGCCAGTGTCTCCTGCCTTAGAGGCGCGCCTTCGGCTGTGCGGTTGGGAACCCTCTCGCCTTTGTCCCCTGTGCACAGGCCCTGCGCCATGGTCGTTCCAGATTTTGAGCTGATCTGTGAAATCATGCTGGTGGCGGAAGGATTCATTGAAGCCCGGTCATTAGCCAGAAAGTTCATCACCCTTTACCAGCTATGCAAAGAGCTTCTCTCCAAACAGGTACTGTTCCCTAGAGAAACTGGAAAATCAATCACATGTTCCTGCCGTAGCTCTGGATGGACTCCAGGGCCAGTGGCTGGGGACAGGATTAGAGACTTTTCAGAGAGCCGCTGTGCCCATAAGCTTTTTAAAAGTTCTGAGCACTTCTATAATTAAGATTTGTGTTCATTTTCTTAGCCCGGCATTTTTTCAATTTGACCACAGAGCTGCCACTTTTAACTGAATGTGTAGCAACGCATCATAGATCACCAGTGTCCTGTGAGAAACACGGCAGCAGCCGAGAAAAACCTTAGAGAGAACCGTCTTCCCCTGAAGGGATGTGGGATGGACAGAGGGGTGGGAAGAGAGTGTTGAGTACTAAGGGCCTGGGGCTTCTCACCGCTGCTTGACCTTAAATGTGGCCCCTGCCTGGGGAAGATCCCCTCACAGAGGTAGCTCATTAAAACATGAACGAGGACCTCCAACATTTGTGCCTCAGAGAGAGAATGTCTTGGTGGCACTCAGGCTTCCCTCGGCTGTTCCCGATCAGTGTCGCTTCCCTTTGGGGATCTCTTACTTGGATCACCTTTGTTGCCAAAAAACGAGCTCTCTCAGCCCTGTGAGCTCTGCCCAAGATGGGTTTAAAAAGACCCTCTCCTAATTTCCTCACATTTCCCAGGCCCCTTGCTCATTGCATCCTCTCTCTAGGTTCTCTGCCACCAGTGATTTCCTGGCCAGTGACTGTCTCCTTTCACGACCCCATCCCCAGCCTCTCTTTTGAGCATTGAACCTGTATATTCAATGGTGTCCACCACAGCTCCCCCGAGTGTCTAAAGAGCCCCTCCAGGTCAGCATCTAAAGCTGATCTTCCTGCCAGCCTCTTTCTCCCCCAAGCCTGCTTCTGCGTCTTCCTTCCACAGACACCATTTACCCTGTTTCTAATTCTGGAACCTTGGGAGTTATCCTTGATAACTGTCCTCCACCTCAGCCCTTTGTCTATAGTGGGTGAACTGGTGTTCGCTTGACCTCCTGCCTGTCTCTCAAATATGTTGTGTTCTTTCTAAGACCTTAGTTCCAATCACACGTTTCTTGCTTATACTTTTAGAAACTCCTCCCTCCTAGTTTCCACTTGTACTCTAGTCCCTTGAACTCACTCTTTCGCCAGCAGCTAGGATTCACTTAAACATGCTCCTCTGTGTTCTTAGAATCAAGATCCATACACTTGTCACTCTCCACAAGAGACGTGCGTGGAGCTCTGTCCCCTGCCAACCACCTCAGCTTCATTTCACAGGATGCTCCGTAGCGCACTTGCTGTACCCACACTGGTTTCTCTGAGTCTGGTGCGCAGTGACAACAAACAACGTGGTGGTAGTGCCTCGGCCAAGGATCGGACTGCCCTGAAGAAACAATGTTAAGGAAGACCTGAGGGAGTACAAGTCCATCCAGCACAGATGAAAAAGAAACATAGTCACAGCCAGAAGGAACTCCAGTTCCACAGGGTCAGGGGAGAGAAGACGGTCAGTGTCAAGTACAGCCATCATGTCTGTTGTCTTCATGGCACACTGCACTGTCCTTTGTACCATGTATCACAGCTCTGATTCAGTAATAGTCTGCTGTGAAGCAAGTAACAGAGCTGGGATTCAAACCTAGGCCTGTCTCAGTTCAAACTCTGTGCTCCGAATGGCACACTCCACCGCTTCTCCCACCACACCGCTCTGAGGTTGGCAGTACGGTCCACTCTCCCACAAATCTATCAGAGCCTGTGGCCAGGGGGTTCCACCTTTGACAAAGTGTTCTTGTCTCTCAGTATTATACTTGCTTCATCTGTACAGCACAGTATTAGACATTTATAACTTGTAAAGTGATGCCCCTGTAAGTTTTGACACCATGTATGATTATTATAATATTATTGACTGTATTCCCTTAGCTGTACATTACATTCCTGTGACTATTTTGTAATTGTAACTGCCAGTTTGCACCTCTTAATCCTTACACCTTTTTAACCCAACCCCAAACACCCCTCCCCCTCCCAATCTGGCAGCCATCAGTTCTCTGTATCTATGAGTTTGTTTGTCTTGCTCGCTTATTTTGTCTTTAGATTCCACATATAAGTGAAACCACATAGTATTCACCTTTCTCTGTCTGACTTATTTCACATAGTATAATACTCTCTAGGTCCATCCGTGTTGTTGCAAATGGTAAAATTTAATTCTTTTTTATGGCTGAGGGATGTTTCATTGTATATGTACCACTTCTTACCCATGTGTCTCTTGATTGGAGCATTTAATCCATTTACATTTAAAGTTATTTTGAGTCCTGGCTGGTGTAGATCAGTGGCTTGAGTGCTGACCTGTGAACCAAAAGGTCGCCGGTTCAATTCCCAGTCAGGGCACATGCCTGGGTTGCAGGCCTGGTCCCCAGTTGGAGGCATGTGAGAGGCAACCAATCGATGTATCTGTCGCATGTCAATGTTTCTCTTCCTCTCTTTCTCCTTCCCTTCCCCTCCTCTAAAAATAATAATATTTTTTTAAATAAAGTTATTTTGATAGGTATGTAGTTATTGCCATTAATTGCTTTCTGATTTTTTTAAAGTACTTTTCTGTTTCTTTCATATTCTCTTGCTCTCTTCTCTTGTATGTTGATGACTATCTGTAGTGTTGTGTTTGGACTCCTTTCTCTTTATTTCTTGTATATTTCTTATACAAGATTTTTGGTTTGTAGTTACTATGTGCTTCACGGATACCAAGCTATGTGTATAGCAGTCTATTTTAAGTTCAAGGTCAATTAAGTTTGAATGTATTCTAAAATCACTGTCATGTTTACTCACCCACTCCATGTTTATGTTTTTGTTATTATTTTTTTGTGTGTGTACCCTTTAGTTTAATGTTATAATTACACATGATATTCCTACTTTTTTTGTCTTTTAACCTTTGTACTAGCTTTAGTGTTGTTTGATCCACTGCTTTTATTATGTGTTTGCCTTTGTCAGTGAAAGTTTTTTCTTTGTGATATTTTCTAATTCATGTTTTTTATTTATTTTCTTAAAGAAAACATTTCTTAGAATACTGGTTGTGGGGGCGTGAACTCCTTCATCTTTTTCTTATCTGGGAAGCTCTTCATCTCTCCTTCAAATCTAGATGATAGCCTTGTTAGGTAGGGTAATCTTGGTTGTAAATATTTACTTTTCATCACTGAATATTTCACACCAATCCCTTCTGGCCTACGAAGTTTCTGTTGAGAAAACAGCTGACAGTCTATGGGAGCTCCCTTGTAGGTAACTAACTGCTTTTGTCCTGCTGCTTTTAAGAGTCTCTCTTTGGCCCTGGCCAGGTGGCTCAGTTGGTTGGAGTGTTGTCCTGTGCACTGAAATGTTGCAGGTTTAATTCCTAGTCAAGACACATACCGAGGTTGCATGTTTGATCCCCAGTTGGAGCATGTACAGGAGGCACCCAATCATAGTTTCTATCTCACATCAGTCTGTTTATTAGATTCCACATATAAGTGAAATCATATGGTACGTGTCTTTCTCTCACTGGCTTATTTCATCTAGCATGTTCTCAAGATCCATCCATGCTGTTGCAAAGGGTAAAATTTTCTCCTCCTCCTCCTCCTCCTCCCCCTCCTCCTCCTCCCCCCTCCTCCTCCTCCCCTCCTCCTCCTCCTCTTTCTTCTTCTTCCTCTTCTTCCTCTTCTTCCTCCTCTTCCTCCTCTTCTTCTTCCTCCTCTTCTTCCTCCTCTTCTTCTTCCTCTTCTTCTTCTTCCTCTTCCTCTTCCTCCTCTTCCTCTTCTTCTTCTTTCTTCTTCTTCTTCTTCTTCCTCTTTCTTCTTTCTTCTTCTTTCTTCTTCTGTCTTCTTCTTTCTTCATGGTATTCCATTGTGTAAATGTACCATAGCTTTTTTTTATCCACTTGTCTACTGATGACACTTAGACTGCTTCCATAGTGTGGGACTAGCCCATTTCACATCTCCATCCCTCCTACATGTCAGGCTTTGGCTTCTTCTTTATATCCTTAGTTATAACATTTCTGTTCAGCTAGCTTTTAAGTGGTTCTTGAGGGTGGTTGTTCTATAATTTAGTTGTGATTCTGATGTGGTCACAGGAGGAGGCAAGTGCAGTGTTTACCTACTCTGCTATCTTGACCAAAAGTGACCCAATTATTTAGAAATTATTTTAAACTCCTTTTTGTAAAGATTTTGAAGGCCTCCCAGGTAGAGCACGTAAGCTCGGCTTCAGCAGTTTCTAAGAGCTAACAGCCTTAGAGGCAGCTGGATAGGTGTGGAAGTGGTTCTGCATAATCGCCCTGACCCCAGTTTCCTGTATGTCCTGTGTCTGCTTTGTTGTCACCACAGCTAGAGAAGTAACTAATGCCAGGCCAGAAGCCAGGATCCTGTGATCACCATCTCCTTCATCATTAATTCTTTGCTGTGCTTCTGCCTTGGCCTCAGAATGACCTAGTACTGACGTGATAGCTGTAATTCTGCAGACTCTAGCCTGAGCATATGGTGTCCTGCTTCCCAGCTACAACAGCCTAACCCTTGCCGCTCTCCCTCAGGATCACTACGACTGGGGCCTGCGGGCCATCAAGTCTGTGCTGGTGGTGGCCGGGTCTCTAAAGCGAGGAGACCCTGACAGGCCAGAGGACCAAGTCCTGATGCGCTCCCTGCGAGATTTCAACCTCCCCAAGATAGTGGCTGATGACATGCCAGTGTTCATGGGCCTGATTGGGGACCTCTTCCCCGCCCTGGATGTCCCTCGGAGGAGAGACCTCAACTTCGAAGCTTTGGTTAGAAAGGCGGTGGTGGAGCTGAAGCTCCAGGCTGAGGACAACTTTGTGCTGAAGGTACATTTTCCTCCCAAGATTTGTCTCCTAATTCTGTATTTGGACCGTGGGTTATACTCCATCCTTAATCCAAAGGGTTGCTTTAGCTGTAAAGACATTTATCTACTTTGTAATAATGCAGTTCATTTCCATAATTCTTTACTGTGGCAGCCACTGTGTGGAATGCACGGTGGGGAATACAAGAGAAAGACACAGTCCTGACCATCAGCGAGTTCACGTTCTAATGGGAGGAATGAGACACGGTCTGCTCTGCTATGGCACATGTTCCTGTAATGTGAGTCACTTCATACATGATTATAGAGGAATGAAGTGATATGATGTGGAAGCCATGTGGGTGCATATACACTTTTCTGCTCTTGCAAATATTTTGATGTGATCAGGGGCAGGCTTTTCACAATTAAAGAAAAATGAAAAATATGTTAGATTGGTAGGCAGAATAATGCCTCTCTCCAAGATCTCCACATTCTAATCCTCAGAATCTGTGACTATGTTACATTACATGGCAAAGGGGGATTGAAGTTGCAGATAGAATTAGGTTGCTAACATCGGACTTGAGGAGATGATCCTGGTTTATTGGGTAGCCCAATATAATCACAGTGGTCATTATAAGTGAAAGACTGAGGTAGGCAGCGAGTGTCAGAGTGACACTATGGGAGAAAGACTCAACCAGCCACTGCAGATGGAGGAAGGGACCATGAGCCAGGGAATGTGGCCACCTCCAGAAGCTGGAAAAGGCTGAAAAGCAGATTCTATTCTAGAGCTTTTAGAAGGAACCAGCCCTGTCAACACCTTTATATGAGCCCAATGAGACCCAATTTGGACTCTGACCACCTAACCTGTAAAACAATACGTTTGTGTTGTTTAAGTCTTTAAGTTTGCCACATTTTGCTACAGAAGCAATAGAAAATGAATATATTCAGCCATAGATATAGACTTTAAGAAAGAGACCCTGAAACCTTAGTGCAAGGATAACCAGTTTTATGGCTATAGGAACTACGGTGGTTTGTACTGTTTTCTAGGAAGGCTCAGGGCAGGTGAAGACGTTTCCCCATCTGTGAAAGCAATGGATTAATGAAGAAGGCTCCATCTAGATAGGATCCTTAGTTGTGATTAAAATGGTCTCATTAGAAGTGAATTTACCCATGATCTACCCATGATTGAAAAAGAGAGCCCGGGCCCCCAGATTTGAGGCTTCAGAGAATTAACAGACATGAGATAGAATAAAAACGCTCTGGTGATTTAATTGTGTTAGCATTTTATTTGGAATTAGGAGGCATTGTTGAGTTTTCAGGGCTTGGGATACAAAATCCTGTACATTTTGAGTGATCTGCCCCAATCTTGTTTCTCCATCAGCCTGTCATTTTTACAGTTTTGCAGAAGGTAACATTTTCAGGATGCATACATGTCATTACAGTAGAAGTGCCTGCACACAAATAACCATGCCTCAGAGCTGAATATGACAAGCACCACAAAAGAGACTTCTGTGGTACAGACACAGGGATGGAAATTTTTTTTCCTATACAATAACATTTTGAAGAATCACATGAACATCAGTTTAAAATTCACAGCATTTTTCTGTTCTATATCACATTAGGTTCCCCCAAATCTCAAGACAGGTGACAGATGAGACATTTTACAGTAACTGGGATGCTGTTACTGCTCCAAGGTATTTAACTAAGCTGTTTCACAGGAGAGAAAGGAACGTAAGCTTGGGGACAGGTTACACCTGCTCCACTCCTGGAGGCGTTTCTAGCACACAATACTTTCAATAGTGGAAATTAAGCCCTGGCTACATATAAATAGATTTGCATGTCAATGTCTGATGACATTTCTGGGATTATATTTAACAGTAGAAAGTACAGCCTGGTCCTCTGCAGCAGAAATTGTTTTGCAAGTCGACCACTTCCTATTCCCAAACTTCCTCTTTTTAAGTTCAATGGATAAACTTTTCCTTAGATATTTTTATTCTTGTTTATTCTATTACAGTTGTCCCAATTTTCCCCCCTTTGCCCTCCTCCGTCCTGCTTACCCCCCACCTCTGCTCCCACTGTCCGTTGTCCATGTCCATGTCTGTGGGTCATTCATACATGTTCTTTGACTACTCCCCTCCCCTTCTTTGCACCATTATCCACCTCCCCCCTTCCCTCTGGCAGCTGTCAGTCGGTTCCCTGTTTACATGTCTCTGGTTCTGTTTTGCTCATTAGTTTATTTTGTTTGTTAGCATCCTCTTTTAAGTGAGATCATATGGTATTTGTCTTTCACTGGCTGGCTTATGTCACTTAGCATAATAGGCTCCAGTTCCATCCATGCTGTCGCAAAGGGTAAAGGTAGAGATGGGCAGAAGGGCCTCCCAGGTAGAGGGGAAAGGGTCAGCGAAGGGGTAGATGGGGAAACAGAGATTGCAACAGCAGCAGCAAAAAGTCCAGTGTTGCTAGAGAAAAATGTACCAGGGTCGTGGGGGTGGGGAGTAGGCAACAGGACTCAAAAGGCAACATGAGACCTTGGTCTGGAGGGCCTTGAATGCCAGACTGAGGGGCTTCCTTTTAAAGGGTCTGATCCCAAGAGGCACCCTACCCCAGAGAGGAGTGAAATCTGATGCTGTGCCCTGGGGCTGGTGTCAGATGGGGACTGCCCACCTCTTCCGAGCCTCTGGGAGATTCCTGAGGCATGATGACCCTCCTTCCCCACTTTCTTCATTTTTTCCTACTCAGAATCTGAGTCTTTCTCTTCGTCAGTTGGTCCACATTCTGCATCCTCCCTCTTTTTTCATATCCACTCTCTGCTCCTCCGATAAGACAGATGGTCTCTATTAAAGGCTCTCAGAACAGATGATGTTCTCTACCAAGTTTTTATTTGCACTGTGCACTGAAACTTCTGAAAGGTAATCCATCAAACCTCCTAGTAAGGCTGTAGTTTGAGGTGGTATCTGTGATCCCTTAAAAGTGGTCATATAATGGTTATGGTTTTTTTGTTTGGTTGGTTTTTTTTTTTTCTTTTTTTTTTTTTTTAAGAAAGAGGAATAAGCCCATTGAAGTGTGGAAACTGAGAAAGGGACAGTACAATAAATTTCTGGAAAAACGAAAAGAGAATGAAAATAGGTTGACAGATCAAGCAGAGCAGGAAGAGTGTGCAGAATACGCTTAGAAAGGCTTCAAGTGAAGAGGGGCAGGAAGTGGCCAGAACCCAGGAGAAGCTCTGGGTGTGAATCGGTAGTGAAGGAGGAGGGCAGGGATAAAGAAGGAGAACAGATAACAGCCAGAGGGGATCATTAAATCTACCCACCCAACCATTTTGCTACTGGGCTCCCCACACCTTCTTCCAGCTCCCTGCTTTCACCCCCAACTCCCAGAACTCAGGCTATGTGCAGCCAAGCATTAGCACCACAGCCAAAAGGAAAAGTCAGAGGGAATTTAGTAGCTCTTTGGGGAAACCTATGACTGCTCTTGGGGTACTAGTGCCCTCTTTAAAGTACTTTGCTTTTGTTTGGAGCCCCTTGGCCTGATGGCCAGGCACCTGCTCACTCACCCACAGTGAAAGGACAAAGGCCACGCCCAAGATCTGACCTTGTGCACAGGGCTTCCTCTCAGTCCTCCACCCTGGCATGAGACTCGTACTTCAGCGGCAGCCAGCACCCACCCCAGCTCCTAGGAAACACAGCGCAGCTCTTCATTTAACCTGGAGGCTCATCAGCTATTGGGGAAACCAGAAACATGAGAGAAACTCAGACGTACAGACAGACAGATAGATACACACCCAGCTACTGACTCCCGTGGAAATAAGGAAGAGAACATTTCAAACGTTCTAATTAATATTCTTGAAGTAAATTAAGAAAAATATATCCATACAACTGGAATGAGATGCTATAGAAGAAAAAGGACTCTTGAGAATTGTAAAGAGCCCTTTGAAATGAATTGTATCATTGACAACACACAGAATTCAGTGGGAAGACTGGGAAAATAGACAAGGAAATCTCCTAGGATGAAACTATATATATATATATGTATGTACATATACAGGTATAATAAATACACATATGTAATATGTATAATAAAACATAATATGTGCACATAATACAATATAACATATAATGCACAAAAGGGACCGAAAGTGCAAGAGGCAAGATAAAATACAGAGGACCAATTGAGGTTAAGTAACATGTTACCAGTGGGAATTCTAGAAAGAAAGAATGGCGAGAACTTGCTAGACCTAGAAAGACATGTATCCAGACTGGGTAGTCCCAGTCAGTACTGAACAAAATGGTTGTAAACGGACTTACACAGAGGCACATCATAATGAAATTTCAGACATCAAGGATGAAGAATAAAAGATAAGTTCCCTTTCGGGCAAAGGAGCGCTAGTGCAGGTGACTTGGGGAAGGAGTAAAATTCAGAATGACATCAGAAGTTCTCATCTGCTAAAGGAAAAGGACACCATTCCTTCAAGATTCTGAAGGGAAATTATCTCAAGACTATAAGTAAAGTTATTTGCAAAGAGTCATAAGTTTTACTTCTTATACATCTTTTTTGAATAGATTACTATGGGCATGCTACGGCAAAATAAGGATTAAAAAACAAGAATCAAAAAGAAATTCTGGAATGATAACTACTAGAAGATCTAGAAATCAATACATCAAAATTAGAGCAGGAAGTCTGTGGTCTCCAAGAAAAAAGACCTCAAAAATGGATATATTCAAATCAAGAACAGACTAACAAGATGAATGTCCTTACATATTTTATTTAACTTCTAAGCCACAGGAAATAAGATATGTGTCATTTTTTTTAACAAAGAGAAAGGAAAGCAATTAAAAACTCCAAGAGAAAAACATCATGGTCTAAATTCTATTTTTGAAACTAAATGTGGAACTTTCAGTCAAGATGACAGAGCAGCTAAATGCTGTGCTCACCTCCCACAACCACATCAAAATTATAACTAAATTCTAGAACAACAATCCTTGGAAATGCCTGAAGTCTAGCTAAACAGAAGTTTTATAACTAAGGATATACATAAGAAGCCACATGGAGACTAGCAGGAGGGGTGGAGACATGAAACAAGCCACATGTAGCGGTTAAGGAATAGGAGGAGTATCTTGGCTGTAGCAGTTCCCTCTGAGGAGCAAGGGTTCCCAGGCCCACACTGGGCCCCCCAGCCTAGGGCTTCAGAGTCCAGCAGGGGTTGTGGCTCAGTGAGATGGAGGGCTTCTGCAGTCCCAGCCACTCCTCTTAAAGGGCTCCCCACAGACTTGCTGATGGACTCATTTTCTCTGAGCTTCAGTGCTGGGATAGCAGCTCAAAAAGCACCAGGCACGTACTGGGAGGAACTGAATTATCTGGCTTCAGAGTGAGGGCTGGTGGAGCAGCTTTCTCTCAGAAAGAACTGCTGGCAGAAGCCATTGTTCCTTTATTGAGCCCTCCCCCTGCCCAGCCTGCAGGACAAGTGGGCTCCAAGTCTGAGTCTCCATCAACCAGGCCAACAATGTTTGCCCCACCCTGGTGATTTTCTGTGACTCCACCCCACCCAACTTGCTAGCCCACTGAAGCCACTTCCAGTGACTTTTCCATACAAACAACTTGTGTTGGCTCTTCCTGAAGACTTTCTTAAAATCTCTCAAAGGTCCACAAACCCCAGACAAGCAGTGTCTGACCTCAGCATGTCCTGTATGTCTTGCTAAGGGGCCCAAGCCCAGCACTGGTGGCATCCAGCCTCAGTTCACAGCTTAGCCTGTCCCAGGCACCCCCAAGTCCACCACAAATGGAAACCATTTTCAGATCATTTTGTAGCTCACACAAGTGGCCTCAGAAAGGCACAGGCAACAGCTGTCCTTCATCTCTACAAGAACTCCTCTCAAATGGCCCAGAACCAACACACCGAGTGGCATACTTCAGTCCATACCATAGCACCACTCAACCCGCTTCACAAATGACACACCTAAAGGGAAGATGTAGCAGGCATCAGAGCCTAACTAAAACAATCCTGCTCCGTGGTGACAACCCCTGCACAACAGCTCCTACCAAGTAGTCACAGCCAGTCCTCACAGTCAGCTTGAGGGTCAATCCTTCCCACTGATGTGCCAACAACAATCAAAGCTCTACTACAACAGGAAGGCATACATCACACACACGAGCCATTTATGGAGCTCCCAACCCAAGTGACCAAGGAGACTGTGCTATTGGGCCCCACAGGACACCTACTGCAAAAGGCCACTCTCCCAAGATGGGGAGATATAGCAGCTCTACTTAATACATAGAAACAAACACAGGGAGACACCAAAAATTAAAAGACAAAAAACATATCCCAAATGAAAGAACAGGACAAAACTCCAGAAAAAAAGAACTAAACATAATGGAGATAAGCACTCAATCAAAGGCAGAGTTCAAAACACTGGTTATGAGGATGCTCAATGATCATAGGGGAAGAGTAGATGAACTCAGTGAGAACTTTAACAAAGAGATAGGAAATGTATAAAGGAGATAAAACGCATTAAAAATACTAGTCAGAATTGAATACAACAACTGAAATAAGAATACATTAAAAGGAATTAACAGTAGTTAAGATGAAGTAGAGAACCAAATCAGCAATTTGGAAGACAACGTACCAGAAAACATTAGAACAGCAAAAAGAAAAAAGAATTTAAAAAGTGAGAATTGCTTAAGGGACCCCTGTGACAACATCAAGTGTAGGGGTACCAGAAGGAGAAGAGAGAGAGCAAGTGATTGAAAACCTATTTCAAGACATACTGACTGAAAACTTCTCTAATCTGGTGGAAGAAATAGACATACAGTCAGGAAGCTCAGAGAGTCCCAAACAAGATGAACCCAAAGAGGCCAATATCAAGACACACCATAATTAATAAGCCAAAGGTGAAAGACAAAGATGGAATCTTAAAAGCAGCAAGAGAAAAGCAGTTAATTACCTATAAGGGAGCTCCCATAGGACTGTCAGTTGATTTCTAAACAGAAACTTTGTAGACCAGAGAGATTGGTATGAAATATTCAAAGTGATGAAAAATAAAGACTTACAACCAAGATTACTCTGCCCAGCAAGGCTATCATTTAGATTTGAAGGAGAGATAAAGCACTTCCCAAATAAGACAAGCTGAAGGAGTTCATCCCATCAAACCATGAATACAACAAATGTTAAAGAGACTTCAAAAAGAAGAAAAATAAAGATAAAAAATATGAATAGTAAAATAGCAATAACTATATACTTCTCCACAATTACTTTAAATAAAAATTGACTAAATGATTCAATAAAATGATATAGGGTGACTGAATGGATAAGAAAACAAGACCCATACATAGGTTGTCTACAAGAGACTTCAGATCAAAAGACATACACAATCTGAAAGTAAAGGGATGGAAAAAGATATTTCATGCAACTGGAAATAAAGAAAAAAGCTGGGGTAACAATATCTGAGTAAGACAAAATAGACTTTAAAACAAAGACTATAACAAGAGACAAGAAGGACCCAGCAATTCCACTTCTGAGTATTTCTTTGAAAAAAACCAAAACACTAATTTGAAAAGACACATGCATTCCTATGTTTATTGCAGTATTATCTACAATAGCCAAGACGCAGAAGCAAACTAAGTGCTTATGAATAGACAGGTGGATAAGAAAGCGGTAGTACATAACATATACAATGGAATATGACCTGGCCATAAAAAAAAATGAAATCTTGCCATTTGCTACAGCATGGATGGACCTAAAGGCTATTCCACTGAATGAAATAAGTGAAACACAGAAAGACAAAGATGTGACTTTAATTATATGTAGAATCTGAAAAACAAAATAAAGGAACAAATGAAATAGAAACAAACTCATAGATACAAAGATCATTTTGAAGGTTGCCAGATGGGAGGGAGATTGGGGGAGTGGTAGGTAAAAAGGGGAAGGGATTAAGATGTGCAAATTGCCAGTTATAAAGAGTGACAGGGATGTAAAGTACAGCATAGAGAATATAGTCAATAATATCGTAACAACTATCTAAGGTGTCAGATGGGTGCTAGATTCATTGGGGTGTCACTTCATAAGTTATGTTATATAAATGTCTAATCACTATGTCATATACCTGAAACTAATGTAATATTATATATCAACTGTAATTGAATAATAAAATATTATTTAAAATTAAATTTTTAAATTTTTAAAAAGTGAATTTGACCTGATAGTGATCAATATCCATTTGGCCTTGGATTGATGCCTAGAACACCCTCTGATAAGTCAGGAGGGCTTATAGAGAACACAATAGATTTTGGGTAACTACTTTCTTCTTTAGTGAAAAATATCTACAACCATAAAAATGTAAGCCACTATTTGTCTTCAACTCTTAGAATCATGGAAAATATAAAATGTCTAAATATAAGTACAGAACATAATGTAAATATTATCAAACATGACAGTGTGAAAGTATAGCATATCTGAAAAAAAGAGATGAGATGGAATGAAGGAAAAATAGAAGGAAGTGTAAGGATATGTATATATTTATCTCATAGAAGACACTGTGAAAAGTTGACAGATTGATAAGTCACAGAGTAGAAATAACCCATTTTTCAGCTGAGATGCAAATAAAGAAATGCAGTATGCTTATACAACGGGGTGTCTTTCAGCTGTAAAGAGGAATGCAGTAGTGGTACATGCTCCAACCTAGGGGAGCCTTAAAGCATCATAAGTGACACAAGCCATTTACAAAACACCACATATTTTATGAATATGCTTATAGGAAATGTCCAAAATAGGCAAAATGTACATGAGAGGTTGCATAGGGTTGAGGTAGGGATGGGGTAATGGGGACGGACTGCTAATGGATGTGACTTTTCCTTTGGTGGAAATGAAATGTCTTAAAATTGAATAGTAGTGATGCTTGTACAATTCTGTGACTACGCTAAAACTCATGGGATTATACACTTTAAAAATATGAATCTATGGTATGTAAATTATATCTCAACAAAGTTGTTGAAATGACCAAAAAGAAGTTGATAGAACTAGAAAGTGATTTGAAGTCTTTCCAGTACCTGGGAATCAGATGTTCATGAAGAAAAACAAATCTAGGAATATAATGCAGGCTCCATTCAATAGCTGGAACACCACCCCTAACACCTCTCCTATTCTCTTCGCCCCCTACACCCCCTCCCTCCAGATTTTTAAATATAATGACCTCAGGTCAATTTCATGCTGTCATACTCAGAATAAAATTCCAACGACTAACACCTGCATATCTGACCCCTGCGTACCTCTTTTACCACCTCCGATACACTCTCCTTTTTCTCCTTCTGCTCTGAGCTCTGCACGTTTGCCTTGAAGTTCATTCAGGCTTTTGCACTCGCTGCCACTCTCCTTGGAATGCTCCTCCCATTGGCTGGTCTTCACGTGGCTGACTTGTTTCATTTGTATATTAGATTAGATGTCAGCTCCTTAGAGACTCTTCCTGACCAATCTCCTCATCCTTATCTGGGAAGATCTTGCAGCAAGTCCCTGAAGGATGAAAACAAGAGCTAGGATTGAGCCTCTCCTGTGAGTGCTTTTGGGCTCTGAACCAGAGGAGCAGTAATGGCTTAGGATAGGGAAAAGAAAAATACTGATGGTATGAAAAACATAACTCAAATTAATTATCCAGCCACAATGGAAGCTAATCATCCTGCTTCCCCAAACAACCATTTATCTGCTACCTTCATACTGAGTTTAGAAGTACCGCTTTCCTTCTAATTCCCTGGCTGTATAATTTTAGAACTTTTTAACACCCGTATCACTTAATTTTTTTTAAAAAACATAGTTATTGATTATCATTTCTTTAAGTATAGAATAAATAAAATATATGGGAAAAGTTTTTTATTATTCCATTACCTTATCAATATTTAGTACATTTCTACTTGCATTTACTTTTCTCTGCTATTAAGGATCTTACAGTACAAAATCAAGAAACTGGATCTACAATAAAGTTCAAATATTTTAGTTCATGACATGCAAGACCTTTTATGATAGGGCCCATCCAACCTTTCCAGCCTTCCTTCATATTTTCAGCAAATATTTATTCAACACTTGGTATATGCCAGATTCTCTGCTAGACATTGCATTAGAGTGATAAGAAGCCCAGTCCTGCCTGCTGTTAAGAAGCTGATTATCTAAAAGGGAAACAGGAAAGTAAACATTGCAACATTGATACGTATTAAGATAAAGGATGTAGGTATGCGGAACTTACCCCAAACTAAGGGATGTGTAGGGCCTGGCCAGAGAAAGGCAGGAGAAAGGATAACTCCTGAATGGAAGGCACAGTAAGTTGAAAAGCATAGACACAGGAAAGAACATCATTACAGAACTCCAAGAATTTATCTGCCTGGAATTTGCATGTTGGGGGATGAGAGACATCTCTGGAGGCTGGTTTGGGTCAGACAGCAAAAGGGTCTTGTAAATCAGTCTAAGGATTTGGGATTTCATTACCAAAGCTACGTAGATCCATGGTAGGGACAGTGATGACAGTGATGTGATCAGACTGCCATCCCAGTACATGTACTGCAGCGTGGAAAGGTGAGCCTGGAGGCCAGCGAGAGCAAGACCAAAGAGACCACCGGTGCTGCCGCCGTCCCCAGGAACCCCTTGCCTTCAGCTCCCTCGGACCACCTGGCCAAGCATGTCATGCTCTGTCACCACAGACCTCGTGCTGTTCCCTCTGCCTCAAATATCCTTCCTGTTGGTCATTTAGGGAGACTCCTACTCACTCACCGGGCGCCCCAGTTAAAATGCCTGCTCTGTGAAGACGTTTTTGTCCCCTCTTTCTTTACAAAATCCATTCTTGCTTTCTCTCTGTCCCCATAGCACTTTATAAATTCCTCTACTGTAATACTTATCACTTCACATGATAATAATCTGCCAATGCCGCTTGTTTCTTCATCCCACTATGGGACCATGGAGGACAGAAGAGTCACCTCTGCATCTCCTTTAACTGGTATACTCTCTGTGACTATTATATGACTGAATGATGAAGAAGTACATAAATGAACCATGTTGCCCCTCCATTTAGAACCCTATCATATCTTGAGATGAATAACCCTTCCTCCGTTGATGTGAGGTATCACGTCAGACACCAGCCTGGCTCACAGAAGAGCAGTTGGAGTGGAGGAAAGAAGCAGGTTGGTCTCCGGCTGAGTTTCCTGTCTCCCCAGGTGGTGCAGCTGGAGGAGCTCCTGGCAGTACGGCACTCTGTGTTCGTGGTGGGCAGTGCTGGTACCGGCAAGTCCCAGGTGCTGAGGTGCTTGCACAAGACCTACCAGATCATGAAACGCCGCCCCATCTGGACTGACCTCAATCCCAAAGCAGTCACAAACGATGAGCTCTTTGGCATCATCAACCCGGCCACACGAGAATGGAAGGACGGTAAGAGAGGGGTAGCCCGAGAAGACAGTTCCTGCTGTCCTCGGAGCCCCTTGGGCAGGCTTGGACCTAGTGGGGTGAACTGCAGAGGACAGAACCTGGGACTGACCTGTGTGGGATGGGAGAAGGAGGTAAAAAGGATCAAAGAAAGGAAGAAACCGATTCGGGCTTGGAGGGTAACCACAGCCCTTCAGCTGTTCTCTTTCCTGGGGCACTTCCAGCTGTCCCTTGAGAGCGGGCACTAAAAGAGGGTCTAGCAGGGCAGGCGTTCAGCTGTGGTTCAGTGTGGATCACGGGGTCTCTACGCTGCCTGGCAGTGCATTTAAGGCATGAGTAAGGGGTGCAGTACGTGCTCATTCCAATGAGCAGCACAGTCTAGCAGCACACTGAGGGCAGGCTCCGTGAGCACTGCCCAGGCCTATGCAGCAGGGGCTGCAGAAGACTGCCTGGGCCAGGCCCCAGGGACAGCCCCCTCGTTCATCCCGGAAGGGTCCTGCAACTACAGTCCCTTCCACAGCCATTCAGAGGGCTTCAGACCCATGTTCACTCAGTGCTGACCTCAGCATCACCTTCAAAGAATTAAAACCACAGGTACAGCCCTGGCGGTTGTGGCTCAGTTGGTTGGAGCATGGTCCCTTTAACTGAAAGGTCATGAGCTCGATTCCCTGTCAAGACACCTGTCTGGGTTGCGGGTTTGGTCCCCCATTGGGGGCGCATACGAGAGGCAACTGATCCATATTTCCCTCTCACATCCATGTTTCTCTCCATCTCTCTCTCCTCCCTTCCCCTCTTTCTAAAATTAATAAACAGGGCCTCTGGTGAGGATTAAAAAAAACCAACTACAGGTACATGTTGAAAAGGGTCTCCTGTCACTGGGAGAGAATGGGAAAAAGTAGAGAAAAATCCCTATGAGCCAACAGGGACCTGGCCTCTTTCTAAAAGCGGCTGTAGCTGCTGGAAAGAGGCAATCTCGCCTCCCTCCCCCGTCTCCATGTCCAGCCACATCAGGGTCAGGCTGTCGGCCTTCCTCTCACTTAGGACCTTCAATCAGAAGTCAAAAATAAAGCGATTGAATGAGCTGCTTCTCATTTTTATTTCACTGACTATTCATGGGGCTTAGCTTCTTTTCCTTCTTCTTGGGGTTAGTAATGAGCCCTTTTATGATTTGATTTCCCCTTGTCATTTCTTTGTAGGAGTTCTTCATGTGTTGTCCCACGCATTGCTAATGGCTTTTCCCCGTCCACCATTTGTTCACAGACACCTCATGGCACATCTGCCATGTGCTTGGTATTTTTATTTATTTTTAGCTTAAGATAAAGACACTTGATTTCTCACGGTTCTGGAGGCCACACCCAACGTTGACGTGTTCACGGGGCTGCACTCCCGCCGAAGACTCGAGGCAAGAGCCTCCCGAGTCCCGGAGCCCCCAGTCCCCGAGCCCCCAGCAGCGGCCGCCTCCTCGGCGTTAGTTGGCGGGTCCGCATGTCCCCTGCGCACGGCCTTCTCCCTGGACCACGCCCCCTTTCAGAAAGGAAATTGTCTCTCTAGTCCTGTCAGTAGTTGGGATTCCTCTTTAGTTTATAACTTTTTCTAACTTTCAGCTATAGATAGAGTATCATAAACTTGTTCCTAAAGATTTTTTTACATTAATATTTCTTCTCTGTCTGGAATGTATTTGTGGGCTTAGTATGAGGTGAGGTAGAGAATCAGTGTTACTTCCTCCCAGATGGATAACTGAATGTGCCAGCGCTGTTTATTAAGAATCCATCTTTTCCCTCTCAATTTAAACCCCAGCTTGTCTCGTATACTGAGATCTGATTCTCAATGTTCTGTTCTGTTCCACCCACCTGTTAATGTAATTCTATTGTGCTTATAATTATTTTATAACATTTTAATATCTATTGAGGGAAGTTCCTCCTCGGTGTATTATTGTACATTGCTTGGTTAGTTTCAGGCATTTCTTATTCTATATTAAATCTGAGTTTACATAAAATAATTCAAATTTAAATGGTGGAATTTTAATTAAAATTTTATTAAATATATACACTAAATATGGAGACACTGAGAAAGAAAATTTGTAATGATCACAAATCTGTTGCTACTAAACTAGAGAAATTTCAAATAAATAAAATATACCCTTTAAAATTTTTTAGAAAAATATTTTAAAATAGATATAAAGTAAGCTATATTAATACATTTTTTTCAAAATTAGACAGATCCAGTAACAGAAAAATGAGTATAAACATAGAAGAATTGGGAAATGCATCATAAAACTCAATATAACACATAATTATAAAACTTGCATTTTATAGGTAGATCTTTCTTGGTTGAATCATGGAACATTTTTTTTTAATTAAAAATTTAGTTAGCCACAGAAGAAGCCATAATGAATTCAAAAGTATCAACTTTCAGGCTACATTTTCTGATAATAATGCAATGGAACTGGAAACAAATAGCAAGAAAATTATAAAAAATAATTTTACTATTTCTAAATTAAGAAATGCTCACTTAACCCCTGAATTAAATAGAAAATTAAATTACAGTCCCTCTAGGAAGCAATAAAGAGAAGAACACTTTATAAACCTCTGGGACATATCTGAAGTCACTAAGGAAAACATCTAAACGCTCTTATTACAGAAGGTAGGCTGGAAATGAAGTCAGTTTCCATCCTAAGAAATTGTTTAAAGAATAATAAACTAAATCTGAAGAGAACTGGGGACAAAAAACTAATAAATATAAAAGCTGAAATCAGTAGAAATATAAACAAAAAATATATCATAGTAAGCATAAATAATTATAAATGTTGGTTTTTTGTAAAGACAAGTCCATTGTAAGCTTGATTAATGGGGAAAAAGGTAAAAGTATTAAGATTAGAAATTACATAGAAGATATACAGTAGATATAGAAAAGACTAAAACAGAAGAGAACATTAACAATTTTTTTCTTGTTATTCTATTACAGTTGTCCCATTTTTCCCCCTTTGCCCTTCTCTGCCCAGACCACACCCCGCTCCCATAGTCCATCCCCACACTGTTGTCCATGACCATGTCATTTATACATGTTCTTTGACTAGTACATTTAATTAAATGACATGTGAAAAACTAGAAAAAGTAGATGACCTCCTAAAAAATATATAAATTAACAAAATTTACTCAATAATAGAAACAAACTAATAAACTAATTAAAAATAGTAACAGAACAAAAAAATTCCAAAATAATTTTTTAAAAATCACCTCTCAATTTATTTTATGGAGTCAGAAAATCTTGATATCAATATTTATGTAGAATCAAAAACAATAGCTCAATTTCACTTATTAAAATATAGATTCAGAAACTCTTAATAAAATATCAGTAAATAAAATCCAGCAGCAGCTAAAAAGAATAATACATTTTGACCAAGTAGAATCTACTCCAGGAATGTAAGGATAGATCAGTTATTTTTTAAGTATTAATATAAAGAATTGATAAATTAGAAAAGAAAATTATTTGATTAATCAATAGATGCTAATTTTTACAATTGTAAGCAAAATAGGAATAGAAGGAAACCCCTTAAATAAGAAAAATACTCTTTACCTAAAGTCAAAAGGGAAAAGAAAGCATTCTTAATGATGAGAAACTAAAGCCATTTGTATTAAAATCAAGTATAAGTCAGGGAGACCTATTATCAACATTATTATTCAGCATTACTTGGTGAGATTCTGGAAAATGCAGCCGACAAGAAAATGAAATGCCTGGTATAAATTGGGGAAAGGAGAAAATTTATTTTTTTATTCATTATACAACTTTTACCTAAAAAAATCAAGAAGCAATATTAGAAAATCACTAGAATTAATAAGAAAATGTATTAAAGGTAAATAATTACAAAATAAATGCATAAAATTTGGTAGCTTTTCTTTATACTAATGGTAGCCAGTTAAAAATGGAAATACAGAAAAAAAAATCTCATGCACAACAACAGTAAAAACTATATGTTTAGGAATAGATTTGCCAAAGAGATATATTAAAAACAATATAAAAATTTATTAAAAAACATAAAACAATATATGAATAAATAAAGACCTGCCATATTATTCACTGGGAAAGCTTAATATAATAAAAATTAATTTTATCTATAAAAGATATAAATTTCATATAATGCCAATTAAAATCACACTGAGCCTTCTCTCAAAGCCTGCATTTGAAAGATTTTTCTGGGCTGCAATTACAAAGGATGGAAACATTACCTAAAAAGTTTTTATGTATTTCCATCATGTTACAGTTGCCTGTTGAAATGACTGACTTGGTCCCTTATCACGTAAAAAGCCAGTTCCGTCAGGTTTTGTTGTTGTTTTGCTATTGTTGTTTTTACAAGGAGCCCAGGGTAGCACCTTGGGCACTGTCAAATGTTTGGTAGAATAGAATACAAAACCAGTGCTGACCCATGTTTTTATTTACACCTCTTCTGAATGTTAGAGCCAACAGGGAACAGCTGTGTTACGAGACAAAATAAAGACTGATGGTGAAATAGAAAATAAGATACCTGTGGTTGCTTCCAGGCTTGTTCTCCTCCATCATGCGGGAGCTTGCCAGCATTTCCCATGATGGGCCCAAGTGGATTTTACTGGATGGCGACATAGACCCAATGTGGATCGAGTCTCTGAACACTGTCATGGATGACAACAAGGTAACAAAAGGAAGAAAGGGAACCCCCACATCATCCCAAATCATCTATGGAACCCGTCCCCCAGGCACATTCGGAAATCTTGATTCCACACAAGGGCTCATCCTGAGTAAGGAATTATTGCTGCTATCTTTCTCTTACAAAATGTTCCAGCTTTACTGAGATATAATTGCCATGTAACATTGTGTAAGTTTAAGGTGTGCAACATGGTGATTTGCAATACTCATATACTGAAAAATAATTACCATAACAAAGTTAGTGAACACCTCCATCACCTCGCATGATTACCTGTGTGTGTATGTGTGTGGTGGGAACTTTTAAGATCTACTCTCTTAGCAACTTCCAAGTATGAAATACAGTGTTGTGAACTGTAGTCACCGTGCGGTACATTACATCCTCAGAATTATTCGTTTTATAAGTAGGAGTTTGCACCCTTTGACCACGACACCCACATCCTCCACCCACCACACCACACCCATCCCCCACAGGCCCTGATCTACTCTCTCTTTCTCTGCTTTTTTTTTTAAATTCCACATATAAGTGAAGTCATACACTACTCATCTTTCTCTGTCTGACTTCTTTCACGTAACAAAACATTCTTCAAGTCCATCCATGTTGTCACAAATGGCAGGATTTCCTTCTTTTTATGGCTGAATAATATTTTGTGGCATATATATATATATATATTTGCCACACCTTCTTACCATTTACCCAATGGGCACTTGGGTTGTTGCCATGACTTGGCGATTGTAACTAATAATCCACATGAACATGGGAAGTGCAGGTACCTCTACAAGGTCCTGATTTCATATATTACCAGTGTCTTCAATAGTCATCTAAGAACTGATTCATCCAGGTGAGCAGCTTTCACTTCCCTGAGAGCCATCACTCTCACCATTTTTAGCTCCGTTATCATTTCCTTCAGAACCTTCTGCACATTGATTGTTAAAGCTTAAAGGAGTGTTAAGTCATTTATTAAATTTTTACTTTTTCCCTTTTTTATAAATAAGATAACTGAGGATCAGAAACTAAGCCTGACAAACACCAGCAGTGGTGACAAATCTTTATCCATGGAGAATACTGTATATTTGGTTTGGCTCAGTGGATTGAGCGTCGGCCTGCGAGCTAAGTGTCGCTGGTTCGATCTTCCAGTCAGGGCACATCAGAGAAGGAAAACTCTGACTCCAAAAAACCTCCGCTGCCTTGCAGCATACCTCTTCAGGGGAAAGGCTAAGGGAGTAAACCCCGACAGAAAATCCGGAGCCAGAGTCCCTAAGGCGGTTTGACGTTGTAGTCAACACCGGCAACTCCTGCGGCGCACCTGAAGCCAAGCTGTATTGACTCCGTCTTTCCCTTGGACCCTTCAGCTGCGAAGAGAGGGGGGTCTGCTGCATGGGCAACAGCAGACCCTCCATATCACCCTGCCCAGGCTCTGTAGCTTCAGCTTCACTGGAGAGGACACTCCAGCGTCATCGCAAGATGTCCATTCAACACGGGAGGAGACAGATACCGTGTCACTCCCGAGTTGGACTGCACAGCCATTCTTGGCGGTGCAGATAGACTCTTAAGAAGCTACACCATCGTCTCTCGAGACGGACGGCTGCCGATGACGACGACGACGACGACGATATATGATGAAAAGTAATCAACAAAATGGCCAATGGGAATGCTTATAAATAAATGTTTACATAAAAGGGAATCCAAATTTACATGAAATTTTTAAAATGCCTACTCTCAAAAAAAAAAAAAACCCAGAAAAACTAACTGCCAATAAAGTTGTTGTTAAGCTAGTAGCTGCTTCTAAACTTGTTCAGAAAGCACATCCAGATTATAAGTTTTATGATGATTTCAACATTTATAGATTCATAAGAATAAATGTATGCTCTTCCAGAAGGACAACTTTAAAAAAAAAGAACAGTAGTAATATGAAGCCTAAGCTTTGTCCTTTAATAATATTATTCCAATCTGGTCTAGTTAATTTGAATTTTTTTATTGATTTTGTTGTTACAGTAGTCCCATTTTTTTCCCTTTGCTCCCCTCTGCCCAGCACCCCCCTTCCTTCCAGCAATCCCACCCCCCCTTAGTGCATGTCCATGAGTCGTGCATATAAGTTCTTTGGTTTCACCCTTTCCTATATTATTCTTAAGTGCCCCCTGTCTGTTTTGTACCAACCAATTATGCTTCTTAATCCCCGCACCATATCCCCATTTCTCCCCCTTCCCCCTCCTATCTGATAACCCTCCAAATGATCCCCATACCTATGATTCTGTTCCTATTCTGGTTTGCTTAGTTGGATTTTGTTTTTAATTTTTAGCTTCAGTTGTTGATAGTTGTGAGTTTATTGTCGTTTTAATGTTAATAATTTTGATCTTTTTCTTAAGTAAGTCCCTTTGACATTTCATATATTAATGGCTTGGTGATGATGAACTCCTTTAGCTTTACCTTGTCTGGGAAGCACTTTATCTGCTCTTCCATTCTAAATGATAGCTTTGCTGGATAGAGTAATCTTGGTTGTAGGTCCTTGCCTTTCATCCCATTGAAATACTTCTTGCCAGTCCCTTCTTGCCTGCAAAGTTTCTTTTGAGAAATCAGCTGATAGTCTTACAGGCACTCCTTTGTAGGTAACTTTCTGCTTTTCTCTTGCTGCTTTTAAGATTCTCTCTTTATCTTTAGCCTTTGGCATTTTAATTATGATGTACCTTGGTGTGGTCCTTTTTAGGTCTAGCTTGTTTGAAATTCTCTGTGCTTCCTGGACTTGTATGTCTATTTCCTTTGCCAAATTTGGGGAGTTTTCCTTCATTATTTTTTCACATAAGCTTTCAATTTCTTGCTCTTCCTCTTCTCCTTCTGGCACCCCTATGATTTGGATGTTGACATGTTTAAAGTTGTCACAGAGGTTCCTAAATCTCTCCTCATTTTTTTCAATTCTTATTTCCATTCTGTACTGGTTGACTGTTTTTTTCTTCCTTATGTTCCAAATCATTGATTTGAACCCCAGTTTCCTTCCCTTCACCATTGGTTTGGTGTGGATTTTCCTTCATTTCATTTAGCATAACCTTCACTTCTTCCTTTATGTGTCTGTCGTACTCAAGCATATCTATCAAGCCTGTGAGCATCTTTATCACCAGTGTTTTGGTTAGCTATCCTCTTGTCTGTTAGGTTGACTATCTCCTCGTCGCTTAGTTCTCCCACTGGAACCTTGATCTGTTCCCTCTTTTGGGCCATAGCTCTCTGTCTCCTCATCTTGACAGGCTCCTGTGTTTGTTTGCCTCTGTGTCTTAGGTAGAGCTGTTGCACTTATTACCGTGTAAGGGGAAGGGCCTTAGGCATTCCTCAGTGCAGGGCGACCCATTTCACCATGTTATGGCGCTGTGTGGGGGGGAGGGGTCTGAGAGGGAACAATGCCATCTGCTTAGCACTCACCTCTTTTCCAAGCACTTCTGCCACTTCCGTTTGGGACTGGTGCCTCTCTAGCTGTTGCCCTGGCCGTCGTTCCCAGAGTGGGTGGAACTGCAGACATTCTAGGACCATGGGGGCCATTTAAACAAGCTGACTCTATTGAGAGACTGGCAGTTTCTTCCTCCACCCCAATCCCCACTGGTTTTCACAGTCAGAAGCAATGAGGCTTTATTTTCCTCAGCGCTGGAATCATGAGCTGCATGGTCTGGTCTGGTGCTGGGAGCACTCCCCAGGTGTCCCTCCTGACTTTTTAAAACATGCGACTGCACTTTCCGCCAGCCTGCCACTGCTGCTGCTGCCACCACCACATTGTAACCTCTTCACCCCAGCTCCGCCCCTCCTACCTGTCTGGATGAGTATTTCTTCTTTATATCTTTGTTGGACATTTCATGCACCTCAATTTTCTGGAACTTCTGGTTGTTTCTAGTTTTGTGGTAGTTGTAGTCCTTCTTAGTTATGGAGGGAGACACGGCGTGTCTGTCTAGGCCTCCATCTTGGCCAGGAATCACATTTGAATTATTGACTTCAATTTAAACTAACTGTTTTCCTGATTCAGTGCACAGACACGCACACACACACACACACACAGAGGTAGAGGGAATATGAAAGGAGAGAGAGTATCGTTGCAGAAAAGAGTGGTACACTTGACCCTTGAACAACACAAGTTTGAACTGCACAGGTCCTCCTAGACATAGGTTTTTCAATTGACTTGCTCAGTTCAAACATGGTTTAAAGAGTTTACTGGCAGCTGGGAACCAGTATACATGGAATGCTGACATAAGTTATATGCAGATTTTTGACTGCATGGCCCATCGGCACCCATAATCCCTGTGTTGTTCAACAGTTATCTATAATCACGAAGAAGAAAATAATCATCCATAGTCCCCACCGGAAGAAATCAGCCAAATCTCCAGCACATGGCTGCACATTCTTCTTCCCACCTGACTTGGCCTTTCCTATTGTCTCCAGGTGTTGACCCTGGCAAGCAACGAGAGGATCCCTCTGAATCCCACAATGAGGCTCCTCTTTGAGATCAGCCACCTGCGCACGGCCACGCCAGCCACTGTCTCCAGGGCAGGTATGGCATAAGAAGGTAAAAACCCAAAACAAAAACCAAAAAATGGAAGATTGATGCTTCTAGCATTTTATATGGTGTCACTGGCTCTGAGGGAAGCTCCAAACAGGAGGCAGACATCCATCACCCTAAACTCTGGCCTAATGTGCAGTTCTAATCCACATGCACGAGGGTGGTAAGTGTCCCAAGGCCAGACCCATGTGATTTTCTTCATTCAGAAATGGCATGGGAATGGAAAGGAAATGATCTGTGGGCTGGACACTGTCCTCTGATGGAAGTGCCTCAACTTAGGCTACTTTTTGCTTCCACACCAATGGAGACCATGGAGCACCGCCATTCCCACTCCATCCTGGGGGACTAAGAACTGCTGCCTTTAACCAAATTCTCAGCAGAGATAAGAGGATAAAGAGAGCTTGTTTGATCTGCCATAATATCAGATTCTCTTTCAAGGGCCTGTGTTGAGAAGGTAAAACACAGGTCCAAAAAATTCTCTCTCAGACCCTGTATTTATTACCTAGGGCTGCCTTAACAAATTATCATAACCCTTGTGGCTTTTAAAATGACAGAAATTTACTCTCTCACAGTTTTGAAAGTCAGGCATTTGAAATCAAAGCACCAGCCTTCTAGGAGAGAACACTTTCTGGCATCTCCCAGCTCAGGGGTTCCTCATATTGTGGCCCCATGACTCCAGCCTCTACCTCCGTCCCCCCAAGCCTTCGCCTCTGTGTGTCCTTTCTCTTCCATCTCCTGTAAGGACACTTGTAAGTGTTCCACTCAGATGATCCAGGGTGGTCTCATCTCAAGACCCTTAACTTAGTTACATATGCAAAAGCCCTTTTTCCAAATAAGTTCACATTCATGGGTTCTAGGGATTAGAACACAGACACACCCTTCTGAGGCCACCACTCAGTCCACTGTACACTTCTACACTATGACAACTATTTCAAGTCAATCACAGCCCTCTTTTTTCCGGAGCTAAGGAGTCCTGGCCTTGGGGTCCTTCCCCACACTGCTTTCCATTTGCTGCTATCAGCCCATCAGAGTTGCTCCTAATAGCAAAGCCATTTGACCTCTCAGATCTTGGCAAGATCCCTGTTGCTTTTAAGTCTGGTCTTCCATATATTTTCTAAGCAGATAAAATAACTCTGGGGTTGGAACTATACTGACATTTGTGGAAAATTCACTGAACAATATTCCCTGTGCTCCCAGGGATCCTGTACATCAACCCAGCAGACCTGGGATGGAACCCTCCCGTCAGCAGCTGGATTGACAAAAGGGAAATCCAGACAGAGAGAGCCAACCTAACCATCCTGTTTGACAAGTATCTTCCAGCCTGCTTAGATACACTCCGAACCAGGTAGGCCAAGAAATACAGAAGGTAGCAAGTTAAAGCAGCAATAAAAAGCCTGTGGGCTCACACCTTATGTCCCACTGATGTTCTTTCTGTCCTGTCCCTGAAGTCAGATGTCCCTAAAGCATTCCACTCCAGGCATGGCAGATGGCAAAGGAAAACACACATTAGATTGACCATGGCTGCCTATTGTCTATTCAGGCAGGAAATAAGATGCATTAAGACAAGGAAGATTTAAAGTGCCTTTTGTGAGCACCACATGGGTATGTTTGAAGAAGGCTATAAATTGCAATATCAGATAACAGTTCAGAGATTCTTCAGTTTGCAGGGCACGCAGTTGGCCCTCTTTCAGGCCAGATCAACAGACCTTGAGGTGAAAATGACACCTGTCAGTGACCCGTGGGGCTCACTTCCCATTTCTGGCTGTGTATGTTCATGGCCCAGATAGTGCAGAATCAGATATAGTTCATTATTTGACCGGTCCTGCCCCTCTGGACACTGAGTTCACTTTCCCCCTTATGGGTTTGCAAAAATAAAAGCAACAAACCCTGACCACTTATCATCTCCTCAAAAGATTCATTACTGTTAAACAAAAGGATGCTTATTATAGCAAGACTATTACATGTCTGCAGAGAAAAGTTCCAATGTTTGGAACCTGTTTTTGTTGTGCACTGTCTTTTCTTGCCAGTTGGTGCATCGTTCTATGAGTCAGGCACCCGGCCCAGTAGTTCAGCCAAGCTCAACCATCAGGGGCTGGTGCTGTGAAGGAAGGCGAGGTGACTCAGAGATCCATCGTTCCTGACGATTCAACAGCCAAGGGTCAGGACCGTTTTTCCCAGAAATGAAGTCCATCACTAAAAGTGAGGCTTGGCTCCTTATCCCTTGGTTGATCAAACATAGGATGGAGAGTCGTTTGCAAGTGTGAAGGAAGAAAGTTCCAGTGCAAGGGCCTGAGGCGCTCTCATCTCACCGGCCCTGCCCCTCCCCCATCACAATCCACCTTATTGAGGATTAATTTTATCTAACTGAAAACTGAGCTGCAATTGAGGAGTTTACATAGTGGTATATTTTTAGATATTTAAACATTTATTAATTTTGATTTTGTAATTTTTATATTTTGGCATCAATGATTATGTTTCCAAATGTCAACGTTTTCATAAACCTTTGAAAAACCTTTATCCCCTTGTGGCCTGTAAGCTCTATGGTCTTGGAATCCCAATGGGATAGAGCAGCCTTGGCGGCAGGCAGTGTCTAAAAGGACAGACAATATTGGTTAGTGTCACAAAGGGACAGGGGTTGCAAAGAGTTAAAATGCCACTAAGACACTCGCCAGGTGTATCCTCTGACTAAAGGTTAGGCTATTTCCCACTCCGGGAGTTCAGAACAAGAGAAGCCAAACTCTTGTCAATTTGTGTGTGAGTGTGTGTGTGTGTACACATGAGTGTTCATGAGCATGCCTCTGAAACAGGCTTTGAATCTCTGTATTAAGTCTACACAGAGACAACTCTTGCCTAATTTATGAACTCTAGGGTTATCAAGAAAAAAAGCATAGCTGTCTCTTGTAGTGCCTGCTCTGTGTGTCATTTCATTGAACTCCCACAGCATTCCTGAGGGGACTAACCATCCTGTACATACAGGAGCAGAGGTGCCATGGTGGTCCCTCAGTCACGGCTAGTTAGGAACTGGCACTTAGTTCAAAGTCTTCTATTTTATTCATCACAGCCTGGCTTTCGGTGGCCCTGGGACTAGAAGCTGTGTGATGTCAACACATTGTAATTTTTCTATTGAATGAGCAGTCCTCACAATGGGTGATGATAAATTGTCAACCAGTGGTCACTGGCACCAGTTCAATGCCAAAAGGTATCCTCAATTTGAGGTGCAGTGAGGAAGGAAACTTTTTTCGGTGCCAACAGCTCAACTGTGAAACAGCACAGCTGTGAAAATAGCACGGCTATGAGGCCGCTCTCTGGCTGGACAGCCCTGCTCTGCTCCTTGCCAGTCTGCTTTGCCCTGCGCTGGTCTGCTCTGCTCTGTGCTGGTCTGCTCTGGCTGGTGCTGGTTTACTCCACTCTGGTGAGACATCTTTGGTGTTTCAGCTCAGCTGGAGAAAAGTGAGCTCTCAGAGCCAGACGGGAGCTGGCTTACACAGAGGGAAGTCAGGTCCCCTGGTCCCTGAATGGTCCATCCTCATACAAATAAGGACTCCAAATCCTAGCAGTTTGATTGATCCAAAAGGCACTGTCCTGATTGGTCAAAAGGGAGTCACTCTAACTGGTCGGTGAAGAAGCTGATAGGGATATAGCTGTGCAGCTCTGATTGAATGGGGAAAGTCTCAGTCCTATTGGTTGAAATAGGATTCCAGGAAACCTTTACAAGGGCTGACTCGGGTGGCAGGAACGCAGTGCAGGCAGGCAGTTCGGTGTGGGCTTCTCCCTGGAGTGCAATTGGTGTGAGAGGCCCCTGTGCAGAAATGGCTGCTAGGCTCTGATTTTTCAAGTTGAGCCCAGTTAGCCACCAGGAGCCCTTCTTAGTAGGTATCTTCTTTCTCAGGGTTCAGAAAAACAACTTTGTTCCTACTGTTCTTTCAAAAACATTTTATGGGCTGGTTCTCCTCCTGCCCCGAGACGAAATCTGGGTGACTTTGCTGGTCCGTCTTCAATAACAAAGGCATCTATCTGATCACTTTTGGTCACACAATGCCTCTCTCTCTCTCTCTCTCTCTCTCTCTCTCTCTCTCTCTCTCTCTCTCTCTCTCTCTCCCCTTCTCTCTCAAAAAAAAATCCACTTAAAATGAAAGCCTCTCCCCTGTCCCCGCAGTTCAGGCTGCTCCCAGCACTCCACCTGCAGTGGGAAAGGGGACTGTCCTTGACTCCTCTTCTTCCTCTGCCAGTTGCCCCCTCACCAGCTGTAGCTTCCAGCCCCTCGGGATTGAAGAGGAACTCAGAGAAGAGAGTAAAGATTAGGAAAGGTCTCACTGAGTGGCACCACAGCTGGGGCCTTAGTTCCTTTGGAAATCTGACTCTTTCTTTAGAAGCTTTTGTGAGTTCCTTGGGCCCCTTCTCATCCCTGGGGAGCTCCCTGATGACTTTCCTTAAAGCCCGTGCCTCTCCATCCATCAGCCCAGCATTCTCGCTCTCCGTCAGCTCCTCCCGCCAGCTCCTCCGGTGGGGCCCTTAGCCAGCATCTAACGCAGCCTCATGTGCTGGAGCCCACACCCAGATTCCAGGAGGCACTCGCCCCTCCTTTGCCTTGACAAACAGGCGCAAGGCTGCCCCACCAAGCAACCTCTCTACACCCGACTGCAACAAACAAGCCTCCTCAGAGTTTTCCAGGGGTGGGCCCTTTGCCACCTCAGAGTAGTCTTATTGAAGCTTCATTCTCCAGCTCCCACCTTGGGCAGGCCCTGCCCTCCCTGTGGGGAGGGGGCACTCATTGTACATACCAAGAGCTCCCTCCAAAATTCTATATGCTAACTTCGAGCCCTCGGGTGTCTCCCACATTGATCCTCTATGCCCTTGAGAAGATGAGAAGCCAGGGCTGCAAATAGGTTGTCTGGAATCTCAGTATGAAATGTGCGCTTAGCTGGCCCTTATTGTCTTGGTGCCTCACCCAAAGCAGAGCCTGCGATGGTTCCATTCTGACTCTGTTACAATTATGTGTCAGAGAAACAAAGGACAGTCTGTCAAGGACTCCGTTTTCTCATTATTCCTGAGAGTGATGCCTAGACCAGCAATTTTCAACCCTTTCCATCTCATGGCGCACATAAACTAACTACTAAAATTCTGTGGCACACAAAGAAGTACATTATATATTTTTTGCCAATCTGACAAAAAAAATAGGTATAATTTTGATTCATTCGCACCAAATGGCTATTGTTGAGTTGGCTGTTGTCATTTTTTACTTGCCAGTACTACAGAAAAGAGGTCAGTGCCCCTGACTAAACAGTCAGGTAATGCATGTTTCAAAGATTGCTGGCCTAGATTATTAGACCAGAATTGTTGTAAAGATTGTAACTAGATTAAAAACAAACACAAACACAAAACACTGACGAGAATGGGACACTATGAAACTCTGAGGCCTAGGAAATGACTTCTAATGATGGCATTGCTCATTTTATAACAGCGAACACTGCCTCCAGGCAGCCCCCGGGAGGGCGCCACGTGGGCGGCATGCAGGAGGAATTGAGGGTGTGGGTACGTGGTGTACTCTGTGTGTATGGTGTTAGGTCCAGCGCAACTGAGAGGAGAAACAACAGGAGACCAGGCCATGAGTCTAAAAGATTTATTTGGCCAGCTGCACAGGCTGGCTGAGACCAGGAAGGCAGGCGTTTTTAAAGGGGTAAGGGAGAAGGGATTTGAAGGGACTCTCTGTTGATAGCTTTGGGGGAGTTGGCTCTGAAAACAGAGAGGCTTACTAAAGCAGAAAGGTTACTAAATTCTTTGCCAGCAGGCTAAGACATCTTTGAAGGACACAGGCCATCGCTGGCATCAGTTGTTACTATAGGGGCAGCAGATTTATTGGGGGCTAGACAGTCCCTGACACCAGCAGTTACCATAGGGGTTTGCTAAAACCAGACCTGGATTCCCAGAACTCAAGTGTTATGCCTAAGACATGGTGGAGGGATTAGAGTGTCGGTGTGTGCATGTGTGTGTGCGCATGCACATGTGCTCCTGCTCCCGTGGGCATAGATGTACCTTGGTGCATCTCTGGATATCTGCTTTGCAGTCAAGACCTCCAAAATCAAGATTAAAAGTACAAAACCAGGCCACAATGAAGTCACAGAGGTACATTTTTGGAAGAGGAACTCTAACAAGTAAATCATGATGGTATAAAATAGCCATCTATCCTGGCCCAATCTTTCCCGCAGCTAAGACTCCGGCCCCAGAGGAAATGCTTTCAATGTGTTTTAATTGACAGAACTCCTCTGAGCTGAAGTTGTGGAGGCTCAGAATTACACCTACCATGACTTTGCTGCTTTGACAATTGAAGAAACTGTGAAAGGAATGAAACTACTGAGACATTTAGTCATTTGGTCGCAGCTGCCTACATTCCCAAGGACTGAGAGGGGATCATGGATGCTCAGGGAGGGAAGAGGAGCAGGGAGGGCATCACAGGAAAGGAATATCCTCAGGAGCACTCGGGGCCCTTACTTCTTTACGAAGGGAGCTGACCCCCAAACAGCTGATGAGAATAAAGGTTTAAGGAGCACCATGGTCCTCTGGGTTCCCGAAGAGCTTGACAGATCATGAGCCCACCCAACCCAAGTGGGGTCCATAGCTACCCAACAGTGCCTCTAGGATGGACAATCAAGTGTTTCAGGACACATCCGGGTCTCTCTGCAGATTTAAGAGGATAATTCCAGTCCCAGAGCAGAGCATGGTTCAGACGCTGTGCCACCTTCTCGAGTGTCTCCTGGCCAAGGAGAACATCCCGGCAGACTGCCCCAAGGAAATCCATGAGCTTTATTTTGTGTTTGCTGCCATCTGGGCTTTCGGCGGAGCAATGATCCAAGATCAGGTAAGAGGATGTATTGAGGGTTAACAGTCACATTCAAGTCCACAGTGGCAAAAACTAGTCTTCCAGAGAAGGTGTGAAAGATAGGACAGCTGAATGTCAGGATTAATGTGAAAGCATCAAACTGTGTAGATATCGATCCGTTGCTCTGCTAAAGACACCAGTCCCCACAGACGGGCCCTATGGCATGAGACACAAGATTGGAATGTATTTGGAGCTGTCACTTTTCAAGTTAGTGACCATATTCTCAATTGCATGGGGAGCGGCAGTGTTTGAGTTTCAACAGCTAGAGGTATGAGTACAGAACTGTTCACGGTGAGGTGTGTTTCACAGGCAAAATGGTATTGTGCTATGAAAGCTTGAGTAAGAAGACTCTCTTTAGCCTTCTAAATATTTTCCAGAACAACCATGTACCACTTTTTTACCAGGCCAGCTTAAGTATCCTGTCCCCATCCTCTGAAAGGCAGATCTGTTCATAGAAGGCTGGACTGAACCAGGGTGGTATCTAGCCCACGGTATTGGCCACTGTAGCTTCATGCTTTTCGCGGGAAGTGATGTGGGCTTGGAGTACCTTGACACCCTAGTCCCTAAAACTTCCTGCATTCCCATCCTTGCTCTTTACTCATTTCCTCCATATAAATAACATATTCAAAATTATGCAGATCAGTCTTTTACAACTGACTCTAGCAGTCAGAAATGTCATTAGAGGTTAAGAACACAGACTCTAAATTTGAACTGTAGCTCTGCCACTTACTATCTAGGGGACACTGGCAAGTAACTTACCTCTCTCCACCTTAGTCTGCCCATGCCTACAAAGCAGATGGGGGTGGCGACCGTGAGGCTGGTTGTGAGGATTAAAGGAATTCTGTTCTACTTGCCCAACATAAATAAAGGCAAAGCACTTAGAATGGAGTTGGCCCATGTATGTGCTTATTATTAATATTCTCCTCAATACTCAGATTTAGAATATTTAGAAACTTAATATAACTATTCCGTTTCATAGTAAGTGTCTAGTGCCTCTCTCACAACAGAGCATTAAACCAAGCTACAGATGCGGCAGAGTTATGGTATACTCTTTCTGGTCTGGGTTCATCGTGGGCCCCTCTGAATAGGGAGGCAAAAAGTTTCAACCTCCTAGGGCAAAGCTGTGTTCTAAGAATGCAAAGTGGAGGTGAGCTGGAAGAGTTAAGAATTAATTTGTCTATTTTCACAGGCTCTGGTTGTAACATCCACCGCACCTCTCATCCTCTCCTAACAGGTTCCTGAGTGCTCAGAATTCAGAAAGCAATTCTCACAGGCTCTGGGGACATGTGCTTTCCTCTCTCGCCCTCCCCCCTCCCCCTCCTCCGCCCCTCCCCCTTTCCTTCCCCCTCCCCCTTTCCCTCTCCCTCTCCACAGCTCCATGCTTATGGGAAAAGGGTGATCTCTGAGGGTGAGAGGATGCCTGGACTGGGAGTTTGACATGTGGGAATTTCATCCTGTCTGATGCACAGCCCTCGGAGCTTCTTTGACATGTTCACTGTTCCCCTTTGAGGCAAGGGGGCAGGAGCCCAGCAGGACGGATGAGGCCTCGCGGGAAAGCACGGGGATCCAGGCTGCACTGGTTACTGCTGTCCGTCCATGCAGAGCCTGTCCTTGGGCTGCGGCCGCATCTATCAGACAGCGACCCGTGCTGGGCCCCTCTCCCATGCTGGGCAGAGCAAGCGGTGGGGTAGCAAGAGAAAGATACCAGTCGATTTTTTCTTTCTCGGTATAGAAAAATGTAAATCCTCTCAGCTCTTTAAAAGCCCAGGAGAGAGCCGGCCTCTAGGCGCTCGGGCCCTGGGCCCTGGGAGCGGCGGGCGGCCCCTGCTGGCACGGGGCGAGGACGAGGGAGAAGCTTTCAGCAGCAGGACGCGCCCGAACCCCTCCTCCCGCATTCACGCCTAACCACCAAAACCGTGCTCCGAACGGAAAAGTGATAAGTTGGCCAAGATATTTACATCGGAAACACCAATGGGGCTAACATTTTAAAAAGCCAAGCAGAAATACAAAATACAGCCCATACCGAGTAGACAGCCCAGCGATGATCATGGGGGAAGGGGGAGTGCTGGCTAAATACTTGACAGAAATTGCAGGAGATGGTCTCTCAGAAGCAAACGATCTCTCAGAGAGCATGGGATTGGGAAATCGAAAACCTGTGTTCAGCTACCACGTCTGCCGTGTGCTTCTAGAGGTATAACCTCTGGAGCTTTTGTCTTTTTTCAGATATAAAATAGGAATGATTTTCATCAGCCAGTAAAACCTAGAGCATTTTAAAGATTAAGTGAGGTGATGTTTTGTTCACAACTCAGCCACGCTATGCAATACAGCCTTAGTGTCACCAAGCTCAGAGGGCAGGAAGGGGACCAGGAAATTGTCAGAATCCAAAGGAGAGGAGGATTTCAGAAGCAGCCTCTGTATTATCGAGGTCTGTGCTGAGGAGATGCCCGATGGTTAAGCAGAGAAAGGGCCGTGGGATGGTTCAGCAAAGGGAACTCAGTCTTGACAGTGTCCATTTATAGTAGAAAGTGGGCTGCCCAGAAGACCGATAGGGCTTTCTCTCTTCTGCTCCCAGATTTTAAAATTTCAGCCCTTGGAGGAACCTTAGGAATTTTCTTTTCGAGGATCCACATTTTACAGATGAGCAAACTGAAGCACAGCAAGCAGGAATTGCCCTGTGGTTATGTACTGACTCCTTCTGGGGCCTCTTATTCACCCCACCTCGACCATGCACCCAGGTGTCTCGGCCACCACCTCATTCATTCCGTCCCCGGCTGCTGTCCTGGGCATGCCAAGTTTCAGGAGTCGGCCTGTCTCTGCGAGACTTCTTGGCCACACTGGCCCGTCTGTGGCCCTGGGCTCTCTCCTCTGTGTTCTTGTAATCTCCCTCCCTCCCCTCCACCCGCCATGGCCCTGTGCTGCGCCCGTGCCAGGGACGCTCAGCTGTGTGGTCAGACAGGCACTCATACAAGTTCAAGGGAGGCCCTGCCAGCTGTGCCTGGCCCAGGGCTGGTCCACCGCAGACAAGCATCTCTCCTGGCAGAGCTGGTCCCTCAGGCAGACCCACACGAGCAGGAGCACTGCGTCCCCTGCCCCGACCCTCTGCTTGATGCCAGGACAGCCTGTCCAGGTTTCTCAGGCTCTGAGAGCCTTGACAGATACCTGCTTTGTTTTGGCAGCTTGTGGACCAGCGGGCGGAGTTCAGCAAATGGTGGCTGGCCGAGTTCAAGACGGTCAAGTTTCCTTCCCAGGGAACCATCTTTGACTATTACATAGATCCAGAGACCAAGAAATTTGAACCATGGTCCAAACTCATCCCCAAGTTTGAGCTTGACCCTGAGATGCCTCTGCAGGTGAGTGTGGCTGAGTGACTGAGGAAGTGCAGTCACCACAGGGGTCTGCAACGACTGGAGAAGCAGCCCCTTGTCAGTGGCCAGGAGTTTTGGCCTTGTTGGAGACTGGTCATCTCCAGCTACTCACCTTTCCAGAGGAAACTGTAGGTGCCTGAAGTCACAAGTTCCCTGCAAAAGGCCAGATAACTTAATTACCAGACCCCACTGGCAATCTGGAGTGAGGGTTGGAGGGTGGCAGGGGCAGAAGATTCTGAATATGTTAGAGGGACCACAGGGGGACAGACAGAGTCAGTAGAGGAGGGCAGACATGCTCTTTACACAGAGAATGAGTTTATAGAATGGTCTTACTGTGGGCATCAGGGAAGACCCTCCTGCCTATGGTAGTGAGATCCACCATGACAGCAGAATGCCCTCTTCTGAAATGCTCCAGAACATTCTGCGGGGCACCTGTTTCTCCCACGAGCCCCTAGTATGCTCATTGTCTTCCCATTCAGGCTTGTCTGGTGCACACGAGCGAGACCATCCGAGTGTGCTACTTCATGGAGCGGCTCATGGAGCAGCGGCGGCCGCTCATGTTGGTGGGGCCCGCGGGCACAGGCAAGTCAGTGCTGGTGGGAGCGAAGCTGGCCAGCCTCGACGCAGAGGACTACCTGGTGAAAAATGTACCGTTCAACTACTACACCACGTCCACGATGCTGCAGGGTAAGGGGCCGAGGGGGCGTGGAGGAGGGGGCCGGGGTGTCTGAGCGGCCATGTCACCTGACACAAAGTGGAGCAAAGTGGCAGGCACCTGCTCGAATGGACATGCATTTCCTCTTGCAGGAGTTCAACACAGAGCAGTTCAGCACCCTCAGGACCAAAAAACAGAAAAAAAAAAACAAAAAAACTGAAAACCCTTTGGGCTTCTGCCACCTGATGTCATTTCATTCACCCCTCACATTTTATAGACAGGGAAACTGAGTTGCAGGTGAAAATACATGAGCGCCCCAGGTCACCACCAAGCAGCAAGGCTGGCATAGCACTTCAGTCTTCCATCCATGCTGAGTCTGCTTTTCCCTGGAAGTTCACGCACTGGCCTTCTGAGGGGCCTGGACTGCAGATTCAAAGGGTTGGGACAGGTATTTCCCCTCACTGGTGTCGCTCCCTCCTGGACCCTCACTTATGGTAGGGTCTCCTTGCTTGCAGATTGGTAAATTAGTTTAATCTAAGCCATAGCTTATAACATGAAAAGTGAACCTGGCAACGTCAGGCCTTAGGCTTGCAGACATGCAGAACAGGCCTCACTTTGACCACCCCTGCTCAGCCTGGACGGTTTTTACTGATCTGGTCCTTCTGCGGCCCCTGTCCAGTGTTAGCCCCAGGGGCAGCCCTGGTATTTGCCATGTTCTGCTGTCCCCAGTCCCATGTGAGAGAGCAGTCTGTTTAAAAAGAGATATATGAAAATCCACACATATATACACTCACACATCTATGCCTACACACACACACACACACATAGATAGATAGATAGATAGACTCACACACTTAGAAAATCTCCAGAAAGACACACACAAAACTGTAAGAATTGCCCCTGGCAAGGGGAACTGGATGCTGAGTGTAGGATGAACTTTTTAAAAAATAATGCAATATTTCAATCATGCAGAATTGTACAGAAAATAACATAACAGATGCCCATGTGCCTACTACCTGGATTTTACAGATATTAGCACTTTGTCATTTTTCTGTGTATCTCAGCATTGGGGATACAGCCAATGCACCACCCCCGTCCCTTCCTCCTTCGTGCCCCTCATTAACTGGGCTGCTGAAGTTCACGGGCTTCACTCCAGACTCACACTTTTGATGCACATGTGTGCCCATAAATACACCCCGTGCTGTCTACATTTAAATGTTGAATATATAACGTACTGTAACCTCTTTTGGCAGTGTACTTTTTAAACCATTATCTGTTTAGATACACGGAGATCTGTTTCATTGATTTTCACTATTACATAAAATTCAATTGTGTGAATAAATCACAGCTTATTTATTCATTTTCCTACTAAAAAGCAGCATAATTTTCGAATATTTTCCCTTTTAAAAGCATTTTTGAGTTTTAATTGACATGTAACACATGGCACATATTAAAGTATCCAGTTTAATAAGTTTTGAAAGATAGACTCAGGAACTCATCACTACAATTGAAATAAGGAACATATCCATCACTCTGAAAGTTCCCGTGTCCCTTGGTAATCCCTCCCTCTCACTCATTTCCTACCCCATCCTGGTGCCTAGGCAACCACTGAGCTGTTTCTGTCACAATATGTTAGTTTGCATTTTCTAGAATTTTACATAATGGAATCATTCAGTATGTACTTGTTTTTGTGTGGCTTCTTTTACTCGGCATGATTTTCAGATTTATCCATGTTGTTGAGTGTATCAGTAGTTCTGTAAAACACTCAGGATGATTCCTAGCTTATACTACATGCTTAGTAAATGAAATAAAATAACTCCTAAGCCCCAAGTGCCAAAACAAAGAGAACACAAGCTAACCCCATTTTTTCTTAAAAAAGAAGTTTAACATAAACTATGCTAAACAAAAATTATGTTTTTGAAAGAAACTTTCCAACTTTCAAATGGGCAAGAACTCCACCCCTCAGGGCAGTTGATCAAGGTCTCCAGGGGGATATTCTGCAGCTCACTTATTTTTCTCAAAATCAGATTTTTTTTTTAATAGAGAAGGCAGCTGCTTGACAAACCCCGCATCTCTCTCACATGACACCCACTCCAGGGTCCCCAGTGAGTACTTCCCTAAGCACAGATTCAGACCTCCTTTAAATACAAACGGGGGTTGTGTTTCCAGGCATTCCCCTGCTCACCACTGTGGGCGGCACAGGCTGGATTTGATGTTTATAATATACCCAACCGTGCGAGTTAGTTCATTTAATCCTCCCCACCCAATGACACGCTGTCTCTGTAATGCTTTTACCTGCAAGCAGCAGGAAATGTGAGGAGAGTGACATAAACAAAACTTTCTTTCATGCAACAAGACGTTTTGAGTTGCTAATGCTGAGTCAAAGGTTTAGTGATATCAGTGCTATAATATCTATTATTCTCTTAGCCGCTCCCTCAGGGGAGCAGAAGGGCTGCTGCTCCCGCCATCACATCTGCTTTCTAAAATGGAAAAACATAAAGTAAAATAAAGGGGAGAGTTCGTGCCCATGTCAGGGAATTAGAGCTCTCCAGGAACATGGACTTACGTCTGTATCTTGCTGTTGAGAACTGCGTCATATGGCCACCAACTGGAAAGTGACTAATGAGAAGGAAGTTGTAGATGGTGTCCATCAGCATGATGACAGTCTATTTTTATAAGATGAGAAAATGAGGCTTAGAGGTTAAGCGAGTTCTCTCAAAGTCACACAATGAGTCTTATTTCAAGCTGTCTTATTTCATCAAGCGTAGTGGCCTTCCACGTTGATCAAACTGAAAGTTGTACATCTGGATTTCCATAGAAGGCTGATTTTGCTTCTGCTCATCTGATATCAGGAGCACATGGATATCTTCCCTCTGATAGTGAATAAAATAGGCACTTTAGTCAGTCACTGGAGCACTCGGACTTCAGTGGAGTCCCCTGCAACCGCTGCACAAGGCACAGATTCATGACAATTAACAACCATCTCAGCTTGAGAGGCAGAGATTGGTGCTCATTCCTGGTGCCTTCAGCCTCTCCAAATGCCACAACGCAGCGGCACCGCTTCCATTCCCTCCACTGAGGTACGAGTTCAGGACCCACCCATGGGTTTTGTCAAGGGTTAAGATGATAAAGACACTTTAAGTTATTTTTATATCTTCTGTAAAATCTCAGTAGAAAGTAATGCCCATTTTGTAGCATGATGAACCTTTCGTAAGTATTCATGATATATATGCCTTTTGGAATTTAGTAGCTGAACTTTTCTTTTTCATACGAAAGAGGAGGTAAATTTGTCCAGGATGACATGCTTATTATAATTAAACACAAATTTAGTTCTGAACTTTCTAGTAGGCAGTTCATAGAGGGCAATGTGAGACCCATTGTTATTTGGCTAAGTAACTCCACCATCTGAGATTAGGGGTACCAATAAGTGTCTTCTCCTACGTTGTTTTAGAATCCATTATAGTCTTTATTTGAATTAGTCTGTCATATGTCTCTTAAAACACTTTTAATTAAGCCTCTTCTCTTTCATTTTGAAAATATAACTTTTTAAAATAAAAGAATTTGCAATAACTCAGACAGGATACTTTACAAAGAGAAAAGGAGACTCAAAGAACCTAGTCAAGGCATCATGGGCTTATATTTGTAGTGGTGAGCGAGTGGGCCAAAGATGATGCTCTTCACTCTTCTGAATTCTCTTCCCACCCAACTGCAATTTGAATTATTAGTTCAACAAATACATGAGTGCTTAATTATACTAATTAGAGAGAAGAGCAAGTGTCTGGGTCTTTGCGTAAAACGAATCTTCATAGCCCGTTCATTGAAAGTTTACTGTTGGACAGGATTGTAAGAGATCTGATCAAACTTTCAGCCCCCAAGGAGCACTGACTTACGTTATCACAGGTAGATGATGCTTGTCTGCTTGCCTAATGTCTTCCAAAAAGGGGATTTAATTCCAAAATTAAATTTCCCAAGATGTCTCTCTAGTGAGCAAGATGCTCTGCTTGGGATAAGAGAAGGAAGTTTCACAGTATAAGAAAATTGAAAATAACACGTTTTTAGACAACAGAGAAATCATTTCATAAACTTTGGTACTTCCAAATTATGGAACACAATGAAGCAATTAAAATCAAGTTTTGGAGATTTGATGAACTGCCGGAGGCCTAGGCCTCTTCCCAGGCGGGTGTTCACCAAGGAGAAGGCTATGTTCAGTTGGAGCATGAAGGTCATGAAGTCCAATGGTGAGAAGGCAGACAAGTTCAAGTCTGGCATCTCCTAGGCCAAGGGGTCTCCTTGAGCTGGAGATAAAGTTGGACCTCAAAGCCCAGCTATGGGAGCTGAATGTAACAGCAGCCAAACCCACTATAGAAACTTCAGATTTTTTGTTTCAAGAAAAATGTTCCCAACACCAACAGATACACTGGGGCCAAAATCCCCAGCAAGTCAGCTGGCTCCTCCCCCTTTGCCTGGTCACTATGGAGACATGGCTAGGGAGAGACCTACATTCCATGTTCCACATTCCATGCTGTGAAAGAGCAGAACAGGCTCCAATCAGCTCTAACAAGCAGGAGAGGGGAGAGCCGAGGGATTCCTGAGCATCTTCCTGTGCCCACCTGTCCCAGGAGCTGACCTTGGTCAATGGAAGGGAGCTGTCCCCGCCGGAGGACAGAAGAGAGCAAGCTCATGGTGGTGGGGTGGATCTGGTGACATGAGGGCAACAGTTCCCAGAAGAGTCGGACCACGTGAGAGCCCTGGGGCCAGGCTCCTGCTGCAGGGAAAAGACCCTGCCTTCACTTTTTCTACTTCCACAGAGGGTGGACCAGGGTTCCCCGCTCCAGCAGGACTGGAGCACCCACCCAAGACTGCAGTGGCCCTCTGGGATCCGGTCGGGAGGTGGGCATTGGGGTGCTGCTCAAGGCTGCCCTCCCTGGTCAGGACCAGGCTGAGCTATGATCCACATGGGTGCTGGATGGTGCGGCCTCCATCATTTCCAGAGCTGTCTCTCTACTGAGCAAGATGCTGAGCCCAGACCCGGAAATCAGGAGTGCTTGCGGCAGGGGGCTGCTGTCTGCACACAGGCAGGCCCCTGACCCCACCGCCCCGTCCTCTGTCATCCGTCGCTCTCAATGACCTGTGGGATGAAGGCTGGACTCTGAGAGCAAGTTTTCTGAGACCTCCAGTAGTTTTCTTACATCACATTTTCCTTTAATTAGTAATTTTTTTGAAACCAGAGAGGCCAGCAAAGGCAGTTATAGGGCTTATAGAAAAGACAGTGGGGGTGATGAAGCTTGACTAGCAAATAAAAGAAGCTCAAATCCAGCAAAAAGTGGTCGTGAAGGAAGCTATGCTGCTTACTGATGAAAAGTTACCTGTCCACGCTAACCCTAAATCCACGCTGGAAAAGCTGACCAACAAACTAAGAAGTATAGAAGAGAAATTGAAAACCAGTAGGACACTATGCACAAGAAAATGGTAGGGTCATGTGAGTGCGATAAGAATTAGCCTCCTAACATGCAAGATAGACTTTGGAGCTTGCAACACAGCTCTCGGTGAAGGAAGAGCTGGAATCCGATTGCAAGCAGCAGTGGCAGGAAGTGAGGAACGTTTCCCTGGTAAGGGAGAAACAGTACGGAGAACTGCAGACATTATACAGGAGCTAAAGAAAGCCGAAGCTGAGGCAGCTGCAAAGGCCCATGCCTGTCCGGCACCTCGGGGGAAAAGCATCCCTGGAGAAGCGACTGAGTGAGCCAGCCATGAGCACGCTGGGACAGAGAGGAAGAGGGGAGCTGAAGCAGAGGGCCGGGCCTGGGAGGGGGCAGCAGAGAGGCAGGCATCTGAGTTGCGCGGGGACCTCGTACAGAGAGCCAGCAGTCACCCGAAGTGTTAGTGCCGCAGGCCCAGCAGCGGTGGGAGGTGCAGGCCACCCAGAGCCACCCCCAAAGTCAGAAGCAGCAGCTGCAGCAAGAACAGCGTTCTACGGAGTGCTTGATCCGAAGCAGGCAGTCCCTGCTACAGGGAGCTTCGGAGACCACGAGAGCCCCTTCCAGAGCACCACATCAAGGATCAGTCCTCAGTAATTCCCAATGTATCGCTGATTCAATAAAGACTGGAGCAAGTATTCTTAGGTGCTGCACAACCCTGGTTAGGTAGGCTTTGGGATCTCGTTGCTGCTGTCAAATACCCATCATGACATGTTAGTGTGAAGGACTGGGTGCTTTTTTCCAGCCCTGATGCTAGGCATTTGTGTGACCAGCTTCTCGTAATTAGGTATTTCTTTAATTAGTTCTTGTTAATAGACAGGATGTTCCTCAAACCTGCAGACAACCTAACACCATTTGCCAAACACTTACATGAAACCAGGTTCAGAAACCACCTTGAGAAAGTGAAACAGCTGTATGATTTATTTCATCTAGCTGAGTCAGATTTCTTTCTAGAAAAAGCACCTTGAAGGATAGCATTTCAGCCTGACTTTGTCTAGTGCTTTCTGCTCTGTCCACAACCAGCATCAGCTTATCCTCAATCCTTTTGGCCAACTCAACACAAAGGCAACATGTTTTTAAGCTTTTTTACAACTACCTGACCAGGTGGCTCCCTCCACAGTTTTCTCAGGACTGAGAAGGTGCTCTAGTAACAGCAATGCCAACTGGCACTGGGCAGAGTGACCCTGGCTGAGGCGGCCCTTCCAGTTTCAGCTTTCAGTACATGGAGAATGGAAGAGACAATAAAGGGGACGTATATGACGTCAAATCTTTTAAAAACGTTGTGAAGAAATACCTCTAGAATTAGTGAAGTGGCTGAATGCCTCTGCTTGTTTCAGGAAAATGTATCCAAAAATGTTCTTAAATATCTGGACAACTTTTTAAAGAACTTGTGCCATCTATTTCCTTAGCAATGCCCTCAACTCTGATATGACAAGATTATTTATTGTTACATATATTAAGTACTTCAGTGTTAGGCCCCCTATTACATTTTCTTCCTGTGCGTGCACTTAATAACACATGGAATGCCTTTTGTAATTAATATGTGCCATGTATTTATGCCTTTTTAATGGAACTAGGAATAGTATTTTAAATTAGTAAAGACTTTTTAGACTTTTAGCGTAGTTATTTATCCTTGGTTGTTTGTTTGCTTTTTTTTTTTTATGGCATACTGGTGGCTAGACCACTGATTTATTTGAATGCTAGTACAAGACCATAACCTTATAGTTTAACATTGCTCCTCTATGGGAAAATATAATCAACTTTATTTTCCAAAAATTGTCAATAAAGAAAAACCTTAAAATAATTTTATTGAATTTTGTTTTATTGATATGTAAAATAAATTTATTTAAATTGGATTTAAAAAGGACTCTCTCTCAATGTGCCTTTAACTTTTAGATTTAGCAATTTTTCTGTTAAATATGTAGTTTCTTTATTAAACAAACTTTTTGTTATTTAAAAATAAAAGCCTACTTGGATCAATAAAAAACAATCAAGTTTTAGGGGGATATGTCTTATCATATAAACATGTTTACAATATATAAATAAAAAAGTACAAGCAGAATAAGCAGTATAATTCTGACTTTATAAAGGAAACATCTAGCAGAGCAAACAGACTAGGATGAAATACACCAAAATATTGAAAGTAATGCTTATTGCTATGTGTAGAACTATAGATAATTTTCATTTTCATCGCCATGATTTTCTGTGCTTTCTAATCATTATATAATGGATATGTTTTGTTTTTATAATCATGCAAAGCATATTATTTTTGAAAGAATAAACACAAAGCCCTCACCATATAACTAAAATATTTTAATGTGAAAAAGTTAGATAATGTGGAAAGAACAGTTCAAACACAGGTACACACATCACGCTGATGCAAAGTAAGACACGAATAATTACTACCGCTCTCTGTCAAAGCGTGGTCAGGCAGTGAGTTAACTCGCCTGGGGAGTCCTCCAGGGCAGAAGCTGGGCTGCAGCCATGTTTAAGAAGTGGTTTCAGTAGTGGTTACATGAGGTAACCCGGGTGAGCATCCTGGCTTTGCCCTCAGTAGCTGTATGACCTGGAATAAAGTCCCATAATTTCTCTAAGCTCAGTTTTCTCATTTGTTAAAAGATTTTTTTTTTTAAGCTGGTGGTTATACATAATAGAGCTGCTCTTCAGGGTCAATGATATAGTAATGCATGTCAAATTCTCAGCGTAGAGCAAGGTCCTAGTAATGTCCCATGGATGACTGAATGCACTGCTCTAAGTTCAGAGACTGAGGAACCAGTGGGAGTGGAGTGGCCAGGGATGTCCCTAGAGAAGGGGCGGGATGTGCGGGCTCACAAGGACTTTCTCCCAGTGACATGAAAGAAGCAGTAAAATGCGCAGACCCGAATTCTAATTCCAACAAAGCATTTAACTTACCTCAGCCTCTATTACCTTAGTTACAAAATGGGGATAGTGGGTCTTTCTTTGCCTATTCATGGAGTTTGTTATAACAATAAACTTCACCCATGTACTCCTTAATTTAATAAATGTTTTTCGAGAATCCTATTTTATACTAGATAATATTCTATGTGCTGGGGTTAGGAAAATGAGAGAAACAGATTGCTGGCCTAGTGGAGTTCAGAGCACAGAGGGGTGCAACAATAAACAGGATAAATAAGCAAAATATATAGGCTACTAAGTGATAGTAAGTGTTATGGAGAAAAGTGAAGCAGGGACAGGGACTAGGACGGGGTGGCAATTTTAGGCAGAGTGCCAGGGAAGGGCTTCCTGAGAAAATGGCATTAGGGTAAATAAGAGCCTGAGGTAAGTAAGAAGCTGAGGATCTGACATGCTAGCCTTTGGGAGAAAAGGACCCCAGGTGGAGGAAACGTCCAGAGCAAAGGCCCTGAGGCGGAGTGGAGGGAGCGAGGAGGGGAGCAGTACAGAGAAAAACAGATACAAGCTCTGTGGATGGAACCAGACTTGTTTCTTGACCCAAGTGAGATGGGTCGCCACCTGATAGTTTTAAAAGGGGGACTGGCCGATCTGATTTATATCTTAGGAGGATACCCTGTCTGCTGTTTTGAGAATATAGTGACGGGATCTCCAGTGAGAGTAGGAAGGCCATTAGGGAGGATTTCGTAGTTACTAGATGAGAGCCCATGGACAAGGATGGTAGCAGTGGAGACGGCAAAATGAAGTGACAAATAGGAACCCACTTGAAAATGGAATGGTTCTTCAAACTTATAATATGGTCAGTGCTGGAGGGTCGCCAGTGCTGCTGCACGGGCCGCGGCGGGCGCCAGGCGCTCCACACAGAGGAGTTTAACAAGGTGGATCGGAGGGATTCAGCCTGGGTGGGCGGGGCCCTCAGCGCTTGTTTCACCAGGGAGAGCCCAGGCCACATTTCTTTATGTGTCTCATGCATGTGGCATCATCAACATCAACATGTTTGCTGACACGTAAACCCGGTCTGCTCCTCCACTTCCGGCTGAAAACAGAATAACCTGCTATGGTTCTGTCCGAGCTGGGGACTCAGAGCAGAGCTTGACCAAGAAGCGATCCAACTGCCCTGCCTTTCCCCTGGGGGGGCCTCTCTTTCTCTGGGGCACTTAGCACATCCTTTTGAGATCATCCAAGGCCACTTGTTGCTAACTGACAGGCTTTTCTCTTCAACAGTCTTTTAGAAGCACACAGAGCTTAATCAGCCCAAATTACAGGGTCTGCTTCTTTTCAGGGGTTGATTTGAATACCACTGCTATGGGAGGAGGAGAGATGTCTTCCTAAGGAGGGAGCTTTCTCCTGAAAGGGCCGTTCTCAAAAACACATCCTTCGCAGCCCATTAATTATATTTCATTTTGACAGATCTCATGTATAGTTGTTATATCTTTAGGGGGAAAGAAGGTGTTGAGTGATTAATTGGTTGATAGTGCATGTTAATTGGATGCCAATTAAATTTAAATTTAATTCATATTTTAAACACTTTATTTAACTCAGGACTAGGAAATCAGAATATTCAAGCTCCTTGAAGGAACTTGTCTATCTGTCACCTTCGTATGTCTATTGACACTTTCTCTTTATTTACAAACTTGTTTTTCAAGAGAAAGAATCAGAAGGTTCTTAGAGCTTCCAGCTGTAACAAGAAGTTTGGTTCTCGCAATACATAAATATTTAATTGCTTGATTGAAAAAAATACATATACCTCCACCCTATTACTTAAGTTTGTTCTAAACAAGTCCTGTCAGGCAGGAAAACGATGCAGTTGGATTCCTTTCCCCTGGCTCGATGATTGAAGAACCACCTCCTGAAGAGAGTTTGCACTGAGTCTCCAGGAAGACACTGAGATGCTCTGGTAGAGAGCCAGGCAGCCTGAAGGTGCTGGGGTGGGCGCAGGGGCTCATGATACTGGGAAGTCTCAGAAATTCTCTGAGGCCTTGGAACAGCTGAGGTATCTTCTGTTTCTAGTATATAAGCCAAGAAAATGGGGACCACGAGTATGCTCGGTGGAGCGTGGGCGCTGTCATGTGACTGCTCTGGATTTGTATACTAGCTCCACCTTAGAAAAGTCACTTTGCTCTTCTGAGCTTCAGTTCCCTCATCTCTAATATGGGATAACAGTACCAATCTTACAGGGATATGACAAGGGTAAAATGAAATATTTAATGTTTGCAAAAGCCTGACACATTGCACAGAGTAAGAAGTTCAGTGCCTGTTGGTTGCTGTTAGCACTATGGCCAGGCCATTCCAATGTCACCTGGTCCTGTAGAACACTGGCACCTAGGAGTGACTGCTGCTGCAGTTGGTACGCACATGCACGCTGCACCACGGCCTGTCCTTGACCTCTGTAATGTCGTGGTACCGGCACCTGAGGTTTGAGCATCCTTTTCTCACTAACTGGCTCTCTTGTCAGCTGTCCTGGAGAAGCCCCTAGAAAAGAAGGCCGGGAGAAACTACGGCCCCCCAGGAAACAAGAAGCTTATCTATTTTATCGACGACATGAACATGCCGGAGGTGGATGCCTACGGGACCGTGCAGCCCCACACCCTTGTCAGGCAGCACCTGGACTACGGGCACTGGTAAGGGCCCGTGCCAGGCACTGGAGCCGGTGGGGAGAGGGCCAAGGCCGGGCTGAGGGCCGGTCACCATTCCCCTGGAGCTGCTCCGCTCAGCCTGGCTCTGGCACCAGCGGAGGAACTCCATTCCCCACGGGGGTCTCTGCTCCCTGGGCAGTGCTTCCTGGCAGCGGCATGGCTCCCCCCATGAAAAGAAGCTACTCAGCTCGCATCTGAGGGAAAAAGCCTACCTTTTATTCAATATTCTTCTCAAGAGTTGCCTTCTCCAACCCCCCCAAAGGAGAATGAACTACTCCCCTTCCCTCCTCGTGGTCCCACAGCAACGAGCAGGCACCTCAAGGGTCACACCTAACACACTGCGTAGTGCCGAGTGTCTGCGGGTCCCAACAGCCCTGGTCTCTTAAGAGCAACTCACTGGTCCGATATTGTCTCTTGCAACAGTACAGTTTTTAATGGCAAAAGGTCTGGCCTTGACAAAAAAATAATCAAGTCAGTGGTCTGAGACCATTTTTGGCTCACCTTCCTACCTCACACAGAATCAGCTTCTGAAAAAGGGTGGGGAGTCTGAAGAGGAAATTCAGAGAGAACTAGAGTTGGGAGGGTCACCCGGGTCGCCTTTCAGTCACCCCTAAGTCTCTGTCGGATGCCGGCCACCTACAGCCACCCACAATCCACGCCAGCCTCTGAGCGGCTGGACTTCATTGGAGGAAATCAGAGCCAGGCTTCATGGCCAGAGGTCTTAAATGAGAAGTAGAACCTTCTTGGAAACTCTATCATATTGCTTCCATGTGTTTACATTCTACTCTCAAAAATGTCTGCATCATTCCTTCTCCTCAAGCTTCCCGCCCACCCCGGCTGATGACCACGCCATCTGCCGTCTGCGTCTCTTGCTTACACGTCTATACAGCTTAGCTGCATCCCAGAGCATCCTCTCTATCTCCTCCTGTTACATCTTCCCTGAGGAAGAACCACCCACCAGCATCTTGATTCTACCTTCTTCCACCTCCTGAAATCTTCACTTCATCAACAAGTCACCTGTCTCCTTCATACATGTATTTAAACGTGCATAACCTTCTTCTAATGTTTTTTTAAAAATTCTCTATTTACTGCTCTATCTCTCCCTGCATAATCAAATTACTCTGTCTTCACGCCCCTATCTCCTACTCATCCTCAGACCATTATTACTTTGTTCTTATTTCCTCCACTTTACTGAACTGTTCTTGTTCAACAACTCACTGTATTTTATTATGAAACCCAACAGATCAGTTGAGTCACCGTCTTTTTTATTCTCTCAGCAGCACTTGATGTGGTTGACTACCTTATCTTTTTGGAAATACTGACTTCCTTTGTCTTCTGGGGTGCCCTGCACCCCTGATTCTCCTCCTACCTCTTAGTCCACCTTGGTGGTCTCTTCTTCCTGTGCTATTTCCATAAATATTGGATCCTTCAAGATTTTGTCCTAGGCTTATGTCTCTTCTCAGTGTCTACCAATGGAGCTGGACTTTTTTTTTTAATCCGCCCAATACATGAATGATAGGGCACATTGCACCTCACCTTGACAAGGCGCTCACCTGCCTGGGCCCCCACACAACTCTCACCTGTGGTTTCTGACTGTTCCAGGTATGATCGGAACAAGCTGTCTCTAAAGGAGATCATGAATGTACAGTATGTCTCCTGTATGAACCCCACTTCAGGCAGCTTCACCATCAACCCACGTCTTCAGGTAGGGGAGGAGCCATGGTTCTGAGATCCTAAATACTGTGTTACGCGGGCTGATGTCACTTGATCATAAGTAATTATTGTCCCTACCCATCTCCAGCCTTAAAAGTGGTAAATCATAAAGGCTGTGAACTTTCTAGGGAGAGAAACTCCTAGACCTTGAGTCATGAAGCTGTTTAGAGCTGAAAGGGGTCATATAGTTCACCTGATTTAATTCATCTTTTATAATAAGAAAATGTCACAGAGATGAAATGACTCTCCCAAGGTCATGCGGATATTCAGTGTCAAATTTGGATTTGGACTCCATTTCCCTAAGTCCTTTGACCCAAGATCCAAAGCCCATTCTTCCCCCAGTCATTTTAGGTTCAGCCTAAATTTGGGTTTATTGTGAAAAAAACATGACCAGAATATAGGATTCAAAGCCCTTAGGGGGAGTCTTTACTGTTCTATCTAAATTCAGAAAAGATGAGTTTCAATCTGTGGCAACAGGTGTCTAACTCCGGCCTCCCCCACGTGCCTCTGTTTCCTTCCACAGCGTCACTTCAGTGTCTTTGCCCTCTCCTTTCCGGGAGCAGACGCCCTGTCCTCCATCTACAGCACCATCCTGACTCAGCACCTGAAGATCGGAAACTTCCCAGCGTCTCTGCAGAAATCCACCCTCCAGCTGATCAATCTGGCCCTCTCCTTCCATCAGAAAATCGCCACCACATTCCTGCCCACAGCAATCAAATTCCACTATATCTTCAATCTCAGAGACTTTGCCAACATTTTCCAGGTGAGTCCGTCTGCTTCAAGATGCCCCAGAAGGCTTAGGGATGACCTGGTTCCTCACATTCTTAGTAAAATAATAGCTCATGCCAAACTCTAGGCAGAGGCCCAGTTCCTATGGAGTCAGGAACATAAAGTGGTAAACAGAGTGCCCCAGACTCCATGAGGAAGGACCTCAAAAAACAGAGTTCTGTCTGCCAACTAAATTATTTCCCAGTAAGCAGAATGCATTTCTGAGTTGGTTCCTTTGGGCTGGAGAAGGCTCAGCGTCTTGGAGATAATGTCATGGAAAGATTTCAGCGTGCCTAAGGGGAAAATGGCACAGAAGAAAGAAAGAGAAAACTATTTTGCAGTCCCCTGTGATACAGCCATTGGTCTTGAGTGAAAACGAATGTCCCCGAGCATACAGGATAGCTCTGCCTCCTGAGGAACCTACGGCGTAATATTCCTGGGCCACCATCTTTCAGCCCCTGGATCCTCAGTTCTAAATATTGCAGGTTCTTTTCCAGGCCAAAGCCATGTCAGGCCCTTTGAGCTGCTCCCTCTGCCCGTGATTTCCAGTTGTTTGGCCCTGCACTCTTAGAGGGCAATGCAGCAAACCCGGCCCTCACGTGGTGACGTCCACAACTCTCCCATCCTGGACAAGAGTCTGTACAGACTGCTTTTCAGAGAGACCCCACCCCAAGATAGCACTGGGCATTATTGAGGGGAGAATGCCTTTCACACTGAGCAGAGACCACACCTGTGGGGGGTGTCAGCGAGGTCAGGCATGACCCTCCATGGGCAGCACGTGCATTTGGAGTTAACTACCCAGCACACTACCTGTGTAGGTCACCCTCTGGGGAACCCAAGACTAGCAAAGGGTCCCACCCTGAAGACATAGGACCTGCATGCTCCACGCAGGACTCTTGGTTGTAAAGAGCAGAAACCCACTACACACGTCTTCAAGTATCCAAGAGCTGTGCCCCACAGAGGCTTCACCTGAAGGTGGTGCCACTGCGCCCCACAGCAAGGCCGGTCTCTGAGAACATCTATAAGCTTGGGAGAGCACTCCGGGAAGGACCCAGAACCTCCCAGGCATTACTTCTTTAAACACGAGGAGACAGAAAGCTGCTAAGATTATACAGGTTTGCCTAAGAGTGCACAGCCATCCAGTGAAGAAACTGGAACTAGAATCTAGGGCTTTGGGTTCCTGGCCTGGACCCCTTTCCATCATCACACCTTTCTGTGCTCCTCATCTGCACTCCCAGCGAGGAGAAAAGGGTAAGAGAGTTACGGCAGAAAGGGGTCAGCTGTGAGCCTGACTTTAGGTCTAGAGCCCTCAGGCGTGGATGATGGCGAAATTTGTGTGTACCCACTCTTATCTCCCCTTCGGTGAGTATTAATTGAAAAAAAATTTTTTTTTTCAATCACACAGTCTCTCTTAAATCTCACTGCAGCATGATGAGATCAGGTTGTTACCATCTGTATTTTCCAAGTTAAAAAAAAAAGAAAAAGTTAAAGTCATTTGAGGAAATTCACATGGCTCATAGTGGCAGAACTCAAGGGAAAAGAGGCATGAAGCCTCTTCCAGAAGCATCCAGCCCTCGCTCCTGCCTGGACAGGCACCTTGTCCCCTGTACAACTTCAACTTTGTACTCACGGAAATCCTTAGGGATCCACGTTTTTATCCCAATTCCACTGGGACTCGGAGCAGTTACCTGCTCGGACATGACAGCATGAACAGTGGCAAAGGTGGAAAAGTATAAAACAATGTTAAACAAGCAGTCTGGTCTGGCGGGAATAGAGAGGAGAGCCCAGGGTGGGGTTGGTGAGGTCAGAAAGATCATTTCAGCCCGGAGAAGTCTGACTTTAGTCTGTGGTAATAGCTGGCGTCCACTGAGCACCGTGCTTAGCCCCGGTAATTTAATCCTCACAACAACCCTATGAGGTAAGATACTGATCATTTCGAGTTGAGGAATGACAAAGCTGTGCCACAGGCAAATCAGGTACCTGGAGCGCGCTCACAGAGCTGGTGAGCAGCAGTAGGAGCAGCGGTGTCCGAAACTAGAGTGTTCCGCTCCACTGTGCAGGTAATTGGGGCGACAGAGGCTTCCTGAGGAGGAAGATTCTACTTCAGTCTCGTTTCAGGGGCGAGAGCGGGATGGAAGTGAGACTCTTGTTTCCCCTGGTCTGTTTCTTTGCCAGGCTCAGGCTGCCTGAGTGGCAACCCCTGGGCTGTGGCTCCCAGCCAGGCCCATCTGCAGCCTGCAGGCTGCCAGTCACCTGCTGCAAGTGTGGAAAGCGCAGCCCCCGCGCAACGCCTGCCTCCCTCCAAGCGCAGAGCCCCTGGCTCACCTCCACAGGGGGAGCTGCTAGCCCAAAGCTCGACCACCACCTCCCCCTGCACCCTCCCTGCCTGCCTGCTTGTCTAGAGACCTGGTGGAAGACGGCCCTGCCTAGACAGTACGCTGTTCTCCATCCCGCTGGATTGAAGGCGCGATCACTGGGATAGGTTCTGCACTTCCCTCCCTCTGTCCCATTCAGGACAGAAGGATAGTGCTCTGAGTAGCAGAAATTACTATCCGTTCCCAGTTCCCACCTCCGCATGACACATCACTATCTAGATGGTGCCAAGTTTGCACTTGCCACGCTCACGCTGACTCAGCCCTTCCCTGTCAGTCACCCTGAGTGTTTGGCCAGGACAGGGCTCAGAAACCTCCACAGTCACCCTGCTGTCACACAGCCCTGGGAGTCGGGGTTCCCAGCTGGTGCTTCTTCCGGCCCTCCATGTCACATGCATGGCCCTGGGCCTAACAGAATGCCTTTTTTTTTTAAAGAAACTTTTATTAAAGTATAACATACAAGTAGAACAGCACATACATCGTAAGTATAGAGCTTGATTCATTGTCACAAAGTCATCACACCTTAGTAAACACAACTCAAGAAAGAGACCATCCCCAGCATCTCTGAAGCTCCCCTTTGACTGCCTCTGGTCACTCTTTCCTCCTCTTGGTGTGATATCGTGGTTGTACCCATACATACAATCACGTTGTTTATGAAAATAAAAACGATTTCTTTAAAGCTTCTATTTCTTTTTCCTGTTCTATTGCTCTGGCTACACCTGCCAGTACAATGGTGAAAAGAGGTGGCGAGTGTGGTCTTGTTGCATTCTTAATTATAGGGGGGAGAGCTTTTAATAGTTGACCATTAAATATGATGCTTCCTATAGGTTTTTGTGGATGCTCTTTGCCAGATTAAGAAAATTTCTTCCTTTCTATACTTTTACTGAGTTTTAATTATGAATCTATGGTGAAACTTAATGAATGATTTCTCTGTATCTGAAATAATTATATCATGTTTTTCTCCTTTTTACTGGAAATGTGATAAATCACATTGATTATTTTTGAATGTAAGATTAACCTTATACTTCTGTAATCAAGCCAACTTAGTTGTTACATGTCAAACATTTTATGTTTTGCTGGATTCCACTTTCTATTTTTTCTATATAATTTTTGTATCTATAGTAATGATCGTTCTATAATTTCTCTTTCTTCTATTATTCGAAGGTTATGAAGTCCTCATAAAATACATTAGGAAGTGTCCCCTCTTTTTCTCCTCTCTGGAAGATTTTGTAAAAGTATTGCGCCTTCCTTAAATGTCAGAAGAATTTACTGATGAAATCATCAGGAGTTTTCTTTGTAGAAGATTTTAAATTATAAATTCAATTTCTTTACTATAGATTAGACATTTCAAATTTTCTATTTTTTGATGTATCAGTTCTGTTAAGATGTAAATGTCAACAATTTCAAATTGATTGGCATAAAACTTTATATATCCTCTTGTTATCTTTTAAATATCTGCTGTAGCAGATATCATGTCCTCTTCCTTATTCTGAATATTGATTATGGGCCTTTTCTGTTTTCTCTTTTTATTTTTTATCAATCTTACTAAGGAGTTATCAATTCTGCTAGTCTTTTCAAAGAAACTGAAGAGTTATCAATATTATGTTTTTTTCTTTATTGACTGTCTCTATTTGATATCTGTTTTGTTATTAATATTTACTCTTATAATCTCTTTATTCCTACTTACTTTGGTTTTGAGTTAGTTTGTTCTTCTTGTTTCTAACTTCTTGACAGGGCTACTGAGATCATTAATTGTAAGACTTCCTAGCTGACTGACTCTTTTCTTATCATTGAATGCACTTTATATCTAAATGGCTCTTGCTTTAAAGTCAACTTTGTATGACATTAGCATGATTATTCCATACTCTTTTAGTATCTTTATGCTATATTGTTTTCCAGCTTCTTAGTCCAGCTTTTTTGTAGTTTTATATTCAAGAAGTATTTCCTATAGGCAGCATACAGTTGGATTTTTAAAATCTAGTCTGACAATCATTGTCTTTTAATTAAAATGTTTAGTTCATTTATATTTTGTGTTACTTTATATAATAAATATTTAAAATTAAATCAAATTTATACTAGTTGTTTCCTTTTCTCTAATTTCTTGTATTTTACTGAACTGTATTTATATTTTTATTCTTTATTTTTTCTTTTAGCATGCTATTCATTCTTTCACTATTCATCTAATGATTACCAAGTGCATCATTTTATCATTTTTTTCTTTCATAAATAGGTGCTTTTATCAATTACCATACAATGCAAGGATCTTAGAACAATTTATCACCCTTCAATTTTTATGCTAGTCTTTTATTTTCATCCAATGTGTATTAAAAACCCATTATACAATAATATTTTTGTCTTAGTAAGTCAACATTTATTTATATTTACTCACATATTACCCTTTCCTATTACCCTTTCCGTTGATTTTATTCATGCTGCATTTCTTGTTTTATCAGATTAAAAACACATTTATTTCTTATTTTTAAAGAATTTTGGAAGGGGATTGCCTTCCAACCAATTCTCAGTGGGCAGCTGTTTTATTTCCCCCAGCACTTTGAAGGTGTCCTTCCATTGTCTTCTAGTTTCCATTGTTTCTAATGAGAAATTATCTCTAAGTCTAACTGTCCCTTTGAGAGTATATATACATTTTTTTTACTTGTCCACCTTTAAATTTTTCTTTTTGTCTTTGATTTTCAAAAATGTCACTATTATGCCTCAGGTGTCTAGGTGGTATTTTTTATATTTATCCTGCTTAGTGTTTATAGCAGTTTTGAATCTTGTTTGATGTCTTTTTTTCAGTTTTAGAGACATTAGAGCTACTATCTCTTTAAATACTGCTTCTGTTTCTCTCTTCTATTTCTGGTATTCCAATACACATATAGACCTTTATGCATGCTGCTGAATCTGAGCATTATCCTGCTGGTAATGATGAACAATTAAATGACCCCTTTTTCTCCAGGACCAAGACAAGAAAGAGAGCAATAAAGGCAAGCACAGGAACAAATGAGTTGTAAGTTATAGAACTTACTGAAGTTGTTAAGGGGCTCTAATCTTGGAGGTCTTATTTTTCAATGAAAAGGAAAGCCATGACATTGGCTAATAGTAACAGAGATGAGACAAATTTGAAAAACTAGTAAATATTTGGAATAGCTTCTGTGTTAGATAGGAAGGAGAACCTACTAGAGATGGACAAATGTATTGGTGACCTGCAAAGGTCAGCTATATTCATTCCAGTCCTTTGTCCTTGTTCAGATTTCACATAAGCAATTGTCACTTAGACTAGTTTTCAGAATTGCACTTACAGAATTGGAATACAGCAGAGAAGCCACGTCTTTCTTCATTGTGATTTGGAATGTAACAGTGATAATTCCAGGCTCTAAGGTCAGGCAAGCTGATTTCAAAACCTATTGGTTCTAAACTAAGGCCACACACAGTGTGACATTGGGCATGCTTCCTCTCTTTCTGAATCCCAATTTCCAAATTACACAAAGTGGATATAATAAAAATGACTGTGGGATGATCATGATGGCTAAATGAGCTTTGCCTGGCAAAGCATCTAGTCCAGTACCTGTCACGTAACTGGTTTCAATAAATTGTTGCTGTTGTAGTGTTAAGTCATTATTCATGTTATTTTTTGTCTGTTCTCCTTGAAGGGCATTCTCTTCTCCTCAGTGGAATGTATCAAGTCCACACAGGACCTAGTAAAGCTCTACCTGCATGAATCAAATCGTGTTTATCGGGATAAGATGGTGGAAGAAAAGGACTTAGATCTTTTTGATAAAATCCAAATAGAAGTGGTCAAGAAAATTTTTGATGTGAGTATTGCTCTGTGGATATTTTTTACATTTGAAAAATAATGATGATTATGCAGATGATCACGGAAATGATAAAAATCTAGCCCATAAATTGGAGAAAATTAGAGATTCCATAAGGAAAGAAATATCTGTTATCATTTTGCCCAGGTGAAAACGCTGGGGTAAGAAGAAACAAATTAATCATAGAATCTCAGCATTTAGAAGGTCTATGGACATCACCTGATCCAAACCCCTCTTTTGTGCTAACTCCTCTCACTGGCATTTCTCAGATTTGTCATCCCAGTTGATGCGCCAGCATCCTTGGAAACGCGTAATCTTATCTTTCCCAAGGCAACCACTTTGGAACTGTGAATGATTGAACATTTAGAACAATTTTGAAATTTGGGACCTTTGAAACAATTTTAAAGATTGAAATTTGATTCTAATAGTGATCTAAAATATATTTCCCTGTCTTCCAATCCTAGGTCTACATGACAAATCTTCAAATATTTTCAGACCATTTATCTTGCCCTTCCTGGGTCTTCTCTTCTCCGAGCCAAGTAGTCTCTGTTCTTGTAGCCATTCCTACCATGGCTTGTTTTCAAACCCTGAGTTATTTGCCATCATCCTGGTTATTCCTCCATTGGTTTTCTCCTCTGAAATCATAGTGCCTGACTTTCACCCCAGCCCCAACTGGTGTCTGACCAAAACCAAGATCATCGTTCCCCTTTGCTTATACACTGTGACTTTGTTACTGTGTTTTCCAAAATGTGTCCTGCTAAATAGTCACACCACAATATGCTCCTTTCAAAGAAGGTGTCTATTATTTCTCAAGTTGAGAAACTACTTCATATCATATTCCTTTCTTAGAAATTCAGTGTATTCGACACATTAAAGCCCTGAACATCTTGAATGACCCTAATTCATATACCATTTCCCAAATGTATTGGACCCTTTCCCTTCATAAAACCTATTAATAATTTTCAGAGTGATTGGTTCATTGAATGTGCCTTGAAAAGCAGTGATACATCAACATATCCTAAGATCACATTACATTTCATGGTTTCAAAATTACCCCACAATTAACACTGAGCCTTTTGTTGAACAAAGCCCCACATTTTTCACACATACTGCTCGTGTGTCCTCTCTTGAACTTAGAAATAATCAAATTTTGCATAAATGTACCATGTTGTCCCTATGTTCACCTCATTGGGTTTAGCTCTCCACATTTCTTCCTGATAAGATCTTGGGTCTATCTCTGAAGATAGTCACTGTCTCCTGCAGCCTCTCTTACAGCCTTATGAATGTTTGGACAGCATTTTAAGTAACTCAGTCTGCCCTTTCCTAGTTCAAATGCTCTGAATCCCTCCACTTATCCCATAATTTTTTTATGTGGTCTGATGTTCGGCACTCTCATATCATAGATACTCCTCTCTAAGCACTGTAGAATTTAACAATTTAGGTCTTCATTGTTAGCTCTGCAAATGAACCTGAACTGTCTTCTTACATTGGTCTAAGCTAGCAGGTCAATGTGACAATATGCAGTCTTTGAAACAGAGGTTTCTGTGTGGGTCTGTATACTAAGGACACATTTCTGATCATAGACACAGATATAATTAATACTGCCGTTATCCTTTCCCAAAACCATTTCTTGGTTTTTTTTATTAGTGCACATTATTCATTTTAGCACAAAGAGCATTTATACTTTCCTTTTCAAATGAATGTTATCCTTTTTTCACTCTTAGAATCTCTGTAAAAACAATCATTAATTTCACATAGTCTTACTGCAAAGCACAGGTTCATAACTATGAATAAATTCTGTCACAGCATAAACTAGGTAAAGAAATCTTGCTGTTACCTAACAATGGAATTTTTGGAAGTTGAACTATAATATTTGGCTTGGCTAAAAATATAATCATTTCATTCTTGATTGTTATTACTATAAAAACAAAATTTGTGATCCTTCTCCTGCTAGGGATCAGAAATAGAATGACTTGCTCTATCTCATTACTGTACCGTTGGTAAGGTGCCACCGTCCCATCCACCTGCTTGAGCCAGCTTGCTTAGTGAGCATGTCCGAGGCCGCTCCTGGGTCTGTGACTGAGGCAGTGCAAAGCAGAGCTCCGCTGGGGATGATACCATACCTCACCTTTTGTCCTTGTCCAGCTATACTGATTGTGTGAAACTTCCTTTGACAACATCTTCTTGGCAAATTATATGCATATGTTGAGGGAAACCTGTACTGTATATGATTAACATTGGGCCAAAATTAAAATTCCAAAGGTATTCCTTTCAACCTTTTTTATCTCATAGCACACATGAACTAATTACTAAAGTTCTGTGGCACACCAAAAATATACTATATTTTTTTGCCAATCTGACCATTAGGTATAATTTTGATTCATTCATACCAGACAGATATGGTTGTGTTGGCTGTTATGTTTTATTTGGCAATCGAAGAGAAAAAAGTCATTATTAAGAAATCTTTGATTCACTGTGTCAGTTGGTTTTCTCTCTCCCTTCTGTACAGCCTGACTCTGATCACAAAATTGGAGATGTATTTTATTCATCAAAGAGTCTTTGTAGACCAGGTTTTTTAGGCCTGTACTTTGGTTGTTTCTCTGCTAGATCATTCGTGTAAATTGACTGTCATCAGGACTGATTCCCAGCATATTAGCTCATTTTCAAATGGCGTAAATGGACTCCCCACATCACTTTCCCACATGTTTTCCTCAAGTAGCAAGAATGGCTCTCCTGCGTTACATTAAATCTTATCCAAATGTCTGGACATTTATGTTATGGTCTAGCAAAGCCAGAATAGTTTAAGGGTTTTCTATGGCCCTGAAACTACCTTTAAAATATAATAACTCTTTGATATTTAACTCCTTCCGCCCCTTTCTTCTTATAACCAGGCAATAGTCTCAATTTCTCTGTGGATATTACTGTTGTCACTTCCCCTCCATTATGTTTGACAAAGCTTGTCTCATGGGCTTACATGTGCAGTACCACATTGAAGGCTCACCCTGCAGTGTCCTGTATCCTGGGCAATGCCCCTGCTGGTGAACAGCATGCTGGTTACCTGCCTTCCAGGTGGACCTCCCTGTCTGACCTTTAAGAAAAAAGAATGGCAGTCGGGGACAATTGCTTGTGCTGGTATAAATTTTACTTATGCATTAGGAAACCTGTTCTTTCTTGGACTCACTTTCTCTACAACTCTTCTTACTCTTGAAATCGCAGATATTTGTGTTTTGGTAAGTAAGTAATTCCTTCCTGAATTAAAAAAAAAAAAAATAGCCATGTCTTCAGTACTTAGAGCCTTAATTGGCAGGGAAGAGACATAGACTCCGAATCTTCTAAGTGAAGTTGTGCTAGATGTTTATTAAACAGAGTAAGCTTTGTCCTGGGGGCAAGAGTCGATACACAAGAAGCCCAAGTGTTCATGAAAGTTTTATAAACAGGGCGTTCTACTGCAAATGCTTTAGAATTATCAATGTCCTTATAAACAAACCAGTCACCTAAGGATGGCTGGTGGCATATTCTTCATCAACGCATCCCTCTGTTCTGAGCCTCTGGAGTTGGGGTTGCATCATGTGCATTATCACAGGGAACAGGGAAGGGTGTTTTATGTTATTGCTGTGGCTCACAGAGCAAGGCATGTCAGAATGGATGTTGGCGAGAGGAGGCCATTGGGTCATGATCTCCTTCCCTCAACACCGATGAAAGAGCCCCCGCTTAGAGAAGTACCCCCTTGTGTCCCTATCTACCCTGCTCAGAAATGGAGCCCATTTCTTATTGTGCTTGTGAGAAGGGTGCCTCCCACCTTCCGCAGCCCATCCTCAGCCCAGAAAGAGTAAGAAACATCATCCATGATTTCATGGAGCTGATAAACAAGTGTTAAACACCCATTTCAGAGGGCTTCTCAAGAGGGAAGGTGTTGGATTCAGCACTGGTATTTCGTTTTGGGGGAGTGTGTAGAGAGAAAAGGGAACGCAGGCATCTCCACTCTGTGTGGAACCGGAATTGAGATTCGATGAGGAGGGTGCTTCTCCCTGTATCTCCTCACCAGGATATTGAAGAGACCGTGGAGCAGACTCAAAGCCTGAACATGTATTGTCACTTTGCAAACGGCATCGGTGAGCCCAAGTACATGCCTGTGCAATCATGGGAGTTGTTGGCCCGGACGCTGGTGGAAGCCTTGGAGAATCACAACGACGTCAACGCGGTGATGGACCTGGTTCTCTTTGAGGATGCTATGCAGCACGTGTAAGTGCGCTTCTCTGGTTTTCTTCCCGCAGCTGCCCCTCTCCCCAGCGTCTGGGACCTCACTTGGGCATTTGAGAACATTTTGACAAAACCAGGAAAGCAGCTACTGGAAGAGCAATGAGTGCTGCTCCTGCCACTGGCCCTAGGGGGCACCGTAGAGCTGGACTCAGGCAGAACAGGGTTTATTATTTCCTTGTCTGTCATTTACTGTCCCTGGGCTTGACCACAGTGACACCATGGGAAATGTGAGATAACAAATGGAGCACCAGACAGCTCCAAGCCTGCATCCCCACCTCATACTGGTCCAAGGTCCACTTTTATAACAATGAGATTGGAGCTTTTTGTGTAGGTGTACATGTATTTCAAAAATTAAACAGCCTCATAGCTGTTGCTGCTATCAAATGAGTCACTGACGTAGTCCCCAAGCCTCCCAGGTAATGTATACTCATGCCAGTGCTACCCCGATTCTGCTCTTTATAGTCCGCATTCTGTGCCCCCTTCACCACCCCTCCCGCCTGCCCGCATTCTTCCACCCTGTCTCCTGATACCCCGGTGTCAAGCAGAACACCTTACTCCGTGTTCAACTCCTCTGAACTGCTCCTGCATTGATGAATCCTGCCTGAAATCTGACTGGTCCCTGAGTTCAGGAAGGCCATTTTTCGCCCCCATTCTATGGACCCCAGGGCTTAGAGAGAAGTAAGCACCCTCCTTACCCTTGTCTCATCCTAGTGCCATATTTAAACCATGTCTCCTTTCACCCCTCACAACCTCCTGTTTTTTTTGAAGCAGAAGTAAGTGGACTTTCACACTCATTACTCTTCTTGACTGTCATCTGCTAGCATCCAGTTCTGCCCATCACTTACCAGGACCCTCCTTCTCTCCCCAGTCATACACCTTTCTTCACTCCTGGCATCTGGGCAATACCTTGTCCTTCTGTTCCTCGGCCTCCCATAGCTCCAGTGCTCTTTCCTGCCACCCTACCTTAGCCACTCATTCACATGTTCCCGTCCTAGAACTTCTGTCATCAGTAGTGGGCCCACCTCCAAATTCTCCGTGGCCAGCATTCCACTCTCTGGCTTGCACTTTCCCCCTTCAATTCACCCACCAGCTGTTCTTAAACTTTATCATGACTTTATTCCATGAAGAGAAATAAGCTGCTTTCTCAAACTCTATTACCCCTTCGTCGACCACGTCCTTACTTTCCTCCATCACTATAGACTTGGTCGTCCTGGGGCAAGCTCCGTAACCTTCCTGTCATTGCATCCATGTGACAAAGCCCCACCGAAGTTAAACCCTACTCTCCTGTCATTCCACACCTGCCCCTAAGCAGCTGAAGATTATTGAAGAGCAATCCCCCACCATGCTGATTTGGTTGTTTCAGGTTTTCAGGCACCAATGTCAAATGGGCCCTCAACTTTGCTAGAAATCCCCCTCCACCACCCTTGCTGGCGTCCCCATCCTTTGGTGGCTGCTTCACACAGTTTCCTTTTCGAGCTTTTAAAACTCCTCCCCTCTCTTCAGTTGGTTAATGAGCACAGCTCTTCTTTCACTGAGATTATGAAAGCAACCAAAAGAGAATTTTCTTGTCTCCCTGCCATCAAATCTAAAGTCTATCTGTATTGCACCTGCATCCCACACACAAATACTGACTTTCCTCAACTTCAGTGACTGTTCGTACCTAAGGCCAATCCTTCCACCTGTGCTCTAGATCCCATCCCCTCTCACCCTCTCAGCGACTCTGGTCCTTCCTGCAGTTCTCTCTCCTCCCCTCTCCTCTCCCATTCTTTCCCCTCCCCTCCTCTCTCTCTCTCTCTCTCTGTTCCTCTCTTCCTTCTTACCTCATTATCATTAATTCTTTAATTTCCTGATTATATGCATTAAGGTAAACATGCCATATTATCATTTATCAAAAAAGAATAACCTATTCTTAATTCTGATATTGCTTTTCATCCACTGCACCATCTCTCTCCTATTTACAACCAAACTCATCGAAAGGGTGCACTTGTCACGCCTTCTCATTTTTATCCTCTTCTCAGTCACCTATTATCACTTAAACAAAGAAGTTCTTATTGATGTCACCAAAGACCTACCTCTTGCTAAATTCAGTTGTCCCTGGCGGGTCCTCCACTTATATTATGTGATTGCTCTGATGCATTTGTCATGATTAACCACTCCACTCATTTACATCCATCCATTCCTCCAATACATGTTTGTTGATCAGACAGTCTTAGTAGGAGTTCAGGGATCTTTGTTTTATTTACTGCTGGATCCCCAATACCTAGGACAGTGTCTGGAACATAGCTATTCTCACCACCCGGGTTCTTAACATTTTCTTTTGTTTGATTCTTCTACACCTTTCCTCAGCTTTGCTGCTTTTGCCCTGGATTCATTAATGGGACACTGGGGAGTAGTTACAGGCCCTGTGGAATATTACGGGCACGTGTGCTGTACATAGAGCCAGACCCAGGTTTCCATCCTGGTTCTGCCACTATTGGGCTGCGGTCCTTCCTGAAGGACCCTGAACTTCCCCAAGCCCCAATTTCCTCCTCTGGATAATAAGGTGATAAGAATGCCTATGTCATAGGGTCTTTGCTCTGTGTGAAGTGCTTTGCACTTAACAAGCAGTCCATAAACGTTAGTCTTTTCTCTTTGCGCTGTGTCCTTCCCTAGATAGGACCGTCCTGCTTTCCTAGTGCCTTCCTTCACGACCTGCACACAATACTGTTCTGTTTCATCTCAAAGCCTCGCACTGGGTCTTTCCCCTGCTTTTGGCATGATCTTAACCTATCTTTTTCTTTCTTTTTACTCCCACATATATTTTTCTGCTTCCTCTTCTTTTCTTTTAGAGAAAAATGCAGATGCACCTCTCTCGCGCCCCTTCTTTTGTGTGTCTTCCCAGTTCGGGTGCGTGCGCGCGCATGCGTGTTCAGCCTTTCATGCGCCAGCTTCCCCCAGCTGTGCTGTGGTGCAGCTTCAGCTTTTGTTTTTGATCACCCAGAAATTCAATAATGAATTAACTTAGACTGCCTTGCTTTTCTGGCCCAGCAGCCCTCTAGAATATTGATCTTCTTTTTAAATTTTGTAATTTAAATGCAGAGTCCTTTGCCCTCGTCTGAGGTTGTTAATGACTCCCCAGCTGGAGTTTCGTGCTGACAGTCGCAGACTTAACTGTTCTTCTTTGGAAACGTCATCACTAATGATGTATTTTCCATTTAGATATTGAATCACATGGACCGTGCTAAGCTGAGTTGAGGCCTCCTAGAACAGAGCCGGCGTTAGGCGACCCAGAGCACCCAGTTGGACTTCTCCTCGTCCTCCATGCTTGCCTCTCTCTTCTATTAATCCATTTCTGCCCCCTCCTTTTTTAATTAGAAAAGGGAACATGGATATCTTAGCATCCTTTATCGTAGCCAGACACCACCTAATGCAGACGCAGAGCAGCTGAGTCCTTGCACCTCCCATAATGAATGATGGTGTACATCACCCCAGAGGCGATGCCGAGTTTGAGATGCGCATCGTTCTCTTTAACAGAACTGTATGCAATACCTTTAGTGTGCCAGCACTCTACAGAATATTGATGGCATACACACTTTTCCAATGTCTAGAAATGGTGGCTTAATAAGGGAGCAGGAGAAGTGTAAATCTATCTGATACAAGACAGAGTACACCTAATACAAAAAAAAAAAAAAAAAAACATTATAATGAAAGTAAAATCATGAAAGAACTAAATGTAGATCAATAAATGACTCTTAAATATTTAGGGGAATAAACTTTACATAAATTTAGTGACTTACAACTTAAGTCCAAAAAGCTAAAAATTTCTCTACATCTGAAATATTAAAACTAAAAGATAGAAAGAAGTGCCCAACTGGGGGGGTATTTTGAGACATACATAAAGGGGTCTTACAAATCTAGAAGAATACTTCAACTGAGAAGTGGGTAATGGACAAGAAAGAAATTTTGTAAAAAAAAAAAAAAGACAGATATAATAATTAATAAGGAAAATGTTCAATTATCTACAAATTGAAAAAATAAAAATTAAAGTCATAACTGTTTCAACTATTAAACAAGCAGAGATTTAAAAAAATAAGACCCAGTGTCTACAAGGGTGGGAGCAAGACTCTCCAATCTGCTGGAGGTGGGAGTTGTTGACTCATACTTCTGCTAGAGTCTCCTTCAAAAAACAAATGTGTCCCATAGGAGAGATGAGGCAATAAGAATCCATGGACGTTTAGTTTATTGAGGCTAATTCTATGACTAAGTCATCAGTATATGCAGGAAATTTGCAGTAATGAAATTCAAATCACAGAGGCATTAATCTCATACACACATCTTGTTGGCACATCAAACTCCACCCGCCAAAACTTCCCTCAAGCCCTTCCTCCAAATTGGGGTTAGCTAGACCCTAAGCTGCTCTACCTCTCATGACCATTACTTAATTTGAATATTGAATTTCTCACTATAATATCATTAACACAAGACAGGGACCCAAGATTGTTACCTGTGCGATTCAGCCTCAGACTTACCCTCCGCTCTCTATGGTTGGACTTGAGCTGAGTTCTTGTTTGACACCTTCTTTCGATCCCAAGACCAAAAGCACTGTTGCCTCTTCCTCCCGATCTCATCCACGTCTCCACAGTGGCTTTGTTACTTTGTTATGTGTCCCCAAATTCACTGGCTTAACACGTTTTCATTCAGCTAACCTAATCCAACTCAGCCTCCAATATAATAGATCCCCGTTTTGATTAATCTTACTTAAGAAGAGTACAAGTTGGTGCCACCATTCTAGGGGCAGTTTTTTAAAAAGCCATAAAAATTGTCTTACTCTTTGACTTGGCAGTTTTACTTCTAGGAACTTATCCTGTGGACATAGACATATAAGCTAAAAATATTCACAGAGCATTATTTATAACTGGAGAATGCTGGAAACAGCCTAAATACCCAACAGTAGGCTATTGGAGGCAAGGATGTTATTCTATATGATGGAATATTATTCCACAATTAAAAGCATGGTTTAGCAGATGACTCAGTGGTCCAGGGAAATAATCACAGTATATTGCTAAGTGAAAAAATTATTTCAAAGCACTATGTTCTGTATACAATGTGAACCCAACTTTGACAATATATGGAATAAAAATACATTGAGTTTTCAGATGTAATAAATGTATATACACAAAAATATATACTTATAAACATACAGTCACAAAGAAAAAGTTCAGAAGGACATATAATTAATGCCAATAGTATTTATGCAAGATAGAATTGCCGTTTTCTGTTTTATGCATTTTTACAATAAATAGTTACTGTTTTTAAGATGGTAAGAGAAAGGGGCATAGAAATTAATCCTATAAAGGATGTAGGTACCTTACACAAGCATATACACAGTGCTGGAGAGAATGTTTTTTGAACCTGCTGGCGAATCCTGGAGGACGCTGGGAACAGCACAATGGAAGAGTGGCATTTGAGGAGGGGCATGTGGAGTGCATTCCTAGGGGCAGGGGTGGGGGGGGGGGGGCTCTAATCCATGGCCTGGAATATCGCCCCATTGCTGGGGTGAGAATATTCTCACTGAGAGCGGTAAGCATGGATAGCTGCAAAGGGAAGAATCCGGAAGCCAAGGAAGCGGTGCCTTGCAGAAGCACCCACAAATGCTCATTACAGGGCCGCCAACCTCCAGGAAGGACAGGAGAGAGACAGCTAAGAGCTGCCTGAGGGCCCTCTCTCATTCACTGACTTGAATTTTGCTGCTTCTCTCCTCAGAGAAACAACTTCCCCTGATTGTTTCTCATTGTATGCATTCTACGATTCTCTTTTTCCTGCCCCCTCCCCTTGCCTGAAAAAGTACAGATAGATGAAGCAAAATGAAGTGCGGAGGTGGGGCAGTCAGGTGTGGCTGGGGAGGGGCTGGAGGGGAAGCCCCGTCCCTCCCCTTGTCATCATGGCCCCACCTCCTGCGCCCCTACTCCTGCCTGGCAGCCCTGGGCTGTTCCTCCACCGCCCCTAGTGCACCAGTGGCGACATCAATCCATTCGGTGCAGGAGGTGAGGCCAGGTTTGGGAAGGACTGAACTCACGTTTGCACAGCTGGGCCCAGACTCGGCCTCCAAGGAGGGTCCCGTTCTTCCTCATCACGTGCTCTCCCCCCTCCTCCCCGCCCCCCCGGGGGGGGGGCGAGTGACTGGAGCCAGCGCTTCTGCCTCCTTCTCTGTAGCTGCCGCATCAACCGCATCCTGGAGTCCCCGCGGGGAAATGCGCTGCTGGTGGGCGTGGGTGGCAGCGGCAAGCAGAGTCTGACCAGGCTGGCGGCCTTCATCAGCTCCATGGACGTGTTCCAGGTCACGCTGCGGAAAGGCTACCAGGTCCCGGACTTCAAGGTAAGGAGGAGGAGACCTGCCTCTCTCCCGCTACCCACAGCTGCCTCTCATTAGCCCTTTACGTCCCTTGCCGAGAACCTTCGCTCAGTTGTCCACGCGTGTTCTTCTTGGATCCCGCTCCTCTCACCAGTGTCAGCCTGGGGACACTGGCCGTGCCAGGGCTGTGGGTGCGGGACCTCAGCTGCCTTAGTCACACCCGGGCAGCCTCAGCTCTCGCCCAGATCGGAAGCACATCTGTTGGGTTGGCCAAAAAGTCCGCTTAGTTTTTTTCTGTAAAATAAAAGACACTTGTTGGTTGTGTTTTTGTTTTTGTTTTTGTTTTTTCATTTTTACCAATAACGTTGTTGATTTGGACATTTTGAGTATGTCAGCTATCTCCTGAGTGGTAGAATGTTGATTGTTCTCAATTAATAACTATCAACTTGATCTCTGTCAACTTCAACTGGTCTATCTGACCAACCTTGGAGCATCCTCCAGTGAGAAATCTCTAGCACAAAACTTCACAAACCATTTTTGACGTTCAATCAGTCACAGCACCTTCTCCATACATTGCACAAATCTTTCTTTGCATTTCAGTTGCATTTTACCTTACTTAAAATAATAAGGCATAATATACTGAAAATATTTTCTTCCATTTTTAACATTAAAATGACTACACAAAAATTCACCAATTTTGATACGTTTTTAAAAAATGCATGCTGATATGACAGCTGTTACAATACAATGTAACAAAATTGTTTTGAATGGAGTTAAAGGCCACTAAGTGCTACTAGAACCATCTTATGGGGGGAAAAACCCAAAAGTTTTGGCCAACCCAATATATCAAGTTCAGTACCCAGCTCTCCAGCAGCTTTAGTTGACTTGGGAGGAATGCTGACAGTCTGTCCAGGTTTTATAAGAAATGTATATTTCAAAGCTGTGTTTGGTAACCATCAGCCCACTGGGACCTTCAGTGACATTTCCTGGTTTCGGTCATCAGGCACTTAGGAGCCAGGATGCACACTCTGGAAGGTGGAGGAAAGCTTTGTATAAAGCTTTCAAAGGCACTTGCTCCATCCCCTCTCTTTTATCCACGGCCACCATAGAGGCACAGAGGGGAGTCGTGATGGGATTCCCAGCAGGATGCTGCTCTTGCTGTCTTGCTGTCCCTGAGAGAATTCTGGCCAACACTGAGCCAGACCTACCCAGCCGCCTCCACAGTCTCTCAGGTAGTGATGCTCCCCACTGCTCTGAAACCACAGCTCAGCCTCTCAGAGACTGGCTGAGTCTAAGGTCATTCATGCCCCGGGGTCACATCGGGTCAATCTTTACCACTTCCATAAAAGAGGAGACAACACCAGGGTCACGTCGGATCAATATTTACCACCTCCAAAAAAAGAGGAGACAACACAGTGCATATGAGAACTATGCATTTGCAGTATGGCCTAAGACTGTGGTTCTCAGACTTGGTGATGTGCAGAAATACCCTTCAAATAATGCTGATGCTGGCATCCCACCCTCCAGAAATTCTGACTGGACTAGTCTGGGGAGTTGCCTGGGCACCAGGAATTTTCAAAGCATCTCCCAGAGGATTCCAATGCAAGCTGAGAAACATTCATTATCTTTGGTAAATCTGCAAGTACATAAGGTTGAGAACCATTGATCTAAAAGGAGGTTTTTAACTTTAAAGGGGAATTTTTTTAACATGAAGGAAGGACTACTCCAAGGAAATGTATGAGGCTGTTAGAGAATGAGCTTGGAATGGTGCAAGAGGCAGAAGACCAAGATTAGGGAGTGATGGCTGAGTTTTGTGAGAGGGATCCACAGGGATCTGAAATTAACTAAGCTGGGAAACTTCAGGGCTCAGCATCCTAGCCCCAGACTACTATCTACGTGCAGTTTTGAATGGTTGTATTTTCCTACCAGGTGAGTGTGTGTGTGTGTGTGTGTTCATCCCCCTATATATATTTTTCCAATACAAGTTTTTGCTGAAGCTAGTCATAAGAAAACAAGACGCAGTTAGAATACAATATATTCACCCATAGACAAGTATCCCCAGGTACACGACTTCTCTCAAGACTGAGAGCAATTGCTTGCCTTCTGAGGCAGGTCACTCACTTGTATGACAAGTCTCTGTCCTTTGGAAAGCTGTTACCTCTTTGCACAAAGCAGGAGCTCTAGCAGATAATGCAGGAGCCACAGTGGTTTTGTGAACTAAATATCTTCACTGTTTAATTTTACTTGCCCTCCACTATCAAGACCTGGGAATGAAGCATATTTTTCCAACTGTCAGTGAAATGTAGAGCTCTTCCCTACCTCCCCTTGCCATGTGGCTTTATTTCCCATAAAAATAGACAAGAAAGCGGCCCCATTCCTAGAGAGTGAGTGGGGATCTCTTGTAAGAAGGCCCTCTTCTCAGAGATCGCTGATAGTGGTTGTTTTTGCAGATGGACCTGGCCAGCCTGTGCCTGAACGCTGGGGTGAAGAATCTCAGCACAGTGTTTCTCATGAGTGATGCGCAAGTGGCTGACGAGAAGTTCCTTGTGCTCATCAATGATCTCTTGGCGTCTGGTAAGAGACTCTTTGCACTTCCATGACTGATAAATTCCCCGGGAGCTGGAGTCATTTGGTCTGAGGTCAGGAGGGCTGGGTCTTAGAAATGACAGAGAAACTGATACAGTGGAGAACGGGTTCATCAAGGTTTGTCTAGGGTTGGTGCTAGACCTGCTGTTCTGGCTCTTTCATTTACCTTTCATTGCCAAACAGACCATAATTCAGGGGCTTTCTTAGTGGGACTACATCTGATAATTGGGAGAAGAGCAGGTTAAAGGCCTGCTATTTCTTCTCCAAATCCAAGACAGAGAAATTAGAATTCAAGTATATTAGGCATTAGCAGGAAGATACAGACACAGAGAACACACACAAAATACTTATACAATAGAGCAAGGCTACAGTGCCAGTTTAATTAGTCAAGGATTCAGACCTTTTTGGAAGCAAAGTGGGAGCAAGAATAATATCTCCTTATGATTTTCCTTGGTTTTCGAAGAACTTGTTAGGGGATGGCAGCTGCTCTATGACACTATCAATGAAAGACAGGACTTCAGCCAAAGTTCACACTTGACTCTTTACTGTCCTTATTTATCCTTATTTATTTAGGAATTCAGGACTTATGTCAATCATTCTAGAAAAAATATATATATACCTATGCAAATTCATCCAATATATATAAAAATATATACCCAAGAAGACAATATAGTACAGAAATTACATATTTTCAAAAATGTGAGGTGTGTGTTTATTTTTTACATTTATATTAATTCAAATGAGAATAGAGCTTTTCTGGCTCTTAAACCAGATTCAGCATCTGCAAACCACCCCTTCATCTGGGTTAAAAACATGGTCAGTGAGCAGATGCTCCTAAATAAAATGTCTGCCTCCAGCTTCCCAGCATTTCGGAAAGCTCATTTCTCCGCAGTTCACCCGTCTCTTTAACTGAATACTCTTTAGTTCATAAAGTCCAAGGACCATGATCACAATATACTTTCCCAAGTCTGTCTCATGGCTTACGTTCAGGACAGCTCCTGCCAGGCAATCCCTAAGAACTTACCTGCTTCAGGGCCACTGTTTGCTTCACACTTTGTGCACCTGTCCCCGAGGCCGTTTTACTAACACGCCCGTGAAGAGCCGCTGGCCCGTGGTCCAGATCGTTCGCCGGCAGGCCCTGTGCGCAAGCTCTGGTGCGTTTCTGATGAGGACCAGAGCTCCGTGCTGTGCTGGCTCTGAGCGCCACACCCTCTTGTACCTTTCCCAGCCTGCCTGAGTTCAGCCAGTTTATACCCAGGAGTTTGTCTCCTAACTCTTACACCTTTTCTCCTCCGATCCATGAAGGTTCCCTTTCCTAAACACTGCCTTTTCAGTATATCACCTACAGCATCGCCTTACCTTTTATTATTTTACCACATAATAAGCGAGGGGTCCAATTACCCTCCTACCCTCAAGCTGTGCCCTGAAGTCTAATTTCTAAAATAATCAGAGTGAAATGGTGCTTCCAAAGGCTTACAGCTTTGGAGCTGCCAGGCAGGTTGCCAGCCTCGCCCTGCATCTCTCCTGGCTCCAGGCCAGCCAGGTCACCTTGTCCTAAAAGACAGAAGATGCTACACTTTTACCAAATGAAATTTAATTCCTCACTTAAATACTTAGATTTTTTCATTTAGGAAAAAAAAAAACTTTTCTTCAAGTTGAAACGAATTTCTGAAGCCCTGCCCAGTGGAAGCAAGGCATTCAGACTGCTTCAAGGCGTGGAAGGTCAAGCTCATCTTTCCCTTTTAAGGCTTCTATATGTAAAGACAAAATTTAGCAAACACATATAAAATTTGCACCAGCACCTTCTTGGTTTTCCAGGTGCCAAACAGAAACGCCAAAAGGGCAATGCAGAGAGATGCTCAGGTGATCCACTTTCTTTCCTTTTCTTCACGTGTACTACTTTCTCATCCGAGGCGTCCGAGGCCATGGCTCTGCGCCTCCTCCTGCGTTGCTCAGCCCTCCCTCACCGCCCACATCCAAGAGAAGCTCGATTGCCACCAATTGTACCCTTTGCCATTTCTGAATCCATCTCTTTTCTATCATGGCCACCACTGATCTGTTCATCTTTTGCGTCCACAAATGCAGATCCTTCTTAACTCACCTCCCCACCTCCCAGGAATCTTCACTCCAATCCATTCTCCTCGCTACTTCCAACAGTGTCTGTCTAAACTGTAATTTCTTCATTAATTGCTCACTAAATGCAGAATAAGATCCTTTTATACAGAAAACAAAAAACAAAAAAAATGTGTTTGACCTTGACCTCGACCTCTTCCTTTTCTGCCCTTGCTAGCCTCACCTCCCCCATTTTGATGTAGTAATTTCTCGCTTCTTGAGGTATCACACTGGGCTGTCCCCTGACATTCTTCCTTACTCACAGACCCTTCCCTTCTCTGTCTGGATTAGCTTCTATCTTGGGTGTTTTCTCTGTAGGAAATCACTGATCCACTGCCACCCCAGGGACCGAGAAGCCTCACCCCGTGTTTCCATGGCAGCCAGTGGTTGCACACACCACCGTTGTATTAGAACAACATTGTAAACTTACAAAAGCAGAGACCATGTTGTCTGCTGTTGGTTAAATTTTGTTATGAAATAATCCAGCGATACAAAATAAGAAGATTAGATAACTGCCATCCAGTTCAGGAAATCAAACAATACTGATATAATTAAAACCCTCTGTAGAGACCGAGTTGTTTCCATCATTTATATTGTCAGCACTTAATGCATCTCCTGGCTCATAATTATTGTTCAGGAGGTATTTGTTGAACAAAGGTGTGTAACAGCATGAGAATGACGTGCTATGTTACGTATTAGATATTACTATTGAACATGTGCTTTGAGAAGGTTCCCAGCCATATAGATAGAGGGACAGGGTTACTAATACAGTCACTATGCTCCCTTGCTTTTTCTCCCTTGAGATCAGGGAAATGTTTTTGAAAAACGTTAGGCCTAGAGGGGGTCAGAGCCTTTAAGCCAGTGTGAAGCAAATAGGTTCATAGAGAATCTAACCCTTACCTTTGCCCTTTTTATCACCAAGCTCCAGCTAATGGAACCATCTTACATGATCAGCTCTCTTCCCCCCAAAGTAGCGATAGCCTCTGAGAGTCCCAGACTAACACAGAGAAAATGATGATTGGTCTGACTTACCAGATATCAGGACATGTCGATGACCACATGGAGCCTGCAAGCATTTGGAAGCAGAAACAGGGCCTCCCAACTTAAGGTCTCAGGAGGAAACTTTTCAGATATTGGGTTGGCCAAAAAGTTTATGTGGTTCTTTTTTTCTGTAACATAAAAGACACATTTTTCATTTTTACCAATAACTTTATTGATTTGGATATTTTGAGTATGTCGGCTCTCTCCTGCATGGTATATTTGTTCTCAGTTAATGGCTTGACTTCATCGCTATCAACTTCAGCTGGTCTATTTGACTGTGGAACATCATTACCCAGTGAGAAATCTCCAGCATGAAACTTCACAAACCACTTTTGACACGTTTGGTCAGTCACAGCATCTTCTCCATACACTTCACAAATCTTTTTTGAATTTCACTTGTGTTTTTACCTTTCTTGAAATAATAAAGCATATTTTTGTCCATCTTCAATATTAAAATGGCTACACAAAAATGCATCAGTTTTGAAAAGTTTTTTTTTAAATGCACACTGATATGACAGCTGTCACAAGACAATCTAACTAAATTGTTTGTAATGAAGTTAAAGACAACTAAGCGCTACTAGAACCATCATGTGGAAAAAAACTGAAAGAACCTTTTGGCCAACCCAATATTTAAATAATCTCTTCCCATGTCACCACAAAATCCCCTCCGTCAGTTCAGTTTCCTGCTTCCAACATTACTACCTACATCACACAGGAAGTGACAGGAATATTGTCAGGAGACATTGGGGCAGCAAATCTGAAAATGCAAACTTTGCTCCCAGTTCAGAGGTGTTTATCCCCAGATATCCCATCTGGCGATCTTCTTATGGGTTCTTGGGATCTTGTGCCAAACATTACCATTGTAAGAACATGGAAAAAGTCTCTAAATGGCCTGGAGGCCTTCAATATCTCGGTACTAAAGCTCTCACATAAACCAGGGTAAGCAAACTTTTTCTATAAAAGAACAGAAAATAAATATTCTCAGCTTTGCAGACCATACAGTTTCTACCACAACTACTCAACTCTGTCTCTGTAGCATGAAAATAGCCAGGCAATCCCTAAATGAATGTATGTGTTCTGTGGCCAATAAAACTATTTATGGACAATAAAATTTTAACTTTGTAATTTTCATGTGCCATTAAATATTATCTTATTATTTCCAATCATTAAAAACTGCAAAAATCATGCTTAGCTGGCAGGTTATACAAAAAGCATTAGAGGGCAAGATTAGCCTGTAGACCACAGTTCTGCTTCCTTGAGATCCATGATCTGATTCATAAAACACTCCAAAGACATAAAACGTACATATTTTAAATAAGAGGAGGGCGAAGAATGCAGACCTATTACGAATGATGACACCAAAGGGAATCCAGTTTCCCACTGAAGGGCTCTGAGCTGTTAACACATGAAGACAGAAGAGAGGCGGGGGAGGGAAGGAGACAGCCGCAGAGGCAGGCAGGCCCTCCGGCTGACAGCCCGACTCATGCCAAGTCTGTAGGACCGGTCTCTTCTTGAGGCTGCCTGGAACTTTTTGAATCCCAACACATGCTAAATATTATTTCATTTTGTTAGCAGTTTTCTCTGACCCCTGGTTAATGATTCTGAAACGGGTTATTCTATTCATGAGACATTTTGACAAGTTATAGCACAGGTTGTTTATTATGCATGCTATGAAATATTTTAATGAGTGGAAATCAAATCAAATTCATTCAGGTAAGGAAAGAAATAAATGATCATTTGCATGAAAAAAAAATTTTTTTTAATTTGAACCTTGTAAGTGATTAAGTCTAATTTGTATGAAACTCAGTAAGCACCTGGCTGAACTGGTGTTGTCACTACATAGGCCAGACATTGTTGGAGTTAGCAAGAGTCTCCTCCAGAGACGGCCGCCTCAGTGAGGGACAGAATCATATGCCTAATCACTCTGATACCAACCATTTTTCAGAGCACCCATCTTAGAGGGCACCCTGTGGGCAGGGTAGCCCCAGGAGCTTCTGCCATCCCTAACGTCTCTGTGATGCTGACATTTCTGTGTTGGTAGTGGAGGAAGGAGGCAACGCGAATGTGGAGAACTTGAAAGAGGAGCTTGTATGTGATGCTGGGTCCACCTGAAACCTTGTGCTGAGAAAATGGGAAAGAGCTTTTCTGAAGCGCGCAGACCGTCCTGGAGTGACCCGCAGTCACCTTCACATCACAGCCGGGGCGCTCAGCACGTAGCTCTAGCAGCGCCACCTTCCCTCGTACCTCCCCCAAGCCCATCTCACGGAGAGCACTTTTGTCACTTAGTATCAGCTGCACAACTGTCTGTACCTCCCAGTCTGCGTCCGTTTCCTCCTTGCAGTTTTCGCCTCCCCTCCCACACCACCATTCCTCCTTTCCAAGGCCAACTGTTCATTGGCGCTGGGAGCGCGGTCCCTGGTCTCTAGTTCAGGAAGTTGTTCCACTCTACCTCTTCTTTCAATGTCTGACTCTCCCTCAGTTTTCACATTCTCACCACCCACATTTATTTTTCCATTTATGTTTTCCTCTATTTCTTTACCAAATATTTTGGATATATACAAAGTAATAAGACAACCAACCATACAATTTTGAACAATGTTGCAAAGAAGAAACCTCTGGTGTGCATGTGCCCGGAACTTAGATTGCTAAATTGTCTGGTGTGTTCATTTCAGCTTTACCAAAAAGTGCCAGGTTACTCTCCAGAGTAGTTATAGAAACTTATTCTCTAACCAATAGAGATACCTGTTCTTTCTGACCAGTACCATCTATTCTTCCTAATCCCAACATTTGGTATATCTAACATATTAATTTTTGCCTCTGGGTATGAAGTATGATATCCCTTTTTTCCCTTATTAGTTGTGACCTTGGAGCATCTTCTCAAGTATTTATTGGCTATTCCTTTTCTGTGAGTTGCCTACTTAGATATTTTCCCTTCAGCTCTTGGGCTCTTTTGTCTTTTTCTTAAAAATTTGTAAGTGTTCTTTATATATTCTGGGTACTAACTCTTTGCTCATTATACAGGTTGTAAATATCTTTTTTGAAGTCCATATCTGCCTTCTCTCATGCTCATTTAGTTTAAATGCTATAAAACTTACTTTTATATGCTGTATGCTTTTTGTGCTGTTTAAGAAATCTTATCCAACACCATAAAAATGATCTCGTGTATTTTATTTTTAAATTATTACTGTTTTTCTTTTCATATTAATGTATTTAAATTCACCTGGAATATATTTTTGCATGGTGTTCTAATTTTATTTTTTAATATTAACATTGAATTAACCCTAACATCACTTACTAATTATTCTATCCCTTGTTTGCACACTGATTTTTAATATTGATTATCGATCTGTATTTGGGTCTGTTTCTAGGTGTTTCACTCATTGTTCTATTTATTTACCGCAGCACCAATTTTACTAACATAGCTTTATAAGGAGACTTGATTTCTAGAAGGGCAAATTCCTTCTGGTTCTTGTTCACAATATCAGCCATTTTTTGCCCTTTGCTCTTCCATATAAATTTTAAAATATGCTTGTCAGGGTCCAAAAAGAAACCAATTTGGTCTTTTTATTGGAATTGCATCTTTATGATACTGGTAATACTGAATCATCCACCCATGAACACAAAAATATTCCTCTCCATTTACTTAGGGTTTTATTTACTCCCTTCAATATTGTATTATACTTTTTATATCAAGACCTTTGCACATTTTTTGTATATTTGTGACTGCCTGCCTTATTTATTTTTTGGTATTCTTAGTAACTTTTTTAAAAACTTTTTTTTGGTTGAAATACAGAAATGCCATTTTATTTCCAACTTTGATTTTATATCCAGCAGGCTTGTTGTTGAACATGCTTTTGAGTTCTGATTATTTATATGTATATTCTCTTAGATTTTTCTATGTAGAAAATTAGATTCTTAACAGTGATAGCTTTATTCTTTTTGTAACTATCCTTATACATTTGATTTATTTTTCTTAACATTTTGCATAGCCCAGGACCTCATATAATGTTGGATACAAAACATATAACAGCCATGCTTGTCTTGTTCCTGATTTGAAAGACAATATTTTAATTTTTCACCATTAGGTATGATGTTTGCGTTGAGTTCTGGCTGAGATAGGATCTATTATGAGAAATCTCACTTATTCCTAGTTTGCTAACCATTTTTAGGAATGTTATGCATCTACTTTAGTGGTCATATTGTTGTTTAATTCTATTAATATAGTGAATTATTTTCATATATTTTTCTAATGTTTAACAATCCTTGGATTTCTAGGATAAACCCTATTTGGTCATCACATATTTCTTATTGTATATTTAGTTAATATTTGTAAAAACTTTACCATATGCTGCCTCATTAATACATATTTTATCTAACTTTCAGATTTTGCCAACCTGGTAAAAAATTAATTATTATGAGTAACTTTAAAGTATATTTCTATTATTATGAGTAAAGTTGAATGTCTGTTCACATGTTTGCCAGTCTGACCTGTACAAACAAAAAGTAAGCATAATTTCAATGTGCATTTCTGTTATTACAAGTGAGGTAAAGCATTTGTTCATGTGTTTGAAAAACATTTGTAGTTTCTATACTGTGAACTCCTTTTTTGTATCTTTTACCCCGCCTCTCTGTTGAGTTATTGATCTTTTCCTTTATTTGGAGAGAGAGAAAGAGAGAGAGAGGGTTTACATTTTAAGAAGATTAGCTATTTAACTATAATTTGAATTAAACACATATTTTCTGTTTCTTCCTTTTTTGGTGGGAACATTTTAGTTTTACTCTTGGCAAATTTCAGTTATACTATACGGTGTTATCAGCTATAATCACCATGTTACACATTCACTCCTCAAATCTTATTCATCCTCTTCTCTACTGCATTATTTACTAATTTATTTTTACATTACATTTATTGGGGTGACATTGGTTAATAAAATTATATAGGTTTCAAGTGTATGATTCTATGATGCCTCATCTGCGTAGAGCATTGTGTGCTCACTACACAGAGTCAAACCTTTCCCCGTTATATATCCAACCCCCTTTACATTTTACTATTTTCCTGCCCCCTTCCCTCTGGTACCTACCCTACTGTTGTCTGTGTCTGTGAGTTGTTTGTTTGTTTGTTTGTTCTTTTTGTTCACTCATCCGTTGCTTTCAGTTTTACATCCCACATGGAATACTACTCAGCCATAAAAAAAGACAAAATACTGCCATTTGTGGCAACATGGATGGATCTCAACAATATCATGCTGAGAGAAATAAGACAGAAAAAGTCAAGAACTATATGATTTCACTTAGTCATCTTATAAATTATTAAAGTTTGAACCCTTTACCAACCTCTCCCTATTTTGTTCACCCCTCTACTCCTGGCAACCTCTTTTCTACTCTGTTTCTATGAGTCTGACTTTTTTTTAAGATTCCACATATAACACCAAGCAATGTTGGTCTTTCTGTGTCTGGCTTATTTCACTTAACATCATGTGTTCTAGGTTCATTCAAGTTGTTGCAAATAATAGGATTTCCTTCTTTTTTGAGGCAGAATAATATTCCTATGGAGATATATATACACATATATATAGCATATTTTCTTGATATATATATACAGTGTATTTTCTTGATTCATTCATCCATTAATGGACATTTAGGCTTTTTTCAAACTTTGGCTACTGTGAGTAGTACAACAATGAACATGAAAGTACAGAGACCTTTTCAAGATCATGGTTGGGTTTCCTTTGTGTATATACCCATAAGTGGGATTGCTGGATTATACTGTAGTTCTATTTTTAATTTCTTGAGGAATCATCATGCTCTTTTCTATAGTGGTCACAGCAGTTTACAATCTCACTGACAGGATACAAGGGTCTCCTTTCCTCTACATTTATATATAGAACAACCATTCTAACAAGTGTCAGGTGATACCTTATTGTGGTTTTGATTTGCACTTTTCTGATGACTAGTGATGTTAAGTCTCTTTTCATGTACCTCAGCCATTTGTATGTCTTCCTTGGAAAACATGCATTATCTTAATTTGTTTTGGGGGTTATGTTTTGTTGCTTTTACACTTTGCTTATGGTGTTTCATTGTGTAATTTTTTGATTTTTATATAAAAGTTTTTATTTATATGCATCAAATTTATCTTTCATTGATAAAAATATCAATGTTGAGTTATAGTTAGAAAGTGCTTCCCCACTCAGAGATTATAAAATTTTTCCCTAATTTTTTCTATCATCTTATTATTTTATTATTTTATAGTTAAATAATTTCCCATTTGGAATTTATCCTAGTGTACAGTATAATATAAAGGTCCAACCATATTTTTTTAACCCTAGCTTTCCTAATACTATATATTGAATGTTCATCTTTTCCCCACCGAGTTAAGATGTCATACTTGTATAAATTTCATGAAGCCACACCTGTTCTCTGCCCTCCTCACTAATAAAGAGCGATAGCTTATTATTTTATTTTATTTTTAATTATAGTTTACATTCAATATTATTTTGTATTAGTTTCAGGTATACAGCATAGTGTGATAGCTCTTTCTTCTTAAATATATGGACTTATCTGTATGTGTCTCATGGTCCTGTCACCAGGTCTTATAGCTATTTTACATCCGTTTTATTTATCCTGTTAAATATTAAGCCCTTTATGAGCACAATTCTAGAACAGTAGGTAGTAAATACATGCTTTAAGCCAAAGAGGAAAAGACTGTTGAAATCTCTTGAGCTACCAGCTGTTGACCCAGGACAAGAGGGTTCCATATACCCTGTTTCATCCTTTAATGTATAATTTTTCTACCATGATTTGGAGTAAATATGGTGTCTGCCCACTTTCACCAGCAAAAGTGGTGGAACACGGCCTGAAATCCAAAGACCTGTGTCACAAGGGTGAATAACATTATGTCCAGTTGCATCACACGGACAGATGCCACAGCTGTCCATCTGTGCTCCATTTCTTCCTAGGAGAGATCCCGGATCTCTACTCTGATGATGAAGTTGAAAACATCATAAACAATGTGAGAAATGAAGTTAAAAGCCAAGGTCTGGTTGACAACAGAGAGAACTGCTGGAAATTCTTTATAGACCGTGTCCGACGACAACTGAAGGTATAGAAGGATTTACTGCTCAGGGCCGGAGATGATTCATGAAAGCCTCTACTAATATTTTGGACACAGCTGTCCTAACTGATTGTCTTGGGAGTGGGAGGGAGCGGGAGGCGCCTTCTCAGCCTTTGCTAGGATGCCCTTCCCTTCTGCTTCATGGCCAATGGCCTCCCTCTTGCCTCATACAGTTTTAGGTTTCCCACTTTCTTGGCTAGAAAGGCTGGCTAGTAATTACAGATTTTTGTGTCTGTTTCTCAGTTTCCTGGGAAATTAAGAATCCAAGGTTGGCCCTGGCTGGGTGGCTAAGTTGGTTGGAGTGTCGTCCAGTACCCCAAAACCCCAAAAAGTCGTGGGTTGAATCCTCAGTCAGGGCACAAACATAAGTTGTGGATTCCAACCCCAGCTGGGCCCCACACAGGAGGCAACTGATCAATGTTTCTCTCTGTCTCTCCCCTCTCTCTCACCCTTACTCTCTCGCTCTGAAATCAATAAACATATCCTCAGGTGAGGATTAAAATAAAAAGTCCAAGGTTGTATCTGTCTGTCTGTGTACTTCCCTAATACCTTTCTGGTTCTCCCACCTTTCTGACGTCTCAGGTGACTCTCTGTTTCTCCCCCGTGGGGAACAAACTGCGTGTCCGCAGCAGGAAGTTCCCAGCCATCGTGAACTGCACGTCCATCGACTGGTTTCACGAGTGGCCTCAGCAGGCCTTGGAGTCTGTCAGCCTCCGCTTCCTGCAGAACACCGAGAGCATTGAGGTGAGAGGGAAAAGGAGACACTCCTCAGGATTCTTTCGACCTCAGGGTATGAGGAATTCCATGTCCAGAATTTCAGGGTTCAAGTTCAGGCTTGGATAGAGTTATCGGGATAATTTTCTCCATGTGGTGACACAACAGGGGTTGGGAGCAATTAACTCCAGTCTTCATGGCGAGACTCTCTCTTTATTTCCTGCTCTTTGATTGCAGCCCACAGTCAAGCAGTCGATTAGCAAGTTCATGGCTTTTGTCCACACAAGCGTCAACCGAACATCCCAGGCGTACCTGGACAACGAGCAGCGCTACAACTACACAACCCCCAAGTCATTTCTGGAGTTCATCAGACTCTACCAGAGCTTGCTGCACAGGAGTAGGGAAGAGCTCAAGGCCAAGATGGAGCGGCTTGAGAACGGGCTGCTGAAGCTCCGCAGCACCTCTGCCAAGGTAGTGACACCCTTCCAGTCTCTCCTGCCAGTGGGGGGCCGAGAGGAAGTGGGAGCAGCCCCCACTCAGAGAACTGGAGGGGTCGAACTTGAGGTCTAAAGGTTATTTATGGTTTCCCAGTGGCCCTGGGATTATCAGAAGCAGTATCAAGAGTTAAGGCTGAGCTCATCCTCACCTTCAGGCCTGGGCTGCTCGCTCTCATTGGCGCTGGAATCCCCAGGAGCACCTCTGCCCTCTTCCTCTTTTTCATCTCCTCCTTTCACATTCCTTTCCTGTCCAGTCTACTTCCCTCCCACCTTTAAAACTGAAAGAGATGAATGTTTGAAAGAAACGGTTGCAGGGGCCCACCAGTTTTCTTCTGTTCCTTTTGTCTTACAGTCTTCTGTCAAAGAGCCATTGGGACCTAATTTCTTAAACAAATCCTGTCTCATTTCATGCATTTCCTCATATATTTCTAAGTGGTCAGCCATCAAAAGACGGCCACTGTTGTCCTGTCCGAACTTTCTACTTACTTTTCCAAATGGAACAAGTTTATTTCAGTCAATATACTATCCTTATATTGGGGACAACTCTAGCGCCTTCTCTGCCCCTGCTCATGCTCATCAAACGTCGCTAGTCCCTCGGTGGCCCCTTTCTATGCTCTGTTTACCCAGCACAGAGCCAGCCTCTCACAAGCTGACGAAACTTCATTTGCACACACAGCTTGTCCCTGTGGGTATCCAAGCCTTGCGTGTGCTATCATTTCTCACGGCTTCGCCTTTGGAACGGCTGTATTGAACATCTTCTTCTGACGTGTGCTTTCTCCCCACTTCGGTGTCTGGATTCACAGGTGTAATATGTCTAAAGGTTTTCAGCTCATTTAATTGGATGCAGTGAAGCTTTGCAATCTGTATTCAGATCCTTTCCTCTGCTTGGGAAATTTTACTTCTGTTACGTGGTTTTGTTCATCTGTTCTGGCCTCTGCTCCAGGAGCAGCGATTAGCCAGATGGGTTCCCTGTGCCCCATATCTGTTATGTCCTCACTCACTGTTTTCATCCCTTTGGCCTTTTTCTCTACCTTCTAGGGGAGTTTTTCAAGTTTATCCTCAACAATACTGACTTGATAGGGTGTAATATTGCTTCTGCTCCTGTGCTTCCAGTGATGACTTTAATTATGCCATTACATTTTTAATACCCTACCAGCCCTTCCTCACCTCATCCTTTTTGCTTCCCCGTTGCTTTTTTATTTTAGCCTGTTTTTCTGAAACGGTGTTGCAGAAACTGTTCTATCAATGATGCCAAAGAGCTTCCTCCATGTTTTTTCTGGATCTAGTAGTGGGCCATTTCAGAGCTGTGTTCTTCTTCTTAGTCTTCTAGATGCTATTTATTTTCTTGTTCTGTATTTATATAAAAAACCTTTTCTATTTACTTAGCTTCAGACATGGTGAGACGTCTGTTCAAACTCAATGTTTGTCAACAAATGGCATGTGGCAACGATCTATGACATGGCTCTCTTTCCTTTCATGCCATGGTCAAAGCCCTTTTTTAGAGCTTTTGTTGAAGGAAGGTTAAAATACACACACACCAGTCTGAGTCCACGTGGCTTACCTGGGGTACCCCTTTGTCGTAGTAAGGTAGCATCTTCTCTCCCAGTCACCTTCTGCTGCTGTCAATCTCTGATGTGTAGAAAACAGCATGAGAAAGAATCCCAGATGCAGCACAACCAGATTTTTTAAGCATCTCCCACCTTTTCTTCTTTCTGTCCCCCCACCGACTGTACCCTCAGGACATTCTGCATCTCTACCAGCACCGTACTACCTCCTACCCACCTATCCTCTGGGAATGGCTGATCAGTCTGTGCAGAGGATATTTGCTGGGAGCAAGCAGTGGGTGAGTTGCTCTTATCCACTCACAGAACAGCAGCCAGTGTTCCATCTTGTACCAACCCTGCGTCTTTGAGCAGACAGTGAAGAAAGCATGAATGTCCGTTTTCCTGTTTCGGGTGGACTCTGTTTAACAAGGAGACACCTGGTTAAGCCATTCAGTGAATCCAGCTCTATCTGCATGCAGTTAGTGGAGAATCCTCCCAAGTCCCAGCACCAGCTCCAGTGTCTTCTCTTTCTGTCTTCTCTTCCGTGAATAACACTTCGACCTACTCAGTTACCTAGGCCAGAACCAGGGCATATCTTTGACTCCTCCCTCTCTCTTGCTTCTCACAGTTAAGCATTAACAAAGTCTGAGTTTTCTAAATATCTCTCAAATGTATCCCTCTAGCTGTATCCCCTGTTTCGACCTCTTGACCTAGGACACTTTTTACCTGGATTATTTTAACAAATCAGACTCTCAGATCGCTCCCCCACCCCAAACCCGCTTCACCACAGCTCCTTGCATCACCCGTTGGGCCAAAGTTCTCACGGTCGTCTGTGACTCTTCTCCTCCCTCTATTCCTCTCAGGCTACACCCAGAAAACACTGTTGGCTCTAACTTCAGATATGCCCAGGATTCCACCAGCTCTCACCTCCTGCACTGCTGCTACCCAGCTCTGAACCACTGTCATCTTACTGGGAGCCCACAATACCTTCTAAGTCGTTCGTCTGCTACTTTTGCCTCCCTGAAGTCCATCATCAACAGAGCAGCCAGCGTGATTGATTTCAAACATAAATTAAATCATGTCCCTTTTCTGCTCAAAACCCTGACATAGTGTTGGCCCCTAGTTCCTTCATTGCAGTGGCTTCCAAGCTTCCTCCAAAACCCTGCCCTGTTTCCTCTCAGACCTCATCTCCTGCTACCCCATGCTGGTGATGTTCCTGTCCAGTCACGCTGCTGCTTTGCTTTCCCAGCAGGGCTTTGCATTGGCCTTTCCCTCTACCTGGATATTCTGTCCTCTAAATCCCCCATGGCTCACTCCCTCGTCTCCTTCAGATGTTACCTTCTCAGTGAATCTCACCCTGATCACCCCGTTTTAAGTTGTAACCCCATACCAGTCCTAATCCCCTTACCCCACCTTTTCCCCATAGCATTTACCCTTTTCTATTTTTTTAAAGATTTTATTTATTTATTTTTAGAGAGAGGGGAAGAAAGGGAGAAAGTGAGGGAAAGAAAATCAATGTGCGGTTGCCTCTCATGTGCCCCCAGCTGGGGACCTGGCCTGCAACCCAGGCATGTGTGGAGCAGACTGGGAATCAGATTGGTGACCCCTTGGTTCTCAGGCCGACTCTCAATCCACTGAGCTACACCCCAGGGCCTTTCTAACAAATTATATAATTTATTTATTAGGGGGTTTTTTTGGTGTGTTTTTCTTTTTTTTGTTGTTTGTTTGTTTGTTTGTTTGTTTTGGGGTTGTTTGGTTTTTTTTTTTTTGCTGTCTATTGCCATGTGTTGGATATAAGTTCTATAAGGAACAGGAGCCTTCTCTGTTTTATTCAATGTATCCCAAGTGCTTAAAGCAGTGCCTGAACAGAGTGGGCACTCATTCAATATTTGTTGAATAAACACATTAATTAGTGAAGAGTATTCTACTTTATCTCCCTTACTATATTGTGGCAACACAATCCCTGGCTGGTTTGGCTCAGTGGATTGAGCGTCGGCCTGCGAGCTAAGTATCGCTGGTTCGATCTTCCAGTCAGGGCACATCAGAGAAGGAAAACTCTGACTCCAAAAAACCTCCGCTGCCTTGCGGCATACCTCTTCAGGGGAAAGGCTAAGGGAGTAAACCCCGACAGAAAATCCGGAGCCGGAGTCCCTAAGGCGGTTTGATGTTGTAGTCAACACCGGCAACTCCTGCGGCGCACCTGAAGCCAAGCTGTATTGACTCCGTCTTTCCCTTGGACCCTTCAGCTGCGAAGAGAGGGGGGGTCTGCTGCATGGGCAACAGCAGACCCTCCATATCACCCTGCCCAGGCTCTGTAGCTTCAGCTTCACTGGAGAGGACACTCCAGCATCATCGCAAGATGTCGATTCAGCACGGGAGGAGACAGATACCGTGTCACTCCCGAGTCGGACTGCACAGTCATTCTCGGCGGTGCAGATAGACTCTTAAGAAGCTACACCATCGTCTCTCGAGACGGACGGCTGCCGACGACGGCCGACGATATTGTGGCAGCACTCCAGACCAGTACTAGAAATATCCTATAAGTTATGTATGCAAATTTAGATTTTCTAGTAGCTACACCAAAAAATGTAAAATGAGCCCTGGCCTGTGTGGCTCAGGTCGTTGGAGCATCATCCTGTAAACTGAAAGGTCACTGGTTCGATCACCTTTCAGACACATATGGTGTGTGTTTGGTCCCTGGTCGGGGCACTTATGGGAAGCAACCAATTGATGTCTCTCCCTCCCTCCCTTACTCTCTCTCTAGAATCAATAAATATCCTTGGGTGAGAATTTTTAAAAATGGAAAATGAAGCAAGTTAATTTTGTTATAATAGAATAATGTAATTAGATATAATTTTATCATATACTTTATCATATACTTTAATAATATATTTTATTTAACCCAAAATATTTCACATGTAATCATTGTAAGAAAGTTATTAATAAAATACTTGCTCTTTTTCTACATAATGTCAAAAACTAGTGTGCATGATGATACTTACAGCACATCTTAATTGGGACAAGGCACATTTTAATGCTCATTAAACACATGTGGCTAGTGAATACCAGCTTAGACAGTGAGGCTCTAAACCAGCTTCCAACCTGCTCTTAGAGTGATCTTTGCTCGAGCTGGACGTCTGAGTATTCTCTCTTGTAGGTCTTAATGATTTAGATATCACAGTTCAAATGCTCTGATCCTTTTTAGAGCTTTTAAAATTAGATCCTTGCATATTGCTTCACTGTTTTCTTCCTCTGTTCTATCACATTATGCCTGAGCTCCAACAGCACTGACTATTTGTAGTTCCCACAACATTCCACAAGTAGTTCACATCACTGTGTCTTTACATGGGCCTACACCTCGTCAGTTTGTCACTGTTCAGACCTACACTGTCTGCTACCCTACTGCCCAGAGCCCTTCTAAGTTTTGAGTAGTTATGCATCATTGCCTTCTCTGTGGTTCCATCCTTGAATTAAGTTTCTTCTCCTGCATGTACTATGCCATACTGTTAGCAGTCCTTCAGGGGCAGAAACCAGGACTCATGGGCACATATTAGGAATTGTGTAAATGGATGGATGGGTATATGATAGGTGGATAGGCAAATAACCAATGAGCAAGTTCTAAATAACTTACAAACTCAGAGTGGGGATGGAGGGTGGATCTTGGCAATATTGTATACATGGTGTATATTTCATACTATTGATCATTATAATGCTGATTTTTCTTATAAAAATGGGATCTGGGGTTCCTAACTTTGATAGAAATGCTTCATCTGGAATTGTTCCTTTGGAAAAAGAACCTAAGCGTATCATCATAACCTGATATAAGGATAATGGGTTGAATTACATTGTATCAGCCTCCTGCTACCCAATTATGACCATTTTTGGTGTTCATAATCTGGTGGGAGTAGACTAAATTAATCTCACAGCTCTAGCTCAGACAGACTCCAAATTTATTTAGCAATAATAGCTGTATTAGAAGTAGTAATGATAATGGTAATGACTACAATAATAAACAATTGTATAGTAATCTAAAGTTTATAAACTTTAGATATAATTTCATGCTTAGCCACAGCTGGTCAGAAATGCAACTTTATTTTTTTCTAACTACATTTAGCTCAGGAGCCATCTTTTTTATTTAAGAGCAGGAACCTCTCCACACTGCATTTCAGCTGACTTCGAGACTTCAGGTTAAAAACTTGGTCTCTGGAGGGCAGCTGCTCAGAGTTCTCACTCTACCTCTGGGCTGTTTTCTTCCTCATCTCCGGGGTAGTGTCGGGCCCCAAGGCAGGTGATGAAACACTGTAGTGTGGCCCCCAGTCCCCTTCAGCTCTGATGACGGATGGCTGGTCCCTCTGGGTCTTCAGGTGGCATCTTCTCCCTCTTCTTCAGCTTCTGCTTCAGCTGAAGTCTTCATAGTTGATATGACTTGCTTTCTCTGTCCTCACACCATCAGAGCTCCCAGACCTGACTTGGGTTCTCACTTCATCTCTCACCAATATCCTCAGAATCCACTGTCACCTTCGCTTCTGTATCTAACTTGGGTGTGTTCAGGAGGAAGTAGGGTTGTCCTTTTGAAGAATATTCACAAAAGGCCTATAGGCTACTGCATGTAGAATTTAAACCACAAGTGTGTCAATCTGAGAACATTTAAATTCGGTTTATCTAAGGTTTCAAATAATCTCAGGCCACCAAATCTACCTGAAGTTGACACTTAATAATTTACAATGATGTATTCTTCAGGTCTCTTGTTGTTGCAAGTGGGAAAAAAAAAAAAAACCTAAGTCAAATTTACTTAGTAAAAAGAAAAAAAACATAAATGAAAAGCAGGAAAGGGAAGGGGATGAGAAGGGAAGAGAGAGCAGAGGGAAGGAGGAGAGAGAAAATGTTCAGATTACTTATATTTCCTAGGACCCTTCTGATGGCAACTAACCAAAACCCAACTAAACTGGTTTAGACAAAACAGCAAAATAAAATAAATAGAAATGAATTGATTCATATAACTGAGAAGTATGGGATAGAGCTTAACTTGGACAGGGCTGCAGCTAGATGCTCAGTGGGTGTCCCTGTTCAGGCAGGCAACTCCCATGGCTTGTATTCTGTCTGCTTTGCAGCCCCAGTATAAAATGGGGTGCCTCGTGCCTGGTATTTTCAGCCAAGTTCCTGGGTTAACGGTCAGTGGTTCTAATTGTCCTCTTTGGGGCACTGGTTTACTCCTAGTTGAACCATCCTCTGTGGCTTGGATGCCTTTACTGGCTAAGCCAGGATCAAATGACAACCACCGAGTCAATTGTTCTCCAAAAGAAAATCAAACTATATTATCAGAACAGGGCTGAAGATTTTTTTTACTAGGCCACACATAGTCAGTCTTCTTTTTTTTTAATTTATTTATTTGTTAATTTCTTTTTAGAGAGGGGAAAGGAGAAAGAGAGGGAGAGAAACATCACTGTGTGGTTGCCTCTCACTTGTGCCCCCAACTGGGGACCTGACGTACAACCTGGTAATATGCCCTGACTGGGAATCAAACCAGCGACACTTGGCTCACAGGCTGGTGCTCAATCCACTGAGCCACAGCAGTCAGGGCCCACAGTCAGTCTTCATGTAGCCGGCAAGAGTGAGAGAAAGGGTCTCTTCCATGTCTGTGGCCCTCTTGCTATCCAGGTGTGGGAACGTCTAAACAACAGGAGATCCAGAGGAGGGCTCGAATGCTCTGAATAAGGAAAAAAAGAGAAAACTTTTAAGTAACCTCTTTCGATGTCCTGATCTGTTGCCGAAGAGCCGTGAAATGCTGCTGGGTTACACCCTCTCCGCAGCCTTGTGGGGAATTGCCTCGCTCTGACTGGCTGGGCCCTCCTGTCACTCCGGGCCACAGCTTAAGAGCTATAAAGCTCCCAGTCACAGTGCAGGTCATCATTTACCTTGGGCCTGAGGTCATAAGCCATATCTTCAATCAACAAAACAAACAGCAGAGAAAAAAAAAACCCACTTCAATTTTCTCAAATCTCCCAAGATTTAAAAAGGAACAAAAAGTTACTGGTGTGTTTGCTGACTGGAGTGATTATATGGTTCAATCATTTTGATTTACAATTGCATCTTTGTCCTTGTAGAAATAACTCTCTGCAGCTGAACAACGGGGGATGGAAATGTATTAACCTTCCAATATGGGGATATAAGATGTGTTCTAGGGAGCAGGCCTCTGTCTGAGGTTAATGCAAAGTCTCCGGTTTCCATGAATACACAAAATTAGAGAGCATTCTTTCTCTCCTGCTTTCTGTTCTTTTGATCTGCCATAAAAGGGGAATTATCAGCGTGTCTAAGCCTCCGTTTAATACTTCCCCTTATGTATTTTGCATCATAAAGCATTTGAATCTGTTTGGCTTGTTCCAGGAGCTCTGAAGCAATCTCTGGTTGTTGTGTGAAATAGACTGCAGGAAAACGAGAGACAAGAGGTCATTCTGGAGTGTAAAGTTTATGGACCATGTTGCAAATACAAATGGCTTTTTTACTTTCCACAAATAAACAGATCTGAATCTTCTATTTGCATGTGAAAGGGCCATAACTCTGGGCCCTTGAGCCTCAGATTCACCCAGAGGACCTGTAAAGCACAGATTGCTGGGCCCCACCGCCAGCATTCCTGATTCAGTCGGTCTGGCGTGGGCCAAGGAATTTGCGTTTCTAACCAGAACCCAGGCAGTGCTGCTGCTGCTGCTCTGGGGACTATACTCTGAGAACTACTACAGTCCACTGATCTGAATGTACATGGAAAGCCATTCCCCTCTGTCCAGCTACTCAGAGAAATAGTTCCCTAGGTGCTGATATGCCCATCCCTTCATTGTTGCCTCCAAAATGCATATAGATAGGGAGGCTGGACGGTAAACCCGGCTGGTCTGGACCATTGAGACTCCTGCTGCCCCACTTCAACTTGGTCAGCCTGGATTGTGGGAATAAATGAGGACCAGCCAAAGGAGAACAAGCAAAAGCTCTTTATTCAGAGCTTGTTCTAGCAAGAGTGTCAGCCACCTGCTTGCACTGAGGCTGAGACCCGAAGGCAGGCGGAGGAGGAGGAGAGCTTTATGGGGGCAGAGGGAAGGCCTGATGTAGGTGGGCTGACTAGAAGTGGGGTGTCCTGTGTGATCAGTCAGGGGTGCATGTTTGACTTCCTCTGGTTGCTCCTAAGTTGGAAACAGAGACAAAAATTAAGGAAGTTGTCAGTTCTGAATCAAGTCTTGGCCATTTGGGCTCAATTGTTACAGAGGGTACTGTTTCTGTTTTTGGATTCTTACCCAGACAGTAGCCTGCCTTCCCACAAGCCTGACTTACACAGGCTGGCATCCTGAGCTGTTCAGTGTAGGTAATGGGTTGCTTTCCTGGGCAGGGTGCTACAGGCTGTGGGTCAGAGTTCTACTTTCTATGTGGTCTGGCCACCGTCCATATATTCAGTCTCAGGATACACAATAGACACTTTTTATTACTTGCTACATTCTTTTTATACTCCTCAATGGCCAATTTCAATTAAATAAGGACGTATTTATGAAGGGCCTACTATGTGCAATGTATTATGTTAGGCACATTAATTTTTACAGGATTACAGGCCCCAATGTCAGTGAGAAGCTGCCTGAGCCATTTGGGCATCAAGGAGAAAAACAGGTGAGTGCATGTGTGGCTTAGAATCTTCCACCATGCTGACTGCAGGGGGGTGCGGAAGACAGAGTACAATGTTCCACAGTCTCAGCTAAGAGCTCTGCCCTTCAGGGTTGGACACCTGGGGCCATGTCCAAAGTCCCTTTATTCCCAGTAAGCCTGGTGCATCTCTATTGCAGGTGGATGATCTGAAAGCCAAGCTGGCCACCCAGGAGATGGAGCTGAAGCAGAAGAATGAAGATGCAGACAAGCTGATTCAAGAGGTGGGCACAGAGACTGACAAGGTGAGCAGAGAGAAAGCCCTGGCAGATGAGGAGGAGCAGAAGGTGGCCCTCATCATGCTAGAGGTGGAGCAGAAGCAGAAGGACTGTGAAGAGGACCTGGCCAAGGCGGAGCCGGCACTCACAGCAGCCCAGGCCGCTCTCAACACCCTCAATAAGGTAGGGGGGCTGCTGGCTGCTCATCCCCTGGGGAAGGAGCACACGCCTCCTCTGACCCAAGGACAATGGCATACCCTGGCGTTCCAAAGGGATAAAGGCAAAGTGGGGAGGTCTTAGAGTGGAATCCACCTGTCACTAGATTATTCACTAAGCAAACAAAATCTATTTACATGAACTCTATGTCAGGCTTCACAAGCTACCAATGAAATCCCAGAGACATGAGTCTTAGAACCAATCAGGACAGGATGGACCAAGTGATTTAGGGCCCAGAGATGAGAACTGACTTGCCCGGAGGCATCAACCTCGATATTAGATCTGGACTTTGGAATCCAAGCCCAGAAATCTTCCAGCCATTTTATCCAGTACATGTTGTAGGATACACAAGCCTTCGAAGGCCCTATGAAAATGTTTAGGACATGAGAGTAAAATAAGGTGTTTCCACAGTATAAAAGAAAATCTACAAAATCAAAATTAGCAAGTATTCCATCGGCAACAGCATGCAAGTTGGTGTCAACTACATTTAGCTCACATGCATAACCATTAGGTGGGACAAGCATGGCTCTTGAAATGTATTCATAACGCAGTTTTATTTATGTTCCCTTAAAATTTGTTGCATGTGTTGGGGGGACATGTTTATCATTTTTCATAGTTAAGGTTCTTTCCCACTTGGATGACCGTAGCTGAGGGGCAAAGGGAGCAACGAGAAAAAAGGAAGGATACATAGGCTCATGTCATCAGGAGTTCGCACCAGAGAGTGACGGACCCTGGCTGTGTCGGGATGTCTTTCCCTTGCAGGTTGCTTTCTCCCCCTTCTCCTGAGAGTCTAGCAATTCACTTAACCCTTCACATGGCCTGCATGGTCAATGTCGAAGACAACTGTGCCAGCTGTGCTGTGCCAAGACCTTGCCTTGGCCCATGGGAGACACCTGCCCTCACAGCAGACGGCCTCCAGTTCCACTGTCTGGAGTCTAGCCAACTATTCTTACACTCCAGATTTCTGGGGTGAAAATTAGACCCCAGGCTGCTCTATTGCTCATACTATGGGGAAAACATTTAATCATTCTGTGTGGTCTTCTTAAAGCCTCTCCCTCGAGACTTGAACTGAAAGGAAAGAGCAAATGCCCCACATCTTCTTCTCTGAAAAGCAGAATGGGTGGGACTCACCAACAATTCTCACTTATTCTTAAAATTCCTGACTCTTGTACCCTCAGTGCAAGTGAAGGCTTCAAGAATCAAAATACTGGTTTTTTGAAACCTTCTTTTATTAGTTCTGCGTAGCCTCACCCAGAGAGGAGTCACATTGCAAAGACACGGACACATGAAAAGGCGTGGTGTGCCTGAGCCAGGCGGACGCAGTGGGTACCTCAGAAGCTGATGCGGAAATTAATCTCTGCAAGTGAATTGAGAAAGATCATGAACTACCCCACATGCCACTGAGAAGTTCAACTGTGGGCCAGAGTTTACAGTCCACGGATTGCAACCCATGTTTCAAATTGAGATATAATTGACATATAGTATTAGTTTCACTTGTACAACATAATACTTCAGTATTTGTGTACATATTGCATAATAATCTCTGCAGCGAGGCTAGCTAACCCATCTACCACACAGTTACAGGTTTTTTTCTTGTGATAAGAATTTTTAAGATCTGCTCTCTTAGCAACTTGCAAAACACAACCTAGTGTTGTTAACTCTAGTCCTCATGCTGTACATTCCGTCCCCAGACTTATTTTATAACTGCAGGCTTGTCCCTTTTGACCTGTGCACCCCTTTCACCCACTGCCCACCCCCACGCGGTGAAGTGGACTAGGTTGGCTGTACCACCCACAATAAGGGGAGCATTACTTCATGAGCCCGAGGACCCCCGCGTACCCTCAAACCCTGTGCATTCACAGGACTCCGGTAGTGAAGAACCACTTCCTTGTTTTCTCATCATTTTCAAGGTTAACGATGAATCTTTAGTTAATGCAAAGAAGACCTGTAAATCGGAGCTTGGTAGTGAGTCCTGCACATTTTACGTTTCTGCTTTGGCAGCTTCATTTCACTTTTATAGCTAAACTGAAATAAACCCAATAAAACTTTCCTGCCTAGTTAAGGAATAGTTTAGCTTGCAATTTCATGGCCCTTTTTTTCCCTACAAAGTTATTTGAAATTTTTGATTTCCCTTGCATTTTTTACAGGGAACTTATTTTTTTATTACACAAATATCATATAATGACATCTACATTGTTAAAAATTATTCAAATAGTATCAAGTATATAGAGTAAAATATAACATGACCCTCTTCCTCACTCCAGTTCCAGTTTCTTCCCAGGAGAGAACCCCTGCTCTGTGCATTTATATATGTACAAAGGCATATATATATATATATACACATATATATGTGTTTGTGTGTGTGTGTGTATAGTGTATCATATTTTAAATATAAACATACAGGGTGAGACAAAAGTAGGTTTACAGTTTTTGTATGGAAAAAATACAATAATAAATAAAAAATACAATAATTAATAAATAATAATAAACTCTGTTTCGCATACTCACAACTGTAAACCTACTTTGCCCCGCCCTACATGATGCCAACTGACTTTTCCTCAGGAAATAAGACTACTTCATGCCAGTACATACATTGAAACATCATATAATGCCTCACAGTGCTCCATGCTATAATTGTGTTCTATGCTATTTAGCTATTGTCGAGTGTTTAATCAGTTTCTTTATCTCTCCAGTACAAAGACCCTTGTGCATCCGTTTTTACTGCATACATGCAAATGTTTCCCTGGGCCAAAAAGAAATTTGGTAAAGCAATATGGCAGGCTGACTAATGCCTCCTCCTCCCTCAAAGATATTCACGCCCTAATCTCTGGAACCTGAGAATTTTAATCCCCAGAGCAAAAGTAACTTTGAGGTATGATGATGTTAAGGATCTTGAGATGAGGAGATTACCTGGATTATCCAGGTGGGCTGTCGGCATCACAAAGAGTCTTGGAAGAGGGAGGCGGGTCTGAGAAGGTGATGTACTGACCAAAGCAGAGGGGGTGGGAAAGCTGATCCTGCCAGTCTTAGACACTTACAGTCACTTTGTTCTCAATAAGAGCAAAAAATTTTCATTTTTTAAAAATTATAAAGGGTTTCATTCTAATAAGACTGGGCATCCTTTCAAATAATCGGATTTCTTCTTTTGTTCATTGCTTGTTCAGGTTCTTTGTCCATTTCCTTGTCAGACAGTTTTCTTTTTCTTATTGACCTACTGTTTTCATTATAAATTTTTACTGTTAACCCCTTGGTGTATATGTTGTGAATATTTTCTCCTATCCTTTGACTTTTTACTTAATATCAACAAGTCATATAAAAAGCAGGTTTTATAATCATTTTGAAAATTCTAGGGCTACAGAATTGAACAGACTTCTTTCCTACAGGACTTCTTAAGGCCTTTCTTATGTGATAAGCTTGATACTAGAAGTTATAGAGAAAATAAAACCTCAAATTAATTACTTATGAATAGTGATATAAGACATCTATATAAAATATCAGTAAATCAAATTACCATTCTACCAACTTATAAGTTTTCCATATATAAGACTATTCATACAGTAACAGTATGCCACCAACTGGTAAGATTTCTATATATGAGACTAGCCATATAACCATACCCAACCACAGATTAAAGAAAAAAAGCTTGACCATCATTCTAAGAGATGTCAAATTGGTACTTAAGTTAACACCCATTCTTTATGAAACTCAGGAAAGTAGGACTAAATGGATATTTGGATATTTTGCTAAAGATGACAATCAAACCCAATCTGGGAGCACAGTGTCCCATCTATAGGGAGATCACGGCAGGGGGCGGGAGGGGGGGCGTTCCCACTAACAGAAGAAGCACATTGTGATCACGACTCCCCTAAGAGCATCCTAGCATTCCCAGCCAATGCAATAATAAATGAAAAGTGCTCTCATCTAAACCTTACAATATACCAGACAAACATATTGTTATTCATAGATGTCATAAAAATATAATAAGACAACTAAAAGGGAAGTGCTAAGCGCCCATCGCAAAATAATTTACAAAACTTAATAGCGTTCTGAATATCAGCAGTAGCCCAATAGAAATATAATATTTTCAAAATAGCAACCAAAACATAAGGTGCAAATAAGCAGAAGTAAATTTGTTGAAACTATGTGAAGATAACTGTACATCTGTATTGAAAGACATAAAACAAAATGTGAATAGAAAAGTACATATATATACCAAGTTTGTGTATGGGAATATTCAATATTATAAGGGTGTTTCTATTCCTCAAATAATTTAAAAGTTAAATGTAATTCTAACTTAACTCCGCTTTGGTTTTATCTAGTTGTTTCTAATGTCATTAAAATTTCATTCATTTAACCAGCTATTAAAAATTTAATAACATAAATGTCCAACAATATGGAGTTGGCTAAATGAATTATGGCTCATCTAAATGAGAGAAGACATATTTAAAATCTTGTTTTATAAAAATAACATTTAAAAAGTTTAAGATATAATTTTAAGTGAAAATCAGGTTCAAAAATATTGCAAATAGAGATTGATATGTGTATACATGTGTGTACATATGTGATACATGTGTGTGTACATATATAGACTAAGCCTGATATGTTTGTTCATATATATTCATTCATTAATTTTCTGTGTCTCTCTGTTAGTCTACCTGATATATATACATATATTTTTTCAATATACATAACTCATGTTTTTCTCTGAGTAGTAAAATTGTGAGTGATTCTTGTTTCCATCTTTATCTTTGCTAAATATTTCACAGCACATAAATATTTATCCTTTCAATAAAAGGTAACACAGTGTTACCTTGTAAAACAGTTAACATTAAGAAAGAAATGAAGCTGTGGAAGAATGAGAAAAACTATCATCAGATCAGATTAATTTTAATATATGTGAAAGACCCTTCCATGCATAAAAACAAAGGATGCTATCATGATATCATCTGGGAAAGTGTTATTAAATTTGACAATGTAAAAACTAAACTTCCATATATCACAGAATATTATAAACAAAACTTTTTGAGTTAATGTCTTTAGTGTGTAAAGAGCCCTTCTAAATGGTGCTGGAAATCTAATAGTTGTCTCACCTCTCTGCGCATTTACTTGTTGCCCTTCCCCACTCGGTTTTCCGTCCGTGGCCTGGGAGACCGAGTTGCATCAGTTTCACCCAAAGCCCTCTTTGCCCTCTTAACTTCCAGTCTCCTTTGGCCAAGATGGGCATCAGCAGGAGTTTGAGGGAGGGAGGAAGTGGGATCCAGGTCCAGTCGACCCCTTATTCATGAGGGATACGCTCCAAGCCTCATCCCCAAGGTGCTCAGACAGGAAATGACTAGGAAGGGGATGCTGGCAGTGAGAGCTTTCTGGAATGAGATCGTGACGGATGAGAAGGGTCAGCCATGTGAATGGCTGGGGAAGAAGCGTTCTAGGCAGAGGCCCTGAGGTGGGAGGGAGCGTGGCAGTCAGTGTGCTGGGAGAGGTGACTGGCTAGTGCAGAGGCAGAGATGGAGAAAGTGACCCGCGCTGAGGTCAGAGAGGCAGGCCACGTGCCTCGAAATCTGGTGAAGCTGGTACGCAAAAAGGATACATGCACAGAGAGACGCAGAAACAAGAAAGGTTTCAGGGAGTCCCGCAAACATTCAAAACGTGGTTCCTTCGGCCTCACAGCCAGCTCCAAGCCCATTCTCTCCAGATACATGAGCAAGAAAACCCCCCTTTTTACTTCAGTTAGGTTTTCTGTCACTAAAACCCAAAGATTTGTGATTAACTTATAGATATATGTGAATATAAAACATACTAGAAGGGATTACACTTGAAATATTAACAATGATGTATCTGGGTTATAGAATTCAATTTCATCTTTATACATTTTTATATTTTCTTAAATCAATACATTAAACATAATTAACCTAAAGTGTTTTAAAACTGTGGATGTGCTGTCTCCGATGGGGTCGTCTCACCTTGCCCTCTGCCACCCAGGGGAGGCCGCTCAGACAGGGGCGCCAGCCCGCCTCCTGCCCTGTGCCGTCCTCCATGCCTGCCCCACGACCGAAGGGGAAAGAACATTTGCAAAAGCAAGTGGAACGTCTTTCTAGATATTTCCATTTCGGCACTAGAAAAAAAAAAATCCCCCTCGCTTATAGATTTCCAGGCCCAGGAGCACCCCACATTAATGTGGCGCAAGGCTCTGATCTCTGAATCAAAAGTGTCCCCCACTTACAAAATCACCCCCCAAGCGAGTGCTTTTGAGATCACAGGCTTCTCACCGATGGGCACAGGCTCCCTCTGGTCCAGTTCATGCGCACCGATGGCACAATTTCCCTTACTGGTTAGTGGCGCCCCTGCTCCCCAGTTACAGATGAAACGCTGAGGCCTGGAAAGGGGAAGTGACCCGCTAAGGCCAGCGCTTTCCGTCACTTCCTTCTCAGGCAAGTGAAACTGAGAGCAGAGGACAAACCCACGCCTCGGCAGAGGCGGTCACTGCACAGGCCACGCCTAGCTTTCTGTCAAGTCATCTTAGCAGAAAGTGCCACTCTGCTGTCCATCTGGTGTAGTTAGAACAAGCTCATGGAACAAAGCAGTTTAATTAAAGAAAAAATAACAATAATTGGGTTACAGTGCTACTCTCTTCAACCCAGGATGGGAATTAATTTATAATAACCTTATCTTTTATTCATGGTAAGCTATATCTTTCAGAGTATGTTGGCATCCTTACATTTTTCAGTTGAATGTGAAGTAATTATGTGTTCTTAATGGGCTGCAAGTCAGTTAAAGTGCCGAAAGAACACAGCTGAGTCTCCACTCACCATGCAGAGGAGTCTGAAGCCACCGGGGACAAACTCTGGTCTCCTTCCGATGAGTCATGATATTTAAAATTCAGGGGCTGCTGCAGGCTTCAAAGCGGCCCTTGCAGATTGATCACTCAGAGCCTACCTCCGTTAGTGGCTGAGGACAGAGAAAGCCCATTCACTTCCCTCTAACGACCGCCTTCTCTTTTCTCAGACGAACCTGACAGAGCTGAAGTCCTTTGGTTCCCCGCCTCAGGCCGTGAGCAATGTCAGCGCTGCTGTGATGGCCCTTGTGGCCCCTGGGGGGAAGGTGCCCAAGGACCGCAGCTGGAAGGCTGCTAAAGTCACCATGGCCAGAGTGGATGCTTTCCTGGACTCCTTGATCAACTTCAACAAAGAGAACATTCATGAGAACTGCCTCAAAGCCATCAGGCCTTATCTGCAGGACCCTGAGTTCAATCCTGAGTTCGTGGCCACCAAGTCTTATGCAGCTGCAGGCCTCTGTTCTTGGGTCATAAACATCGTGAAGTTCTACGAGGTGTTCTGCGAGGTGGAGCCCAAGCGCCAAGCCTTGAGCAGAGCCACCTTGGACCTCACAGCCGCCCAGGAGAAGCTGGCAGCCATTAAAGCCAAGATCGCTGTAAGTCAGCTGGTCCCGGGAACCCTGCCAGGCAGCCTCTAGTACAAACAGCACTCTCCGCCCTTTCCCACAGCCTAGAAGCAGGAAAAACCATATTGTTATGCAAAGTCTCCTGATTTTTCAATAGAGGCAACTTTTAAAATATTTTTCTCAAACACTGTTGAGTCCAAACAAGACAAATCCACTCGACCATTGGTTTATGCTTTGCCCTTGAATTTTTTTCCTTTTCCTCTGAAGAGAGAAAGATGACATAGATATGTAAAAGGGGGACCCAAACCAACTGGAATGATCTTCTAGACAGACAACCCCTTGTAGTACAGGCCTCCCCCGCTAGGGGAGTGTTCTAGGAGCCCGTCTGTATCAGTGCACCGGCTGGCGTTGTTGTGAGATGTTGCATTCACCTTCATCATGATTTTTTTTTAAGATTCTTTCAACAGTTTGCCCATTTCATGATGGGTGACTCACGAGTGCACCTACCCACACTGTACTGAGTGTTCAGTAGTTTTTGACCAAAAAATGGCATGACCACCCCCAGCCCACCCTCCCCATTCACCCATTCTCACCCCTAAGCAACTTTTGTTTACTTGGATGAAAAAAGTCCTCAAAGGGATATGTTTTGCCAATGTGAAAGAGGTGAAACCATAAATGGCAGAAGGTCTAAATGACATTAAAATCCACAAGTTCAAAAACTGTTGTGAGCAGTGGAAAAAATGTCTTGATAGGTGTACCGCATCAAATGGCGAGTACTTTGAAGGTGGCTGAAGTTTAAAGATGTAAGAACAAATACACAACATTTTTATAAGTAAATTCCATATTTTGGGGGGTCCCCCTTCATATTTGATTATATCTGCCTCCGCCAGGGCTGGGGTTAGGGGTGATCTTGAATTCACACCTATTTGTGGAGTTAAAATGGATAGTATCAAAGTGAGAGGTAGAAACAGAGCTCTGTAGGAGGGCAGAACAGCTGAAAAAACCTGTCAGCAGGTCTCACAACAGAGGTCTTTACCATGCTCACAGTTATGGCCCCACATCGCCTTCCTGCTCCCCTTCTTCCGTCCTGGGCTCCACGTGCTCTCACGTGAGCCTGGTGATCAGGCACTATTGTGACCAAGCTCAGCCCAGGACGTTTCCTGGGCCTCTCGTTTCCACAGGCGCATTCCAGGCAGATAAGATTCTTGCTGCAAATTTCTCATGCTGATAAAAAGGCTTTCTACGAATTGTGAAAAGTAAGACTGTAGACATGCCACACACTTCATGTCATGGGCTTATTGATCGTTATATTAAATTCTATACCTAAGGCTAGCTCAAAGATCATTGCAACTAATCTCTCTATAGAGAAAAGTAACTTTTGGCAAAACAACTGATCCCCCCAATATGTTTGCTTTATAAATCCAGATGTTCATAGGCCAATTTACTTAAAATTGGTGACCATCACCAAAACAATGGCCCTCTTCAAAGAATACCAAATGCAGAACACAGCAACGTCCCCAGGGCTGCTTTTGCAGGGAGGATACCTCTCAATGGTTTTCATATGCTGCAGTCTCTCCCAGAATAGTGTCACAAGAACTGCGTTTTCAAAGATCTCTTTACTCAAGTATTTAAAGGAACATTTGGTGCAAAGGAATGTTTTCAAAATGTTTATACCTTTTCAGTAGCCAATATTCACACGATGGGCCTACTCAACCTGTGAAAGCAATAAGAATATTCTAAAACACTTGGCTACCTCAGGAAGGCACTTCTTTTCTGCCAAAATATTTTTCAAAAAAAAATGGATTTTCAGTTTTGACAACCTCCTCTCCATCCTTTGCTTACCCACATGCCTATCAACATCCCAAGAGTTCAGACACTTCCCCGCACTAGTATATAACAGAGGAGATTCGCTAAAACTGTCTCTAATTGGAGGGCCCGCAGGGCAGAGAAGTTCTTCCCCGTGTGCTGCCGAGGCCATTGCCAGCGTCCTCCACATGCGTTCCACCCCAAGCTTTATTTTTAGAATTTTAGGATAACGCCAAGTAAATTTTATGTTCAAGATGCTCAAAGAGAAAAAAGTATATTTCAAAACAAATTATTATACAATATAATTTAAGTATGATTATACATATAATTATAATACATAAAAATAGGAATGGTGGTGGTTAGCTCTGGGTGGTAGATTTTAGATAGTGTTTGTTTATCTGTATTTTCTTTTTCTCTATAATGAACATTACTGTATATTGTTATGATTTATAAAAGTAATATTAATAAAAACAAGGAAGGCATTTTCATTGAGCTTATAGTCACCATAAGTAAAAATATCAAATAGTAGAGAAGGGCTTCTAATGAGACACAGCAGCAGTCTTTTCCCTGTTAATGATTTTGTCTCTTTCAGCTGGTTGTTGATACCACTCAAGCATGCTACCTAGAGGCTTAAATGTGTTATATTTGGCCCCCACATAGTGTTCGAGATGATTTAAATAGTTGCCAATATTTACATCAATAGGAACTTCTAGTAAAAATTTGACTTCTGGCCAGTCTTTAAATAATTAGATTCCCAGATATCATTACCTGACCGTGGAGTTAAGTAGCTGCTGCCCACGCAAGCAGACAGAGTTGCCACAGTCCCCACTTTCCTAGTCTTCTGAGCACTAGACTCCTCTAACCAGTTCACATCATCTTCCTGGCCTCTGCCCATTTGAATTTCTGACTTCTGTCTATGTACTGGGCTGGCATCCTTATTTCTTGATGCCTCTCGTTCCGGCAGTTAACTTTCGGCTAGATGAGACTCTAAGACCTTCCTCTCCCTGTCTTCCCAGTATTGTCGAGGCAACTATGTTGAGTGGATATGACCTTTATTTCTTGTTCCATCGCATAGAGGTAGCTCCTTGGAGCCCTCAGCCTTCAAGATGAAGCTGCTACTCTTTCCTTCAGCTTCCTCCCTGCCTTCCAACTCCCAACTTCTCTCATCATCACTTAGCATTACTGTTGCTTTTTTGTCACCAAGATGGAAAATAACTGCATTCCATTCTATCACCAAAATTAAGTGTCCCAGGCCCTGTCCTCTGACTGACTCCAAAAGGTGAAAAATAAGTAAATTCCATTTGCATTCTGTGAACATGTCTATATTGTTCATATAAGATATAAGTGGTACAATATCATCATATTGCCTTCCTTATACAACCATTTTTTCCACCCTGGAGCTTCTACTTTCCTTTATCTTTTTTCTCTTCCCCTGGCTCCTTTTGCATAGCCTCAGTTACTTTTAAACCCTCCATCGACTCCAGTGCTCCATCAGGTCTCCTTTGCCTCCAAGACTTTTCTCCCTTACCCCCAACTCAGAGCTCCAGCGTCAACACATTCCACCCCCTTCTTGGGTTGGTTCCAATGACTCCTGGACCCCACGCCTTCTCCTTTCTTAATTTCTTCTCTTGTTTTGCTAGGGCTCTTAAGTAACTTTCACAGAAATGTTGAGTAAGAGGTCAATTTTCAGAATAGTTCATCCCTGTCTGGACATGACTTTATTTTAAACAGAACTGACAATTTTGCTAAGTATTAAATTCTGAGTTGCTAACGTTTTCCCCTTGTACACTGAATGCTTTATCCTCATCTGGTGAGAAGACTGATGAACAGCAAAGGCCCCGTCTCTTACTGCTACACCTTGTTTCTCTCTTCCTGGAAGCCTTTCAAATTTTTGTTTATTCTTGGTGTCTGAAACTTCACATTGACATTCTTAGCTACCATCCTTTTTTTTATTCATTGGGCGTAGCATGTAGAGACTTTTCTTCAGCTCTAAAAAATTATTTTATATTATTTCTTGGGTAATAGCCCTTTTGTTTCCTTTTTAATTTTATTTTCAGGAACACATATTGGTTGGATGTTACGCCTTCTGATGGATCCTCTATTTTCTCTAATCATTTTGTTACTGTATATTTTCTTTTACTTTCCAGATTTCCTCAAATTCATCTGTTAGCCCTTCTCTTGAATTTATTACTTTTTTACATTAGCAATAATACCTTCCGCAACAGTGTTGAGTTTGCTATTCCTTTTGCTAGCACTCTTCTCTTGTCTTATGAATGAAACATGGTGAATCTCTCTCTGAGAAAATAATTATGAAGGGTTCTATGCTTCATTGTCATTTCTGTGCTTAAAGTTATCTCCATTTCCCAGGTCATGCTTTTTTCTTCTTCTTCTTGTTTAACTTAATCTAGGCTTTCATCAAATACCTTCCTGTTCTTTCTTGTACAAGGGTAGTGATCAAAAGCTGATTTTAACTGCAGGCAAAGGCAGAACTGGCTGACTGACAGAATTTCCTCTCAAGATCAGATGAGTTATGCGGGATGCATCCTAAACACCAGAACGTGTTGTCTTTTCCCTGCCACTATTGACGATCCGGCCTGGTGACATAGATGCCTGGTGGCGGTGCATGCTGAGCATGGAAATAGAGATGTGGACTGGGCAATTGATAGGCTTCCAATTAACCCTCTTATTTTCAGCATACCCTTCAATTGCCCCTGATGTTTCCAAGTCTCCAGGGTGCATGGGGGTCTGCAGGGCTGATCAACTTCCACTTTGGTGAACTGAGGTCATCTCTAGGTTGCGGCTTTCTCTGCCCTGCTCTGGCAGTTTCCAATCCCCTATCAGTGTGGTCTTCCATAATTCTGTTGGAATCCCTCGCCTCCAATGCTCTTAACATGTGCGTGGTGTTATGGGCTTATGACTTTTTTAATTGCTTCAAAACCATTTTAGAGAAGCAGTTCAGGCTGGTATGGGTCAGTTGATTAAAGCATTGTCCCATAACCAAAAAGGGCACATGCATGGGTGGCAGGTTTGATCCCTGGTCTGGACAACTTGATCTCCAGTCTGGGCATGTACGGGAGGCAGCCAATTAATGCTTCTCTCTCGCATTGATGTTTTTTCCCTCTCCCTTTCTCTCTCCCTTCCCCTCTGGCTAAAAGCAATGAAAAAAAAAATATCCTTGGGTAAGGATAAAAACTGTTTTAAGTCATTTTAGAGAAGTCTCAAGAAAAAGAAAGAATAAATGAGTATAGCCAGTCTGGCTATCATTAAATGGATGCCTTGCCACCTGCTTTTCAAACTGCTCGGCCCTTAACTTATTTCTCTTATAACTTGGTAATGACCAACAGAGCAGCCTGAACTGGGCTAGCGAGTAGACATAGATGCATTTGGAGGTATCTGCCATGTGTCCATGAGTCTTTGTGCATGCAAATATATGCTCTGGGGGCAACAAAAGCTATGTGCTTCAATTCTAAATTCTTAATAAATTTAGAAAAATGGAAACCATGTATTTTTTGAATGTCCCATAACAGAAGAGAATAGATGAGGTTAAAGCAAGGGGAAGACAGCCCCCCCACCCCCAAACCATCAGCCTGCTGCAGCAGGCACACATGTGGCCTCCCAGGCCTCCCTGGGGTCTCTCTGCCCAACTGCAGGCCTCCGGGCTGCCGCGCGCTTGTGCTTCTAAAGCAGCACCTGCAGCTCAGGGCAGGCTACTAGAATCCATATTTCCCAACCATCAGGAGAAACAGAAGGCATGCACCCTCCTCCATGCCCATCACCCCATCGCCCATCACCCCATCACCCATCCTGGCCCTGAGCCCATGACTGAGGTGCTGGACCAGGAAATCTCAGCTCTTTCACTTGGGTTGAGACTGCTCTGGACTTCCACTCCAGACCTCTCCCTCTGGGATCTGGCTGAAGTCCTCATTGGGACTCTGCCTAACAGTGTCCCTAATTTGCCTTCCTTTCCTTCCCCGCCCTACTGTGTCCCCTAGTCCCTACAGCTTCCCCCAGTGGACTCTTTCTTAGAAATTTTCTACACACAAATCCTAGCTCAGAGGTGCTGAGGTGGCTGGGGCCGGAATTACTGACAGACCTGTGTTCCTTCCTGAACAGCACCTTAATGACAACCTGGCCAAACTCACCACCAAGTTTGAGAAAGCCACAGCAGACAAACTCAAATGTCAGCAAGAAGCTGAAGCGACCGCAGGCACCATCTCCCTTGCAAATCGCCTGGTGAGTGTGAGGCTCAGCAGCTGGAGCTTTAATTGTGTTAGCGGAGCTTGTCAAGTGCAGCTCAGGTGCAGAACAGATGAGCCCAGCTCAGCACGGCTTTGGCTTGGGGCGGGATTTGAAATGTGCTGGGACGCAGGGACTGAATCCTGAGGAATGTGTGAATGCACACCCTGGTCTGGTCAAAGTTTTCCTGCGGAGATGGTCGGGAGGATGAGAACACGGAGCACCAGGCAGCCCCTGTGGTGGGTGGCATGTTTCTATGGGTGTGCATTGCCCAGAGGAAGCAGGGAAGAACAAAGCCAGCACTTAATAGACAAATTCTGAAGCTCTTATCTGTGTGATGTTTGACGATAAGCATATGGCCAGACGTGGGTACAGAAATGGAAACAGAAGGAGACTTTTTGACCTTGAGAATTTCTGAGCATGACCTTTCTGAGCGTGACATATCACACATGCACACACACAAACACAGGCTCTGGTCTCCCTGAAAAAAATTAGAGGGTCAGAGCAGGGTGCTTGCGCTATGGGTGCCTGTTGCTACTTATCAAAGTACTCCAAAACTTAGAGATCTGGCAAAATAGCCATTTTGTTAAATCTCATGAGTTTGTGGGTCAGGAATTTGGGCAGGGTTCAGCTAGCAGGTTACACTTTTCCGTGTGGGGCCAACTGGGGCCCTTGGTGTTACTGAGTTGGTGGCCAAGCTGGTTTGGAGGGTATAAAGTGACTTCCTTCACATGCGTCTTGGCAGGGACGACGTCAAGAGTGGGCTCCATGGGGCCCTACTGCCTCTCCGTGCAGCCTCAGGTCTCTCCAGCCTGAGTAGCTGGACATCTCACGTGGTTACTCAGGGCTCCAAGAGACAGGAAGTGGAAGGTCCCATCTCTAAGGCCTGGGGCCGGAAGCCAGCACAGCAGCTCGCCCACTGTGTTCTCCTGGCAAAGCAGTCCCAGGCTCAAGGAGAGAGCACAGACATCAGCTCCTGAAGGGAGGAGAGTCAAAGAATGCATGGCCTTTTAAAACCCCTTATGACTTATATTTTCATCATAAATCAGCTCACATATTGCAAAGCAGTGACCACTGGATGTGATGTCTCTTCCATTGAGAGTCTTTACAGCACCTTCCTCACCAATAAAGAGATGTGGAATCTATACCTTTTTTACATTTATTGCAGCCGGTCTAGTTACATAACAAGGCCAGGCTTTCTTGTTTGGGGAGAAATGAGTCATAAGCATCACTGAACTGCGCTGTGCTTTCGTGAAGAGAGTCTGTACCACAAGCAGGTGTCTGTGCAGTTGTGTGCCGACCGGCTGCTGCATAGCTTTGAGATGATCAGTTTAGCTGCACAGTTCGGCTCAGAGACAGCCCCTCTGCGAGTGTGCAGGAAGGGGCCCAGCCTCCTAGCTAGCCTGGCTTCTATCCAGTTCCGGTCTGCTTTGCCTGGCTGGGGCATCTTCTGAGCCAGGCCTCGTGGAGGGAGGGTGCTGTTCTGCCCCAGCAGTATGGGCTCCGAAGCCCCCCTCCCTCCACCGGCCTAGAGGTTCTGCCAGGATACTTCATCATTCTGGTCTTTATCTGTATGATTTAAAAATGGCCATGGCAGTGGCTGGGCTGGAAAATCCCTAAGACCTCTCCCAGCTCTGGCATTCTCTGATGCCATCTTTCAAGGAAGAAAAAAGGATAAACTTAACACAGAAGCTAAGTGCCGCTATCCACCTAAGATTTCTCTGTACAAAGGATGTCTCTCCTCTCCAGAGAGGGAGCCCCCCGGAATGGGGTGCCATGCCAAAGCAGGTCAGGCAGAGTCAGGACGTGTTCAGTGGTCTTGCTACTTTGTGCACATCCATGTTGTGGTGCTTCTAGCTCTGTGTCTTACGTACCATGGTTGTCTCCCCACCTGCTGTGAATTATTTATAGTGCATGAAATTAATTTTGTTTATTTTCATATCCCAGCATTTGGAGAGATGGGAGAGGTGCATAATTTTCTAATATGTTTTGTGGGCCAGGCACTGCACTAAGTGATTAACATATGTGGTCATATTTAATTCTTTCAACAGCCCTTTGAGGTGGGTGGTATTCATCTCTGTACCTATACAGGCAGAACCTGGAAGCCTGTATTTAAAACCTGTCAACTATCCACAGCACAGAACAGAGGCTTCCTTACTGAAATGTTTGCTGCAGCCAGTGTAAATCCTCCATGATCAAAGGGGTCACATAAAAACATTCTGAGTCTTCTGCTGTTAAACGTGTGCTGTGTGCTCTCCGTGATTGAATCCATGTCTCTTTATGGCCAGCAGTATGACAAGTATCCTCTTCTCCCTGGTCTTTTAAATGGCAGGTGGGAGGACTTGCTTCTGAAAATGTGAGGTGGGCAGAAGCTGTGCAGAACTTCAAGCAACAGGAAAGGAAATTATGTGGAGACATTTTACTTACTACGGCTTTCATTTCATACCTCGGCTTCTTTACAAAGAAATACCGGCAGAGCCTCGTGGACGGGACCTGGAGACCCTACCTGAGCCAGCTGCAAGTACGTACAGCCAGGGTTTCTCCTGCCTACAACAGCCATGCGTACCAATGAGCTCCCAGGCCAGTATAACCCAAATCTTCTAGTCCCTTCTGGCACACGTTCTCCCAGCGCCACCTGAGCATGCTCTGAGGGTCTCTGGCATCCAGGAGTGAGAGCCAGGAACCCATGTTCTTCCACACTACCCTGCATTATCATCCACAGGCTTCAGCCAGTGGGTTTTCCTGAGGACAGCCCCTCTCTTCCTAACAGTCCCCCTGGGGGACTCCAGCCCACTGCCCAGAGCGGCTGTATCCCGGCACTCCTCAAAACCATAAACCCTGGCAGCACCCAGCCACCCGGTGTTTCCCTCCAATCTCACTGCTATTGAGCCACACAGCGTAGGAGCAGCTGAGTCAAGGCCCCTTTCCCAGATTCTGCACCGCACCTTGTCACCGGGCCCCAGAGCGGCATGGCCTGTGCCCATGGCTCCCAGACCCCGTGTGAGAACAGCTTTACCTACTCCCATTATGTGTGCTCAGCTTGCCCTCTTAGTGTAAGTTGATAGGTTTTACGCCCAACTCCTCCCTCTACACTGGCAGGATGAAGTGGGCAATGCCAGTTCCTGACTGAAGGGGGTTCCGGGTGGTGTCTGGAGCCGTGAGTCAGAATAATAATACGTAATATTGCCTTGACACTTCCACATCACTCAGTCCACGAGTCCTTACTGCGTCGTCGATGCGTCCCGTGACTCCCCAGGACAGGAGCTGCCGCAGACGTTCCCGCGGGCAGCCCAGGCTCCAGTGCAGGCGGCGAGGTTCATGCCCAGCATCTGCAACAACGTCAGCTCAGAAGGTTCTCCACCCGCAGGAAGGGCCGTGCTGCAGAATCCATCTGCAGGCGTCTGCTTTGAACTCGAAACCCATATTAGCTAGTGACAAACAGCTTCACAGATCAACTCATAAAACCTTACTCACCTGGGAATTTGTTTAATGGTGGTTTAAAACCTGTTGCAGCACTAGGAAATAAATGGAAAGCTACATATTTATCTTGAACACTTGTGGAAAAGGAAATTGTCAAGAAGATAACATTAACTGAGTGAACCAAGATGTTGGCAGCTTAGCAAGGATTTTTCTGTTTTGCAGGGGGGTCGGGAGGGTGATTCTTATGCATTTTTGGGCCATGGATCCTTTTTAGCAGTCTGGTAAAATCTACAGATTCCTGTTCACAATAATCATGTTTAGTGCATAGTTTAGAACGCATAAGATTACCAAGGAGACCAATTCTACATAAATACATGCCTGGTCCCAGGACAAGAATCTCCAGGGGCAGATTTCCCTTTTGAGGTTTGCTGGATGGTTCAGCACTAGCCATTCATAACCTTAATAGGTATGATTAAATGGGCAGGAGATGGTTTGGAGAGGTCTTCCTGGGGTGACTGGGAAGACAGATTGCAGAGGAGACAGAGATGGAGCGCCTAAAAGGGCATACGTGTGAACCTCGAAAACATCCTGCTACGTGAAAGTAGCAAGACACTAAGGATCATACATCGTATGATTCCTTTTAAGTGAAGTACCCATAGAGACAAAAAGCAGAATAGTGGTTGCTAAGAGCTGGATGGAGGGGGGAGCAGGAGTCACTACTAACAGGTATGAAGCTCCCTTTGGGGTGAGGAAAATGTTTCAGAACTAAATAGAGCTGATGGTTGCACAATGCTGTGAAATTACTTCAAATTTTAAGAAAAGTATATGTCCCCAATGAAGCATATTCCTTGTACAGAATTAAACAAGCTGAGGGAGGTCTTCAGAGACAGGAGGGGCGGGTCTGGTGCACACACGGGCTGTCGCAGGAGAAGGCTATGCGGGAGCCCGCGCAGGCCTGGGGGCTTGCGTGCCAGTGTCCACGGTGCGCCCACGGGGAGTTTGCCGAGAAGCCACGCAGTCAGCCCTGTGTGTGGGATGTTCTGGGTGGGGAGAAGGGAAGCATCTCCAGCTCTTGGCAAGCCGGGTCTCTGTCAGAAGGTGGAGAAGTGGCCGAGAGGAGAGCGCGGTCGGCGCGGGCTGCCACAGACCGGAGAGAGAGGGGAGGGGAGGGCCTGGTTCCCGACACATACACGAGGAACACAGAAATGTGGGGGACGAGTGGCCCTCGCAGCACGTGCAAGGGCATAGGAGAGGCTTTTGGTCAGGATACAAACAATCTATGGTGGAAATCTGGTTTAGATGAATAGTATACTGAAGGGCAAAGGGTCACACAGGCCCAATCTCTGCTGTTGTCCATCACTCGAGAAAATGTACTACCAGGGCTTAAAAAAAAACCTTCCAAAAATAATCAGTTAATGTTAGTTAGTTAGTTAGTTATAAACCTGCTTCTGGAAATAATTACACTGAAGCTCTCTTCAGTGAAATTCTGATAATGTTTTTCAAGGAGTTTGTCATTTTAAGGAACTACCATGTGTCCTGCCCCCAGCCAAGAAGGCACGCTTCCATTTGGAATGTGTGTGGCATTTCTTCACCACCAGGTTCCCATCCCAGTCACCCCCTCCCTGGACCTCCTGAGGATGCTGACAGATGACACCGACCTGGCTGCCTGGCAGAACGAGGGCCTCCCGGCCGACCGCATGTCCACAGAGAACGCCACCATCCTCATCAACTGCGAACGCTGGCCGCTCATGGTTGATCCTCAGCTACAAGGCATCAAATGGGTCAAGAACAAATATGGCGAAGACCTTCGGGTCACCCAGATTGGTCGGAAGGGGTAAGTGGCCTACCACAAAATGTCCCACCTTTGCCATTTGTGTAGAGAAAAGCAGATCTGAAGCCCTGGTGGATTATTTCTATTCTCCTGGTCCCTCCAGACAGTCTCTCATGTTCCTCTTCCCATTTTAGGAAACATCTGAGTGCAAGATGATTGGGGACTGAGTCTCTGATTTTCTTTCTCATTAGAAACCACATGGGTCAGCCTCTCAGCCCATTGAGGAGTCTCTGCTCCCCTATCCCTGGTGTTCATCCTCCCGTCTCCCCTTGAACACTTCTAGCCTCCCCAAACATCGCATTTCATTGTCTGGCTCTGTTTTACAAAGTCTCCCTCACATCGAGCCGAAACCTGCCTACTCTAGGTCTCTCCTACCCACTGTTCTTATCTCTGCTCCTGAGCTGCATTGAACAAACCTAAGCTCTCTTTCCCCAAGAAATAACTCGACATTTGCAGTCAGATGCAGAACAGCCGAGCTAGTTATGAAAACTTCAGAGCCCTTTGTACCTGCCACATGGCTTTGAACATCCAAGAGCAGGTAGTTCCTACACAAAGGGGCATGAGTACTCTAGAGAGAATGTCCGTCCAACACCCACCCCACTTCCCAGACCTGAGCACCCCTCACCCCATTGCTTCATTAACCATGTTATAGCTTAGCCCTGTAGTTTCAGTATTCAACTCTTATTCTGTGCATCAGGACACACGAGAAAGATAGGGTGGGGCAATGAGGAAGAGGGAGCAGGGCACAGAGCATCTGTGAGGTGGTCGATATGTGCGAGTCTTGGTGGTACGAGTTTTACTTCAAATGCCTTTTTAATCCACACAGCATATAAAGTTAGTGGTATTGGTATCATTTCACATTGAGGAAATTGAGACTCACAGAAGTAATTTCCCCAGGAGTTTTAAAAGCAGTGGATATTTATACATCTGGGGGTATACAGGATTATTTATAGGAGCCAAAAGGTGGAAGCAATGCATGTGTCCATCAACAGATAAATGGATAAACAAAGTGTAATATATACATACAATGGAATATCGTCCAGCCTTAAAAAGGAGTGAAATTCTGACCCATGCTACAACATGGATGAATCTTGAGGACATCAGCTTAACTGAAGTCAGCCAGTCACAAAAGGATAAATACTGAGTAATTCCACTTATATTTAGAGTGGTCAGATTCATAGAGACGTAATCTGTCCCCCAGGGGATGGGGGAGGGTGAGATGAGGAGTCATTGTCTTAAAGGGGTACAGGGTCCAGTTTTGCAAGAAGAAAAGAGTTCTAAAGAGGAATGGTAGTGATGGTAATATAATGTGAATGGACTTAATGCCACTGAAATCTACACTTAATAATGGTTAAAATGGTAGATTTTATGTAGATTTTACTACAATTAAAAATTAATTTACTAATTTTTTTAAATGGATGGAGGTGGTATTTGAGCCAAGGTGATCCTCACTTAGAAATCCAAGGTTGATTCACTCAAACCCACAGCCACCAAAGTGAGGTTTGCTGCCCTGGTCACATGTCCCAGATACACCTGTCCAGAGGTCCAGCTCATCCATGGTGGTTTGGGTAAACATGCAATGTTACAAAAGTAGTTAAACAAAGCAAATATTGAATACCAGAATGAGTCCTTTCTTAGAGAGCACACTTCGGTCAAAAATGACATGATGCATGTAATTAAAGTATTCTTTTCTAACTAACCAATAACCATTTTAAGAAAAAGTGTTTGCTCTTGCTACTCATTCCTATATTCCTAAAACTGAAAACAACACATAGGAGGCCCTCAGTAAATGTTCAATTAATTCTCTGTTCATGTCCACTGACTACTTTTCCGTTATGTGGTTTTCTAGATTTGGCACCTATTAGTTGAATGCAAATATTATATCATGTATAATATGTGCTAAGACTGTTTAGTACAGCCTCCCTTCATCACGAGCAGAAACCTGTTGGTCAATTGTCTTTCAGTTTTGTTTGTGGGGTTTGACACACTACAGTTTACCCAGATTGTCACTCATTTCTTCTGCAGATCACGCTTAGAAAAACCTTTTTCTGTCCAGAAATTATGTAAATACTCACTTAGATTATTTTTAGATTTTTATGGGTTTTCTTTCTGCACTGAAATCCAATGATCTGAAAAACATTTTAGGGAACTATACAAGGTACAGACCTCGTTTTAATTTTTCAAGTGGTGAGCCATGTCCACTATCATTTACTAAGTTAATGAATGGTAACTTTTACTCTGTATTAAATCATCTTATTAAATAGAGTCTTTAATCCTTTCTACTTATATAATATTATACTAGTCTTTAATTATGTAGTTTTATATGTAGTAACATTTATTGTGGTATTTCTCATCACAAAAATAATATATTATTAGAGTAAAAAAGGAAAAGAAAAAATCACAAAGAAAAAACTTTTACACTACTATAATAATCATTCACAGAAAAAGAATGCTAACTTTTTGGTTTATGATAGCCTTTAAGATTTTTTTCTACATATCTGTATTGTTGAAGTTATATAAAATATTTTAGTATTAGCTTACATGGGTCTTCTTCGTTATCACTTTTTTACCATCCTCATTGTTTATTTTTTAGGTTAACTTTAAAATTTTGATCAAGGTCTATAAAATTATTTTTAGTTAATGGTGGAATGGAATTATATCAAACTCATAAGTCTATTTACAGAAAATGAAACTTTTAATATGCTTGGTATACTCTACATAACATTAAATATTTTTAAATAACCTAGATTTTGGTAACTGATTGCAAATAAATTAAGATGTATCGACACAATCTAATATCCAGTTACATAAAAATTGTTATAGAAGAATATTTAATGACATGGGGAAATGTTTACAATGCATTTTAGGTACAAAAACCAGGTTGTAAAACAAATATGCTGTATAAACCCAGTAATAGTAAATATAACTATAAATGCAAATATAAATTATTATATGAACATTATAATATGAAATAAGTCAGACCTCAGTACTCATCAGTTTCAGAACTTGTCAAACCCTGTCCTTGTCGCATTTTGATGAGAACAAAATGTTTCAGCGCTTGGCGCTTGCTTGGGTTGCGTTGCACTTGCTAGAACTTGTATGAGTCACAACACTGCCCCGCAAGAGAAAATGATTCATCGTTACATGCTCATCAGTTTCAGCACTCATCACACATCCCAGAATAAATTAACAATGCGTACCATTGTATCGCTGTAAATAAAAGTATTGATAATAAACTTGAAAATATGCTACATCCAAACATATAGCAAACACCAAATGTAAATGCTGGATGGAAAGGCTACAGTTCATTTTCATTTTTTTTTTTTTTTGTAACTGTTCCCTATTTCTAAAACTATATGAGATCACATAAATATCATTTTAACAGAGAGAAATGTGGCCACTGATATTATCCCAGGTAGGTGTGCCTCCATGTTTATCACTGTGCTTCAGGGGTCTTGTTCAATTGCCTCGGAAGCTACACCTGGCCGCAGGCTCACGCTGCCCGACTTTCCCCCAGCTACCTTCAAACCATAGAGCATGCCCTGGAAGCTGGAGACGTGGTGCTCATTGAGAACCTGGAAGAGTCCCTTGATCCTGTGCTGAGCCCACTGCTTGGGAGAGAAGTCATTAAGAAAGGCCGGTAAGGCTCAGCCCTGCTGCCCGCCCTCGTGAAGAGCTGACTCCCTGCCCCAAGTAGAACTGCAGACAGATCTGCTCCTAACGTCCTCTCCTCGGTCATGTCAAGTATATCCCCACAGCGGGCACACTTGCCCTTCTTCCAGAAGAGGCTGATTCAGCTGCCCCCATGGCCTAGAGAAAGTTTCCTAGAATAACTTTGCCTCCACCAGTCAATGTCCTCCTTGACTTCCTTCTAAATGGCCGAAGTGCACTAGTTTGGAGGAACTTTGGGAGGAAAGTGGCCAGAGAGTAGGCTGACTTTTAAGCTTGAGCATTTTATCCAAGCCAGACCCCTGAGTTCTGAGAACTCAGCTCTTCATCAACCTGAGGAGGCCCTCTTGCTTTGGGTGCTGGTGGGTGATCGGTATGTGGCAGAAGGAGGGAGGGGCAGAAAAGGGCAACAGGCGCATGGGAGAGGGAGGGGTGATCATCCTGAAGCGTTGCTGGGCTGGAAGCCTCTCCCAGGGCCCAGGCCGTAACTCGCCGTCAGTGCCCTCAGGCTGTGCTCATTTGCTTGCTTAACCATTTTCACCCCTGGAAGTCATTCACCAGCAGCCATGAACCATGTAAGCCCTGTCGCCAGGCTGCGGGGCACCTTGTGCCAACTGAAAAGGTGCGCTGTCCTGCGTGCACTTCACTGCCCTCTGCTGGAACTGCCTCTGAATGTGTAAATGGCTCTCCTGACGCCAGGCAAGGAAGCTCGGACCCAGGGCCCAGGGAAAAGGCCCACCGCCCCCCCCCCGCCCACCCCCCCCACCCCCCACCCCCCCGTGCCCCACAGCAGGGCACACCAGGCCGCGCTCAGGAAGCTAAGGCCCACACTCGGCGTGCCTAGGAAGGCTCCACCTGAAAACGGCAAAATATCATTTACTATAACCGTGGGGAAGACTCTAGAATTCAGTCTCTGACTGAATCTCACTTCACCCCACTTCACCTGAGCCTTCCTGTTCTAGGTTCATTAAAATCGGAGACAAAGAGTGTGAGTACAACCCCAGGTTCCGGCTCATACTTCACACCAAGCTGGCCAATCCTCACTACCAGCCCGAGCTGCAGGCTCAAGCCACCCTGATCAACTTCACCGTGACCAGGGACGGCCTGGAGGACCAGCTGCTGGCCGCGGCGGTCAGCATGGAGAGACCAGACCTGGAGCAGCTGAAGGTGCGTCCAGGGCCCCGTGACCCCGCAGTGCTCCCCACTCTGTGAGAGGTGTGAGGGGGCCGGTGTTTTCTCTGGAGCTGAGCAGCAGAGGCTCTGCTAGACTTTGCTGGAGTGCCACCGCCATCCAGCCCCCGAGAACACCAGGCTGGGAAAGTAGAGGCTCCAGGGAGCTGGAGAACAGAGGGTCAGAAGGCAGACACTCCCTGCCGAGAGCAGAGCCTCACAGAGACGCTGAACGTGCGGGGGCAGCACCGCAGGGCCTCCTCTCGCACACAGTCACCCGCCTGGGTCAGGTCGGGACTAGGCACGTGGTTCAACTGTGCGAGAACACCAAAGACAGATTCAGCCGCCTTAGGACAGCGTACTAGCCTGGGCTGCTATAATAAGTACCATAGACTGAGAGGCTTAAACACAGAAACTTATATTCTCACAGCTCTGGGAGCTATAAGTCCAAGACAAGGGGCCAGGATGTTTGGTTTCTGGTGAGACGGCCCTTGCCGGCTTGTAATTCTGTGCTCACAGACCTCTTCTTTGTGTGTGCAGAGAAAGAGAGCAACCTCTCCTGTACCTCTGTTTATGAGGACACTACTCCCATCAGACCCAGGCCCCACCTTACTGACCTCATTTAACCTTGTTCAGCCCCTTGAAGGTCCATTTCCAATACAGTCACACAGGAGTGAGAGCTTCAACCTGTGATTTGGTGGAGACACAATTTAGTCCATAGCAAGTAATATCCCTGTTGTACTCTCTTTAGCCCTGATTAGATTATATAAAGTACAAGTGCAGAATTACAGTTTACATGAGACTGACGTCAGCGGCCCCTGGGCCCTGCTGCCTGCGAGCATCCCTTTATTGAACAGCTACGCACGGAGCGCCAGCTCTCACAGGTGCTGAGGAGTCGGCAGGGTAAAAGGAGAGCCATGTCCCTGCCTTCACACGCTTACAGTCTAGTGGAGGGACACAGAAAATAAGAAGGTAAACAAATAAATGAAATATATCATTTCAGAGGGCGATAAGAATTTTGAAGAAAATAAAGAAGGATGATATTAGAGAGCTCAGGGACTAATTTAAACAGGGGAAGTCAGGAAGAGATTCTGTGAGGAAGTGGCATTTGAGCTAATTCCTAAATAATGTTAAAGCCCCCGGCACAGCGTTCCCAGCAGACAGCAGCAAACCCTGGCTGTAAAGCAAGATTGAGGAACGTGTCATTAAGAAACAGAAGATGACCAGGGCGGCCGTGGCTTGAGCCTCTAACAGGAAGATTGTTCTTTCATGGATCCAAATGCAATCACTCCAGGTCATACGAGGGCAAAGAAATGACAGCCACCTAAAGTTCTGCCCCCACCCCTATGAGAAGAATGCTGGTGCTTTAGGGTGTGTGCTCTAACAATCAGAGGGACGGCAAGGCGAGGTCTGCTTGGCCACTGGCACCCCACTGCAGCCCAGAGGAGAGCTCCTACAGGGATCTTTCTAAACTGTAAGACAGTTTGGGTTGCTTTTGTTTTAAAAAAAAAACACACACAAAAAAAAACAAAAAAACATATCCACTGGAGAGCTATTCATCCAGGAACAGTTAAGTGGTAATAGGGAGGACCCTCTGGAGAACTCAAACTTGACCCCACCCTCTACCTATTCACAAGAGATAGGTTCCACTTAGTGAACAGACTGTGCATCCTTGTGCAAAGCAGTGCGTAGCCCTCCTAGAGATGGGGACTGAGATGAGCCCAGCTGAGGTTACAAAAGTGTCAAGTGTCATTAGCCTGAGGTCGCATGACCAGGAAATGGTGCAATAGAGATTCGACTCATTTACGTCTTGTCTGCCTGTCATCTCGCTCATTCTGCCATTTGGCCTTCAGTTTGCTATCTCTAAGAGAAGGGCCCCATAAAGCTTTCTTTATTCAGACCTATCCCAAGGATGGGATGCTCTGAGCTTCTACGTGTGACTCCCCCTTACTTGATATTTGCAGTCAGATCTCACAAAGCAGCAGAACGGGTTCAAAATCACCCTCAAAACATTGGAAGACGACCTTCTCTCTCGCCTCTCCTCGGCATCCGGGAACTTCCTGGGAGATACAGCCTTGGTGGAGAACCTTGAGATCAGCAAGCAGACCGCTGCGGAAGTTGAGAAAAAGGTAAAACTGCTCCAGCAGCCTAAGCTGGGAGGCCAAGGCCCTCCTGCTCAACCCTGAGTTCAACTTGTACAAAAAAATAGAAGCCAGCATGACAGGTGGCTTTTCCATCTTCCTAAGTTTCTTCTAGAAAATCCAGCTGAGCGAGATTCCTGAAGTGAGTGCCTCACTTTCAGCATTCTGGAAGTCCCGCCTTCTGGGGAATGCTTCTGACAACTCAGCTCCACAGACATCTGAGGAGCAGGGCCTTGTATTCTGTGCAGGGGATGGTAGCTTGAACTTCATGCCTCCCTGAGTTTGTGGCGTGGCCCTGAAGCTGAGGGATCACACTGAGTTTGTGGCTGGGTCGGGCCTGGCTGTACCCGGAGAAAACCCCAGCCTGCACAGATCTCCCACGTCTGATTCTCATGAGAGAGCTTCAGTGACTTTCCAGGAAACGTGACTCTCAAAAACAGTACCATCCTGCAAACAATTTAGTACACGTATATCTTTATTTCACAACATTGGGAAGGCTTTTCTTTTCCCTTGTGGGGGACTAAAGACACAACCTCCCAGGGCAAACCCCCACCCCCTTTTCCCAGCAGAGTGCTGAACCTCCACAGGTCTTTTCTCACTTTCAGCCCTGCTCTTGAATCAGAAGAGTATTTAAGATACTGGTTCTGAGTAGGTTAACAGTGGCTGGGGACAATGCAAGTTTGAGGGAGTGCACTTATCGTCAGATTACTGGAATTTCTCCGAATATAAAAGACTTCATTCTGGGCAGGGACAAGGCAGGAAAAGTGAAGAACGGTGATGGGCCTGGCAGATAAACCAGCTCATACCCACTCTGGGATAACAGACATCTGAGGTCGGAGTGAGAGACGGAACGGAGGAAGGGCCAGCCTCACACTGCCTCTGTGGCTGTGCTGTGACCACAGGCCTTCCCATGGTTCTCTACACCCCCACGTCTGTAGACAGGGGCAGGCAAGGTTTGTGGAATAATTACAGCAGAAGTCCACACCTTGGGCAGAAGAGGTGGGAGGACAGGACCCAACCACTTAGGTCAGAGGTAGAATTGATCATGTTGGTCTCTTCTTCCCGCCGCCCTTGTTCCTTCTTTCCTACCTTCTCTTTAAAGTCAACGCACATTTATTGAGTGCCTGGCGCACACCAAGTGTTTACAGAACCTCGTTCTTCTTGTTGTTTCATTTCTTTTTGTCTTCTTTCTCTTTCTCATTTATTCATCCAATAAATACTTACTTGGAGGCTGTTATATTTCAAGTCCCATGACAAAAGTTGGGGTACAGTGAATGTGCCAGAATCTCAGGCTCCCAGGACCTGGTTCTCTGAGGGAGAGAGACAGGAGCGGGCAGCTACAGTGCTCGGATGAGGGCCGTGGCAGAGGAAGCTTGGAAGCCATGAGCACGTGGAGGAAAAGCACTCAGCCGGAGAGAGGGATGTTTCTCTTCAGTGGAGCTGGAACATCGAGAGACTAGAGAGGGGGATGCAAGTGGTCACGGCAGATGTGACATGAAAGGTAGGCTGCGTTCCATTGTGAAGGACTGGGTAGACCATGCTAAGCAGTTTGGGCTTTAGACGGGAGTTGGAGATCACCAAAGAGTTGTTGTTTGTCTTCCTTTTAAGACAAGAGAGTAACATAATCAGACCTGTGCTTTAGGGAAAGATCACTCCAGCTGTAGTCTGGAGGAGAGCTTGCGGATGCGGAGGCAGAGAAAGTAGTAGAGGGCACAGTAATTCAGATGAGAGGTGATGGTGCCCGGGGTTAAGGTTGGCAGTTGTGGTGCAAAGAAGTGGGCAAGTTCAAGAGCTATGTGCAAATTCAAAGAGGAAGGATGAAAAATGTGCTAATCAATTGGATGTGATTACAAAGGGGTGAGCAAAGGTAGATTTACATTTGTGAGTATGAGAAAGAGTTTATTCTTGTATTACTTATTAATTATTATATTATATTCCATATAAACAACTGTAAACCTTCTTTTGCCCTCCCCTGTATATGGTTAAAGGTATAGTCAAGGAAATGGCCCAGGTTCCAGCTATAAACATCTAGAACGGCACTGCTGCCCACAGCTGAATGAAGAGATTAGCAGTGGGTTTGGGAGTGAGAAGAAATGATGATTTTAGTGTGTGTTGTGTTCAGTTTGAAATGCCTTTGGGCCATTCACAGAGGAATGTCCCATGGGTTCTTGGATATATGATCTTGGGCTAGTGATAAAGTGCTGAGAATCATCAAGAAGTAGTTGATCATTGAAACTTTAGAAGTAGGTCAAGTTACCTAGGAGATGTGTGTGCAGTTGAAATAGGTTGGCTACTCCTGGAGCCCAGCGGGCAGGAAGTCAAAAACTCATCAGTCGTCCCTTACATCTTCCCTTCTCCTTACAGGGAGCTAGACTGGAGGATGCAGCTGCCTGCAAGCTTTACTCCGCTGGGCTTATGTTGTGTTCTCTTCACTCACACGCGTGCACTTCCAAGAAAGACTGCCCTTTCGGCAGCCCTCCCTCATTTAACTGCTAAAAAACCACACTCCTCCTTGGAGACTTAACATGCTAATGAGACATGTGACACATGAAGAAGCACACAGTTCCACTGCATGGGCACCGAAGAGTCCCCACATCTACATACTTAAACATCACACTTACATGTCATCCTTCCCACCCCAACTTCTTCAAAATGGTTTCCTGGCTTTTGTCTGGGGAGCAACAACATTTTCCTTTTCCCCTTAAAATGTTTCCCTCGGTGCATGAGTCTTTTATAAACCCCTTGCCTGAGAGCTACTCTTGGGGTGAACTCTCTTGATTTCTATCTCGGGAGTTCTGAAGAATCCAGGAGGATTCAGTGGTCAGCTTCTTGCCTGCCATGTGGGAGACCTGGGTTAGTTTTCAGGCCAATGCACCAAGGTCTCTAGAGCTTTCTGGTGATTGCTCTTGATTTCTCTCCTGGGAGATCACAAGAACCCAGGGTGCCAGTAACACAGTGAGACTTGGAGTAGAGCATTGAAAAATACTAATACATTTTAAGAGAAGTAAAGATGCAAAGAATGGAGTAGAGCAGAGAGATGAAGGGAAAAGCTGGTAAAGGATATTATGAACAAAAGCATTTCGAGGGGAAAGGACATCAAGCAGTGTTGCGTGATGCTGAGAACTCAAGATATGGCCGAGATGCATCCACTGAATTTTGCAAAAAGGAGTCATCAGTGATCTTGGGGAGAATGGTTTCAGTGGAGTAGGAGAAGCAGGAGCTTGTAGTAGACTGAGAGTAAGTGGGAGTTGAGAAAGAAGTGAGTATAGACAACTCTTTAAAGTAGCCAGAAGAAGTGAGTATAGACAACTCTTTAAAGTAGCCAGACTATGAAATAGTAAAGAGACAAAAGACGGGAACGTAAGGAGTACAAGGATCCTTCAAGGCTCTTCCCCTCAGATGCAGGAGACTGAGCATGCTAAGGTCTGACTTAGCTGGGGGTGGGAGAATGCATGGATTGTAAGGGAAGAGGAATAGCTGCCAGGAAGAGTTGAATTTACAGGAATGAGAGGAATAATTAGTACAGTTGGGTACACAGGAAACTCAGGAGAAATATAATTCAGGCCACCACTGAAGAGCTTATCTTTATATTTAATTGATGTATAGTTGATATGCAACCATATTATTTACATTAGTTTCATGTGTACATACAGTGATTCAACATTTTTATACCTTACACTGTGAACTCTCCACTAACCCTAGTAATCCTCTGTCACTGTGCAAGAGCTTTTCTTTCTTTCCTTCTTTTTTTTCTTTGGTTTTAGGGAGAGAGAGGCAGGAAGAGAGAGGTAAACATCAGTTTGCCGTGCCACCTATTTGTGCATTCATTGGTTGATTCCTGTATGCGCCCTGACCAGGGATCAAACCTGCAACCCTGGCATATTGGGAAAACGCTATAACCAACTGAGTCACGCAGCCAGGGCCCAGAGCTTATCTTTAGAAAGCTGGAGAGTTTGTGCCAATGTGATAGGGGACAGGGGGCAAACATTGATCTAGAAATGTTTTCGTGGGTCCAAAAGGACAACTTGGGTAGGGGGACAAAAAATTAAGAAAATAGTAGGGAAGGCAGAAATTAAGGAAATCCCTTCCTCATAGTCTCTACATAATCTGTGAAAGCGTGAGTCAAGGTTATCTGCTGAGAGACGGAGTAACGGTGAGGTAGAGGGCTTGGGGGGAAGAGTGAAGGTTTACAATGGTTGTTGCAAGCAGTGAAAATGAAATTTGACTAGAGATGCACAACTTCCTGGACAGCGTTAAGGACCCAGGTGAGCCTAAAGAGTGCAAGTCTGTGATGCCACCTGTACGTGCAATGATGTGATTTCTGTTCACTCCCACTCCCTTCTGAGCATCTCTGTTTTTTAACTACTGAATGTAACCAATTTACATTTATTAACATTACAGATATAGTTAAATTTCTTTCTACTACCTTAATTTGTCTTTTCTATTAACCATGCCTTTTCTTCTCCTTTCTTGATTTTCATTTAGCCTCCTCTTTCATCCTTTGCTGATGTTAAAGTTATTCATTCTATTTGATTTGATTAACCTCATTTCATTTATATATTTAGAATATATTTTACTTAATATGTGACTTCGCAATAGAGACATTAATTTAGCAAAGTCTAAAATTGAGCAATAGATCTAGCCTCTTCCAAAATAACGTAAGGACTTTAGAATATTTTGATCATTTCTCTCCCGTCTGTTGTTCCTGTTTTGTATTTTAGTTCAACCTTACTGTTTTACCAACTGCTTCCAAACTGGTTCTGGTTTTGCTTTTTTAAATAAAAGTCTTTGTTACTTAGGTATGCCCTATATTTAAGAAATTCTTACATTTCATTTCTTCCTTTGGGTTCAGTTTTCTTCTAATTGAAGCAAATAATTCTTTCTTCAAGGGCCTGAGGAGAGTAAGTTTTCTTTGACCTTGACTACTTCTTCAAAGGAAGAACTCTGGGCTTTCATCACTTTTGGAAAAGTCTTAACTCTTACAACTTCAAATATTGCCTCTCCCTCATTCTCTCTTTTCGCTACTTAGTTCTGTCAGATGTATTTTGAATCTTCATACTCTATCTGCCAAGTCTGCCAAGTCTCATCGCCTCTTTTACATATTTTCCCTCTTTATTTCTCTCTGCACTGCTTTTGTAACAATTTCCTCATATCTGTCTTCTAGTTTGCTTATTCTCTTTGCAACTTTAGTGATTTAACCTGTGTGTTGAGTTTTTCATTTAAATAGATGTATTTTTATTTTTTTGGAGTTTTAATTAGTCCGTTTTTAGATAATGCCTGTTTTTTTGAATATATAATGTTCTGATTTTGTACTTTACTTACCTCTCTTGCTTTTAAGCTTAGTTAGTTACTGATGAGTTTCAGGTTGTTTGATCATCTTCAGCTCTTGGGATGCTAGTCCTGGGATTTTGTGCTGTGTGGCTGGGTCTTCTAATTGCCCCCTTTTGGTAATGCTTCCTCTGAAGTTTTAATTGCTTATTGCAAGCTCGTCTCCCATAAGAATCATTGTTTGTTTGTTTTGTTTTTGTTTTGTTTTTTTCCTGTGAGACTCTCACAAATTAATAGTAGTTTCACTCTGTTCTGGAGCATGGGGCAGGTCAGACTGAGGTTTGTATTTAGTGGTAAGTTTCTACAGAATCCCTCTTTCTGATGCTCAGGTCTCTCATTTTTATCTCTCATAAGCAGTTTGCTAAAAATAGAATAGTCCATTAAAAGGGATTTTCTTTGCGAATTAGTATATTAACTTTTTCATAAAAACTAAGAAAACAGATTAGATTATGCTTCTTTTACTGAATTTCCCCTACCTGGAATCCTGGTTTACTTTCCGTATATATTTTTGTGTTTCTATGAACTCTTGCTTGTTAGACCTAGAGTGCAGAGGCGTGTGTGGCCCACATTTCCCAGCTGGAAGAGCTGATACCCACCCTGGGGGAAGATTGCCATGTATCACCTCTTTCACCCAAGCTCCGTTGAGGAATACCACAGGGGCCTTCTTAACGCCCCCCTCCATTGACCCCACCCCAGTCTATCCCACCCCACACACAGACACATGTGCACCTATGCAGAGAGGCCAAGTCGATTCTCAGGTTGGCTTGAACAATGGGTGACTATTTCTTTTTCTGACAGGTCCAGGAGGCCAAGGTGACCGAAGTGAAAATCAACGAGGCCCGAGAGCACTACCGGCCGGCCGCTGCCCGCGCCTCCCTGCTCTACTTCATCATGAATGACCTCAGCAAGATCCACCCCATGTACCAGTTTTCTCTCAAGGTGACTCCCACCTAGAGCTTTTTGCATAATCATAATAAAGCAGGATAACAGAGCCAAGGCAAGTCCCCACGAGAGATTATCCATGTGCTTTTATTAGCTGTGGCAGATCTTTAAGATCAAATCCAGGAGAGCAGCTTCAAACCTATATTACATTCCTTGTCTCTTTAACTGTGTCTCCCATGACTCATTGGTTATTCGGCTGGAACAGAGGAGACACTGTATCACGTCTTGGCCTCACTCATTCAGTAAGCACATAGGATGTTGACAGGTACTGTGTCTGCTGAGTGTGTGGAAGAGGATACCAAGAAATATTAGAAGTAATCCCTGCCCCCAAAGAGCTTAAAATATAATAGGGACAATCAAATGTGTGTGTCATTCATATTCATTAAAAACAAAGCAGGGAATAATGAAAGACCAACTTCAAATTATTTATACTTTTCTTATTACCTTTATATCCCCAAACTACTGTTTTATGGTTGTTAAAAGATTTCTAAAACCAAAGATGCTAGCAAGTTGTAAGTGCTAACTAAACTTATCTTACTCACGAAAAAGACATAAATTTTAAGTGCATCCCTGCAAGTATTGTATATCTTTCTCCCCTAGAGCACTCACCCAAAACGACAATTGAAGAGGCATTGGTGAGCGGTGGAGCATTTCTGAACAATGTATTTGGTTTGACCTAACAAACAGAGGACACACACACACACACAAGTGCGGGGCAGGGTCATAGACATAGAGACACATGCTTAATGATAAGGAGCTAAAGTAAGTGTCTTCAAAAAGTACCAGAGCAACAATAACTCAGAAGGCTTCTGTGATCTGAAGCAAAAGTAGCCTTGGCTTTTGTCTGAGGTTGGATTTTGCAGCTCTTGTTCCTGGCAGAGAAGGGAGAGGCATTCTCAAAGTATGAGAACCACAGATAGACCCATGTGGCCACAGCGTCACATAGTTTTCCAAAGTGTTTTGATAAGGGCTACATTTAAATGTGCATATTCGCTTATAGATATTGAAAAACTCTTCAAAAGTCAGATTTAGTATGAAGTTGGAAGTTCATGACATGGTTAAGGTGGAACTTAATTACAAAATAATTTTTTCTTCAAAACTCAGCCAAATGCCAGGAGAGAGTCAATGGGATGCACTTTCAGGGCGCCAGGGTGTGCCCAGTGAGAAGACACCTCCCCGGGGTCTCCTGCACGTGGATGGATGGAAGGCGCAGCGCCCTCTGTTGGGCACGTCGAGCATGGGGCCGGCGGCGCAGCTAGAGGAATAGAATTTCTCAAAGGGGCTGGAAAGGGAAGAATCAGATGGGCAGAAGCAAATAGAACACTGGAGGCCCAAGGGCCTGTTGACCTGTTTCCTTTGGTCTTCAGAGGACTTTTCCAACACTTTCGTTGGTTACAAAGATTTTAAAAGAAGGAGATTTGCATACAAACCTTAATCTCTGACTTCTCATGAAAGTCTGGGAGATTTGGCAGTCTGAGCCCGTACTGCACATGGCATAAATCCGCTGGAGCTACCGGGTGGCTGCTCCCTAGACAGCCAGAGTCCTTACCTCCCTGCCCCCCACCATTGCTGCAGCCCCTACCCCCACCTGGACTCACACACCCGGCCCCTGAAGGCATCTGAGTTTGAGACCCTTGGTCTAAGGCAGCCCTCACACTTTGCCTGACCTCTTTAGGGCATTAGCAGAACTCAGTCATCACTTAACATATCTTTTCAGTGCCTTTTATAGGTGAAGAGCTGGTCTGGATTCTGGGAAAGATAAAAACTCAGTAAGGCCAGGCCCCCGCCTTGCTGTGGTCACCATCTGGTATAAATGAAAAGATATATATAAAATACCTAAGATGCAAAGGTCATGGATGAAGGCCCTCAAAGAGCAACAAGGGTAGTTGGAGCCAAAATGAGATCTTGTGGGCAGGATAGATCTTCCGGAGGAAGCCATGAAAGTCAAGATCAGGCCCAGCACCGAGCTGTTCAAAACCCAGAAATAAGAGCAAAAGACGGGTTCTTTTCAGGGTAGAAAGGAAACGAGAGGCAAAATCACTGTAGTGCAAAGAAAATGTAAAATGTACCTAGCTTTTTAAAACGTATTTAGATCTTTTCCTGAATTGTGAATCACCTTGTTGAAACTTAGTAACTAGAGATTCTTTATAGACCACTGTCATTTTGAGTTTTAGAGAAAAGCCTTGGTAACCAGCAGGGAGAAGTATCTGCTTGGTCTCTGTGGACTTAGAAGCTTCCCCAACAGCTCTGTGTGGTGCCCGGTAATGTTATGAGCTTCCAACAAGCTATTACTCCAATTGAAAGCCTACCAAGTGAGGGTGAACATCAGAACGTACTGGGGTGAAGGGAGTCAGAAGATTTTGCTTGGCTCATCAAAACTGAATGAAGAAAACCTGCAAGGGCTTTGTTAACAGGAAACACATGGAACTGTGGACTAAACAGAGGAATTCACATTTTTCCCCAGTTTGCAAATGAGGATATACTGAGGCACAAATTTATACATTTCCCACTGAGTTTCAACTGCCTGGTGTTAGAAAACCCTAAGGGTTTTTTCTCCTTAAGGCAATAAAACGAAAATAGAGAAAAGAAATCTGCATAACCAAAAATGGAAAAGACCCAATTACATTTTGATTTTTTAATGATTCATTCTAATCATATAACATTCAAAATGCACCATTCTTAAATGTATTTTTATTAAAAGTCTGTATCAAAGTTTAAAACAATGGAAAATTAACTTCTGTGACTTTTATTTCATATTATGCCTGTAATGAATAGTTCAGAGGGGGGACCCAAAGCAGCCTGTGCTCCCAGCTTTGCAAGGAGAGTCCACGAGGAGAAGGGACATGTTAGGGGACCCATCAGATGACTGCAGAGTGAACAGAAAGAAGAGAGCACCTGAGCTTCTGATCATTACCAAAGGAAAAGTAACTAATGAAAAATATTCTGAGTGCCTGTCATGCTCAAGGGTCTCTTTTAGACAACAAAATCGTACAAAACACTGGTTCTACCATCAAGAATTTTATAATCTAGCGGGTGAAATAACAGTTCCAGCTGGTTATTGTTGACTGTGTTTAATTTTCAGGTAGTTATATAACCAAACTCACTGGATTTAATTATTTTGGCCACTGGTGATTTATTTTTCACTGATCAAAACATAGGCTCTGCTCTGCATGCCCCATAGCTTTGCCACTTTTTGACAATATAATAATTCATATGAGCAAACTAAGAAAACAGCAAAGACAAAAGTTTTCTTGTTGCGGCTGACCCTTCTTGGCAGGATATGCCAGGAAAGCATTTCTGTGACTCGGAAATTATAATGTTCTTCACGGGTAGGACTACTCGCTGTAAACAAAGACAGCTGTGTGAGTTACCCATGTCCTACCTCCCCCCACCCCCAGGCCTTCGGCATCGTCTTCCAGAAGGCTGTGCAGAAGGCTGCCCCGGACGAGAGTCTCAAGAAGCGAGTGGCCAATCTAATCGATAGCATCACCTTCTCCACGTACCAGTACACCACCCGCGGGCTCTTCGAGTGTGACAAGCTGACATACCTTACCCAGCTCACCTTTCAGGTAAAAGTGAATTGAAGAAGTTTCCAGAAGACAAGTCATATTCTAGTGTCCAATCAGCAAGTGTTAAAAAAAAAAAAAAAACAATCTTTTAACATCATTTCCTATAGCATGTGAAGACTATTGAGCTCTAAGCAGAGGGGTCAGACAAGAAGGTCCTATTAGGTACATGCACGCGCCCCATCATCGTCCCGCTCATGGCAGAACTGCTTAATCAATCACTGGCACGTTTTCTTGCTGATCCTGGATGATCTATGATCCTCCTCAATATATGAGTAGCCCTCCAGTAGCTACTACCAATCAATCCAAACAGGCATCAAGGTGAAACTGCTTGGCCATGCTAATAGACACTTTCTGAGATTCAGTACGAACTATCTTAGAGAATCCCTCATTGATTATTTACTTTTGGGGTTGCAAGTTTAATGTCCCAACATCCCCCTGGAATAAGAAATTGCAAATGTCTTTCTGTAGTTATAGCAGTCTTGACCTTAAAAATATCTTTTAGAGCTATGATTCTCAAGGGTTTGGAGCACTAGGGACTTCCAATATTAATTAGAAACCCTTGTCTTCTATTTCTTTTTAACATCAAAAAACCATGACAATTTATTTCCTTGTACTTATCACTGAGCACTGGAATTTTTCCATATATAAATTAGGAGCACAGACGAGATTATCCGAGGCCTCTTGCAGTCCTCAAAGTCAGATGTTCCAGGGTCACTTCTGCGCTGATTCTGGGTGTCTCAAAGGCTGGATTCGTGGGGAGTATTAGCATGGCTTGTCTCTCACCCTCTGCATCCCCCATTCTGGCAGAGAAGGCAGCTTGGCCCTCACAAAAGGGACCAGAGCCCCAACATAGACTCATCTCCCTCCTGCTACTTATGGCCCTGGACCCCAAGGAGCTTCCACCCCAGATTTTACTCTTCTCCCCTCATAAATATTTCAGCTTCGCTCTATAAGGGCTTCTCCACCTCATCTACCATTTCTAGCCTATTGTCTCAAACTGACCGAACCATTTTTTCTTAGTGAATATTTCCATCTGTAACTGCTCAGCAGAGGACACCATGTGAAGAGGGGAGAACAATTTCCAAGTACCTCTCAGCACGAAGCAGCTCGAACAAGAGCTTGCTTCATGCTGCCCTGCACACAGCTGACCAATTCCCTCCCAGTCTGCGCTTTCCACTGCCTCCTCCCTGGAAAGCCTTCTCTTCCTGGGTAAAGAGTCCCATCTCTTAGCTTCTCCAAGACCCGATTCAAAACCATTACAGAAGGTTTAGTCAAATTAATTCCCGACGCCTGCTCACTGGCCTCTCCCTTATTCTAGAAACCCTTTAGCATTGTGGATTCATATATGTACTTCTTTGTTGCATATACGCACATGTTACTTTGACACTCTTCAAATCACGTCATTTGTATGTGTCCTTCTCAAGAGGTGGCAGGAATGTATTCCATGGCATGTATGATTGAGATACATACACTGTTATATAGTCACTCACTGCACACGCACGTCCCGCTGGTATTTAGGGTGTCACACGCACACAGCAGTGATTCGCACAGGTGCACACTTTCTTCTACCTTCTTTTGCCAATTGCAATCGATGGGCAAGTTCTAGGGCTAGAAGGAGCCCAGTCACACTGAGTGACGGCCCTGCGACTGCCACCCGCTGAGGAAACGCGGTGTCACCGCCCCCACCCCCACCCCCCTTGCGCTGCAGGTTCTCCTCCAGGCCCAGGAGGTGGGCGCCGCAGAGCTGGACTTCCTGCTCCGAGCCCCGGTGCAGACGGGCGTCTCCAGCCCCGTGGAGTTCCTCTCCCATCAGGCCTGGGGGGCCATCAAGGTCAGTACCGGTCCCTAGAAATATCAGGTTCCCGAGAAATGGAGTTCGTGTCTGACACTTTAGCAGGGCTCTCTTTGGGGTTCACCGTGGAGCTGTGTGAGCACAGGTGCGCCCCACAGCGCAGCTCACTTTCCTGGCCCGCAGGAAGGCTGTGCAGAGGACGGAGAAGGAGCCGGTGCGGGCTGGTGCGAGGGCTCTGCCTCCAGGGTGTGAGGGAGCAGTGCGACCCTGCAGCTGCCCTGGCCGGCTGGGCTGCCTGTCACCTGCCTGTCACCTGCCCGTGCCTGAGGCTGCGCTGTGGGCTCCTCCGTGAGGCCCCCGGGCTGGGTGGAGACGCCGCAACAGCACTTGCACGAAACAGGTGCCAGACTCTGTTCAGGCACCTTCGTGTGAATCCTAACTCAGCCTCAATGCAGGGGATGCGTCCGGCCTGGGATTATCCTGGTCAAGCACACCTCACAGCTCCTGCGCACCTTAGAAACGCAGGCCCGCCTCCAGGGGGGCAGCTGGTCAGTCTCTGCCGCCCCCAAGAGTGAGCAGCCAGGGCGGCGCAGGAGCTGGGGGAGGACTGGCCTCTGCGCACGGTGAGCCCGGTTAGGGTCCTTGACATGTGCTGCGCTTTATACCCCTTTCATAGCACAAAGTAGTATGAGTCTGAAGTCCTGTGTTGGCTTTCTTTCTCTTTATGTATTTTACTAAATGTTGAGGATAATGTAGATTCACATGCCAGTTACAAGAAAGGAGATGTTCCTTGCACCCCATTTCCCCAAACAGTAGCATCTTGCGTTTCTGTAGTACAATGTCACACCCAGGATGTTGACATTGTTACAGTCCACTCATCTTGTTCGGATTTCACCAGTTTTTTGTGCACTCACATTGTGTGTGCATGTATGTGTCTGTGTTTAGTATTATTACATGTGAAGATTCATGTAATCACCACCATAGTCAAGACACAGAAAATTTCATCAGCACCAAGACCCCTCATGTCGCCCGCCTCCCTCCCCCAACCCCTAACTCCTGGCCACCACTGGGTCTGTTCTCTGTTTGTCTAATTTTGTCATCTCCAGAATGTCCTGTAAATGGAAATACACACTGTGTAATCTTTTCAGACTGGCTTGTTCACTCAGCATCATTCCCTTGAGAGCCATTCAAGTTTCGTTTACTTTATAACTAAGCCACACACTTAATCATTTATATGCATACTTCCCCCTCAAAGGATTCATCTTAGGAGATTCAAGGCTAATTCCACTCATGCTGCCATTGCCTAAAGTGTTTCTCTAACCCTTTTTTCAGAGTCTGTGGCTATTTTTTAAATTATTTTTTTATGGCTGTATCTAAATCAGGGGTCACCAAACTTTTTCTGTACAAGGCCACATAGTAAATATTTAGACTTTGAGAGTCAGATCCTCTCACAACTACTCAACTTTACCAGAGTCACAACAATATATAAGCAAGTGGGAATAGCTGAGTTTCAATAAAACTTTATTTACAAACACAGGTGATGAGCCAGATTGGCCCTGCAAGCTGCAGTTTGTTGATCCCTGATCTAAATAATAAAGATGTGATTTGGTTTTTATTTATTAACTGTATTTGTCATTCTGGACCCAGTCTGGCAAATGAGAAGGGGAATAATATGTTGGGGAAAAAACAAGGGGGAACTCCATTCACAACAGCAACAAAATCATAAGTTACAAAATGCCTAAGAACAATTATAATAAATGCAGAGCATACATATGGAAAACCATCAACTCTTCTAGGCTATGTAAAGTATGAATGAATGGATACTCCAGAGTATCACTGTCCAAAAAATATATAATATATGTCACATATGCAATTAAAAATATTCTAGTAGTCATATATTAAAAATGTAATAAGAAGTCAATGAGGCCCTGGCCGGGTAGCTCAGTTGGTTGGAGCATCATCCTGATGTACCTGGGTTGTAGGTTCACTCCCCAGTCAGGGCACATATAAGGGTCAACCAACCAATGGATGCTTACATGGGTAGAACAACAAATCCTTGTTTCATGTTTCTCTCTATCAAAAAAAATCAATTTAAAAAATATACAAAAATAAATAAAATTAATTGTGATAATATATTTTCTTTAACCCAAAAAGCTCAAATATTATTATTTTAATACGTAATTGTTATAAATATTACCAATGAAATATTTTATATTCTTGTACTAAGTCTGGATTTTTTGCAGTTATAGCACTTCTCAATTAGATGCTAAACCTTCATCAGAAATACTTAATTTGAATTTATGTTTCATAAAATTTTAGAGTTAAAAAAGTTGATTCATATGCCCAAGTTGTTCCAAAAATACTTAAAAGTTTTGCAATCACTAAAGCAAGTTCCAATTTCCAAATTTAAATTTTAAATAGTTAAAATTAAATACAATTAAAATTTTATTTCTTCAGTCACATTGGCCACATTGTATTTGCTCTATACTCACATATGGCCAGTGACCACCTTAGTAGACAGTACTGCTCTAGAGCTTGAGAGTCATGATATAGTCTGATGTCCTCGTGGAAAATAAGTTCTGGAAAGCAGTTCTGAGTGAGGTGAAAGTGGGGAATGGGAGAAAAGGTGCAGGGATTAAGAAGCATAATTGGTAGGTACAGAAGAGGCAGGGGGATGTCAAGAATAGTATAGGAAATGGAGAAGCCAAAGAACTTATAAGCATGACCTATAAACATGAACTAAGAGGGTACCAGGCAGAGGGGGGCAAAGGGGGAAAAAATTGGAACAACTGTAATAACATAATCAATAAAATATATTTAAAAAAATAAATAATAAAGCAGAATCTTCCACACACAAAAAAAGGTCATTATAATACTGACCTCACAGGGTTATGTCAGACCTATAAATATTCAGTAAATAGAAGCTGGTTATGGTTATGGCTATTATCTTCATTTCCCAGGTCTTCCCAATACCTTCAAGTTCAGCATTGATGAAACTTAAATTCTTACAAAGGACACTAGTCAAAGCAATATTTCATCACAAAGATTTCATTCATTACCTGTCTATTAGTTCTGCTGGGGAAACAAGGCAATCCATCTTCCTCATCAGCTAGAACAGTTAAAGAATTTTGTTTTATCATGTCCTATTCAATTATTTTGTTTCTTTAGGCTGAAATCCAACTGAACACTTAAAAAGAGCATTTATCAAAGGCTTCAGTGATGCGCACACACATCCCATTGTGTTTTCACCTGCTCGCGTCCTGTACGGTGCTTGTGTTTGATGGGACTGGACTTGGCTGCTCCACAGAACAAACTCAGAGAGAGAGAGAGAGATAAAACTTCACTCATTTGCAAAAGCCTTTGAACAGCCAGATGAGCTTAGCCGACAAAACCAAACAAAAAAAGCAAAGGGAAGAAAAGCAAACCAAACAACCTCTTTTGTGAAAAGAGGAATGGAACTAAATTGCACAGTAGCTTTACAGTTGTAAAGAGTGCTGTTGAATCATTTACTCTCTGTGACTTCTGCTGCAGAGGGCTTTGTGGGAGAATAGAATGAAAGGCGACCGGATTTAGCCCAATTGGGCAACTCACTATCCCTCAATTTGTCCTTCTGTGGACAAATTCTGTAAGGCACAACCCATATAAACCACAGCACGTCTGCACCTTCAAGATGGGTAACTGATAATCGTAACTGTGATGGAGTGGATTGTGTTCCCCCAAAAGACAGGTTGAAAAACTAACCTCCCAGATCTGTAAATGCGGCCTTATTTTAAAATAGGGTCTTTGCAGGTGTAGCCAAGTTAGGCTGAGGTCAGTAGGATGGACCATAATCCAATATGGCTGATTCTCTTACAAGAGGGAAGAGACACAAAGACGCAGAGGATGGAGGCAGAGATAGAGGTGACATTGCAACAAACCGAGGAAGGCCTTGGGTACCGGGAGCTGGGAGCAGCAAGGAAGGACCTGCCCCTTGAGGCCTTTTGGAGGGATCATGGCTTGCCAAAACCTTGATTTCAGACTTCTAGCTTCTGGAAATGTGAGGTGATAACTTTCTGCTCTTTTAAGCCACCTAGCCTGTGGTCCTCTGTTTCAGCCTAAAGAAACAAAATAATTGAATAGGTCATGATAAAACAAAACTCTTTAATTGTTCTATCTGATGAGGAAGATGGATTGCCTGCTGCCCCAGCAGAACTAATAGGCAGGTAATGAATGAAATCTTTGTGATGAAATATTACTTTTATTAGTGTCCTTTGTAAGAATTTAAGTTTCATCAATGCTTAACTTAAGGGTACTGGGCATGTTCTGCTCTTTATTACAAAATCTCATCTGTGATCCATGCCTTTGTTAGCCTTCATGAAGGCCCCTCACTACCACTCTGGATGCCAATTTAGCACAGTGGTATTTTGCTACACAGTCCAATGTAATTAGGTTAATTAGTCATTTCCATTTAACTTATTAGAAATGCCTTTCCCTCATTTGGAAGATTAAATGTTGCAATTGTGCTCCATCCAGAGCTGCATGCAAGTGTGTTTCCGCCCCAGCCATGGCAGCTGGGGTCACTGAAGGCAGGGTCATTTGTTCAACATTGCGGTGACGCCAGAGGGGTGAAGGGACCGAAGAAGGCGTTGTGATGATGCAAGCTGGGAAGAGGGCTGAAGTGCTGCCTGAGAGAAGATGAAAGTGAGCTCCTCCACACAGAGAGAAATAATTACAGCAGCTGCAGCTTTTCTCAGCCTTGTCAAGAGCCTTCCTGCCGGCCGCCCAGATGTCAAACCGTATTCATTGAGCACTTCCTAAGGTCCACGCAGCCTGCTATGCCCAAGGCATACAACGATGACTAAGAAAGTTCTTGCCCACTGGGAACTCACCATCTTGTGGGAGAAACAGACAAGTAAGCCAGCGATCACAATTCAATAACTGCAGAAGCCGCGAGAAAGCACAAGGACGGGCTTTAGAGCCTTCAAAGCACTTGTATCTACATTAGAGTGTGAGCTATGCAAACAATTACTTGGACTCATTTTCCAAATGAGAAAATCAAAGCCCACAGAAGTTTAAAAACAGGTCCAAGTCATAAGAGGCTCACAAGAGGTGTCCTTGGGACCAGAACTCTCGTTTCCTGGCACCTCCTCCACCATCCCACACACAACTCCGCTCCACTTCTCAGCGCTCATGAAGATGTGTTCCCTGCTCTCGGTGGTCAGGGTGAAGCTGACAAGCCCAGAGCCCAAGGAAAGGGCACAAAAGACAGGGCATGTGTTCACCCACATGGACAAAGAGCTAGGCAAGCCCAGGCCAACTGTATCCATCTCTCTCCAACTTAGTCTCCCCTTGTCACCTCTAAGACACAGTCACACTCCTTTCTCTCACACCCCACACTCTTCCTTCTCCAGACTTTGGCCCTAGTGAATCCTACCCCATGCAATGCCCTTTCCTTTTCTCTGCCCAGCAGAATTTTACATACTTACTAAGGCCTCACTTCTCTCCTTGTCCTCTTGAGCTGAGGACTGCAAGCTCCTTTGGAAGGCATGTGTCTTTTTTGTTTTGTTCACCTTTGTATTCCCAAGTACCTGGCATGTGGTATGCATTTGATCAATATCGAATGAATGAATGAATTCAAATAACAAGAATGTGTGCATTCCATAAAATTCATGGCCTTGTAGCAGGTGCTTCGGACAAAGTCTACTCTTTAACCTCATTGGAGAGAACAAATGTACAAGCAGAGTTGAGTGACAGCGGAAAGGCTGCAGGTAACTTGGTGTCTAAGTGAGTAGTGGTGTTTGTGTGGCCGCTCTGAGAAAACAGTTTGGACCCACCCCAAATTTGTTTCCAATGGCAACAGATAGTGGCCACACACATCCATGAGAAGGTATGGAAAAGTTTATTATTTATACGCCCCCAAGCAGTCCATAAATGGCTTAAGAGAGCTGGGAAAGGAGACTACCTTGGGGTCCTTATGGAAGTCTGGGCTGGGTCAGGGCAGACTCCTGGGCATGGGCTGGGGCTCGCGGGATGCACCTTTCATCCAGCACCAGAGGAGTGCCCTGGCCTACTGATCAGCTTGCCCAGCTGTGGAGCCAAAGAGGAGGTGAGAGGGATAAGGCTAAAAAGCTATCAGCAGTCAAATATCCAAAAACGGAGTCGATCTTAATTATAAAAGATATCACCTCTGTGGTCACAAAAGAAGGGCAGCGGGGACTGTGTGTTCCAGGTTAAAGAAGAGACATGGGGGGGGGGTGTGCATTGCTGACTTTAAACTCTATTTTAATAATTTGCAGAACCTTAAGAAATATAATCAGTCATGAGCAGCACAAGAAAGGAGAGAAGACAGCACCTCTGACGTAGTGAAAGCACTAAAACCAAAGAATGGAGGTGGGGATGAGTCTGGCCTGGTTCCAAGCCTGGGGCCAGACATGCTCAGACAGAGTAGGAGGGTAATAGGCTGACCGGTTAACTGGTTGGATTGGAGGGATTTGATTTACAAGTTGTGCATTTGGACTCAATCCTTACAGAAGCAGGCAATTCATGGAAGTTTAGAGTTGCCCTTAATACACAGTCAATGATTCTAGAGCCATTTTGAGAGAGGAATTGACAGGATTTGCTGGCAGAATGAATATGGAAATGAAAGGGAGGGGTCAGACTCCTAAGGTGTACAGGCTCCAGGAACAGAAAAATCATGGCGTCGCTTCCTGTCCCCTTTCCACAAAATACCCTGCAGGCAGGTGCTGCTCAGCTTCTGCTGCTAATGTTCCAGATGTTTCAACTGCTAAACCTTGCATGTTATTAGGGCAGTTTGCTAAAGGTGAGCTGATCAAAATCCTTCCTCTTCCTTGAGTTTACCTAGAGGAAGATTCAAGGCTCCAGAAAAGAGTATAAATGAGAGAAATATGTCTATAATAAGCTCTTGCTCCTTAACCCCAATACAATGCAAATTGTAGCTCTGAGGAACTGCATTTCAGAGAAAGATTCTCTGAAATTTCCTAGGTGCTGTCATCCATGGAAGAATTCTATAATCTGGATCGGGACATCGAGGGGTCTGCCAAGAGCTGGAAAAAGTTTGTCGAATCAGAATGTCCTGAGAAGGAGAAGTTCCCACAGGAATGGAAGAATAAGACTGCCCTGCAGCGCCTCTGCATGATGAGAGCCATGCGGCCCGACAGGATGACCTACGCCATGAGGTAGGGGGTGGGGCGGGGGTGGCCCGGGACAGGCATGGGCAGTCTCAGTATGGCCGCTAGTAGGGCTGAGCACAAAAGTCAGGTGTTTATAGTAATGGGAGTCTTTGTACCAACATCCAAAATCTCCTGAGGCCTGTGTTGGCTGTGTATTTTCCTACCACGTGGGTTCAGAGTGTGGAAAGAGGTACTCATCAATATCAGCACTGAGGAGGATGCTGGCCACATGGAATCTGGCTGGAGATGATGGGATCCAGAGCACAGATGGAAGGGTCATCCTTAGCAGGAAGAACATCTCTTTCATGAGACGGAGAGAGAGAGAGAGAAAGATGGGTATGGCTGTTGTTAAGCTTGTAGAAGGATGGTAGAAAGTTGAGAAGGATTTTATGTGATGATTTCTATTTTCTCTGAGAAGCAGGAAGCAAGATCTTCTACTGAGTTTACGTGAAAGGGGCGGTAGCAGGGTTGGAGATTAGAGGAGAGTGAAGAAAATTTGAAGTAGAATCTGTGAAAAAAATGATAGAAGGCTGACCAGGGAAACTTGATGAATTACAAATAGCACTGAGGGTCCTCCTAGTAAAGATTCTGCATACATCATGGCTCCAGAGCTCACCATTAGATGATTTTGCATACAACAGGCCAGGTGTAGATTCTGAGTTAAGTTGATCCAGAACACCAGCCATTCCAAGTTGGTGTATTGGAATAAGAGGTAGGTAGGAGAAGTGAGGTTTTGGCAAGAGAGTGACTATAAGTCATAGGCCATGCAATCTATAGAGACAGAAAGCAGATTAGTAGTGGCCTGGGGGCTGGAGGATGGGAATGGCAATTACTTCAATAGGCACGAAAACCTTGTTAGCAGGATGAAATGTTCTAAAACTAGTTTATGGTGAAGATTGTCCAATTTAGTGAATTTATTTAAAATTATTGAATAGTATACTTAAAATGAGTGAGCTTTCTGGTATGTCAGTTATACCTCAAGAAAGTTGTTTTAAAATAAAAAAGTTATAGGTCGTGGACTTTGGATAGGAAAGAAGAGGATAAAGGAATGATTTAAAAAAGAAAAACATGAGGGAGGCCCGGATACAGATTTGGAGTAGCACCAACAAGGGCAAAGAAAAAGTGAAAGAAGGTGAATTGCTCAAAGAACTGCAAGGATAAAAAGTTAGGTCAGAGAGTGGGATGTTTCTGTTTGTGGTTTCAGACATAGAAAAAGTTCCCAGGTAGTAATGCGGATGAGGGTGTGGCCGTGGACTCGGGTGGCTGGAGTCGGGGAGAAATGAAGATGGTTAAGCATCTGGAGGACTGTCCACATGGACGCTGATGTCATTCTGGCTGGTGCAAGCCCATGAGCCAAGTGTCCAAGTGCTCCCTGAACGGGTACGGTGACCGTGGACAAGCAGCTGTGGTGGTGGCGCAGCCTGGGGAAACGACCCACAGCGGAGCCACACGGGCAGAGAAGTGATGGTTCATAAATAATGGCCATCAGTCGCGTGATCCCACCCCTCGATGCTGAGATGCATCAGATGCAGGAGAACGAGCCCAGCTGAAAGGCTACAGGAGAAATCACGTCCTTGGGGGAGAGTCAAGGCCAGGGGCTGGACCAGATGGTCAGGAAGTGGTTGCAGCTTCGAGGTTTTATTTAGTGTAAAATGGGACAGTTTGGAAGGGAACATTGGGAAGTGAGATGAGATGAAAGGAAATGCAGATCATGGTAGAACGTGAAGGAATCGAGGACTGGAGGGCCTTAAATTATAGGTGGAGGATCACAAGGAAAAGAAGTACGGAGGATTTCGCTGCCAGCGAGCATTCAGAGGGCGTTGGTTCTGGTAGTCTTCCGGTGGGTGGTGGCGATGTGGCAGGACACCAGGCTTCACAGAGGGGTCGGCGGTGGCCTGGGCGTATGCAGATTTAGGAGCCCAGATCTAAGTGAGCAGACGGGCACCTGAGGTGCACCTGGCAACACAGGTTTCAAGTTTTAAGTGTCAACCTAATAAGTAGTTTTTGGAGTTGGTCCTAGCTCTGTAACTACCAAGCCCATGACCTTGAGCACATCCTTCCATTTCTATAGACCTCTGTTTCTCACGTGTTATTATTTTGTGACTGATACACACGTGTGTACTTTTTTTTCTGGAAGAGATTTTGTTGAGGAGACATTGGGAAGCAAATACACCGTGGGGAGAGCGTTAGACTTTGCAGCCTCCTTTGAAGAATCAGGACCAGCCACTCCCATATTCTTTATCCTGTCTCCAGGGGTGGACCCACTGAAGGATGTGGAAAGTCAAGGTGAGAAACTGTCTCGGGGCCGAGGCTGCACCGGCCCCATGCACCTTTACTCTTGGCATCTCTCAGGTTCACCATTCCAGATACAAGACTCATGGCGCAATACTCAGCGTTCACTAACCATACAGAAATCAGGGTCACTGCTGAACCCACACCAGGGGACCGCTGCTCTGGGCTCTGTAAGGTGGAACCCATGTATCAGGTTTCCGAGGAGATTTTGTCCTGCCACCCACCTGTTCCCCTTACTGTGGCTGGAACGATTATTCTGAAATACAAGCGTGCTCCTTGCATAGGTTCACTGCCCTCAGAATTAAGTTCAGGCTCCTTAATGGGCTTACAGGGAACTTCCTTCTCCAGTTCCTCCCTATTGCTCCGGCCCACTTTACATTATTCGTTTCCTAGTACTGCTCCAACAAATTACCATAAACGTAGAGACTTAAAATAGCACTGATTTATTGTTCTACAGTTCTAGAGGTTGGAAGCATAAATGGGGCTCCCTATTTTCCTCATAAGGACCAGGATGATATTGGCCTACACAGATAATTAAGGTTATCTCCCATACTCAAAGTCCTTAATTTAATCACACCTGCAGAGTCCCTGTACACAGGTTCGGGGGACTGGGACGTGGACACCTTTGGGGACTCATTGTTCTGCCTCCATTTCCCTGCCCAACACACAATATCTCATTCACAGCCATTCATCTTGGGACCTGGCAGAGAGAGGGAAGCTCGGAGCAGACTAAAGTTGTGCGAGGAGTTGTGTGCGGCTCCTAGGAGAGAGCCGAAGAGACGGCTGCCAGGGTCACTGTACTGAGTCCCTCCCTCTCCCACACTGCCCACAGATGCCATCTCTCTTGGGTCGAGCACTCCCTTCTACGGCATCAGCCTGGGGGAATGCTCTAGCCCCACCCTCCTGACTTTCTGTCACCCTGCCCTGCTGAGCTCGTGCCCTGCAGATGAGTTATCTTCCTGGGCCAGGGGGTAGAGGTCCAGGTGGTCTCGGGGTGTCAGACACTGAGTTGTGTGGCACTGGGACAGGGGCCATTTTTCCCACCTTTCCGTAAGCCTGACCAGTGCAGCACCCACCCCCAGGAGAGCCAGTAACCCCGAGCTCCCAACTCCTGGAAGCCCCACCTGCCAAGCATAGGCTCTCCAGGTGCGTCGGGCAGAATCTGGGACAGACTGAGTTCTGTGGCTCTAAGACAGAGCCATTCTTCCCTCACATGCCCGACCAGTGCAGAGCCCTCCCTTAGCACCACCTAATCATGGTCTCTTTGGGCCTGATAAACTCTGCTGGCCTCCCCTGATGACTCCCTGAGACCCAGCTCCACCACTAAGGTCTGCAGACCCATGGCAGGTGGCATCTGGCCTTGGTGTACCCTGGGACATGTGTTGAGGGGCCTAAGACAAGGCACTGGCACAAAGTTTGAGACTGTATCAGTCTGATGAACACCCCTCGCCTCTACGTGGTGACACACTGAGAACCTAAGTCATGTAACTCACATACCGCCAGAGGCTCTTTCAGTGACTGAGCCTACAGGCAGCCAGCAGGCAAAGGCAGACAGAGTTGTAACTCAGGGTGCCATGGGCCTTTAACTGACTTTATCCTAGGTTCAGTGCTGGTGAAAGCTGACCTCGGTGTTCAGCTTGGCCCTTCTCATGCACACCCAGGCCCAAAAGTGGCAACCACAAACTGTGGATCACTTCGTAGCTCCAACCAGGTTTCCAGGGTTAGCTACAGGCAGCATCTCACATTCATCTGCATTGGAGTCCCTCCCAAGAAGCCCAGAGCCAATAAACCCAGTTTTGGACATCAGACAACATCAGACCAGAATCCAATTAGCTCTATAAGCAACATATCCAAAGGGAGATCTTGTCAAGGACCAGGACCCACTAAGAAGAATTCTGCTTCATTGGTCAGCACCCACACAACAGTTCATACACTGTGGTCAGGGTCAATCCTCAGAATCAGCCAGCCTGAAGGTCGACCCCACACATGGATGGGACAACAGCATTCAAGACTTGCCTGTAACAGGGGGGCTCACTGACCTGTGCAGGAGGCATCCCTGGACCACTCAGCTAAGATGACCAGGGAGACCGTGCCACAGGGTCTGACAGGACACCTACTACCTTAGGCCACCTTACCATGACTGAGAGATGGCTGATCTACCTAATATACAAAAACAAATACAGAAAGGCAGCCAAAATGAGGATATAGATAAACACACCTCAAATAAAAGAAGAGGAGAAATCTCCAGAAAAAGAGCTAAATGAAATGGAGGCAAGCAATCTACCAGATACAGAGAATTTCAACAGCATAAAAAAGGAAATAGAAAGCATAAAAGAGACAAAGTCACACATGAAGAATACAATACCTGAAATAAAGAATACCCTAGAACAGTGGTTCTCAACCTTCCTAATGCCGCGACCCTTTAATACAGTTCCTCATGTTGTGATGACCCCCAACCATAAAATTATCTTTGTTGCTACTTCATAACTGTAATTTTGCTACTGTTATGAATTGTAATGGAAATATCTGATATGCAGGATGTATTTTCATTATTACAAATTGATCATAATTAAAGCATAGTAATTAATCACACAAAAAAATATGTAATTATATATGTGTTTTCCGATGGTGTTAGGCAACCCCTGTGAAAGGGTCATTTGACCCCCAAAGGGGTCACGACCCACAGGTTGAGAACCACTGCCCTAGAAGGAATCAACACCAGGTGAGATAAAGCAGGGGACTGAATCAGTGATTTGGAAAACAAGGTAGCATAAAACAACCAATCAGAGCAACAACAACAACAAATAATAATTTTTAAAAAATTAAGATAGTTTAAGGGACCTTTGGGACAACACAAAGCATAACAACATCTGCATCATAAAGTTACCAGAAGGAGAACAGGAAAAGCAAGTGATCATGAACATAATTGAAGAAATAATGACTGGAAACTTCTGTAACCTAGTGAAGTAAGAAGACACACAAGTCAAGGAAGTGCAGAGAGTGCCAAACAAGATGAAGCCAAAGAGGCCACAACAAGACACATCATAACTGAAATGCAAAAGATTAAAGACAAAGAGAGAATCTTAAAAGCAACAAGAGAAAGACAGTTACCTATAAGGGAGCTTCCATAGACTTCCAGCTGATTTATCAACAGAAATATTTCAGGCCAGAAGGAATTAGTGTGAAATATTCCAATGACGAAAAGCAAGGATCTACAGCTAAGACTACTCTACCCAGCAAGGTTATCATTTAAAACTGAAAAAGAAATAAAGAGCTTATCAGACAAGAAAAAGCTAAAGGAATTCATTACCACCAATTCAGTATTAAAAGAAATGTCAAAGAGCCCTTTTAAGAAGAAGAAAGAAAAAAAGAAAAACATATTGAATAGTTATAAAGAATAAAATAGCAATAAATACATATTTATCAATAATCACTTTAAATGTAAATAGATAAGAAAACAAGACTACAAGAGATTTACCTCAGGACAAAAGACACACACAGACTGAGAACGAAGGAATGGAAAAATATATTTCATGCAAATGGAAATGAAAACAAAAGCTGGGGTAGCAATACTTAGGTCTGACAAAATAGGTTTTTAGACAATGGCTATAATAAGAGACAAAAAAAGAACACTACATAATGATAAGGGATCAATCCAGTAAGCAAATGTAAAATATTTATGGACTCAACATAGATGCAACTAAATATACAAAGCAAATCTTGATGGGCATAAAGGTAGAGATTAAGAGTAATGCAATCATAGTAGAGGATTTTAACACCACATCAACATCAATAAATAGAACTTTTGGGCAGAAAATTATCAAGGAAACAGTGGCCTTAAATGACACACTAAATCATTTAATAATACACTAGATTTAATTGATCATCAGAACATTTCACCCTGAAGCAACAGAATATACATTCTCTTCAAGTGCACACAGAACATTTTCTAGGATAGACCACGTGTTAGGACTCAAAACAAGTCTCAATACATGTAAGAAGATTGAAATTATATAAAGCATCTTCTCTGACCACAATGATATGAAACTAGAAATTAATTACAAAAAAAATCATTGAAAAGAACACAAACATGTAGAGGCTGAATAACATGTTACTAAAAAATAAATGAGTTAACATTGAGATCAAGGAAGAAATCAAAAGATAACTTGAGACAAATTAAAATGAGAACACAACAGCCCCAAATTAATGGGACACAAAGCAGTCCTAAGAGGGAAATTCACAGCATTACGGGCCTACCTCAAGAAACAAGAAGAATCTCAGACAAAGAAAGAGGACCACAAAAATAAAATAAAAAATGAAAGAAAAGCCCTGGCTGGTGTAACTCACTGGATTGAGCGCAGGCCTGTAAACCAAAAGGTCATCAGTTTGATTCCCAGTCAGGGTACGTGCCTGGGATGCTGGCCAGGTCCCAGTAGGGGGCGTGTGAGAGGCAACTGATTGATGTATCTCTCATACATCAATGTTTCTCTCCCTCCCTTATTCTCTCTCTAAAAATAAGCAAAATCTTTAAAAAAAAAAAAAATGAAATAACAAAAGTAACAACTGATACCGCAGAAATACAAAGAATTGTAAGATAATATTATGAACAAATATATGCCAACCAATTGAACAGTCTAAAAGAAATGGGTAAATTCCTAGAAATATACAATCTTTCAAAATTAAACCAGAAGAAACAAAAAAATCTAAACAGACCAATTACAACCAATGAAATTGAAGCAGTAATCAAAAACTCCCAAAAAACAAAAGTCCTGGACCAGATGGCTTCACAAGTGAATTTTGCCGAACACTCAAGAAGAACTAACACCCCTCCTTCTCAAACTATTCCAGAAAACTCAAGAGGAAGGAAGACTCCCAAGCTCATTTTACAAGGCCAGCATTATCCTAATACCAAAACCAGGTAAAGACGCTACAAAAAAAAAAAAAAAAATTATAGGCCAATATTCTTAATGAATATAGATTCAAAAACCCTCAACAAAATATTAGCAAATCAAATATAGCAATGTATTAAAAGATCACACAACATAATCAGAAGGGGTTTATCCTGGCATGCAAGGTAGGTACAATATTCACAAATCAATTAACATGAAACACCACATAAATAAAAACAAGATAAAAAAATCACATGAACATATCAATAGATGCAGAAAAAGCATTTGACAAAATGCAACGCCCATTTATGATAAAGAAAACTCAGCAAAGTGAGGACAGTAGGAACATATCTCAACATAATAAAGGCTATATATGACAAACCCACAGCTAGTATGATACTCAAAGGGGAAAGACTAAAAGCATTTTCCTTAAGATTGGGGACAAAACAGGGACATCCACTTTTACCACTCTTATTCAACATAGCACAGAACTAGAACTATAAATAACCCAAAAATTTATACGAAACCATAAAAGATCCCAAATACCCACAACAAGAAGAAGAATAAAGTTGGAAGTATCGTGGTATCTGATATCAAACTATACTACAAAGCAGTAGTGATCAAAACAACAATGTACTGGCATAAAAACAGACATATAGATCAATAGAACAAAATAGAAAGTCCAGAAATAAACCTATGCCTATATGGTCAATTAATAAGTGACGAAAGAGTCAAGAACATAAAATGGGGTAAAGAGAGTTTACTCAATAAATGATATTGGGAAAATTTAACAGATACATGCCAAAAATTAAAACTAGGCCACCTTCTTACACCATATACAAGAATAAACTCAAAATGGATTAAAGACTTAAATGTAAGACTCAAAACCATAAAACTCCTAGAAGAAAACATAGGCAGTAAAATCTCTAATATTTCTTTTAGTAATATTTTTTGATATGTCTTTTCAGGCAAGGGGAACAAAATAAAAAATAAACAAATTGGACTTCATCAAACTAAAAAGTTTTCTGCACAGCAAAGGAAACCATCAACAAAATGAAAAGACAACCCACAGAATGGGAGAAAATATTTGCCAATGATATAGGATTAATATCCAAAATTTGTAAAGAACTCTTACAACTCAACACCAATAAAAATAATAATCCAACTTAAAAATAGGCAGCGGAACTAAATAAGCCCTTCTTCAAAAGGACATACACACAGATGGCCAACAGACATATGAAAAGAGGCTTTACATCACTAATCATCAGAGAAATTTAAATTCAAATCCCACTGAGATCTCACCTCACACCTTTTGGAATGACTATCATCAATAAGTCAATAAACAAGTGTAAGCAACTGTGTGGGAAAGAGGGAACCCTAGTGCACTGTTGACGGGAATGCAGATTGGTGCAACAACTGTGGAAAACAGTAGGGAGGGTCCTCAAAAACATTAAAAATGGCTCTGCCTTATGACTCAACGATATCTCTTCTAGGTGTATATCCAAAGAAATCCAAAACACTAATTCAAAAGAATATATGCACCCCTGTGTTTGTTGCAGCGTTATTCACAATAGCCAGAAAATTGAGGCAACCCAAGTGCTCATCAATAGATGACTGAATTAAAAAGCTATGGTACATATATACAATAGAATATTATTTGACCATAAAAAATAATGAAATCTTACCATTTGCTACAACATGGATGGACCTAGCATATGCTATGCTAAGTGAAAAAAGTCAGTCAGAGAAAGACAAGTACCATACAGTTTTATTTACATGTGGCATCTAAAGAACAAAACGAACAAACACAACAGAAAGAGACCCATAGATACAGACACCAAACTGATGGTTCCCAGAGGCGAAGGGGGTGGAGGGGCTGGGTGAAAAAGGTGAGGGGCTGAGAAATCCAGACTGGAAGTTACAGAATAACCACTGGGATGTAAAGGACAGCATAGGAAAAATAGTCAATAATATCGTAATAAGTATATATGGTGCCAGGTGGGTACTGGAAATATTGAGGGGAATACCTTTTAAAATATATGATTGTGTAACCAAAAAAAAAAAAAAGGAATGAGAGAGAGAGAAAGGGAAAAATAAGTTAAAAGCAGTGAGGGTCAGGGCACAGAAGCCATAACATAAAACAATATGAAGGTGAAATCCCAAGAGAACATAACTGGCTAGGGGGCTCGCTGATGACCCGGAAAGGCATTCTAAGAGCCTCCACATTGCAGACAGACAGACTCTGAAAGGTTGCCTCAGCACGTCACAAGGCTTGAGTGGGGTGCGGTCAGATTCAGCTGAATGTTCAGCCAGCGCGAACACCATCAAATCTCCCCTCTTCTCACCATCTCCAAGATCCATTTCCTTCTCTTCAGCCTCACTGTCGCGCCCGCAGCTTAGATTAATGCACACTGACCCTCGCTGGCCTCCGCGTGCTAGACTTTGTCCCCAGCAGTCCCTCCGGTCTGTAGTTTTCAAACTAATCTTTTGTAAGCCCCTCTTTTCCCATATCCTTCTCTTTCTAATAAAGAGAAGAAATAGGCTCTTTTGTAAGTAGAAATGTCACCAAGGCTATCTAATAATCCAGACAGCTTTTATCCTGGTATTTTCTCTGGAACAAGTTTATACCCCTGGCTCTAAAGCTGACATCAAATGTATTGCCAGCCAGGATTTATAGAGTTTAATAAGGGTGTTTCCTAGATTTATCTCAGTTGAATCTATAATAACTACTCCTCACTACAAAAAGCCATCATTTTGCTTTGTCTCATCCAGTTGAAGGATAGTCTATACTTTTTTTAGTATTTAAAAGAAACGTTCAATATTGACAGTTAATATATTGCCTATTCAATTTTATTAGTTCCTCTAAAACTAAAAATTTTAAGTACAGAATTGTATTCTTTTTCTTTTCTTAAAATTTTTTTGTCTTTTATGTACTTCACCTTCCAAGAAAAATTGCTCAATGATTTCTTTGTGGTATTATACATTTTTATGATCCTTTTCTCTAAAAAGTATTATGTAATTTCTCTACACTTTATTGTATTGGGCTAATAGCTGATGTCCAAGTAAAACTGGCCCACTCTGTTAGGTCATTTCTTTGTGTAAAGTCTTCCTCCGGCTGGAGGACAGCTCCTGGGCCTTGCCTCGCTTCAGTGGTGTGGTTGTGAGTTTGTGTTGGTGCAGCCATTCCCTTACCCCACTCCTGACACCAGGGACACCCAGCAGGTGTCAGCGAGCTGCCCCCAGCAGAGCACCCCCCCTGCAGCAAAGCCCTTCAGGTCTTGCCTCTTTACTCTAATTCATGCGAAATGAGATAAAGCTTTTCTGTCTTGGGATTAATACGGGAGGTGGTTAATACGGTGTAAAATATGGTAAACCAGACCACCTGAATTCTGCCCCTGCTGGTCACCTGTCCCAGTGAAAGTCCAGGGAAAATACATATTCAGAGGACAAGGCGAGTTGGGGCCACACCCACGTGCCTGCTACCCTTCGAGCTCTTTCAGGCCAGCACTCTCTAGGATGGTGGGCCAGGGCCTGGCCTTCACAGGGAAGCTGTAGGAAGAGCTTCGGCACTTCCATCCGTTCCTGGGGGGTTAGTGAGGAGGCGGGGTGGAGCAGCTCTGGTCTAGGCAAGTGTTGCCTTCTGCTTGGGAACAGAGCTGGAAGATGCCGCCCTCCCCTCCCCACGAAGGAAAAAGGTCAGCAGATGAAGTTCAGGGTACAGGGTCAGGCACACCTGTGTTATGGAGTGATATGGAGGTGTATGTTTCCTTATGTACATTAAACAACACAGATCTTCCAACATGGAGATGATCATGACAACTCCTTCCTCCTTGTAGGTAAGAAACTCGGATACACCTTCAACAATCGGAACTTTCACAACGTATCTTTGGGGCAAGGACAGGAGGTGGTGGCTGAGGCTGCGCTGGATCTGGCTGCCAAGGAAGGTCACTGGGTCATTTTGCAGGTACACACCCCTCTGCCCTGATCAGGGTCATCCTTGACCTCATGCCTGTCTGAACCTCACCTCCCAGTCTCCTGGCAGCTCCTTCCTCCCTTCCCCTCACACCCACCTTTCCTTCCACAGCTCTGCCCCTTTCACTCACCTCCTCATCGCCTCTCCAATTGGTCCCCAATGTATGTTCTCCTCCTCACCCCGCCCCCCGGGATTTTCTCCCTGCTCTCACCTGCTATGGCCACTCCATCTGGTTTAGTAGCTCTGCTTACAAAAGGAACCGAGTCCTGGTCTGACAATGCTCGGGGTGTTGGCACTCCGTCAAAGGCCATGGCAGCTGGGCCTTGGGGCTGCTGTTCCTCCCACGCATTTCACAGAGTTTCCTTGATGTGCTTTTCTGTTGTGTTCTATGTTTTGCATTTTTTGCTACATGCATGGCTAGAACATCACATGTGTCACTCCAGTTCTAACTTAGCCTTTTCATTGAGAGCTCAGGTGAAGGTTTGGAAACCTGCACCTACTGCTGGTAATTTGACTGAACACTTACAAGAAATAAAGGCCACCTCTCTTCTATGCAGGCCTGCCCTTTTTAATGCAACTTGTATGGATGCTGAGGCTGGGGCTGGGGCCAAAGAAGTGCCTTGCTCCTCGTTTTCTCCTATAAAGCCCTACAACCACCTCTGTTAGAGCATCTATGGTTGTGTTGAGATGCTTCACTTCATTTCCTTAGGGAAAGAGATGTTTATTTTAATGCCCAGCACATTACTGTGAACACAGCAGACACTCAACAAAAGCACTCGAAAAAAAATCAATGAAAGGAAAAATAAATGAGAAAAAGCCAGGTTACCAAGAACTTGCCCTGTCTCTTCACTATTCACTGTGCTGCAGATCGCTGCCGGGTCTTCATCCTTAATTATCCTGTTATTTATTCAGAGCCTTGCAACTGAGAATCTGTCACTCTTTGGGACTCTTTCTGCAGAAACAGTGGCATCTCGGGAGAAGAGATGAAAACAGCTGGGGGAGTTCCTGCTCCCTCCCACGTGGATCAGCATGGTGCTGGGAAAATGTGGTCTCCCAGCATCTCAGGCTCATCCGCAAAAGAGACACCCTTCCGAGCGCTCGAGCCCTTGGGAACCAAGCCCTTAGTTAGCAAGCAGGGAATGCTCCCTCCCCGATAACCCACTGGCTGCCCAGGACCCCCACATCTTGTGATGGCAGTGGTTTCTGAGAGCTCTCCAAGGTTACACTTGGAAGGCAGAATTCCTGAAGGAGTAAACAGAGTTTATCCCTGGTGGGTTGGGGGCACTTCCTGGCTAAGGGAACCCTGGATCTCTGGGCGGCCCACGAAAGTTTCCACTCCAACAGAGTGATTATAAATGAATTTTTAATTTAACATATTCATTACAACAACATCTCAGAACCATTACCTTTGGTTTTTTTTGCAGCAACTCTGTGAAATAAGTATGGCAAATATTGTTATTTCTTTTTTTCCTTTTCTTTCTTTTTTTGGAAGAGGAAGCAAGAGACAGATAGCTGTGGCCCAAGTGCTGTGCTCAGCGCCGGTCTGTGTACTTAAGGCTCTGTGCATGGCCTCCTCGGATGTTTGCCGAGGAGCCTTTATCGGTCCTTGTAATGAGACATATTGCAGCGAAGCCAAATGACTGTTTGTACTAGCGTGAAAGGTGCGTTCTGCCAAGTAATATTAAGAAATAAATGTAGGTTTAGACGGACAGACAGACAGACAGACAGGAATCACCATGGGAGGGCAGAAGGGCTTGAAGACACAGCAGAGGAGCTTGAACTCGGAGGAGAGAGCCCTGTGAGCCGCAGTGACTGTGGGAAGGAGAGCAGGGCAACAGTCGGCAGAACGATTTGGAGGGAGAGAGGAGTCAGGAAAACTAGCCAGGAGGAGTTTAAATCCGTGCTTTTCAAATTGTCCAGCACATGCAAGTCGCTGGGAGACCTTATTAAAACGCACTGATTTGGCCCTGGGTGGTGTGGCTCGGTTGTTGGAGCAGCGTCCCATAAACCCAAGGGTCACCAGCTGGGTCCCTGGTCAGGGCACATGCCTGGGTGGTCAGTTTGGTCCTGGTCAGGATGCAGGCCCAAGGCAGCCAGTCAGTGTTCCTCTCTCACATTGATCATTCTCTCTCTTCTTTCCCTTTCTCTCCTCCCTCCCCCACTTCTCTTTCTCTTTTTCAAAGCAATGAAAAAATGCCCTCAGGCAAGAATTAAAGGAGAAAAAATGCACTGACTCACTAAGTCTGGGTGGGGCCTAGGAATCTGCATTTCTCGCTAGCTCCCCAGTGATGCCAACATTGTTGGCCCATGGGCCTCACTTTTGAGCATCAAGAGCTCAATAATCCAGCTGCCAGACAGTAGGAATCTGGACTTGTAATGGAACCATGTGTTAGACTCTTAAAATGCGGCCCCCAGACCACCAGCATCAGCATCGCCTGGGAACTTGTTAGAAATGCAAATTCTCAGGCCCCGCCCTAGACCTACTGAATCAGAAACTCTGGGGTGGGGGTCCGAGAATCTTTGTTTCAACAATCCCTCTGGGGGATTCTGATGCATAGTCAAGTTTGAGAACACTGTGCTAGAGAGGCTTAGGATATCCAGGGGAAAGGTTCCATTGCAAGATGCTAGAAGGTCCCTTTTGCTGGGAATCCCAAGACTCGTACTGCAATGTGATGTGTTTGAAGCTAAGGCCAGGGCTCTCCTCTAGCTGGCTGCCTTTCTAATAACTGTTCACTGCTAACAGAAGTAAGCAAATGCCTATATTGGGGGCTCTATCCTTCCCACCAGAACGTCCACCTGGTGGCCAAGTGGCTGAGCACCCTGGAGAAGAAGCTGGAGGAGCACAGTGAAAACAGCCACCCAGGGTTCAGGGTCTTCATCAGTGCCGAGCCTGCACCCTCTCCTGAGGGCCACATCATCCCCCAGGGCATCCTGGAGAACTCTATCAAGATCACCAATGAGCCCCCCACGGGCATGCATGCCAACCTGCACAAGGCCCTGGACAAATTCACTCAGGTATGGCCCTAGGAGGGAGGGAAGGAGAGCACCCCACCTCCCAAAAAGCCAACTCAACTGGGTGGGAGGAGAGCATGCAACTGGGGTGGGGTGGGGGACCTACCAGGCGGCGGTGGAATGCCCAGTGTGTGCAAAGTTGTTTCTGTTTCAGACTGACCTCCACCCTGAGCCTGCTGTCAATCCCCAGACACACTGGGAACCAAGCTTAGGGTCTTTCTTTGGTCAGAGGTCTGGGGGAACTTGTGCAGGTGCCCCTGTTAACTAAATAACCCAAGACAAAAAAGGGCCTGCTGCTGTCACCCTAACGAAGGTGATACACTGGTCACACACTCCCTGGCTAAGCATACACTCTTCAATCAGGGTTTGCCACTCACCTGCAGACGGTAACAGGTGACATCTGCATGCATCTTGAGTAGCAAGCTTCAAATATCCCAGGTGTCAGGGAGTAGGGATCAAGACTTGGAATGTAACCATGTGTTAGACTGCTTTTGTTAAAGATTTTATTTACTTATTTATTTATTTTTAGAAGGGCGGGAAGGGATGGAGAAGGAGAGAGAAACCCCAAAGTGAGAAAGAAACATCAATCGGTTGCCTCTCACACACCTCCAACTGGGGACCTGGCCTGCAACCCAGGCATGTGCCCTGATTGGGAATCGAGATGGCAACCTTTCAGTTCACAGGCTGATGTTCAATCCACTGAGCCACACCAACCAGAGCCATGTGTTAGACTCTTAAAGTGTGACCTACAGAACAGCAGCAGCAGCATCTACTTGTTAGAAAAGCAAATTCTCAGGCTCCCACCTAGACCTGCTGAATCAGAAACTCTGGGGTGGGGCCCAGGAACCTGTGTTCTAACAAGCTCTCCAGGGGATTCTATGGCACAGCTTGCAGAACCCTATGCTACAGTGAGATTAAGAATAGCAAGGAAGAGTTTCAAATGCAGGCTACTGCATTACTGGAATTTCCATTACTGGGAATTCTAAGCCTCATGTTGTGGAGTGTTTATTAAAAGCCAAGGCCAGCCCCATGGGTGGCTCATTCCATGTATAAAGTAGCCCTTGCAGTCTGCTGCTCGGGCCTCTCTCGCCTTCTTGGGGTGGCACCCTTTCTCGCTGCTTCTATCGGAGAGTCCCACCTCCCTGAGACGGGGACTACATGAAGGTGGGCATACCATGAGGGTGGCGGCCATGGAAGCCACCCGATGTCCACCCACTACACTGGGCCTCAGTGGAGTTCAAAGGGATGCTTCTAGGACCTGGTGGGAAGGCTTTCTTCTCTCACGTCATAATAGCGTCAATGGGCCCCTGGCTTCATAGCACCCAAGCTAAAACTCACTGCGAGTCCCAGCTGGGTCACCGAGGCAACCTAAAGCAGACCCTCCAAGAGGACAACTGCTCTAGTTACTCCAGCGTAGACCATCAGGACCAAGGGGCCTGGTTTAACTCAAAATAAGATGAAGCCCATTTGGCAGAGTCTCAGAGTTTACTGTGCGCATGGCGCCCCTCGGGTGTCGGAGTCAAGCAGCCCAACTTGGACAGGGTGCCGCCACAAAAATTTGAGAAGTGAAACTTGTCCAGTCTCCTCCCTGCTCGTCCACCTTGCCAACGGGACTCCAAAGCCACACACAGTCTGGAGCAGAGAATGGGGGCACGGCCAAGAGATTCAGGATGTTCTAGCTTGCGGTTTCTGTTGACAAATGTACGCCCACTGCCACATGGGGCAGAGGCTAGTCTGCTGTCTTGTCCAGGGGCACTTTTTTCTTTCATTTTTATTTTTCCTTCATAGGCGTTGCATGACTAAACTCACAGGTACTCTGTATTGGTCACACCTTTATATGTGGCTGTAGATGGTTCCAAACAAGGCCACTGCTGCCCTGAAAAGGCATCAGGTTGCACAACAGTGTGAATGTACTTAATGCCACGGAACTGTACACTTCAGAATGGTTAAGACGGTACATTTTATGCTACGCATATTTAACCACAATTTTTTGAATTAAAAGTTGACGAAAAGTCACTCGGGTATAGTTAGCTGGCTCTGTTGAGGGTACAGTGGCAGACCATTCCCAATTCTTCTGCCTTGAGGGTCTTGGGCAGAGCCAGGGAGGAGGGCAGCAGACACCTTGTGGGCTACGTCCCCTAACAATGGATATTGAAATATTATGCCTCCATAGGGTTTTGTCACTTACAGCTGCTTGGCTTGGGCCCTTGTTCTGGGGTTTACCTCCCTGCAAGCCCCATGTTCAGTGTGGTCTTCAGACAACTGGGAAATCATCCCAAGAGATGCTGGCCTTTCCCGGTGATTCTGTCACTGCCACAGTTGGCCTTCTGGCCATTTATAGCCATCTTCAGTCCCATCTTCTGAGAAAGAGGGATGGATTTAGAACTATATTTATTGCTCAAAAGAGTTCATCATCCCATGCTGCTTTCACTGTGCCTGGGAACAGAGGCCTGGCTCATGCCCCTACTATTCACTCTGTTCCTTCAGAGCCCTGGTTTAACCATTGAAGGGATACATTGCAGAACTGAGCTCCTTTTCTTCTGCTTCCCTGAGAGCTGTGCTGGTTGGGGATGATCATTTTATTCTGACTTGTGAGTGTGCCACTGTCAACCAATTTCAGCCTTTTAATATGTGACTTCTGGTCTTCAGGCTTGCAGGCATTTTTCAGCAGGAGCCCATTTTCTCAGATGTGTCCAGAGTAACAAAGGAAGTGCCCCACATGTCTATAGAGAACAGCCCTGTCCAGAGAGCAGTTAATGAATTTTTATTTATACGAAACAGCTACTGTGTCCTCTGCTCCACCTCTGACCTTTCACACGGCATCTTCATGGCAAACATGGTACCCAATGAAGGCTCCAAGTGACCCCCACATAGCCAAAGAGAGGTTGAGATTGTGTCATGGGTTTTCCATGGACAGATCAGACCTACAAGAAGCTTAATCTGTCCTGTCCCCTCTGCTCCTCCTGCCCTTATGAGCAAAGTCCTATGAACAAAGTCCTGGGACCAATTCTTAGAAGAAACTCCAGGACAGAACCCAATCCAATGTGTGTGTGTAAGCTTTGGAAAGGCCTCTCTTGGGTTCCAACAGCAACATCTCGCTCCTTCCTGAACAGAGAGGGTCTCACTCAGAAGAAACTTTTAATTCCAAAGACTCCAGGGGTTCTTGTCCTACCATCCCTTCAAAATGCAGGTTTCCCCCTTAAAACCCACCAACCACAACCCCGTTGCCTCCCCCTCTGGATCACTCCTGCCTTTCTTTTCTTCCACCTGTCCCTTCTCTCGTCCTCTCTTCAGGAGCCATATCTCCTCCGCCTACTATAGCTCTGCAGCCGGGACCCCTCCGAGCTCTTGAGTCTGCAGCTGAGAGCTGTGGTGGAGCCCTTAGGGCAGTGAAGGGCACAGCTTCTGTCTCTGTGGCGGAGGTCCCTATCCTGCCTCCATGCAGCAGCCCCCGACCCCCCCAGCAATGAGCCGGGGATTCCTCAGCCACACAGGCAGTAATGACACCCACAAAGGTTCCCTGATGGGTCAGAAAGGAATGGCAGGAAGGGAAGAAATTAGAGATGATGCTGTGGGTGTCCCCACCCACATCCCATCACAGAGTGACATGAATATGACAAACGGGACACCCGCACTCCTGAGGCCACTACCCTGTTTTCCATTAGCTGTGCTTGAGAACTTAATTAGCTCATCCACATGTGCAAACTTTAACCTGAATGTAAACCTAGACTCAGATTCTAAATTAAAACCAACCCTCTGCAGGGTCCCCTCAAACCCTGAGCCCACGCCTGTCCGCAGTGCGACCTGTAGTCCCTACTGAACGGAGCTCAGACCCTAACCAGGACGAACGGTAACTTTGTCCAAAGCTACCGCAGCCACCCGCCCCCGCACCCTGACCGCCCGCAGAACAGCAGCTCTGCGCCGACATCCGAAGCGGCCCTTCTCTTCCAGGACACCCTGGAGATGTGCTCCCGGGAGACGGAGTTTAAGAGCATCCTCTTTGCTCTCTGTTACTTTCACTCCGTGGTGGCAGAGAGACGGAAGTTTGGGCCTCAGGGGTGGAACCGCTCCTACCCCTTCAGCACCGGGGACCTCACCATCTCGGTGAACGTGCTCTACAACTTCCTGGAGGCCAACGCAAAGGTAAAGCACCCCCCACCCCCCACCTCCTGCCAGCTTGGGGGCTGGGCGTGAGCGCAGGGAAGTAGGGACGCGCGCACCCCCCGCAGGGGGAGTGAGGAAGTGCGAGTTTGCCGCGTGGCCAACCCCGGGACCACGCGAGGCCCAGACAAGTACCACAAAGCTAGGAAACCAAACCGGAGCCTCACCCCTGGGGCGAGTCAGCCCCGTGAGCTTGTGTCCCTGGGCCCCGACCCGTGCTGTGTGCTCACAGCTTTGCAGGGGACTGTGCATTGGCAAGAAGAGGCCCCACACTCACCGGATACAAGCTCCCAATTTAATTAGCCGAGGACAGGAACTTCTCTTGGGGAACTCGGCTCCTCACGTAGATATGGCCTCACCAAAGTTGAAAAAGAAACCAAATCCTGGCTACACCTTGTTTCCTTCCTCCTTGTTGATATTCCTTTCCAGAGAAGACCTTCACTAACCATCCATGCTCTTGCGTTTAAGGGGACGTTCACATCAAGGCCGTTCTGGTTCATAGACCAAGAACAGCATCACCGAGGCCTCCACCTTCCCCAGGGAGGGGGTGGGGATGGATCAGGCGCAGATGCCCTGAGCCCTCGCTCTGCGTCCAGCGCTGGGACCTGGAAGCCCAGCCCCACAACCCTTCCGTTCATTGGCTGCACTTGGACAAAGCTCTGGGGCGCGGGTCATCCATTTCAACAGCAGTGAACTTGCCTGTCACAGTTCATTCATGAATATGCTAATTAATGCCAGAAAATTAGAAAAATGCCCTGGTCCTCATTTTCTTCCATTTGACATTTGCCTATTTAAAGGACTTGTTGGTAGAGCCATTTCATTGCCACAGTGGATGACATGAAAGAGGAAAGGTATATGTGCGAGGGGGTTGCACCTGACCTCTCCTCAATCTGCGATGTAATTTTTCCAACATTTCATGAGCTTCCATGTGTACCTGACTCCACTGGGCCCTGGGGTATGCAGGTGAACGAAACACTGCTGCCCAAAGAGCATCCCATCTTGGGGCTGCTGCTCTCCCCACGCGTCCGGCCAGCCCCATGCCTGTGTGGAGACCTTTCTGTCCTTCCCTTGTCTCACAGGTCCCCTACGATGATTTGCGTTACCTCTTTGGAGAAATCATGTATGGAGGCCATATCACCGATGACTGGGATAGGAGGCTCTGCAGGACGTATCTGGAGGAATTCATCAAACCAGAAATGCTTGAAGGAGAGCTGTCTCTGGCCCCAGGGTTCCCACTCCCAGGCAACATGGACTACAATGGCTACCATCAGGTAAGGCCCTGTTCTTTGCTCGTGACAGCATAATGGAGCCCACACAGGAGCCAGCTCTTCCTCCAGTGCTGCCCTGCGTGGTGGAGGGAAACTCACGCAGGACCACGGAAGAATGGCTGGAAGAGCAGAGCTTATACCAGGTGCGGTTCTCAGCCCCAAGTCTGCCCTGTGCCATTTGAAAGCTATCGGATTTCTAGCCTCAAATTCACAATACAGCTGAGCCTTTGGAGATCTTTTTATTCTTGTTGTTTGGTTCAGTAATTCTATTTGTTGCTCTTTTCCACCAATAATATCTGGGGCATTCATTTAATTATTTTCATGCGAGATATTGACAAAGCCATTAGGAGCAAATTTCAGGTAAGAACTTAGCTAACTTTTGCTAAAGTGTATTAGTGATTCTAAATATCTTTAGCAGGATGTGACCTTGTGGTCAGGTCCCTCACCCCTCCTATTCCTTGTATGTGGTTATGAACACAGGCACCATGCCCACATACATGTACCAAGAAAAGCATTCAAATGGAGCTTTTTTATACTATTACTTTGGGTTTTTATTTTACTATCACTACAGCTATTTTTAAAGTGTTTATCTTCTCCTATTTTGCCTGTCGTGGAAAATATATGAAAAGATTTTTTTTCTATTTTTATTGCTTGACTTTGAAGATGCCTAAAAGAACTCTGAATACCAAACTTAAGGGAAATATTGGTCATAGAATCATTAACTACAAGCTTTAAAATTTGTTTAGTTCATAAAATTTAAGAAGGTAAGTCATAAAAGTTATTTGATCCAGAAAAATATGGACCTATGAGAAGAAATTAAAAATAAGACTAAAAAAATAAGATGATTTTTAAAAAACCACTTAACCAAGTCTTCAAGGCTTTAGCCATGAAAATGGTGCAAGTGCGCCTCCTAGTGTCTATGGAACAATTTGACAAGAGACGGGAGTAGGTAATGGACAATTACAAGGTTTGCACGTTTCCGAGTAACTGAGGTAGATCTTCCCTTTTTTCATCCCTCCCTTTACTATTTAATTTAATAGATAATTATAGAGAACCTATCAAGAAGTCCAGCAGTGTGCTCTCTGCTAGAAGAAATACAAAAATAAACACACACATTTGCCTATAAGGAATCTTTTACTAAGACTAGACGTTACTATCAGGAAATCATTCACGTCAAATTAGGAGCTAAACCTGAGGGATATTTTCTCACTGTAATAGAAAGCATTGTACTCAGAGGATATTCGGATCAGAAAGTGAGCCTTAAAAGCTAAGGAAGGTTTTTAGGGTCGCCAGGCTGTGGCCCACCATAGCCAACCACTGAGATGCTCTATTTGGGTGACACTCGGTTTTAAAATTTTAAAATAAGAATACTTTGCGCCGCAGGCAGGAACTCCAAAGCCCCCCTAGCCCTGCACGCCGATGCACACGCTCATTTTGCGCGCATCGTCCGTGCTTGCGCGCCGGTTGTCACCCCTGCCCCAGCTCAACGGAGGGCAGAGAAAAGAAACGCGAGGGCAAGAGGGCTGAGGCCCCAGGAGAGCCTGAGAAAAACACCGGCAGGGTTAGTATTTCCAAACGCCTCTGTGTGGAAGGACAGGTGGATATCGGAGAGCCTGGGAGGGGGCGAGATTGGACATGGATAAAATCCGCGAAATTCCTCCAACGAGAGCATGGCCCCGTGAATGGAGGCGTTCTGGAAGTCGGCCCCGCGTAGGAAGCGAGTGGTGTGGAGCGAGGGCGGGTTGGGGGGGAGCACGTGCACTGCTCGGTGGGGGGCAAGCCGGTGTGAGCTGGCATCGGAGGCCTTTGCTGGGGGGGTGGGGGGCGAAGGGGACACCGCTGCTGCGGCCACCGACTGCCCTTCGGCGGGCGAACCAGAGCGGGAGGTGGGAGATGTCCTGCCTGGTTTTGAAGTGCGTCTGCCCTTGACTTCCAGTACATCGACGCCCAGCTGCCCCCCGAGTCCCCGCATCTCTACGGCCTCCACCCCAACGCGGAGATTGGCTTCCTGACGCAGACCTCCGAAAAGCTCTTCCGCGCGGTGCTGGAGCTGCAGCCCTGGGACCGCCACGCGGGGGACGGAGCGGGGGCCACCAGAGAAGAAAAGGTGCGTGCAGGCACCGCCGGCCTGAGGCCCCTCTGCAGAGGCAGCCCCTCCCCCATGGGCCGCGTCGGCGGGGCACAGCGCGACCCCACTGTGCGCGCCCCGGCGGGCTTGACCTTCCATCCGAGGGCCCTCCCCCACCCTGGTCATGCCACCGCCCTGGCCGTCTGGTGACCGCATGGGAGCGCCCTGCCATCTGGCTCGGCAGTTTGCTCTGCTAGTCCATCCAACGGCCAGTTTAATTCAGTCTCTGCCGAAGCGAAGGCAGCGGACGGTGGTGGTTCTGGGAGCCTGGAACTAACCGCGCTGTTGCTTAGAAACTCAGGGCGGGTGGGCACGCTTCCTAAAAACCACCCCCGTCCGCCAGCTAGACGCTCATCGGGTCCACTCGTCCCCTTTCAGACAGAAACACGTCTCTCTGTGTGAATGACATTTAATCACAGTCCTAACACAGGTAAGTGCTTCTAAACACAGGACTTCCTGAGGTTTCAGAAGGATGGGGGAGAGTTATGGGGTAGAAGGCAGACTAGGGGGAGGGATGGGTTTGGGGACAGCAGAGACAACGCGTGAGGGCCCCGCTCCTGGTGTGCGCGCAGCAGAGGGCAGAAAGGAATGGGCGCTGAAATGAAATTTCACCATGAAGTTTTTCCTATGACCCGCTAATTCGTCCTCTGAGAGATGCACCTCCTTCCCCTCCCTCCATTCCACAACAATGCACAGATTCCCTTTGGTAGAGATTCCCTGAGTTTACAAGGAAACACACCTGGGAGATTAAGAATTAAGAAACCTGGGGAGTCATCGAACTTTTGGGCTCCAGGGATTTGCACCCTAGCAAGTCTGGTGCAGGTAAGCAAGCTGCCCTGAATCACACTCCTCAGGCTACTCTGCCATGGGATGCCTGAGATATAATTTGAGAGTAAAAGAAAGATAAGAAAGTTTACATTACCTGGAATCTAAACCTAGTAGAATGGAAACCATTCCTAGCTCTAAAAATGAAGAAGGCTGGGAGTATATAAGTAATAGGCTTAGAATTCTCCAGGCAACATTCAAAGAAGCTTCTAGTTCTTACAATTTTCTTATCACCTTCTTCCAACTCATTCAAAGAATAATGTGTGTGTGTGTGTGTGTGTGTGTGTGTGTGTGTGTGTGTGTGTGAAATGGATAAACAATGATCACTTGCCAAACTAGAAAAACCTTTTAGCACCACAGATCCCAGAAAGTGGGCAGATGTTGCTAATATACAGAGTTCCTACATATGGGAAAAGAAGGAAAGAGAAGGAGAAAGGAGAGGGAAGGACACAAAATAAAGTCATAATAATTGGTCATAATACAAACAGCCAATAAAAATATTCTCAATGTCAAGGGAAATATCATTTTTCACCTAGTGGTGAAGATTTTTAAATACGATACTATCCAGTGATAAGGGCACAGGAAAACAAGTACTCTCATCTCTGCTGGGAGAGCTTTAAATTATAGAACAATTGACTGTAGCTATTAAAATTTAACATGCTCATATTTTTTACTCATAATTCTATATGTGGGAATTCAACCAGTAAGAACATTCAAAAGTGCACAGATTTTATGATGTTTTTATATTTATTTATTGCAGGATTTCTTACAATAGTAAAAATAATAAACAGACCAAATATCCAATAGGGGAGTAACACCATAAACTATGGTCTGCCAAAACAATGAAATAATATATACTCTTTTAAAAAACAAGGCAAATCCATATATACTAACAAGGGAATGCATCTAAGATTTAGTATAAGGTGAAAAAAACAAGCTGGAAAAGCTATGGGTAGTATGATTCCATTAGTGGTGGAAGGAAAGAAGGAAGGAAGGAAGGAAGGAAGGAAGGAAGGAAGGAAGGAAGGAAGGAAGTGGGGGAGGGAGGGGCAAAGGAGACAGGAAAGAAGACATAACAGACATGATAAATATGGAGGGGGGATGGGTGGATGGACAGACAGATGGGTGGGTGAGTGGTTGGGTGAATGGATGAATGGATGGAGTTGTGGGCATTGAAAAATGCCTACAGGAATTATAAACCCCAAAATTAGCAGTTAGTGGTTTTTTCCTCCTTTGAGGGAATAGGCAAAATTGTGGGAGGATCTTGCTTCTAATATCATATGAATCTGTAGTGTTTAGGTATTTATAGAAAGCATTTATTTATTAATTTCCCCCAAAGAAAAAATGGAAGAGGTGTTTGCATGTGTAAATAAAGTAGAGCACACCCCTGGCGACCCACTGCTCCCATCCAAAGGGGCCTTTGGGCTTCTCTGGGCAGGGGAGGGGTTTGTCTGAACCTGCGGGGCTGCTCCCTGCCCTCGCAGCGCTGGGCCGCCACGGCCTGGGCTATCGCCCCATTCCTTGTGCTCTGGAGCGATGCCTTCAGACTATCTCTTCAGTCCTGTTGTGAATCATGTCCAAATGGCAGCTCACAGTTACACGACTGTTTCTTCAAATTCCGCTCCAGAGACAGAAATATGATACAATTTTCGCTATTTGTCTCCTGCCCCTCTGGCAGCTTTCAGGTGCCATTAAAATGCCGTTCCAGATTTTACTGTGACAGCACCGGAGACCTATTGGTGACAGGGTGATGAGTTGTACTTTCTTTTTTCTGGCATCAGCTCTTTTCCTGGAGGATGTATTGTATGTTAACAATACAAGGCAAAGTGAATATTAATAATCCTTTACATTTATGTAGTTTTTTATTGCTTTCAGACACTGCCACATTCATCAACTCATTTGATTTGATCTTTGTATCAGCCCTGGGAGTCAGAGGAGGGGGGCCAGGTAGAGAAAAACGCTCTTAGAAATTTTTATAGGTGCAGAAAATTGAGAGTTAAATGAGGTGCTAAAATCCATGTGGGTGATGCATAACAGCTGTATTAACTCAGTCGGGGTTCTTTGGTGGCAAGCAGCAGGGACCGATGTAGCTGCAATAAGCAAGAACTAGCTCACCATATCACAGGTATCCTGAGAAAGGACAGAAAGCACAGTGGCTCTGGGCCCAAGGAGGAGACAGGTGGACGGTCCTCGCAGGGCACTTCCGTCCTGGCAGCGGCTCCAGCCACTTTCTGTCCCTGAATCCATATCTTCACATTCAAATCGTCCTGCTCCTGGAAAAGATCAGCAGGTTGGCCTACTTGGGTCATGGGAGGGCCGGCCCCCAAGACCGTACCCCAAAACAATGGGAAGAGGTAATTTCACAAAGGAAGTAGGGGAGAAGAAGAAGGGGAGAGAGATGGCATGCAGACAAAAACACCAGGCAGCCACCACTTGCCTCTCAGGACCCAGGGCCTCCCTCCTCCATCCTTCTCTGCTGACCACGTGTTCGATGACGTCCGCACTTGTTTCCTTTCTCTTTCTCTGATGACAGACCTTCGGGGATCCCTCATTTGCCTCAAACTGGCAGACTCAGCCCTGGCCAGTGTGGCTCAGTTGGTTGGAACATCATCTTGTATCGAAAGGCCATGAGTTTGATACCCGGTCAGGGCATGGACAGGAGGCAACCAATCGGTGTTTCTCTCACATTGATGTTTCTCTCTCTCATCCATATTTCTACCCTGCCCACCATCCTCTCTCTCTAAAAGCTATGAAAAAATAGCCTCAGGTGAGGAATAAACAAACAAATAAATAATAATTTAAAATGGCAGGCTCGGCCTCCAATGCTTGCCCCCAAATAACTCAGTATGTCGGTGCCTCACTTCCAATTTTCCAGGAGAGACACCCTAGCTGTTCTGGCTCCCTGGTCTAATCAGCTGGTAGTTTGTGTGGCAAAAGGGACATGGGGTGGGGAGGAGGTTGGCATGATAGCTGGGGGCGCTTCTTCCAGGACACAAGGACAGAAACCACAATGCAGCCTTCTGGAAACTCAGAATGAAAATATATATATATATATTTGTGGCCCAAAATGACTGCCCTGGGCCAGTTCTGTGCTGTGCCTTTCTAGTTTGATTCTCACAGCGAAGTGTTTCAGTCTGGGTTTCTCCAACTCCCCATTTCTGGAAAGGTTTCTGGGTTCATCTTTTTAAGCTGGTTGCACAAGTCACAGCCTAAGGAGAGGCCCTCCTGTGGTCGGTCCTCCACCCCTGACACAGCGACCCAAGCCAGCAGGCAAGGGGATAAGCCTCTTTAGTGCCAGATCACAGGGAAATCGAGCCCCTTCTGAACCCCGTGTTTCCTACTGCGGGCAGGTCAAGGCCCTTCTGGAAGAAATACTGGAGCGGCTAACAGATGAGTTTAACATCCCGGAGCTGACGGCCAAGGTGAAGGAGCACACCCCGTACGTGGCCGTCATCTTCCAGGAGTGCGAGCGGATGAACGTGCTCACCGGGGAGATCCAGCGCTCGCTCAGGGAGCTGCACCTCGGCCTACAGGTGGGAGAGGTCCTGGGTGGGAAGGCCACTGCTGGCTGGCCCCCTTGGGGACAAAGTGGCACCAGGAACCTGGGAGCTGGGGAGCCATTCTCCCACAGCTAACTAAACACACAAGAAGTTGTTGCTCCCAGACACTGGGGCTGTTCACGTTGCAGGGAGAGTAAGTCACAAGGTCTGGGACCTGCCACTGTGCTGAAGTGGGAATGAGCTGTGACTGGTTGGTCACCTTATGTGAGCTGCCTAAGGGGAGCGGGGGGAGGACCATACCCTGAATGACAACAGAGAGAAATCATGACTCCCCTCCCCCCGCCCCCACCCCAGTGTCTTCTACTGACTTAGGCAAAATCACTTCCAGGTAAGGCGCAAATGTGTGCTGGGTAAAGCCACAGGTTCCAGACTGGGACCAACTCCCAACTCTTCCATTTCCTCAATGTGTGGCTTTAAAGTGACTTAAATTTCACCATCTCTCAGCTACTTCATCTATAAAACAGGGACAATGGTCCTACTTCATAGGGCTTTTGGAGGAGTTTGATAAATTCACTTACACAGAGTGTTTAGAACAATGTGGTAAGTACCCAAAAGTATTAGCTAATAGTCTTGTCACCTGTAAAAGGGAAAGGAAAGAACTTTCATCTTCTATAATGTCGAGGCTGTTGAAAGATCCAAGTTTGGACAAGCTGAGGTTTCTCGTGAGCAATGAGTCCACCATAATATTTCTGCAACGGATGAAGTCAACAGGCTACTTTATTCACCATAAGAGCAGTAGTGCAGCGTCTACTAGATATGCATTGTTATAACCGTTCACCTGCATGATAGGTCAATGGGAGGGCCTGCTGCCTTTCAGGAGCTGAGGAAGGTGACTGTGGCCAGTTTACGTCAGCACATTTATTAAAAGAATTGTGACCCCACACACAGTCAAGTGAGAACCCAGTTTCGTAGCCAACAGTGAAGGCTCAGCCCAGCCCAGGATGCTGGGGCCGCCGGGGGCTACTGCCTTCCTGCCTGGCTCTTGGACTCACACACCGTGGTCATGTGTGCACAGGAAAAACAACTGTGAGTTTCTTCACATGTGGTCACAGAATAAATGGCAGCACCTAGGTTAGTGGGTTTTTTATAAATCTGTTCATTCCCCTCTCCCCGCAGTATGGATGAGGGAAATAAGGTGAGAAGGGAGACGGGAGGGGCTGCTGAAGGCTGACGATGTTTGATGATGTTCTCAAACTAGGCACCAGCGTGTGATGCAATGAAATACGGAACTTTGCAGAACAACCTCTAATGTAAATAAGGACTTTGCTGTCACATTATTCAGCTCCATTGCCGTGGTACCCAGTGTATATTAGTAATTATCTTGGGTAGATTTGTTGCAATCTTAGCTTATTGAATCCACACAATTGGGTGCAGCCTGTTTACCCATTTGACTTCCAATTCATCCGCCCATTTTTCTTCCAAGAGCCTTCGCTGCTGTCTGGTGTCACGGATTGCATAGCGTGCCTGGGAGGAGATACAGGGGTCCCGTCTATGCAAGCAGGGCTGATGCATGCGCTCTTTGGGCGAGTCTCGCTCGGCACCCCATGCTGGGGGGAGCCCTCGGCCCCAGAGTGACAGTCTTGAGGAAGCAAGCACACACTGAGTGTACTATAAGACAGAATTAATTCAAGGCCACAGGGAGAGATGTGGGAAGGGAAAGGGGGAAACAAGCATGTGGCATCAGGGAAGGCCCTGGAGGAGAAGTGGCATCGAGGGGGCTTTAGGGGTAGGCTAGGGTTATGGCAGGTGGTGACAGGAAGGGTCTCCCAGAGATCCCCAGCAGAGGAACCTAAGCCTGCTCTAAGATTTAACCTACTTTGGCCAGAGCAACGGTTCCGCTCAGCGAGTGATAGTGACATGGTGAGCTTCAGAAGGTGGCCAGTGTTGACAGAACAATGACCCAGAAGCAGAAAGGGCAACTGGAGATTGCCTTTTTCTTTTTGTCCTTCTGTAAGCTGGGGGACAGACAGAGCAATCTCCGCTTAAAAATGCTGTCATGAAAAACAAGTCCCATCAGAGTAGGTCCCCAAATCCATCTGGTCATCACACTCCCTGGTGGTTTTATCACAATACACATTCCCACCTCCACCGTCCAGTCCTGCCAGCCTCCAGAGCCAGGTTCTGGAAACCTGCATTTCTATCCGGCAGCCAGGCAATTCTTGGGACGAGTCCAGTTTGTGAAGCACCGTGTTAAGGCAAGTAGGTAGAAGAAAAAGAATGAACAAACGTCTTCGCAGAGAAGTAGCGTGCTTCAGAGTAAGGGAAGTGTTTACGTCTGTGGAAGAGAGAGAGGTGAGCTTGCAAGAAGTGAGAGCTGGAGAGGGAACAGCAGATGGGACTGACCTGGACAGGCGGGTTCACAGGACGTCCTGGCATGTGCAGGAGGCGTGAGGGCCCCGCTGGACAGTCCGATCAATGAAGACACGAGAAACTGCTCAGCTCCAGGCTTCCCACCAGGACTCTGGCAGCTTGCCTGGCAGGAGGCAGGGAGGAAATTCTGACTGAGGTTCTCCTCCTTTCCCTGTCCTTTCTTTCTCTTCAACAGTCACTTTAATGTTCTAGGAGGATTTTAGGTGGAGCACAGGGGGGGACATGGGACAGCTTATGCTACCTGGCACATTAAACCTGGACACCCAGCCCTGGCTGCTGTGGCTCAGTGGGTTGAGTGCCAGCCTGCGAACCAAAGGGTCACCGGTTCAGTCCCCGGTCAGGGCACCTGCCTGGGTTGCAGGCCAGGTCTCCAATTGGGAGCATACCAGAGGCAACCATTGATGTTTCTCTCCCTTTCTCCCTCCCTTCCCCTCTCTCTAAAATAAACACATAAAACCTTAAATTAAATAAAATAAATAAATAAACCTGGGCACCCAAATGCTCGGCCCAGACTGTGCACGAAAGGTAGAAAAAGTCTAACTTTTTACATTAGTACATCAATACCCTTAGCATTTAGGATAAAGAATTTCATACTTGTAATCATTCACAATTGGCTGCATGAGAAACCACGATGCTACTCCCCCCAAAGTGTTAGGTGAACTGAGAGGCCCAGTACATGAAGCCCCTGATGGCTGAGAGCTCCAAGCATCCAGCACACACAGATGGTAGAGGAGGCGTGGGGGGAGGGGGGAGCAGGGGCAGGAGAGGGCGGCTGGCCACACCAGGTGCCTGCAGAGAGGCATTCCCTTGGGAACTCAGCGTACTCAGAAATCTGGCTCTTGACCTTACACAATGAAGAATCCAGTCCTGCAAGTATCTCAGAGTTGACTGGTCAAAGGTACTGACTCCCACTAACCAAATGCACTAGAGCCTGATGTACAAAACTCCCAAAGGCCAATAGCAACTATGCATAAATTTCAAATGGCCGTATACAGATGACAGCCTGCCCAGAAAATTCTCTGCCTGTGTAAGAAAATTACACGAGACTCCCAATTCCTAGACCTTCTCTGTACAATAAAGTAGCTGCTAGTGGCAGGTTCGCACTTGAAATGCGGCTAGTCCAAATTGAGAAGTGCCATCATGCAAATTAAACATAAGATTTTAAAGATTTTAAATGTTAAATATCTTATTAATAATTTTATATTGATTCCATATTGAAATATTTGCAATTTTAGATATATGAATGTAAATAATACATATTACGAAAATAAAGTTCATCTGTAAATGAGGCCAGCAGCTCACCTCTGCAGCTTGCATGGCACTGCGCTTGGGAAGGGCAGTGAGAGGTGGAGCCGTGGGCAGCCTGGCATGCAGGGGGCGAGGACGGCTTTCTAGTCTACCATTCAGGTGTTTGATGGCATCAGACATTTCCCCTGTGCTTCAGTGGCTGATAACCCCGCGTGATGGACAAAATTTGTTTCTAAATACATGAAAGATGTTCGAACTTGAAGTCCATCTTGCCGACTTGGAGAATTCCTCCCGCTCTTTATTCAGACCCCCTGTGCGTCGACTGAACAGTGCAGGTCTGAGAGGGGCGCCTTGCTTTGGCCCTTGAATGACCGACAGTTGCCAGCCCCCAGGCAGCTGCCCCAGGCCAGAGGCCTTCGATCTTCCCACGGCCCTCTGTCAGGACACCCAAGTGGGTGTCCTGCCACCCCCAGTCTGGAAGCCAGACTGGAAGGGGTGGGACCCGTATCCTTCCCACCTCCCTCCCCATCCCCACACCTCCCATGTTTCAGACACATGAAAGCTGCTTGCAAAGACCATCTGCAGAGGGAAGAAGAGGCAACAGGAGCTGGCACTCAGGTCAGGGGGCAGCCGGCAGCCCCTGGAGAAGGAGGCACGTGGGTGCTGCTGAGCCCCGTGGGTTGAGGGGACTGTGTGACCGCCAGCCTGGAGCGCCAGCCACTTCAGACACACGGGTGGTGCCCTTTGCAGGTGACAGTCCTGGCCCTCCAGAGGTTGGCACCTGAGGTCTGGACTGGACCTTAGGAGTCTGAGCTCTTCACAAGCTCACTACCTATCAGAAAAATAAGGTTTTGTTTTATGTCACATCAAAGGAAGTTCAGGAGAGCCCTTATCTACAGCAGTGGCCTTCAGCCTTTTTGGCACCAGGGACCGGTTTCGTGGGAGACAATTTTTCCAGACAGAGGTGAATCAGAAAGAGACAGGAGTTGAAGCTCAGGCGGTGATGCCAGCGAGCAGCATCCACAGACGGGGAGGAGGGCAGTTGGGGACCCCTGATTTAAGATGAATAAAATGATTAAGGTCACATCCACCATAAGGCACCCCCCCCCCACCTTTAGTTGTCCCAGGTTTCCCTGCCCTGCTGACATGTAGCAGGCAAGTCACCGGCCCCTGAATGGGTCATTTTCTTAGGGGAAAGCGTCAGTGTTTTCTCTGCGAATTTTTGTTGTTGGCACTTGACCTGTGACCAAGCACATGCAGATGTTATCTGGGGTTCCATGGGATGCAGGCAGGAGGAGTTGTAGAAAGTTGGGCTTGAATCAATGAAAGCAGGTTCCCCTATGGGAGTACAGCGCGAGTCTTCAAGAAGGGACTCATTGCCCAGAGTTTGGCCACAGAAACGTACTGTCTGCCCACTCCAGCCTCCACCAGTCGGGCAGCATCTTAGCAAACTAATTTTTCCTGAACATCTTTGAGGAAATGCTGTCCTAGAGTCAATAGATATATTCCTCTTCCCCTACGAGAGGGACACGAGTCACACTTAGTGACTACAGGGCCGTGTTCTCTCTGTTCCGTCCTGGCCCCTCCTCTGAAGATGAGTCATTGCTACTTCTGCTCAAGGTCATGGGAATATGTGAGCTCAGAAACCGAACTACAAGGCAAATTTCTTCTTTTCCTAAATCCTTCCTGCTTCACTCTCCAATGGACAAAACCTAAAAGATAGTACATTCTCTAAGGCTCCATCACTTGCACGTTCAATTAGTAAATGCAAAGTCATTGTCCCAATAAATTATATTCACCTTATAAGCAGATGTGAGAAATGTTTAAGAAAGCCTAGTAACACATTTTATGTTCCTCTGCTGTTAAAATTATTTCAGATTTCTGAAGGGTGTTAAAATGTAAGTATTGCATATATTTTATTACCATATGTTTTTTTTTTAAGATTTTATTTATTTATTTTTAGGCAGAGAGGAAGGGAGGGAGAGGAACATCGATCGTTGCCTCTCGCACACCCCCAACCTGGGGACCAGCATGTGCCCTGACTGGAAATTGAACTGGCAAATTTCAGTTCACAGGACAGAGCTCAATCCACTGAGCCACACCAGCCAGGGCATATTACCATGTTTTATTTTCTAGAGCATTTTTAGGTTTATAGCAACCTAAAGTTACCGAGACGACACAGAGAGTTCCCATATGCCCTCTGCCCCACTCCACGCACAGCTGCCCACCCCCCATCAACATCGCCACCAGAGCGGCCCAGTTGTTACCACTGATGAACCTACTTTGACTCATAATGACCCAAGCAAGGCCCAGAGTTTACATTAGGGTTCCCTCTTGATGTATGTTCTGTGGATTTGGACAAGTGTGCGATGACATGTATCCACCATTAGTGTCTTACAGAATAGTGTCCCTGCCCTGAAAATCCTTCCTATTGCGTACAAGTATATTTCCACCTTAAGCATATGACTCCTTATTACATCGAAACTCGGAGTAGGTGCTCCTGTGACTTCACTGTTTTCAGAAGTGGCACTTGGCTGTCGGTGGCATGGTACCTACCACCAAGTAAGGGCCCAGGGAGACAACCGGGAAAGAAAGGACTTTGCTGTACAAGCAAATGGCAGCGGCTGGCAGAGCCAAGTCCCGCCTGAGCTCGTCTCTGTTTGGCTCACGCCGCCACAGCCCTCAGCAGAGGGGCCAAAGGACCAGGCCATTTTGTCGCCCTTTTCCCAGTACTTCTGACCCTGTTCTGCTGCTTCATGTGAGGGGATGACCCCAGGATGGGGGTCATTTACTCCCAGTCAACCCATGTGGCAGACGAGTTCCACAGACACACCCAGATTTAACAAAAACCCCACAGTTTTGTGGAGAATCAATTTTGGTGTAGTTTATAAAAAGCACTGTATAATCATGTAAATAAAATGGCCATTGACAACTTCTTAAATTTTTTATTTAAAAAAATTATTATGGTCGATATCTTTTTTTTTTATTATTGTTGTTCTATTACAGTTGTCACAATTTTTCCCCACATTGGACTTTCTTCTTTTATAATGAGTCTTCATTTGTCTATGTATTTTTTTTTTATTGTTGACACAATTACAGAAGAACCCCATTTCCCTCCTTTGCCCCCTCCACCCAGCCCTGCCCCCCAGCCTTCATCACATTGTTGTCTGTGTCCATGGGCCATGCATATATGCATACATGTTCTTTGGTTAATCATATGGTCACTGGACAGGGGCCTGGCCTGGAGCGGGTCTGTCTAGGGCCAGCTGAAGTGTGTGGGTTCTTGACTTCACGTAGGAAAGATTTCACAGCAGGAATCCAGATGAGTATGAAGGTCCATTTATTAAAGCTGAGGACAGTGAAACAAGAAAGAGCTCAGCACAGAAGAAGCAACAGGAGGACCCAGGCTGGGCTGCCTGAACTCACTGAGAAGTTGGAGAAAAGGGGGCCTTACGGACGGGTCCAGGGGATCAGCCTGGGGTAAGCTGCCAGCTGCCCACTGCCTCTGAGTTTAGGAGACACGTGCCTGTGGGGAAAGAAGTGGGGGCAGAAGAGGGAAATGGAAATGGCACCAGTTGCCCCCCAGTGGGAGAGTGCAGGGGGTCCTCTGTCTTGAGGCTTTTGTCTCTCTCTTGCAGGTGGGACTCTTAGGGGAGGTCTCAGCAGAATATTCATCAGTCCTCCAGGTGTGCCCTGTCAGGGCCATGGTCTCCACTGATTGGTCAGTGACAGGGCAGGGGGTCTTTAGTCATTGCAGCTGGTTCTGGTATCACCCACCTGGTTTTGCTGCTTTTTGGGGCCTGGAGCTGAAACACAACCAAGCCCTAGATGTTCTATCCCAGATGTTAGCTCCAGGGGGATGAGGTTACCCTGGGGGTGAGGTCCTTGATTTTCCAGCTTTGCCCCCTGCCAGGCACTCTGCCTTCCTGCCTGGTGACCGTCCGCACCTGGCTGTAACTTGCTCAGCCACTGTGTTCAGTTTCCTTATTCCACTTGGCAAGGGATCTTCCCAGCTTCCCACTATCCTGTATCAATACGAACCTAGTGGATCCACACACACCCTCAGTGCTCCCCAGGCTTCATGGCATGCCAACGCATTACATCCGCATTACATCCGTGGGTTTGCCTGGCTCTGCCCCCTGATCACTCTCACTCCCATGATTCAGATTCTCTTTACTGTATGAGCAAAGCGGTGGGACAGCTGATCTACTGGCATTGAACCATGTCCTGGTGTTGGGCATGTTCCATCATGGCTGTTAGAAAGGAGTGCTGAGAACCACTGGCTGGGGCCTCCCAGGCCTCCTGCCTCCCTAGAAGGCACTGTGCTCAGCCACGGCCTTCTCTGCATGACGCAGGCCCACAGCGCTGCACGGCAGGTGTCTGTAACAGCCATCCCCTGCCTCCTTGCCTGTCGATGGCTCTTCCCATCTTAAACACACACCTGTAAATGAGTCTTCCCTATAAGCCTTTCTCTGACCAGTACCACCGCTTGCGCGCACTTTGCTCCTCCACATCTATACAGTGCAGAGGTCCAGCATGGTTCCTGGATTAATATGCACTCTTGCCTGCATCTCTTTGAAACTGCTCTTAAGTCATCACTCAAGCCTTTCCACAAATATAAATCCTGCTTTCTCAGCTCAACTATAAACTCATCAAGCAGAGGCTTTTTTTTTTTAATCCTTACCTGAGGACATTTCTTTTTTCATAGCTTTTAGAGAAAGAGGAAAGGAGGGAAAGAGAGAGAGAGAGAAACATCAGTGTGAGAGAGAAGCATCGATTGGCTGCCTTGATGTATGTGCCCCAACTAGGGATCAAACTCACAACCTGGATCTGTGCCCTGGCCTGGAATCGAATCCACCTTTTGGACCACAGGATGACACTCCAACCAACTGTACCACACCAGCCAGGGCAGGACTCTTCTCATTGTTAAATATTTCTGGGGGAAAAATGAGCACAGCCTTCACTGTGTTGCTGTGGGTCTAAGTACAAAGGTGATGTAGGAAGGAGGAGGTCAACCGCTCAGCTGCACCTGTTCACACCTCAGTATGTGTCGTTCCATTTAATTTGTTTGTTCACCACTGCAAGTGCTGTGTAGCCTGAGAAGACTTCAGTGTGATTGTTTTTCTAAATCAGGGATTTAGAAAATTACACACATACACAGTAATCCATTCAAAGTCCTTGGCTTGCATTATTCTTGAGACTTTAAGTTTTTCAGTAATTCCTTTTCCTGAAATGACAAAATTGCGTAAATAGAGACTAGGTCAGTGGTTACTAGGGGTCACAGAAAGGGTGGGACAGGAGGAGTTGGAGTGACTATACAAGGAATCCGGGTGGTGATGTAAATGTTTTGAGCCTTGACTGCATCAAATCAGTATCCTGTTTACCATATTGTACTATAAGTTTTGCAAGATGTTGCCATGGGGGGAAACAGTCTGTATTATTTCCTACAACTGCACGTGTATCTATAATTATCTGAAAAAGTTTAATTTAAATAAAAAGCAGAGGGAACACTTCCCAGCAAAATTTCACGAGGCCAGAATTACCCTGATACAAAAGACACTATGAGAAAAGAAAATGAGAAACAAGTATTCCTTATGAACACAAGCCGAAGCCCAGAGGATCTACATTCCCCCCAATCGAGGATTTCCTTCAGAAATCAAACTGTTAGACAACTTTAAGGAATCCTCTTCCAATGGCTAGATGAGATTTGTAAAGAAAGGTTTTCATTGAAAACCATCTTTAAATTCAACTTAGTGAGCCTGTGCTTCTGAGCTGCATGCCAGCGCCTGCAGGGCCACGGCAGAGGCTGCAGGAGAGTCGTGGAGGTCAAGTTCCAGGGCGGTGCTGAGTCAGCGTGGAGCCCTCAGGCGGCCGGAGGTCCGTAGTGGACCAGTCTGCTACCGCCAGTACACAGGTGTAGACTGACATCACCGGAGCAGGGAGAGTGTTCTAGGACCAGCCTCTGTGGAACAAACCCTGCAGATCAAGTACCAGATAAGATATTGTATCCCCCGTCTCTGGGGTCACCGCCTGTCTTCCGGAGGGCCACGAGCCAGGAGTCCCTGAGGCTGGCTGTTTGCAGGGACTTGCTGCCCCCTCACTTCCTCTTCTCACTCTTTGTCTGCAGGGGGAGCTGACCATGACGGGCGACATGGAGACCTTACAGGACGACCTGTTCCTAGACGCGGTACCAGAGCCCTGGGCCAGGCGAGCCTACCCTTCCACGGCAGGCCTGGCCGCCTGGTTTTTGGACCTCCTCAGCCGAATCAAGGAGCTGGAGGCTTGGACAGGCGACTTCATAGTGCCCTCCACCGTGTGGCTGACGGGCTTCTTCAACCCCCAGTCCTTCCTGACCGCCATAATGCAGTCCATGGCCCGCAAGAACGAGTGGCCCCTAGACCAGATGGCCCTGCAGTGTGACGTGACAAAGAAGAGCAGAGAGGAGTTCAGAAGCCCTCCTCGGGAAGGAGCCTATATCCATGGCCTCTTCATGGAAGGGGCTCGCTGGGACGCACAGGTAAACCCGTCTCTGGGCTCACTGCATACACGCTCCTCCCCTAGTGTGATTACTAGCAGGGATGTCCCTGAATCTTCTGACCTAGGTCATCTTCCCTTGAGGCTCACAAGCCGCTATTATGCAACTATGGTTGATGGTGCAAAGAGCCCTGGCTTGGTAGAGTGAGCAGATGGTTAAAAGCAACAGCTCTGGAACCAGACTAGGTGCATCTGATTCCGAACACCACCCTTAATTAACTCTGGGACCTTGGGATATAATTCTATTTCTCCAAATCTTAGTTTACTCAATGGTTGTATGGGACAATGGAGTTCCTGTGAAAAATGAACTGAGTCATTATGCAAGACTAACTCAGAACAGAACCTGGCATCGAGGGAGTGCTCAGAAAGTGCTGGAGTCAGCCACCCCTGCGCTGTGTGACCTGGGAGTGTCATTTCACTTTCCTGTGCCACTTCCCTCATTCATGAGCTCTAGGAGGGCAGGAGTCCCTTCAGCAAAGGGGATCCTGCAGATGTCATTTAAAGTGGCATTCTGAAAGGATTCCTTACTGAACACTAATACAAATTTGAGTCACCATAAGATTGGGATCACCCTAAGATTTGAGATGTTTATAATGGATAGAGAACTGGCAAATAAGCACAGATGGCTGGGGTAAATGGCATGAACGAAAATGTACAAATTTACATTTATCATACATATGACCTGCAAGGAGTTCTTAGTGAAATATCCCACTTGGCAAGTGACACTAAACTATTCCTAGCAGTCAGTATCAAACTAATGGGGAACAACTGTTAGAAGCCCCTAGAAGGCCATGTGAATATACATATTAAGCTGTACTGGGTTGAACAGTGTCCTTTCGCAGTTCATGTCCACCCAGAACCTCAGAAGGTGGCCTTATTTGGAAACAGGGTCCTACTAGAATAGGACCTAAATCCTCCTTATAAGAAGGCCATGCTGGAGGCAGAAGAGAATGCCCCATGAAGATGGAGGCAGAGGTCCGAATGATGCATCTGCCACCCAGCAAACGCCAAGGATTGCCAGCAGCCGCCAGAAGCTAGGAAGAGGCACAGGGCAGCTTCTGCCTCAGAGCCTCCAGAAGGAACCAACCCTGACTATACCGTGATTTTAGAATTCTGGCCTTCAGAACTTGAAAGAATACATTTCTGTTGCACTAAGCCCCCAAGTTTGTGGTAATTTGTTATGGTGGCCCCAGGAGACCAATGAAGAGCCAACGGGTAGGGCAATAAAGTGGGACAGTGTTTTTAAGCAGCCTGGACCTTGATGGGGAAGCTGGCGTTCCCCTCTCTGCCTGGCCTCTGGTATAAGACCCTGCCAGTGGAGACCACACGCGGACTGTGTTGCAGGCACCGTGGTGCAGGGAGAGCCAGAGTGAGGCCACCAAAAACACCGAAGTGGGAGACGTACAACAAAGGAGGAAAGAGGCTCAAAACGAAGAGCAGTGGCTCGGGCGGGGGCGGGGGAGGCGGGGATAAAGGACAGGACTCCAGGCATCTCCCTCCAATTTCCATTACCTTGTTTGTAAGTACTGCTAATAAAAAACCACTTTCCAAAAAAGCAACACCTGCCCACCAAGAGCTCTTGTTCTGACAGTGTCCATTCCAGATGGATTTCAGCAAAAATGTAAGAGTAAAGACTTCCAAAAATTCTCTTGTCCATAGAACAGTGAGAACATTGGTCAAACACACTGTTCGAATCAACATTTTCAGAACCATGGAAATTCACCAAAAGCTTTCAGCAATCTAAGGAGTGTTTATTGAAAGGAAATAGCTGAATCTCAGTAAGAAGAGCAAGCTTCGCGGTCTTTTAATTTGCCCTATTCCCATCCCTTCTCCCCCAAACTCTGGTAGCCTTGGCAACTAACAGGCCACAGTCACTGTTGAAAGATAAAGGCAAACAGAGAACCTTGAAGTGGCAAGACAAAAGCAATTCATCACTTACAAGAGTTGATTTCTCATAAGAAACCATGAAGGCCAGAAGGCAGAATTATGTAGTCATAGTGCTGAAAGAAGACGACCATCAGCCAAGAGCTCTATTCCAGCAAACCTAGCTTTCAAAAATGAAGGAGAAATTAAAGATATTCCCAGATTTTTTTTTAAAGTGAAAGAGATGATTCATTATTAGCAGACCAGCCCTACCAGTAATACAAAAGGGAGCCCTTCAGGGTAAAGTGAATAGACCCTAGACAGTAACTCCAGTCACATGAAGAAATAAGTACTAGTAAAGGTAATTGCATATGTAAATGTAAAAGACAATATAAATGAATTTTTGCTTGTAATGTTTTCCTTGTATCTGATTTAAAGTACAACTTCATGAAGCAATACTTATATATCTGTGTTGATAGGCATAAAATGTATAAAGATGTAATTTGTATGATAAAAACAGTACAAATTCTTAAGCACGGGGAAAGGAAGGACTGGAACTATATAGGAGTAAAGTTTTTTGTATACTACTGAAATTAAGTTGGTATAAATCTGGAACAGTTTTATAAATGAAGATGTTAACTTATAAACCACCAAGAAAATAATTTTAAAACATATTAAAAGAAATAACAAGGGAATTAAAATATTACAGCACTATATATCTATTTAATACAAAAGAAGGCAATAATGGAGGAACAGAGGGATCAAAAAAACAAAACGAAACATGACATATAGAAAACAAATAGTAAAATAGAGATGTAAGTCTCACCTTGTCAGTAATTACATTAATGAGAATGGATTAAACACTAAAATTAAAAGGCAAAGAATGGCAGAATGGATTTTTTTAAAATGACCCGACTCTATGCGCTCTACAAGACACACACTTTAGCTTCAAAGAACAAATAGGCTGAAAGTAAACAGATGGAACAAACACGCTATTCAAATAGAGATTCCAGTCATAATAGCTGGAGACGTCAGTGCTCCACAGCTGATGGTGACTGCTAATGGTTAATTTCTCTTGGGGGGATGAAAATGTTCTGGAATTACAGTGATGATTACACATTAAAAACACTGAATTGTACATTTTAAAGGGGTTGGTTTTATGGTATGTGGAGAATACAAGTTCTACGCCTGCTCCCACTCTCTGCCATAAGCAAACACTCCGTTGTGGGGGAGGAGGACGGGGTTTCCCTTAGTTGTTACTCATCATGCCTCCTATCAGCCTCTAACAGAACTGGAGACGTGCATCCTTACCTTTAAGCAAATTTCACAGGAAGGAAACCAAACTCTCTTCACAGCAGAAGCGGCTGAGTCACCCGGACACGGGCAAGGAAGCTGAGGCTCACTGGGTAGCAGCATCTCCCTAAGGATGTTCCATGAAACACCTGGGCAACGGGAAGTGACTAGATTGCAAAGAAAAGGGTGGTCCCCTTGTCAAATAAACGTGGGAAGCCCCAGGTTAAAGGTTAAACTGTTCTCTTTACTGCCAGGACTTCTGCGCGTCCTCAGTGCACTAGTGCACCCTGTAAAGCTTCAAGTCCAAGGCATGGTCGCCCCGTTTCCCAGGCTTGTTTGAGAAGGAGATTAGGCCCTCAGAACATTTCTCAGAACGTGTAGGAAAAACTGCCCTAGACCGCTCTACTGAGACACCTCAGCAAACCAGAGGCCCCAGCTGGAAAGCTACAGAAAGGCCAGGTCCCTGTTCCATGAGTAAAAATGGAACATAGCTTCCTCAGCTCAAAAAGTCAAAGTGCTCTAGAGGGTGAATGAGGTCACATCAGAAACCGGGACAGGGTATAACCAAAGTCTACAGCATTTGCTGATGGTGTGTCTTACTCATCTTTAAATCCCCAGTACCTAGCATGACATCTGGCAAATAGTTACATTCAATATGCTTCTGAAATGAATAAATCCAAAAATAAAACCAGGAGAGACTCGAGCTTCAAAGGGATTAATTTGTATATGAAAAATACCAGCTTTTGGACCTCTCCTTCAGAAGGGGACTTAGGCCAAAAGACAGCACCAGATGCACTCACCGTGGGCTGTTGAGGAGCCCATGAGGGGGCCAGGCATAAACACAGACAGCCCTTCCCGGTCTCGGCTCCTGGACCTTCTGCCTGGGGAAGGCTGGCGGGCTGAGCTCTGGGTCTGATCTAACATGGTGCTTCTCGTGTTCTTGTCCTCAGGCTGGGGTCATTTCAGAGGCAAAGCTAAAGGACCTGACACCCGCCATGCCCGTGATGTTCATCAGGGCCATCCCTGCAGATAAGCAAGATTGCCGCAGTGTCTACCCTTGTCCTGTATACAAGACTTTTCAGCGGGGACCCACCTATGTGTGGACTTTCAACCTGAAGACAAAGGAGAACCCATCTAAGTGGGTTCTAGCTGGAGTGGCTTTGCTTCTCCAAGTCTAGCTTCCTACGGATCCACTGAGAAAACAGGGCTGGGGAAGACTGCCCAGAGGGACAAGTGGGTGGGGGTGACCAGACAGAAAGATAAGCAATCATAAGCACTCACAATTCTGTAGAATTCTTTTAGGGAACTTGGAGAGAAGAGCCTAAAGTGAGGCTGAGCTGGAAGAGCGTGGGCCTAGAGCCAGAGGAGAGGCACTTCCTAACTGAACCTTTCCTAATAAAGTGATTCGTTCTTCAGCCATGTCTGGTCCAGGCTCTGAGGGTTGCAGTCATCAATGGCCCTGAAGAGCCAAAGAGAAACAAGCCACAGGCCCTTGAGCCCTGACGCCGCTGTGTGGCACGCTCGGCGCTCTGGCTCCCAGCTGCTCGGTAGATGAGGGGCACCAGCGTCACCCGTGAATCAGTTTGCATTTTGACAAGCTCCCCAGGTGATCTGTACACAAATTATGGTTTGAGAAGCACTGCTCTGGACCAGGAGGCACCAAACTTTTTCTTAGGCTTTGCAGGGCATATTGTTTGGGTGCAACTACTCAGTTCTGCCACTGTAGCCCCAAAGCAGGCGTAGACAATACATAAATGACAACTGCGGCCACAGTCCAACATTTTACTTACTAAAACAGGCAGCGGGCCACAGTTTGCTGATCGCTACTCTAGAGGATAAGGGAAGTATATACACACACACACACATATACATACTTCAATTCACACACCCATTCAATAAATTTTTCTCTAACATCTACCACTTGCTGAGAACACAACTGTGAATAAGAAGTCATTCCCTGTATCTATCATCCATCAGTACATTAGGAGGGACCCAAGGAGAAACCCTTCACCTGAAGCTATTTACCTAGAAGTTTTCCAGACTTTACTCTGTGAAATAAATTTTCACGGGGAGTTCAAGGAGTTCCACTGTTTTAGTGCTTTAAAGAGCTCTGCGGATAGCCTTCTTCGGTAAGAAGCGTCCGGGAGGACCCGGTATCCCTTCCAGGATCCCTATTCCCACATACCCTTGCAGAGACTCTTTAGGACTGAGCAGCCATGGAGTCCCCTGGAGGGCTTGTTAAAACCCAGATTGTTGGGCCCCACCTTTTAGAATGTATGACTCAATGAATCGAACAAATTGCCATAAAACCCCACCATGCTACAAATCTCTGCTATGCAGAATACACAATCTAATGCCAATTCTCCCATGATTTTCTGCCCTGTGGTTACTGCATTCCCTAAAAAGAGGCCTTAGTCCTCATCTCCAAGCTATAAAGGAGTTAACACATGCCTCTGGAACCCAGGAATTCCAACTTCAGTTTTGTCTCTCCTCTCATCGACCAACTAATGTACTTCCCATTGGTCACCAACAACGAGCAGTTTCCTGCCTGTTTGCAGCCCCGTCCTCCTCACTAGCATCATCCTCCCGGCCCCTCACCAAGAACGGTCAAGGAAGAGCAGGCAGGGGAGACTCAAAGTGGAAGGAAGGTGGAGACTCAGTGTAGGAGAGCAGGCACTTCAGGACATGTAACCTTTGAAGACAAGGGCGAGTGGGCAGGTTAGATACATGTGTTAATAAACCTCTCAGATAGTACTATAAATTAGCTCAATACTATTGATTTCTTCCTGACACGAACAAACAAAATGAAATAATAAAGATAACCTTAAAGCACAGAACACTTTGGCGAAAATGACAGCCTAAGCAGGATGCCAGGATACAGAAGCGCAGCTTGAGGTGTGCCAGCAAGTGGCAGGTGGGCTCGGGGAGAGGACACCAAGGACAGACTTACCTGAGACCAAGAATGGCCAGCACTGGTCACTCCCACCTGAGCACCAGGCTTGCTGATGAGCTTGGTGGTTTGTGGGGATGATCTAGGAGCTCAACACCATTTAGGGTCTTCTGTGAGAAAAGGTACCTCAAGTTACAGTCAACATGCAGTGGACACTTAAGACACAAACAAGACAGGAGTGACTCTACTAAGTTTATTTCAAACAGGGGACGTGACACGAGCTTTGCAGCAGCATGACAAAGGACGCTGGCGCTCCCTTCTCCCTCTGTAACAGAAGGCTTGCTCTAGAGCCCCAGTTCGAGAGGGCTGATCCAGGGGTCTTCCCACAGCGGCAGCGGCAGCTAATCCAGTTAAACTCTTCCTAGGCAGCACTTTTGAAACAGATCTTCTTCTCTAATCCACGCAAAAGGGGTCCCCAACCTTCCTGGCACCAGGAACCGGTTTCATGGAAGATGGCGGGACGGGGCCCGGAGCTCAGTCGCTGGCTCTCACCCACTGCTCTCACCTACAGCTCCTGCTGTAGAGGGTATGGGGCGGAGAGGTGGGCTAAGAGGGCGTGGCTACTGAAAGGGCTTCTTTCCCAAGTGGGATCTTTGATGTTTATCAAGGCTCGAACTCCAGCTGAAGCTTTTCCCACAGCGGGAACATTTGTAAGGTTTCTCTCCGGTGTGAACCCTCTGATGTCTATTAAAGTTTGATCTTTGAATAAAACTCTTCTCACAGATGGGACATTTGTAGGGCTTCTCTCCTGTGTGTATTTTCTCATGGTGGCGCAGCCCTGAGAAGTCACTGAAGCCCTTGCCACAGTAATCACACTTACAGGGCTTCTCTCCTGTGTGAATTCGCTGGTGTTTCACAAAGTCCGAACTCCGCAGAAAGGCCTTTTTGCAGGTGGGGCACTGGAAGTACGTCTCTCCTGTGTGAGTTCTTTGGTGGAAAACCAGCTGGGAATTCCTGTAAAAGGTTTTCCCACACTCCCTGCAGGTGGGGAGTTTCTGGGCCATGGGGGCTCGCGGCTGCCCTTTGGGGGAGGCCGCCCTCTTCTGCTCAAGCCCCAGCACGGACAGCCCTCCTTGAGGAGGGCTAGGCAGATGACACCCCAGTGGTTTCCCAGAATTCCTTTCTTGAGGAGAGAGCTGTCCACCCACCCCCTCACCCTGAAGGTTTTCCTGAGCTTCAGGGACATTCTCTCCTTCTCCAAAGCGCCTTGGCTCATCCTCCGGGGAAAGGCCACTCAAGGGAGCCTGAGGAGGTGCCTCTTCCGAGGCGTGACAGGAGGCATCGGGAGGTGCCTGGTCCCTGTGATTTTCCAAGTTCAGGTTCTCTTTGTCATTCTCCTGTCTAGCTCCTGAAAGAGAAAAATTTACAACGGTTCAATAAGTGGTATGCCCTATTTTCTAATTCCCATGTCAAAGAAAAGGTCATCCTAAGACAATTCTTTTACCAAGAGGGCATTGGTGAGGGGGAAACAAAACATCCACCGTGGGTGGAGGCACCCGTGCCACTTGGGCTGGGTCCAGGCTGAGGGACTCAGCTCCGACGGGACCGGGGAGAACGAGGAGAAGGTCTCACGCACAGGAGGGCCCCAGAGCGCACTGCTGACCACCCCTTTCCCAAATAAGCAGCATGCCTTTTTTAAAAAATCACAGTTGATGAACAATATTACATTGGTTTTTGGTGTACAACATAGTGATACAACATTTATATAACTTACGAAGTGGCCACCACAGCAAGTTGAGCAGTTACTGCAATACTAACGACTCTTTCCCACGTTGCACATTCCAGCCCTGCGGCTCCATGGCAGGTCTGTGCTTCTCCACCCGATTCCCCAGCCCCTCACCTCTGGCAACCACCAGTTTGTTGTGTTTTCTGTTTCATGTTGTTTGTTCACTTGTTTTCTTTCAAGATTTTGCATGTAAGTAAAATTATATGGTCTTTGTCTTTCTCTGACTTATATTACTTAGCATAATACTCTCTGGATCCACCCCTTTTCATTCCTTTTTATGTCTGAATCATATTCCATCCTTTATCCCTTCATCTGCTGATGGAAACCAAGGCTGCTGCCACATCTTGGTTGTTGTAAACAAAGCTGAAATGCACATGGGGTGCATATATCTTTTCAAATTAGTGTTTCCATTTTCTTCAGATAAATACCTAGAAATGGAATTGCTGGGTCATATGGTAGCTCTATTTTTACATGCAATTATTAAGACCCAGGAAAAACATGTGTATTATATCAGCGTGCTACTTTTTAAAATGATTGGTTTTTATCTGATTATATATAAAAATATGGTCACTGAATATAATTTGAAAAGTATACAGAAGATAACCAAATTAACCTCAAACATGCACCCAAAGGTACAACTATGAGTATACATTTCCTTCCAGTCTGTATTTAACCAATACAGATGTATGTATGCATGTATGTATGTATGTATGTATGTATGTGCTTTTATCTGACACAACTGATAGGTTGTATATCTGGCTTTGCAGCACTTAAGTTGTAAAGGTGGTCTCTATCAATTTCACATGGATTCTCCCCTTCACAAGGGACCCAGAAATTCATGAACTGCATCAATGTGTCATTTTACTATGGTTTCAATGTACAGCGAGGCTGCAGCATAAAAGTAAGTCTACGCTTGAATCCAGCATTCACTTGTGCTTCGTTAGCTCACGGGACATTTATGATTCTCATCGTAACGGGTTTTTGGTCATTACGATTTAATGACGCATATAGTAAAAGTTTTATTTTGGTGATGGAATTTATTTTCAGCTTTTATAAATTACTTCATCCCTGTAGGTCTAATGAAGCTATCTGCCTTTCCCCTTCCTGTACTAGTGTCTTTCAAACGATCTGATAGAGACCCAGCACTGTGCTTGAGAAGGAGACCTGAACTTGTTAACTCACAAAGTCTTCAGACATCTTCTCAAATGACAAATGTACTTTCTCTTGTCTTTAAAGCTTTTGGAAATATCATTTTAAAAAGCTGACTAATGATTCATCTTGGAGATGTCATAATAAACACATAATAAAAATATCATTTCTTTAAGACTTCTCCTACTATGGAAATCTCCTACCATAAGTAATGCTGTGATAAGCATTTTTCTTCATAAATTTTCACCCACATTTCTGATCAATACCTGGAAGGAGGTTCTGTGAAGTAGAATTGCTATGTCAACAGGCATAAGTGTTATTATTGAGATTACTGACACGCGCACTGATTTCCAGAATGACTGCGCCGCCCTCTGCTGTGAGAAGATGGGCAGAGCAGATAACAGTGTCCAATACTGAAGTATTGAATATTTTTAAAATATTTTCCATTTAGGCCAGTAAAAAATGGTTTTTCAGTGTTATAAGTTTTAATTTAAAAAGGATGTACTTTTTCACATTTATGGTCTTTTTTTTCACATATCCATTTTTTATTGGGAAAGTCATCTTTTCTTATCAACTTGCATTAACTCTACACTAAGAAAAACAATCATTTATCTGTCAGGTTCATGAAAAAGGTTTTTCACCAATTTGGTTACCTTAATTTTGTCTGGGGTTATTTTTATGTATAGGACTTGTGGGTTCTTTTCTTTCTTTTTAAATATACTGAAGTCTACTAATCTTTTCCATAATGATTTTTTCCATTGCTTTTATACTTATAGAAACCTTCCCCATCCAGACATGAGTCAAATATTCACCCATTTTCTTATTCATTATTTTCATGTTTTATGTCTTTTTCATCTATTTCTAACTTATTTTGGTATATGACACACATCAAGTTTAAAGCAATTCCTTTTCCCCAAGAGTCTTTATTCCTGACACTGCCCACTGAGGAACAGCTGGCCCCGTGGGATTCTGTGCCTTCTTCTTTCACCCCGGGTGAAATTCCTATGTAGTCCAGCTTCTCCGCCGAGGCTGCCTTTCTGTTCCATCCGTCTGTGCATCTATTTTTACATCTGTATCCCATTATTTTAATGATTTTACCTATTTTAAATGACAGACTCTTTAACATTTACACATCTAATATTGATTAAACATTCTTCTTTCAAAATGTTTTACTATTCTTGCAGCATTAGTCCAGGTAACTACTTAAGTATCATTTTTCCAAATTTTTTTTAATCCCTTGGGATTTTGATTAGAGATACGAGTATATGACTTTTTGAGGATTATTCCTGCTGGCCTGTTTTAACTAGGAGCTGTTCTTCCATATGGGCTAATAAAATAGCATATACCTGCTCCCTCCCCTCTGACTTCTGCACCCTGGTCTGAGTCTAGACCTAGCAGACCGGCTGACTGCTGTATCTCTTAGACGGAAGCAGTCCTTTTCCACCTTTTCACTGTTGCTTCCCCATGAGTCCAGGGAGTCATCCCTGCACCTCGGGGCTCCCACATCACCTTCCCACAGGGTTCCTCTCCTCCAGGGGTTCCCTCCAAGACTCATTTGCTCATTGTTACTTCCTCAGCCTCTCTTTCCACACAACCTCTCTCAAGACCTACAATGGCATTCACTTCCCTTATCAAGGCCAGCGGGCTTGGTAGATTCTCCACAGACTGGTTCAAGGTAAGAGGTAATGGGCCGTGTCAGCCGATGGGATGAAGGGAGAAAAAAAAAACACAGTGAGTTGGGAGATAGTGAGCTATATAAATATATGACAAAATCCCACTGCAAGGGAGTGCATGGGCAATCTCTGTACCTTCCACTCAATTTTGCTGTGAACATAAAGCTGCTCTAAAAAATAAAGTCTATTAAAACAAAATTCCTACTGCAGCAACCTCTAAAGCAGTATTTTCAAACTTTTTCGCCTGCTACCCATAGTAAGAAATATGTTTATATTGAAATACAGTATATACACATCTATTAGGAACAAAAATTTCCTGAAACATTACCTACTTTGACATCTAATATTTTCTATTTTCATTCTGTTATTTTCTATTTAATCTTATTTCATTTTCTTTAATGATGCTTGTAACCTATAAAATGATTTAACAATACACTAATTGGTCATGAAATGCAGTTTGAAAAGTACTGCTCCAAAGAAATCCTTGTGAAATAGTGTTATAATAAATATATTGCTTAAATTAAAATCATGTGTCTCATTTGATGCTTCCTCTCTGTGGTATATTAGCAAAGAGAAATAATTAGACTCCACTGGGGGTGAAAGAATGATTTGTCATACAGTTCGCATCCTTCATCCTTTTCTTCCTCCAAGATTCTGGGATCTTTTGTAAATGTAAAAGTGTGTGTGTCTAGGTAGGTTTGACAGAAAGGTTTCAGATAACCACAGTATTTTATTTATTTATTTTTAGAGAGAGGGAAAGGAAGAGAGAAAAAGAGGGAGAGAAACATCGATGTATGGTTGCCTTGGGCACATCTCCAACTGGGGACCTGGCCCACAACCCAGACATGTGCCCTGACTAGGAATCAAACCAGTGACCCTTTGGTTTGCAGGCCAGTGCTCAATCCACTGAGCCACACCAGCCAGGGCTAACCTCAGTATTTTAGAAGAACGTAGAAGGCAAAGGGTGATTGCTATTGAACAAGTTCATGTTTCTTCTTCCCTAGTTCCAAATCCATGATTTATATGAAGAATTTGTTGTTTCTGCTATTTAATGAAAGTTAAGTGCATTAAGATTAGCTAAAACATGTTTTTTCTGTTGTTTTATTTTATGTTGTTGAGGGTGAGTTGGTTAGTATTCACTATAACCAGAATAAAGAAAGTCTAATTACTCTGAACCCTCAAACAAGAGGAAGGATAATAATGGCTGTTACATAATTTTTTTTTCACATAATTTTTTTTTATAATGGAATTCTACCCTTTTCTGTATTGGCCTCAATCTGTACTAATCTTAACTATCTCTGAGAAAGATGTTGTCAGACTAGATAAGACTAAAGGCAGCAGATTTGAGGTGTAGCCTTTCTTCCATGATTAATTACGTATGTCAATAGCCCTATAGCCAGAGATTAAGGAGACCTGACCTTGATATTCAAACTAGACTAACGAGACATAGCTAGTCATAGGCAGCAGAAGAGAAAGCAAGTCCCAAGTCCTAATATTTCACACACACGCCTCCCTACCTCCAGTGCAATGACAGGAGACCAGAAATGGCTCTGACCAATGAAAGATGACTCACCTGCGCAGGTGGGTCTTGGGATCATCTCACTGACATGAAGGTACAGTCCTGCCAGTTCCTCCCCATACTCTGTTGAGTTAGTCAGGTCAGGCTTGGAACTGGAAATGCCTGTACAGAGAGAGAGATAGCATGTGGGCCTCGATGGACTGGGAGGACCAGGGGCCCAGCTGTTTTCCAAGGTGCCCTGAGTGTGAAAGGAAACAGGAAGGCTCTGGAGACCACTTAAGGAAACTCACCTTAGAAGGACGCATGGGGCTTCTAAGACACCAGATCTCACAAGATACCCAGGATATATGGTGAAGACCACAAAAAAGAAGAGTCTGGGCAAGTAGAGCCAGACCCCCTGGCAGGTTGGCGCAAGGATCATGATTAAGACCCCTCCAATAGTTTGTTGAGACTGTGGGTTAGTATTAAAGAGCATGGACTCAGAGCCAGCCACACCGGAGAGCCACCGTAACTCAGCTACGTAACAGAGAGCAGGTGACTTGGTCTGACATGCACTTTCGGCCTCTTAAAAATGGGAATGCCATCACCCATTTCATACACAGATGGAAGGAGTTACTTCATGTAATGTACCCGTGACAGTTCCTGGTACATAGAACACTTCCCACTGCAGGAAGTTCTTAATGCAACTCTGCTGTCGCTGATGGTTTTCTTCCCCCAAAGAACCTGAAGTAGAGCAGCTATGTCTAAGGGCACACAGACAATGCTTCACGTTCTTCCCACCTCCTTCCAGCTGGGAGCCCACGCCCTCACCTCCTGAGACCATCCTCCCGTAGGTCTCCAGCAGGAGGTCCCAGTATTGCTCCTTCTGAGTGGAATCCAGGTGCCTCCACTGCTCCTAGAAAACATCCAATGCGGTGAATTCAGTGAGGGCTTCAACCCTGCTCCCCCTGCCCACAGGAGGCTGAGAAGACAGGAAGGAGCCATAGAAGGCTGGCCATCAGAGCATGTGAGAACTCACGGGGGTGCTTCAAGGAAAAAGACCAAGGGGAAGACTGCAGTCCCCACGTCAGTTTCTCTTGCCTTGGGTAGAAAATGTTTGGGTTTTAAGTTCTGCCCTGGTTTTCAGCTGCACAGATTTAAGAGTGGAGAATAGAGAGAAAGCAGGAGCCCTTTCTACACGGCCCTTTCTTTCACTCTTTCCATGTCTGAGGAGAGGTCTTTGAACACCAGGAGCCTGACAGTCCCAACAGTTCATTAAAATCTGGAAACTCAAGAGGGAAAAGAAAAAAAAATACAAAAGTGTTTGTTGAAAAAGCAACTGTAGATCAGCGAGAAAGTGGGAAGAATCAACAGTGAGGTCAAATGGGTTTAAGTCTCACTGTGAAGCAGACAGGCGGGTTCAGAGCAGAGAGAGGGCAGCAGCCGTACACCCTCGGCGTCTCCCAACAGTTCGGAGCTCAGGGTCAAACATTGAATTAGTTTTCCTTCCAGTAAGGGAGAAACTGATGAGTTTTCTAGGTCAAGATGCCCCTCTATTATCCCCAAAACGTGCCTTTCTTATTCTATGGAACTGGAGACCAGAGACTCTAAACTGGGAATGCCATCTAAGTAGGGTCTACTTTCGTGAATTCAAATTTCAATCTCCCTACCAAGGAAACAACTGTTAGACACTCAAATTGTATAGCAGAGGGATTAACAGCACAGTCTTTGGAGTCAAACTTACTGGGTTTCAAGTCCCAGTTCTGCCACTTTCTGGCTGTGTGACCTTGAACAAGTTACTTAACCTCTCTGGGCCTCAGTCCTCATCTAATGATAGTACTGAACCCACCTTGGCTGGTGTGGCTCAGTGGGTTGAGTGCCAGTCTGCAAACCAAAAGGTTACCAGTTCGATTCCTGGTTAGGGCACATGCCTGGTTATGAGCCTGGTCCCCAGTTGGGCACCTTCCTTCCCCTCTCTCTAAAAGTAAATAAATAAAACCTTAAAAAGATATAATGATAGTACTGAACTCAAAAATTGTTGGGGGGGTAACAGAAAAAAATACAAGTGTCATCTGTTTTCAGAGTATGCTGTCCTCTTCATTCATAGCATTCATCATTTAGTAAATGTTTTGTATATATACATTATGTGTATGAAGAATACCCAATCTTTTTTATACACACACATATAAAAATATGTAATCAACAGTGGCTCCACTAGTGCACAGCAGTGTGAGAAAAGGACCCTTCGCTGTGTTCTTCCAGTCCCCAGTGCCCTTTCCAGGACAGAGTAGGCACTCAGTATACACTGTCTGGGTGAATATACAGCTCCTAGCAAGTAAGTCCTCAGTAATGACATACATCGTTATTACCATCACATGGACTCTATGGGGTACTCAACCTCCCAGACTAACCACAGCGTTCGCAGAGTTAGGGGATTTTGTACACTTCCGGGGCCCCAAAGTTGATACCATGGATTACTGTCACAGAGAGCAAGCTCGGCTATAGGGAACAGAAAAGAGGAAAACAAGAATGAGAAGACAGTCATCTTCCTATTATTAATACAGATAATATACTACTCAGAGAAGCCATTCGCAGTCCTAGCACATCAAAGGGAAGTGGAAATGGCAAAAGATAATGGAGACACCAAAAAATCTTTTAACTAGCGGATACTAAGCCAAAAGAACGGGGAGGGGGAGAAGAAGAGAGGGAGGAGAAGGAAGGAGGAAAAGGGCGAGGAGGAGGAGGAAGGGAGGCAAGAAAGGAAGGAAAGAAGGAGTTGAAATTTTTAGGGTGAAAAAAGTGAAAAGGTGAAGTGATATATTTATGTATGTATTAACTATAACCACATTTTAAATATGTTTTAATGTAAAGTCTTTATCTTTAGAAATTGTTAGCAGCTTATTTTGTTAGTCTTCTGTGAATGAAGCTACCTTAACAACCTCCTAAAAATAACCAAGTTGAACAAACACTGCTGAAAGCAGGAGTCCTCAGCCTCCCCACCAGGACACAGACCCCCACTTCAGCGCTGGCGAAGGACCGGAGCCCCCGGCGCTGCGACACCTAACTGGCCGCCTGGCTTGCTGAATACAGAGCCCATTCCACAGGCACCAGGACAGAAGCTACAGTGTAAGATAAAAAAGAATACGGCTCCCAAAATCCCCAAGGGCCACCAAAGTCCCTGAAATCAAAAACCAGAAGATGCCTCAGGAGCCTCTACACAGTGTCCCTGCGCTCAGAGCCACACACCAAGGCAGTCAGGGAAGTGGCGGCCAGCTAGGGATGCTGGAATGAAGCCCCTACCTGAGAGGCTGGATCACCGCAGCCATCCTGCTCTTCCTCATTTTTAAAAGGGGAAAAAAATCTAAGTTCCGATTCTGGAAGAGCAGAAATAGATGTGATGAGACACAATCTCGATTTTTGTGTGGAAACAGCACCATCTTGTGGATTTATAAGACATACTGTGCTCCTTTCCCAAAAGGTGAAAACACAGGACCGCGAGTAAATGTATCCCCAAGAGTACATGACGGCCCGACTCGGTCACGGTTTCTGACAACGAAGGGCCACTGGGGAGGGGCCCCACTTCATCATTCTGGCATTATGCCCCAAGTCCCTACTTTATGAGAGATTAGGGAAAGCAATTACTGACATTGTAAACATGCCTGCACTTACAAGGATTCCATTAAATATGACAGTCCTTCTGATGCAAACAGTTATTGTTAGATTGGGGGAGGGATATTAGGATTGGGTAGGAATGATTTTTTTTTATTTAGGTTGAGTGGCTGTTAATCAGTTATCTGCTAAATATATGGAATTTAACACACACACACGGTGCTGCTGGTGAGCATTTTAAACCTTTTGACTTTAAGCTGTCCAGAACACATCATGGTTAATGTCGTTATGTTATGTAGAGTAACTGCTTAATTCTACTAGTTAAAATATGTTAAGTTATATATACTTTTTATAGGGATACACTGTACTTACTATAGAATAAACAATAATTCTCTGAGTCTGCTCGAAATATTTGAGAGAACACCTTATCTTTTTCACCCAGCAATCTCCTGACTAACAATTTGGTTTCCTGGTATGCTGAACACAAGAAGGCACCCTTGCGTCACTAAAAACGTACACCCCGTCCCATCCCTTTTCCCAGGGCGTTACACAGTTGGCATTCTGGTTTCTGAGTCCTGGAGCCTGGAGAGCTGAAGCTCAGGCCCGACCCTCAGCCCCTCAGGAAGCGCCTCCTGCTGGCTTCCCTATCCTCACCTGCACTCCATTACCTCACCAGGTAAATCCCAAGGAGAGTTCCCCAAAGATTCGAAACAGTGTTTTGATTAAAGTGTATAGGTTCCTGGAAATTTTTATTTTTATCAAGTGCAACTTTCCAGAATTTTTAACCAGACAATCAGGATGACCCTGCCCCCAAAACTTCTGTTTACAGCCAGGATGGAGTAACAGGGCCTGGGTTTACCTTTGTGTCTGAAGCCACTGAGAAAAGGGGCAGACTACCCTAAACAATGGTTTTCATATATTGCATGTTAAGCAGAGCAGAACAGAACTCCTGCAAGTGGGGAAACAAAATAGGTGAACCCTACAGTTGCCCACACTTACTGCCTATAGGGGACATCGAGAGCAACGCAGAGGGGAACCCAAGCAGAACCAGGCTGCCCCACAAGCTGAGCAAAAGGAGCTCCAGGGGTTATAGAGTAACAGGGCAGAAGGCCAGAGTGGGAAGCTGCACGAAGAGAGTCCAGAGATCTGCAGGGGTCCCGGCTCGAGTCCAGGACGGAAGCACACAGCAGATGCAGAGGGAACACCCTCAGAGCTCGCACAGTGCCGGAACGCCCTCCCACTGCCAGCACCCACCGTGCAAACCTGGTACCGCAAGGAGCATCAGGCAGGGTTCTCAGAAGGGCCCTGCCTCAGCAGTGGGGAAGACTTAGCCCTCCCCTGAAAGCTTCTCTGATGCCATATAGCAAACTGTCCAAGTAACCTAACTATCCCCCAGAGCAGAGCTCAGAAGCATTTATAGGAATACAAAAATGTCCGGTGCCCAGCAAGGTAAAAGTCTCAATGTTTGACGTCATCAAAGGTTACTGGGCCTACAAAGAAGCCGGAAAACACGACTCATAATGAAGAGATCAATTCGTCCATCAAAACTGACACAGGAGATAAATCAGTAGACAAGGACATTAACACAGATGTTATAACCATACTTCATACATTCAAGAGGGTGAAGGGAAGTCTGAACACATTAAGTACATACATAAAAGATACAATGAAGCCCTAATTAAAACTTCTAGAGATTAAAAATACATGTGAGATGAAAAATACACTGGATGGGATTAACAGCAGATTAGACACTGAAAAAGATTAATGAATTTGAAGGCAAAATGGAAACTATCCAAAACAAAACACAGAAATTAAAAAATGAAGGGGAGAGAGAGAGAGAAGAGCATCAGTAAGCTGAAGGACAACTTAAACAGATCTAATATATGTACACACACTATCATTATACACATCCCACATGTGTATTATTCCCAGAGTTCTCAAAGAAGGAAAGAAGAAAAAGTTAAAGAAATACTGGCCAAAATTTTTCCAAATTTGATGAAAACTGTAAACCCACAGACACAAGAAGCTGAATGAACCCAAGCACAAGGAACATGAAGAAAATAACTCCAAGGCATATCATAGTAAAGTTATTTAAAAGCAGTGAGAAAAGATGAAAAGACGCAAGAAAGGTGCATTATATGCAGAACAAACATAAGAGGACGTAGGGCATGGTTCTATTTTACACAAAATTCTAGAAAATGCAAACAAATGTGTGGTAACAGAAAACAGACCAGTAGCTGCCTCTGAATGGGGGGAAGGTAGAGGGGTGGGAGGGAGGGAAAGGAACCCTCTGGTGGGGACAGACGTTTATTACCTTGTCTGTGGTCATGGTTTCATGTCTGTGTGTATATATATGTCAAAACTGACCAAACTACACACTTCCAACATGCACAGTTTGTTGTTTGTCAATTACGCCTCCATAGAGTTGGGGAGGGGAAGAGAAACCTGGCCCACGTCAGACATAATCCTTCAAAGTCTCCAACTGACTCCTATGTGAGAGGCTGAGACCAGGAAATGAAAGAGTCTTTTCTTAGCATAACCCAGAGGTAATAAAAAAGGACAAAAAAGATTGCCTCTGCACAGCAACTTCTTCCAGGGCTCAGATTCCATCACTCAAGATGACAATTAAGAACCCTTCTGTCTAAAGAAAAATACTGAGCCCTGGCTGGTGTGGCTCAGTGGACTGAGCACCACCTATGAACCAAAAGGTTACAGATTGGATATCCAGTCAGGGCACAGGCCTGGGTTGCGGGCCAGGTCCCAGGTCGGGGGTGTGCGAGAGGCAAACACACATTGATGTTTCTCTCCCTCTCTTTCTCCGTCCCTTCCCCTCTCTCTAGAAATAAATAATAAAATCTTTAAAAATAAATTTAAAAAAATAAAGCAAAATGCTGAAACTCAGGTTTCATTCACAGGCGTTTTTCCTGTTATCCCTGCTAGGCCTTCCTTTCTGCTGCACTTCTGAGAATTCTCCCCTTTCGGCTCTCCTCACGCCCCATACGCCCTCACCGCCTGGTTCAGGGGTGCGGGGGCAGGGCACCGGCTCACCTGGGGGGCGCTTTGGAGAAGTGAGGCTCCGAAGTGCTGGTCTCTGTGGAGCCTTTCCTCAGCCTGGGCAGGGAGCAGGGGAGCAGCCATAGCTGAAATGAGAAACAGGCAGTTTGAGGAACTAGGCGTCCTCCTCAGCCAGTCTCCAGAGGGACAGGGAAGCGTCTTCACAAAGGAGAACTGATTTCAAGAATTGTACTTACCGTCCCAACAAACTGCAACTCCCTCCAACCTTCCGAACAGCCTCACCCACCTTTTCTCCCACCTCCTTCCTCAAAACCAAAATCCAAAAGGTGCAGGCCAGTCATCAAGTGGCTTAAGTTACAGACCTTGGCTATCCACATCAGAGCGACTCATGCAGGGTTCCCTGTTTCTCAACTTCCCACAGATACCCCAGACTGGGCAGCATTATCATTTTCAGCTCCCTCTCAGGCCCACTGGCCCCAGTCCCCAGGGGAGCACCACACACCCCCACAAATAACTGCCCACCTGAGTCTTGTCCCACGTCAGACTCCTCTTTCACGATGGGGCTCAGCGGCTCCCCCGGCCCAGAGGGTGAATTCGGAAGTCCCAGCTCCTGAGGCATCACTTCAAGATGAGACTCCACTTCCCCAACATGGCAGCTTACAGATTCCACCTTCTCGGACAAGATGCCCTGTCCTAGAACTTGGATGCTGATCTAGAGACCACACAGTACTAATTACTTAAAGACCCAGAGGCAGGGTCTCTGAAAGCTCCTATAACAGGTCAGAAGACAGTCCTTAGGAGTGAGGAGTAAGGACAGAGAAGAACAGCCCTCATTTCTAGTACAGCAGGAACCACTGAGGGAACATCCCGAGCGACCAAAAGCGGAGTCCTGAGCCAGGGCTGGGTGACCTTGGAGACACACCACTGACACTGTGTGTCTACTGGGTCGTCTGCACCAGGTAAAACTCAGGGGTCTCTGGCAAAACTTCTCCAACATTCTAATCTAAAAATGGAATGAGCTGGGAGACTTTATCTTCAATCCCTACCGGCTAAAAAGTGTTGGAAGTCACAAGCAATTGTAGAATTAGGTGAGGTATGGGGCGCGGAACCGTAATTTATATCTGGTCTTAGTTCCAGCTCCCAGCACAGAGTGCCTGAAACCCTTAGCATTACCTGAAGGACAGGAGCGACAGGAGCGACAGCAGCGACTCTGGTTGTAATGAGGCCCCTTCAGCTCTACCTAAGTTTATGCTAATGAGGTGCTCCTTAGTGGCCCCTCAGGTAGCTTCAGGATGGGGGCTGTCGTCACTGAGGAACCAGAGGGGGAATTTGAGGGTTGGAACTTTCAGCCCCACCCCGCAGGCTCTGAGGAAGGGACAGGGGTTGGAAATGGTCCATCCTCAGTGGCCAACGATAAATCAACCATGCCTAAGTAATGAAACCTCCATAAACACACCTCAACTCTGGGGTTCAGGGAGTGTCTGAGTTGGTGAATACACAGAAGGGGGTGGCCTGCAGAGGGCGTAACTCTGTGTGACACCCATCTTCTCCTTTTGCCTATTCCTGAGTCACAGGCTCCATCATAAGCTGGTAAATGTAAGTAAAGTGTGTTCCTGAGTTCTGTGAGCCATTCTGGCGAACTATCTGAGGACAGGGTTGGGGAACCTCCAAATCTATAGCCGGCTGGTCCTAAGTATGGGTGGCGCTTGAGCCTTGTGACTGGTATCCGGAATGCGGGCAGTCTTTGAGACTGAACTGAATTGCAGGGCACCGGCTGGTAGCAGAGATCTGGAGAACTGGCTGTTAGTGTAGAAAACTCCACCTACTGGGCGTCAGAAGAAAAGACAACACACCTGCTACGACCCCAGAGCAGCCCTGTGCGTCATTAACAGATCATAGTGCCCTCTGCTCACCCACTGCCACAGTCTCTGGGGGTCTCCCTTCAAGCTCTCCACGAGGGTCACTGCCTCCTCTCCGCTGCCCGGATGCTGCTTCCGCACCCACATCTGGATCTCCCCAGGCAGGATGGTGAGGAACTGTTCCAGCATGAGGATCTCCAGGATCTGCTCCTTGGTGTGCACCTCTGGCCGCAGCCACTGGAAGCAGAGCTTCCGAAGTTGTCTCAGGGTTTCCTGGGGCCCGGACATCACCTGGTAACGGAACTGCCTGAAGAGCTGGCGTGCAGCCTCGGGGCTGGCGGGCTCCCCTCGAGGGGCAGCATCTGGTCCAGAGAACAGGGAGTCCTCGGCCTTCGCCAGTGGCGGCAGCAGGACCAGGGCCTGCCCCAGCTCAGCGGCCATCGTCTGGCCCGGCAAGTCCTTTTAGGTGAAGTTCTTCTGGCGTGAAGCTGTCCCTGCGGAGAAGCAGGTCTTCACAGAGCCTCTCACAGACACAAGGGAGGGAGGGAGACGTGAGATCGCGGGCTATACAAAGGAAAGGGACCCGTTTCAGAAAGAACAAAGTCACACGCCCTACCAGAGAAGCCCAGGAGTCACCCACAGGTGTTTTCAAATCAACGGATACACTATTTTATTTTGCAAGACTGTAAACCGGAAGCCACAAAGCAACCGTTAACTCCTATCTGAGCCGTCACCATCGCCCTGACCATTTGATAATGTTCCCTCTTAGTCTTCAAATGTCCAGCCCAAGGAGAAACATGAAATGCACACGTAAAGCATTTGCACTACGGGTTTCCAGGTAAACAGCCCTCTGCTAAACACTTCTATATCTGCATCCGTAAGTCTGCAGACTGAAAAATAAAGGTGAACAAAGACATCACCACCCAAGAAATAAAGGCTAATCCTGAAATGATCACATGCTTCCATAATAAACAGGAGGTTAAAGAGAACAAATTAACTCTTCCCCAAAAGGTGCAATGAATATTTTACTTTATTTTATTGTTGTTCAATTACAGCTGTCCCAATTCAGTGAAATTTCTAAGTGACCTCTTTTGAGTGCTATGTTGAAAATTGGGAATTTATAAAAAACCTGTCAGACCTGAAAATTTTAACCCTAAGTTTAAAGAAGGTTCCAAGTAAATACTATCTTGAAAACATTCCTACAAACTTGAATTAAGTAATATTATGGGAAATAGTATCAGAATTTAGTACTTAGTAATTAAGATGGCAAAAAGAAATATTAAGTAGCAAAGTTAATGCTATATCTAGTTAGATTTCTTGCATGTAATCCTAACACTGGATCGATTGTTGGGTCAACCGTTAAATGTTATAAAGGATACAGAGGCCATCATTCTCTGTAACACTAACCACAACAACCAAAAGACACCTAGTCACTTAGGTGTCTGGCTTAATTAGAGATCAGTATAACACTTTAGCTTTTGATAGCTTCTCTTTCCTTGAGCTATAATAACCCATGTCCTTGCCCTAGGTGGCGTGGCTCTGGGTTGAGCATCAGCCTGTGAACCAAAAGGTCACCGGTTCGATTCCTGGTCAGGGCACATGCCTGGGTTGCAGGCCAGCTTCCCGGTTGGGGACGTGTGAGAGGCAACTGATGATGTTTCTCTCTCTCTCTTTTTCTCCCTCCCTTCCCCTCTCTCTAAATAATAAATTTTTTTTAAAGCTTAAAAAGAAATAAAATGTCCTCATCCCTACCACTTCACCAAACAATTCATCCTATATCACAAAATCACTTAAAAACCAAGACAAATAAGTAAATAAGAAAAAGTTTCTCAAGGGAACAAAAAAGAGTGAATATATTTCACTCATATATTTATGCAGCAACCAGTATACCAGTGACATATGTTATATATTATGTGCTCAATAAATACGTGTTTCAGGAATTCAATTCTGGTCACGACACGATAACTGGTAGTATGTAGACTAACCCAGTCACTGTAAATAACTCCAAAACTGGAGAAAACTCGTAAGACAACTGGCTGTCTGCATGGGGACAATTTCCCATGGGAAGGAAGCTGGAGCTCAAGTAGAGATCTGCAGGCTCATTAAAAAAAAAAAAAAAAAAAAAAAAGAAACCTAAGGAGAGATCAGAATTTGGAGCCACTAAAGTGGCTGGAATCTTAAAGAGCAGGGGAACAGAAAGGAGGGAGCTGTGGGGGTGGAGGTAAAAATCTGGGTGGGGTTTCCCTGTGAGCCCTTGGCCGAGGGTTAGACTGCTCATTAGCAGGGTGAAACTATGCAAGGTTTAATTAACAGAGAGTAGTTGCTACCAGATTAAGAGCAAAAGGAGAGATACAAAAGATCAATCAGTGATGAGAGACATGGAGTTTTGACCACCAAGAGTGGAGAAACCTCTGCCTTCATTAACACTAACAGCATCGTGAGACACCAGAAAGGCCACATGTTCAAAGTAAAGGTCATATCCTAGAGTAAGACTTACTCTAAACTTGCCCTAAGAAGCCTAAAGCCAAGCCTCAACAAGATTCACAGAGGTGACCCAGTCAACTGGTCTAGTCTGATCTAGTTAGAACTTGGGAAATACCTTGGGCTTTCCAAAGATCTGCCCTAACAAGGCGTAAAACCAAGACAACACATGTCAAAGGTGATTAGTCACTAACAGATCTGCCTGCCAGAACAAAAGTCAACACTCTTCAGTGGAAGATAACAGAATCCTTACCATCAACAATGTGCCATCCACAATATCTAGGATGCAATCCAAAATTACTAGACATATAAAAAAATAAAAAATCAGGAAAAGTCAAGGAAATAAGCAGTCAAGAGAACAACCCCCCAGGGGGTTCTGCAACAAGCCCTTAAAAATCCTCCACCCCTTCCCTTGCTGCTGCAGTCCACTTGGACTCAGCTGCCTGCTTGAACTTCCCTCAATAAAGGCTTTGAACTGGTCCACCCTACTCCCTTCTTCCAGGCACAAACCTAACACACTTAACTCATACAGTAGTGATGGTCAGATTTTAAAAAAAGCAAGACTCAACCATATACTGTCTACAAATTTTACATATAGAGATACAACTTGGAAATAAAATGATAGGAAAAAGACATTCTATGAAAATAGCAAGCATATGAAAGCTGGTATGGCTATATTAGTATCTGTCCACAAGACTTCAAGACAAAGAGAAAAAGAGGGACATTTTGTTATGATAAATGGGTTAAATCATCTAGAATACAAAGAACCCCAAATTTGTATGCACTTAATATCAGGTCTAAAGGGACAAATCCTCAGTCGTACTTGGAGATTTGAACACCCTTTTGTCACTAGTTGATAGAACAAGTAGATCCTCACCCCCCCCCAAAAAAAAAGATCGGTAAGGATATAGGAATCTGAACAATACTATCAACCAACTTGATCTTATTGACATTTATACCCAACAACTACCAAATATATGTTCACTTCAAGTGAATATATAACATTCACCAAAACAGATGAAATGTATAATTATGTGTCAAAATACTGGAATCTTAAAGTATAAATTCTCTGAACATATGCAATTAAATTTGAAATCAATAAGATATCTAGAAAGTCCTAATATATGAAAATTATTCAACAACAATCTTAAATACCCTATGGTCAAAGAAAAAATCCCAAAGAAAATTAAAATACATTATCATATTGAATGATAATGAAAATACAACTTATCAAAATTTGTAGAAAATAACAAAAGCACTGCTTAGAGAGAAATGTACAATTTTAAATAAACATGTTTAAAAAACTGAATAAATATACTTGTATCCTTCATTAATCTATTTGGTTCTTGAGTATCAAATAAGAAATAGCAAGATTTCAGATACAAGAAACTGATCAGTATTTATTCAAATTTATTTGGTTCCTGAATTAAGATTGCAATTTAGATAACATTTAGGAAAAATGACATTTAAGGAAAACTGTAGAGCATATAAAATATTTAAGTCTGATTTTAGTAGTTATATTTGCACATAATGGTAAAAATATGCTTCAATTATTCAAAATTAAATTACTTTATAGAGTGTCTGGATTTATAGCCCAATGACTTCATGAGAATCTACTCGTTAGTTACAAAAAAACAATAATAATGTTACCCCAAATGTATAGTTGTCATATTTACTAAAGCTATAACATATTAGAATGAATTTTAAAATGCACATCTAGGTAAGTATACTTACCATATGTACACATATAAGAAACCTTTTCTCAAGCACCTACTATTGACACAGTCGCTCTGTTTAAGCAAACTTGAGTCAGCTCCTGGATACTTTTTAACTAAGCTGGCCCTTGGGCATTCTAGTCCGGTTTTATCAAGAATCTCCTGGATCCAGCTTCAGGAAAATCCTCCAGCTTTGCTGTCTGATCAATGTCTATGTTCCTCCACCGTTGGTAGCTGACCACCCTTGATAAACGATCCAACTCCTTATTCACCCTAGTCTGCCTTCAGCAAATCTCCTGTCAAGGAGGCTTCGCCAGAATCTCCCCTTATCCCATCAAGTTTCCTCCAGTAGTTTCCCATCCACTCACCCCCACCCTACTCCTTGACCGTAAATCTCATCTTCATTGTATTCTTTCTCTGTGTTACTGCCAAACCCCATTTTGGTAGTCCCTCTAAATAAAGTCGGCCTTTCGGCCTTCAACAAGTGTCTCGCGTCATGTTTTCTTTGTTTAAACGATGTCTGGAGTAATGTACCAGCTCCGTATTAGGCCCTGTTCTTGTCACTTCTAATCCTCACAATTGTCCCACAAGGTAAGGATTCAAGTTTATACATCAGGAACCTGAGGCTCCCGTGGCAGCCAAATTTAAACCCAAGAAGTTCTAATACCTGTGCTTTGGGGAGGAGAGCTGCCAACGTCTGGAAACTGCGGAGCAGTTTGGGGGCTGTCACAAACGGCCCGGGGGGGGGGCTACCGGGGCGGCTCAAGCCCTAAAAGGCTCTCGGGACAGTGCTACCCACCGACGTGTTCTGCACCCTTCGGCCCCCAATTCCGACAGCACCCAGGAGAGACTCTGGACATCAGCCCATCAGGGTCCCCTCTTCCTGAGATTCATTTCCAGGCTTTGGGGAAAGACAGGCGGTAGGGGCCCATCTTCGATCCCCATCCAGACACATCGCTGGCGAGTCCAAAGGGGCCCTCTGGCTCCAGAAGTGAGAGCCGGGCCGGGATACAGGCGTCGCCACAACCCGAGTCCACTCACAGACCCGCCACCCATCCCCCGCACTCGCCGCGTCCCCGCACGCATTCCCAGGAACACGGCGGTGTCCACCGACCCTGCCGCTGCTTTGGGGGACCCGGCCGAGTCCAGCACGGACGCGGCCGATGCCAGGACCAACCCGGGGAGGCCGCGGGGGGCCCGCCCAGCCTGCGCGCGCTCACCTCGGCCCGCGGTGCCGAGTCAGGGCGCACTTCCGGGAGACAGGCAACTGCGCGCGCCTCTGGCGACAGCGGGGAGGGGGACGGTGGCGGAGCGGGGCGGGGCGGGGCGAGGGGAGGGGCCGGCACTGAAGGGCGGGCTCCGATTGGCCACTCGCGCCGTCTAGCCTAGCGGTGCCCCGGTTACGCTAAGGCTGCTCTCCGCGGTCCGCGGCCAGCCGTTCAGTTTTTCATTCAAATTTCCTGAGTCCTTTTGGTCCTCAGCAAATACATCTATTAAGGCTCTAGTTTATTCTAGGGACTGGACCAAGCCCTGCGAGGGCCACAGAGATAATTCCCTTTTCTGTCCCAGCGTTTCTGCCCGTACTACACACAGAGCTGAAAGTCTGTGCCATCATCCGCGGTACTTAGCCCGGGTCTCGCACCTTGTGGCCATTCCTACCTCACTCACTTGGCCTTCCTGGGGCGCTTCAGTTGCCCCAACCTCGCTCTGTCTTGCTTCTGCAGCTCTCACCAACTCTGTATTTACTGAGCGCTCTTCTTTCACCTCTCCCTTTCGTGCTGGAGTTCATTGGGGCGCCAACCTCTCTTCCCACCTTCGGTCCGTCTCCTCCCCTCTTCCCTCCCATCAGACCCCCCCCCCCCCGCGCGCGCGCGCGCCTTATACGTACTCCTTCAACTGGGATGTCATCCTTGCCTCCTCCCTCCCTTCCTCCTTCCATTGCCCACAGGCTGATTTTCCCTCCGCACCTCTCAGCCACCTCTTTCTTTCTCCATTCTCTACCTCTGCCGCCTTTCCAGTTCGTTTCTAACCGAGGTGGCAGCCGCAGCCTTGTCCCCCGTTTCCGCACTCCCAGCGTGTCCATTCCAGGCCACCCTGCACTCAGCCACAGTCATTAGAAGAGGGAGCACATCCAAATCGAAGTTATGTATGTGGTGTGATCGGTATGCCAATCTCCTGCAATTGGCAAACTGGAGACCATTCAGAAAAGGATTTGCCAGTACCCTGCCCCATGTTAGGAGGAACTGGGGCTCTCGCTGGAGAAATAAAGCGTTGGGGGTAGGGAGTAAGTATGGATCATGATATATCCACAAAGCTGAAAAACTGGTCAGTAGAAAAGGGATTCAACATATTCTCTGGATCCTGGGGACTGAACAAGACTCGACGTGTGAAAACTTTTCAGCGCAGCCCAGGTAGAAGTTTCTGAAGCTGACAATGTTGCTTTACGAGTTCCTGAGCACTGGGTGGGCGACAATTTATCAGGAACATTCAGGAGGACCCCTGCAGCGGGTGCTACCTCCAACACCAAAATGCTTCGTTTCTAAGAGTCACCAGATGAGATGGTTTGGGAGGAAAGATGATAGGTTTTTACCTTCAACCCGTTAGCTTTTAGCGGGTCGCCATCCAAGGAAGATAACAGCAATTTGAAAGCATTTATTGGGCCACAGACCCCTTTGCAAATTTGATGGAAACTATAAATCTTTTCACAAGGAAGGTGCACATACACATCTACACACAATTCAGGGAACTCGCAGAGCCCTGAAGTCTGTGCTTGGAACCCGTGAACCTCAGATTGACAGCTCAGCGCTGGTAGATGTTTCCGAGCATTGGAGTGACACGTGACAGTTTAATAATTTCTTTATAAACTGGCAACTTGAGATGAAGCATAAAACTTCTTTTCTTTCTGAACAGACTGCAAAACTAAAAAAGAAAGTTTAAAAGTTGGGAGACATCTGCCTCAACTTAGGAAATATTGGGAAAGTGTCATCTATTTCCATTTATTTATTCACTCACTCATTCAATGAATATTTATCAGCTGCCTCCTCTGTGACCAGTACTGTTCCAACAGCTGGGTATACAACAGTGAACTAAACAAACTCCCTGCCTTGGCAAGAGTTATATTTTGTGAGAAAGCTGGACAATAAATAAATATACAAGTAATAATAGATATGTTGGGTAAGGATAAGTGATGCGGGGAAAATTAAATGAAGGTAAGGGGGGGTGTAGGTAGTGTTAGAGATGAAGTATAATTTATATAGAATGGTCAGGGAAGAGCCAACTAATGAAACAACCTTGAACCCAGACTTGAAGTGAAGGATCAAATCTTGCGGGTATCTCAGCGGACTTCCCAGACAGAGGAAATAACAGATTCCCAAGGCATGAGACAATAAGTGAAAATAAAGAGGAAAAGAGGTATGAGAAGTGAGCCCTGGTACACACGAACATGTAGGGTCAGGGAGATAAAGAGGGTCCATCTAAGGAGAAAGAGATGAAGGAGCCACTGAGGTAGGAGGAAAACAAAAAGAGAGTGATGCCCTGGAAGCCAAGTGCACAAATGTTCAAAGAAGGAAGAGGAGGGAGTAATCAACTCAATGCTAGTGATCAAATGTATGATGAGGATGGAGAACTGGCCATTGGTTTTAGCCACAGGGGAAATACTATATCAGTGACTTTGATGAGAGTAGCTGGGAGTAGAAAAAGTCTTAATGGAACAAGTTCAACCGAGAATGGGAGGAGAAGAACTGAAGCAACAAATATAGATGAGTCATTCAAGAAGTTTTGCTGTAAAGGGGAATATCCAAACAAGATAAATTAGAGGCTATTACAGCATGTTTTTATGTTAATTGGAATGAGTCAGTAGGGAGGAAAAAATCATATTGCAGAGGAGGGAAGGGGCAACTACTGAACAGTATCCTTGAGCAGTGAAGAGGTTGATATTTTAATAATGAGGCTCTTGGGCACTCCTACAATCTAGGCCATATGGGGCACTGATAGAAAACATTCTCCTCCCTGGATGGGTGGCTCAGTTGGTTGGAGCATTGTCCTGTATGCTGAAAGGTTGAGGGCTCAATACTCAGTCAGGACACATACCTAGGTTTGGGGTTCAATCCTTGGTCAGGCGAGTACAAGAGGCAGTTGATCTCTCTCTCTCTCTCTCTCTCTCTCTCTCTCTCTCTCTCTCTCTCTCTCTCTCTCTCTCCCCCTTCTCTCTCTCTCCCTCTTCTTCTTACTCTAAAGTCAAAAAACATATCCTTGGATGAGGATTAGAAAAGGAAGGAAGGGAGGGAGGAAGGAAGGAAAAGATGCTTGTCAATGAAGATGAGCTTAAAGTCAAAAGTTAAGAGCCATACCAAAAACAATCCATCATAAGGGACAGTCACCAGTTTCCAAAAAAAAAAAAAAAAAAAAAAAACGAGAGACCTTGAACCTCAAGAATAGGAGCTAATAGAGAAATCTGAAAAATATTTTAACATAAATATTCTGAGCTATTCAAATAGGCAAAAGAAAAAGTATAAACCATAAAACAAAAGAATACCATTATGGGGAGGGGAGGGATGGGAAGAAGGAAACAACAAAACCGTAGGGTCAAGTGTGTACTTGTATGTGTAGTGTGTGTGTGTGTGTGTGTGTGTGTTTTACAAACTAAAAGATATTCACTTTTTAGGGGGAAAAAAGGTCTAATCCTCATGATATTCAGAAAGAACAAATATCCTTGTTTCCATTGTAGAGATAAGGAAACTGAGATCCAGAAGAGATAAGTGCTTAACTCAAAGCCAAGCTACTTTCAGTTGTAATCCTGAATTCGAACTCTGCTTTTTCTGACTCCAAATCCCATATTCTCACCTCTCTCTGCAGCATGATGCCCCAGGAGAGAGCAGGGCAGTTAGAAGGAACTGCTCAAAGAGATGGCTTACGATTTTGGAGAACTATTGTGGTAGATCTATAATGATAAGGCTTTGAAAATAATGCTAAATAAAGTTAGATTGCATGAGATTGTGATGGGTCAGTCAGTTATTTCACCAAAGATTCTTGAAACCTAGGAACAGAAATTAGAAAAAGATAGGCTGAATTGGAGGAAAGATTCAGACTGACTCAAGGTTAAGGAAACACCAGTAGCAGTGGAGGATATCAGTATGAAAATGCTGACCACATAGACTGGGCAGGCAGCAGAGACAAGAACACAAACCAGTCTCAAAACTCCTCTGCCATCAAGTTGTGGTCTGTATCCTGTTGACCTTATTGGAGCAAATTGTGATGTAACTCAAGCGAGAAGAAATATGCATTGTCTTCTAGGGACTACAGTATTCCCTCACTTATCACGGGTATTACGTTCTAGACCCACCCCACCCCCATGATAGGTGAAAATCCACAAAGTAGGACCCTTACATTTATTTTAGTATTTATGTATATTTTATGGCTTTATAAACCCTTCCCACACACTTGTAAACCATTCCCAGTCCCTTATTAACCTTTCCCACTGTCTTATTAACCTTTTCTACACTTTTATAAACACTATTTATGTTCTTAAACATATTCTACACTCTTAAACCTATGTAACTTTCACAACCTACATATACAGTACTGCAAAATCCCACGATATAGCGAAAAATCCGTGATAAATAATTAAATATAATATTTTTAAAAATCCTGTGATACAGTGAGGCCGCGATAAGTGAACTGTGATATAGAGAGGGACTACTGTATTTAGAGAATAGAGAATTAAACAAAGTGCTACTCTGTTTTTCTGGTTACAGAAAGTTCTAACATACACTTGTTCTATGGGGGGTGTCCCAAAGGAGATTCTTAAGATGTTCAAAAGGTCCCGGTGGCACTGGGAAATTATTTGCTATAGTGCAAATCCCACAAAAGAAGGGACTTGGCTTGAAAAATCAGAGTCCTAAAGTTTATACCTTTTAAAAAATATGTGAATAAATCTTAATGCTTCTATAATCAAACAGATTTCTTTTTTGTGGGCATAAATTGTCTTTAGACAAGGGGTTCTCAAACGGAGGCTTTGGGATTTCAGTTACCATCTGCCCTCAATGCAGATGCTTGTAGAAATGGGCATTTTTCGGGGCGGGGGGGGTCCTCAAATGGATCTATGATTTTTTCTTTTAAGTTTAAAAGTCATCGTATGCTTAGGCAGACTCCTTTAAACCTCTAAGTCCATGGACCTGGAGAGATGACAGAGAAATCCAGCTCCACCGGTATTGAGTATAATGGGCTGACTCATCTCCTCCTTTGTCATATGCTGAGCAGACAAGTCACCGTATGGCAGGTGCCATGAGGGAAAAGGAGAGGAATTGAGCAGTTGACAGTGGGGTCCCACATTGTCATTTACTTGCAACATATTGAAACATATTAAAGTTGACAAGTGGTGGATTCAGTAGCTCTATGAATTATATTATCTAGTTTTAACTAAACTAACCCTAACCAAATGGGCATGTCGTTTCAAAAGTTTTCTGCAATGTAATCTCAGTGTGAATTTCATGGCAATAAGGCAGGCACCGGTAAAAACAAACAAACAAACAAAATGGCGGTACTACACTTGTAGTTTAAGCCCTTTTTCAAATGTATCGGGAAGCAATGACAGTGCCAACGTGACCAGATATGACACAAACTATTTTCAAATGTTAAGAAGTCTTCTAGACACACAGTTGGAGAGAGGACGACAGCTAGTCAGGGGGTGGAGGGACTGAGCAAAAAGGAAAAAGGCCTCGTGGACACGGACAACACTGTGCTGATTGCCAGGGAGAGAGAAGCAGAGGGGACTAAATGGTAACGGAAAAAATACAAGAAAGATATTTTACAAAAGAATACATTCTGCTAAATGTTAAAAAAAGAAGTCTACTAGAAGTGTGCATTTTATCTACTGTCATGGTGATGAACATCACCTTAACTATACATGTGTAGACATGTATATTTATATATAGTATAAACACATATATACTGTATGTATATATATGCATATATACTTATTTATACTATATGTACATACGTAGATGTGTGTGTATATATTTATACTAGTATATTTATGTGATAGTATATACAGAGTATTAAATATATACAAATTATAAATATATAAATAGATTATATGTATACACAGATTATACATATGTATATATCTCCAGAACACAAAAATAATTTTTCATCATCACTTAAGGTCATACAATACCATATCAGGTACTCTATGAAATTTCATTATATCTTATAAAAAAGGTTTGGTAGCTTCTTTGGATCCTGATAAAGAAAAACCAATACACAAAATTTTTCCATATAAAAGATTTTAACACTTTTTAAGTCTCCAGGTTAAAAATTTTTTTTTTAAACTTTTTATTGTTGACACTATTACAGATGGCCCCTGCTTCCCCCCTTTTGCTCCCTCCTCCCAACCCCTACCCTTCCTGCTGGCCTGGCCTTCACCACATTGTTGTGTGTATCCATGTGTCCATGGGCTACGCATATATGCATATATGCTCTTTGGCTAATCTCTTCCAGTCCCCCACCCCCACCCCCCTGGGATCTATCAGTCTGTTCCATGTGTCTACGCCTCGGGTTTTGTTTAAAATTATTAAAATTCAACATATCTTTTAATTAGTTTGCAAGAGCTTCTGACTTATATCAGGGACTATGAAAATCAGTAGTCACATTTCATTAAAAAATATTGCTTAATTAGCAGATGGCATTGAAAAATGAGTATGTACTGCCAATGATGAATTTCTTTCATTTGGAGGTGTTGCAAATTTTCTTTTTTCACTTCTAGCCATCATTAAAACTAAGTGCCAAAAATAAACTAAACTTCGAACCAGGCCTGAAAAATCTCTGTATAATAGAGTGTTAAACCAAAATTTGCTCAAATAATGAGGAAAATTTGATCTTATTGTTCCTCACAGTTTTAGTAGGAACTTTATTCAATACATATTTTAAAGTATTATTTTTCATTCTTAACTCAGTTTTTCTTGATTTTTATTTTTGCATATATTTTATAATATATAATATGTAGGCAAAGTAATACATGCATATTATTTATGAATAATACAAATACAGGTAGGGGCTATCCAGTCTCCAAATATTTTATCTTCTAAGGAGTGCTTGATTTAAAAAGTGTAGAGCCCACCGCTCCAACTCAGCGCTTCTCAAATGTGGCTGCACATCAGACTTACAGATAGTATGTGAAGCGCAGATTTCTTGCCTTCTCACCTAATCAGATTCTTGGAGTAGAGCCCAGAAATATGAATTTTTAAAAACATTTCTAAAGTGATGTTTTGAGCAGTGCTCTGAGAAGCATTACAATGCACAGTTATAAATAATTGTCTATTAAATCAAATTTCAAGAGACAAGCATATCTGTTTCGTCGCCAAAGGGGATAACACAGCACAGGGAGTAACTCAGTTGACTACAGTTGGATGCCTTGGGGAGACACTGAACAGAACAAGCTTTCGGTGGCGACTTTTATTCTCAGCATAGTGATCCTTTCAGTATAATAGCTTGCACCTCTTTGTGCTGCAGTTCTCTCGTCAGTAAAACGAGAGGCATAATGGCCACCTACTTCTTAGGATTGCTAAGAGAATTAAGTGAGATAATATATGTGAAATGCCTACAATGGTGTCTGGCATGTAGTACAATCTAGCTGTTACTGATATCATAACTTTTACTTCCCATCATTCTAGAATAGGAGATTCCTGGAGAGAACAGCAATAAAAAATTATTATATGTGAGCACAAACACTGTTTGTACCGTACTGTTTTTGCTAGTGTTTCAACATAATGTCTAGATATCTGAGAAGAAAAAACTGATTTGTAACTATTAGAAAGATGGTAAAAGTCTCAACTAAATGAATTTAGTTATGTAACATGACACATTCTGCAATAGTGCAATAAATATAATTTTTTCAAGATTAAAAGTAAACCCAAATGGAAACTGAATGTCGTCTCATAGAGGTACCTACGTGAGTGCAGTTTTCTGTGACAGGTCCATCTTTATTTTATTTTTATCTTTTTAGAGTAAGCCTGTGCTTCTGAGCTTAATCTCTATTTTTGTATACATCAGGATTCCAGCTTGATTCTGTCAAGAAGAGGGTTAGGGCTCCAGTCACAGTGCTTGAAATTCATTGAATGCTGGGATCTCACCTGGCCAAGACTCTCTCTATATTATGTTGATCTACCTTTTGAACCTAATTCATGACGGAAAAAGAGCTCCATCCTTGAGGTGCAGATCTAGAAAGCTCCTGACTCATTAACTGACCAGAGAGCCCCTTTAAACCTTGAGGAGTTCTAAACCCTGGCCAGATGACTCGGTTGGTTAGAACATCCACATTTACCTAGGTTGTGGGTTTGATCTCTGGTCAGGACACATGCAAGAGTCAACCAATGCATGTTTGACCAAATCAATGTTTCTCTCTGTCTCTCTCTCCCCCTTCTTCTCTCTTTCTGAAATCAATAAATAAAAATTTAAAAAATACACTTGGGGAGTTCTATTCAGGTAACAGTCTTAGAGGGATCTGGTAAAAGGCCTCATACCCCCTAAACCCTCCACCACCCCGAATTACCCATCATTGGTCCCCATCAGTGCCTCATCTTGACCCCTTTTTAACTGACCTCTTCTCTTTGCACAGTCACTTGTTGCCCCCATGGGCCTCCTTCACTTTAAGCTGCTTAATCCCTTCCTGGGCTGATGGCCCTGCTGACTTTGGACAGTCAGACCTTGTCCTTGCTGGGTCTGTGACATTTAGCTCACCTTAGTGGCCAGGACTCCCAAAACTCCCAGTAGCATTGAGCAGCGGGAAGTCCCATCTGTCCCTGATGTCTGATGCTAGGGATGGCTGGGCTTCTGTCCATGTTGAGCTTCTGTCTGCTCTGGGTTTTGCAGATTGAACTTTTCTCCATCAGACAGAAGCTTCCAGGACCATGTGGTGACTCTTGAAGGTCTCCCAGATCATTAAGAAAAGCAAGCTTTTTCTTCCCCTGGGGAGACAGACAGCAAGACCAGTGACTCATCTGTCACAGCTAATTAGCACAAAGGGTCTGAACAGTGGGGAGCACAGAGAGAAAAAAACTGAGATTAACCAGACATCAGGGTTTTAATTTTTTTTCCCAGAACATAGTCGCTCTATTATGTGATGTTAGGAGAATAGAGAGAAAATAAAGTTAATCAGCAGCAGTAGTCTGTTTTAGAAAGTCTTAAAGAAAGCCACTGCAGAGAGATTTTGATTGCCCGTGGAGATGTGCAGATGAAACAGCATGTGCCAAAGACACAAAACATAAGCTCCATCTTGAAAGAAACTGGTTACCAAGAATTAAGCATGGAATGCATTCACTGAAGCTTGCAGAATTCCACCAAAGAGCCCTCCTTCTGATTTGTGGACACCCTGAAATCAGGAGTTGGAAACTGGAAGCATTTATTTCATTTAGTAAGTGCAACATTGAATGGGGACAGCTTTTAGGTGCATGCAATGGCCTGTTGGCCTTAAGTCTGACCCTCCTTTTAAATCGGGTTTCTTTACATAGTTACGGTACTTTACTAGTGGACCTGTGAACACATTTGAACCAGATTACTCAGTAATATCTCTAGAAGGCAAAGGAAATGAGAGGTTAATGATGGATTCTAACTTTGGGAGCCAATTAGAGTTGGCCAAGGACTTTGCTGGTCAGAGAGCCTGAGGGATTCAGGTGAAGAGGCAAGGCTGGCCATGGCAGCCTGGGGGGAGCGCTGACCTTGTCATAGCCCTTGTCCCACAGTACACTCACAGCTTGCTTATCAGTCTGTGGCCTCCACTAGGCACTAAGTACTAGGCATCTAAGCATTTCAGTCCTCATGATCCCACTATTGGAGGGAACTTTCAAGAAAGAAATACTGAGGAATTAGCTAAGGTCAACAGCCCAGGGATACTGTAACTGTATTTCCAGAACCAAAACTCATATCTCATGGTCTAAAATTAGGAACATAGTATGTGAAATTGTGACTGCCCTGGAAAATTCATGACATAGGAGCACTAGAGCTATATAGATCTTAACCACTGTCCACTGGGGGAGGGCGAGTACCTGGGAAAGGGAGCCAAGTTTTCAGAGTTACACTCCCTTGTAAACTGAGATTCAGTGAAGAGTCCACTGAATGACCTTGGATTTTCTCCATATACCTGAAAACACACTGGAATGGCCAAAAAGTCCATATGTTTTTTTCCATAAAAGACACATTTTTTTCATTTTCGCCAGTAGCTTTATTGATTTGGATATTTTGAGTATGTTGGCTATATCTTGCATGGTATAACGTTGGATGTTCTCAGTTAATGTCTTGGTTTGATCACTATCAACCTCAACTGGACTACTCAGCCATGGAGCACTGTCCAGCAAGAATCTCCAGCGCAAAACTTTGCGAACCACTTCTGACACATTCGATCAGTCACGGCACCTTCTCCATACACTGCACAGATCTTTTTCTGCGTGTGTTTCAGTTGTGTTTTTACCTTCTTTGAAATAATAAGGTATAATATGCCAAAAATGTTGCATATTTTCTTCCATTTTCAATATTAAAATTGCTACACAAAAATTCACCAATTTCGATAACTTTTAATGCACACCGATAAGACAGCTGTCACAATACAATCTAACAAAATTGTTTTGAATGAAGTTAAAGACAATTAAGCGCTACTAGAGCCATCTCATGGAAAACACCAAATAAACTTTTTGGCCAACCTAATATATTCAAAGAGACACGGACTGATGTAGACGACCTTCTCTGTGAGCCTGTGTGTCTCTGTAGGTCTACTCCCAGAACCACCCACACCACCCATAGGTCCCAGAGGACAGCCATGCAAACACATTCCTTTGAGTCCAAACTGCACCATCAGGATCTCAGAAAACAATGATGTGAATCTGGCCCTCCATGATCAGATTTTATCCAACTTTGCGTCATACATTCCTGGGCTCTTTAAAGATCCTGTATCTCCTTGCTCCTTGCCTGGCCGAGAGGGAAAAGAAACAAGAAATTCCTTAACTCTGCTTCTTGAAAAAACACTGAATTCCACCAAACTATCTAAAAATATGCATATTCCTGAATCCTAACACATAGACTTATAAGATGGCAGAAAAATACCTAAAATATGGCTTATATGTGTAACATCAGGAGAATATAGTTTAGAAATGACTACAACGACATCCGTTTTTCTTTGACTGCACATGTGACCCGGCTTTAATAAGACATAATGGACCAAAACCAGGGTGAAAGCTCTGTAGTAGCGCCTATTGAGAATAGGGTAGAATAGACGGAGAGAAGTGGGGAGGACAACTTAATATGACTTTATTCTCCAGCTTAAGGAGAACCAATAAAGACTTTTAAGTAAAGAGGTTCTATCAATGAATTTTACTCTATTAATCTAGTAATAAATCTATTAATCTAGTAATAAATGTTCACTGATTGAATTCTTATAGGAGTTATCATCTATGTATCATGTAATTCTTTGCTCTCCGAGTAGAATCTGAGCAGAAAATGAAAACTCGGTACATTTATTTTCTGGTTTAATAAAAACCTGTTTTTATGAAACAGAGTTTTCAAAAATTAATTTAGTTTTGAGTCACCATTAAATAAAAGTTTTAAAGGACATAAATATGCGGTAATAAATATTTTGTAATTGTATAAGAATGCTCATTCCAACAACAAAAGGACAGACATCATTCCTGATTTAGCTACATATTCATTTTCTTCATTAGGCATTACATCCACAATACTCACAGTTCATAAGCTACCAAAGGGCATACAATGAAAGGACTTTCTCCCAGTCCTGTTGCCCAGTCACCCAGTTTTGCTCCCTTGGGACAGTCAATGCTTTTAGTTTTTTGGGTATTCTTCCAAATATATTTTAAACAAGTATGTGTACATTAAACATATATTTTTCCTCTTTCATACAAATAGTAGTATATTAACCATGGTGTTCTCCACCTGGCTTTTTTTTTTTTTTTTACATAAAAATGTATATTAGCAATCATTCCATATCACTACCTAAAGAGCTTGCTCATTTTTACAGCTGCAAAGTAGTGCTCCCTCTGTATTTATTTAATCATTCTCCTGCTAAAGGATGTTTAGGTTGATTTGTTATTTTGCTGTAAAAAAGAAAATGCCATCAGCAATAACCTATACACATATCATTTTGCAAACATGCAAGAATATCGATAGGAATAAACTTTTAGAAGTATAATTTCTGGATTAAAGGGCTTATACATTTGTAATTTTGGTAGCTATTGCTAAATTATCCTTCACTGAGTTGTACAAATATACATTTCCACTGGCAGTGTATAAGAATGCCAGTTCCTGCCCTGGCCAGTATGGCTCGGTTGGTTAGGGCATTGTCCCTTAACCAAAAGGTTGCAGGTTTGATTCCCAGTCAGGGCACATACTTAGATTGCAGGTTCGATTCCTGGTCCGGGCACATATGGGAGGCCAACAGCAGATGTTTCTCTCTCACACTGAAGTTTAGAAAACATATGTCCACACAAAAACTTGTACACAAATCTGCATAGCAGCCTTATTTATAATAGCCAAAAGGTAGAAACAACCCCAAATATCCATCAGTGGGAATAAAAAAGAAAAAGGTATAGTCACACAATGGAATATTATCTAGCCATGGAAATGAATGAAATACTGATACATGCTATGATTATGGATGAGCCTTAAAAATATTATTCTCAGTGAAAGAAATCAGATAGAAAAGGCCACAGTTGTATGATTTAATATATACAAAATGCCTAGAATAGGCAAATCTATGGAGACAGACAGCAGATTAGCGGCTGCCTAAAGCTGGGGATGTGGGAGGTTGGGGGCCAATTGAAAGAGAGTGCAAATGGTATAAACTTTCTTTTAGGGGTGATGAAAATATTCTGAGTGGTATTATCAACATGGTTGTACAATTCTGTGAATATACTAAAACTCACTCAATTGTACACTTCATTACATGGTATATGAAGCTGTTCCAAAAAATCCCCTCAATGAAACAAAAAATGTTATTAAAATTCAAACCAGATACTGTTACTTAATCTCAAAAACAAAACAAACAAACAAACAAACAAAAACACAATGTAACATGATGTCTTCCCTTAAGTAATTATTAAATTCTGCCATCCTGAGTTAGTCAAAGATGCCCATGTGGTCTCATGTCAGTCCACAGTGACATGTGTCCCCACACATAATGAGGACCCTGCATGGCTGTAGCCTAGGTGATTCCTTTCTTTTGAATAAGTTTCAATATGGCCTGATTTTTATAAGAAAACTACCCAATTAGACAAGTTAGTTAGACAAATTTATACTTATTCATTAAAAGTTATATTATTTGGTTTGTAATTTTTGTTCTGGGGGGCAATTTACTTTAGTAATATGTTTAATTTTTGTATGATTAAAATTTTTTTATTGTTTTTCACCTCCAAATATTTTATTATGAAAAATTCAAACATAGTTGAAAAAGTTGTAGTTAACATCAGTCTAACGCCTACCTAGACTTTACCATTACCATTTCATTTTCTCTATACTTGTTTTAGCACACACCTATCCATTCATATATCCCACTAGCCTTTCACTCATCCATTTTGTCTTTGACATATTTCAAAGTAAATCAAAGATCGCAGTACATGTCTTCTTGAACACTTTAGCATTTATACCATTATCTAGAGTTCAATATTTATTTATTGCTTTTTCTTTTGATGTATAACTTTGCGTACATCAAAGTGGACAAATCCTGAGCACATACTTGCTACACTTTGACAAGTGTGTATGCTTGTGTAACCCAAGCCCCAATCAAGGTATAGAGCGTGACCATTACCTTCAAAAGATCCCTCCTGCTCCTTCCCAGTCAATCATGCTGCACTTCCTCCTCCCCACAAAGACATGTCCAATGTTTTCTTTTTTTTTCCATGTTAGTTTCATTTTTTTAAAAATAGTGAGGATAGATAAACACAATAGAAAATACGAGGACAGGCTGTAGGCATAGTTCTAACAGATGAGAATCATCTTTACAGTATATACTTGTATCTAGTCAGCCCATGGCTAATACTGCCAATATTACCTTTCACTTACTAGTAGTGACTTAGAGTGAGGTATCTCAATTTTTTTCTCTTCTAAATTATATTGTGATGAACAATTTACCTAAAATCTTTACACCCATGCATGATTATTAATAATCAAAAGTAAGGTCTGCCTTTATCTGAAGCAGACAGAATTTTGGTTCTCTTGATGGCATAAACCAGCCAAAGCTAAGTCTTACATGCCCTTTCTTTTCAATTAAATGCAATATTCAACCAATATCCAGAAACCTGCACCGCTCACAGCCCTCTGCCTAAAGAGACAAAATTGGTCATCAGATGGCCTGCTCTGGAGCCCTCAGTGACTGGAGGAAGGACAGAAGATAGGTTTTGCTCAAAGCTCACCGCTGAGCAAATATCTGGTGATTGTTCCAGCCAAAGAGAGGTGTCTGACCCTTCTTATTACCTTCTCAGAAGCTGAAATTGGGGTCCTAAGGTAAAATCCACTTGTAACTTACTTTCAATTTATTTGGACTATGAAGTGAAAAATGTCTTCTTAATCTAACCACTGAGATATATGTATGAAAAAGAAAAAGCAAGCTAGATTTCTAAGCAAAGGTGTTTAAGCAGGGCAGATACAGACGTTACTCTTGTCTGCAGCCACTGCCGGGACAGGGCATTCTGATCTTGCCACACACCATTCATATCAGTGGTCTTATCTGTTATTTCAGTCCTCCACTGGGAAGGAAAAGTCACTACGTGGCAGAGCCAGGAATTTTAAGCCCATTTGGGGATTTTCTTAAGGGGTTCTTACAAATGTGAATTTGCTGGTTATTGGTGTGTATTGCTTAATTGCCTTTTCCTCTCCCCAGTTACGATTATTATTACTAAAAAGGCTATACTTCTTTTAAGCCATCATTTTTTGAACCATATGTTTGTTAGTTAGGACTGCCAGAATGAAGTACCACAGGCTGGGTGGCTTAAACAACAGAAATTTATTTTCTCCCAGACCTGGAGGCTGGAAGCCTGAGATCCAGGTGTAGGCAGGGCTGGGTTCTGCTGAGGCCTCTCTCCTTGCAGACGGCTTCTTCTTTCTCCCTGCACACGCACACAGTCTTCCCTCTGTGTGTCTGTCCTATTCTCCTTATGAGGACACAAGTCATATTGGATTGGAGCCCACTCATATGAGCATATAAAAAAGGAGGAATCTCATAACTACATCACGTTGCCCATATGCAGACCTAATCAATGGTCCTTTTCCCTGGTTCTTATGCAGCAGATTACAAGGCTAACATCAATGCAATTGTACTGTCACTTTTATCACAACCCTAGCATTAGTTGTTATTAAGCAAAAAATCTAATTAATTATATATTACCCTTTTAATTTTCCTGAATGAATTTCCTAAACTTAAGGGGATGTTTTCCCTTAAGTTTATTTGTTACATATATTTTTCTTATTTAAGTTTATTTAATTATATCAAGTCAATGTTTTTCTTATTTTATTAAACTCCTTTTGAACTTAATGTAACCAATACATAATCTAAAACAATATTGGAAAACTATATGTTTAAAAAACTTCTTTTCTAGTAGTCAGCTAATCTCTACTGTTGCCCCTAGGATTTTTATTAAAAAATGAATAGGTTTCTATTAAAGAAATATGTATAATTGTAGAAGGGGGCTGGTAGCACTTTATTTTATTTTTGTTTTACATTTCCTATTTCTTTTTTTAATCATATTTTATTGATTATGCTATTACAGTGGTTTTGATTTTTCTCCCATTGCCCCCCTCCACCCAGCACCCCCCATTCCCTCAGGCAATTCCCCCACCATTGTTCATGTCCATGGGTCATGTGTATAAATTCTTTGACTATTCCGTGTCCTATCCTGTACTTCACAACCCCATGGCTATTCTGCAACTACCTATTTGTGCTTCTTAATCTCCTCACCTCTTCACCCATCCCCCCACATCCTCCTCTCACCTGGCAATCATTAAAACACTCTTTGTATCCATGAGTCTGTCTCTGTTCTTCTGTTTGCTTAATTTGCCTTTTAGATTCAATTGTTGATAGATGCAGTTTTTGCCATTTTATTGTTCATAGTTTTGATCTTCTTCTTTTTCTTAAATAAGCCCCTTTAACATTTCATATAATAATGGTTTGGTGATGATGAACTCTTTTAGGTTTTTCTTGTCTGGGAAACTCTTTATCTGTCCTGCCATTCTAAATGATAGCTTTGCTGGATGGAGCAATCTTGGCTGTAGGTCTCTGCTTTTCATGACATTGAAAATTTCTTGCCGGTCCCTTCTAGCCTACAAAGTTTCTTTTGAGGAATCAGCTGACAGTCTTATGAAAACTTCCCTGTAGGTAACTAATTTTTTTTTTCTCTTACTGCTTTTAAGATTCTCTCTTTCTGTTTAACCTTTGGCATTTTAATTATGATGTGTCTTGGCATGGACCTCTTTGCATCCATCTTGTTTGGGACTCTGTGCTTCCTGGAATTGCATGTCTATTTCCTTCACCAAATTAGGGATGTTCTCTTCCATTATTTTTTCAAATAGATTTCCAGTTTGTTGCTGTTTCTCTTCTCCTTCTGGCACCCCTATGATGTGAATGTTGGACCACTTGAAGTTGTCTCAGAGGCTGCTTATACTATCCTCACTTTTTTGGAACCTTATTTCTCCTTGTTGTTCTGCCTGGTTATTTCTTGTTTCCTTGTGTTTCATATCATTGATTTGATTCTCTGCTTTATCCACTCTGCTGTTGTTTCCCTATAAGTTGTTCTTTATTTCAATTAGTGTATTCTTCATTTTTGACAAGATCTTTTTTATGCCGCTGAGGTTCTCACTAAGTTCCTTGAGCATCCTTATAACCAGCGTTTTGAATTCTGCATCTGATAGATTGCTTATCGCTATTTTGTTTAGCTTTTTTTCTGGAGTTTTGATCTTTTCTTTCATCTGGGTCATGTTTCTTTGCCTCCTTGTTTTGGCAGTCTCCCTGTGTTTATTTCTATGTATTAGGTAGAGCTACTTAGACTCTGTGTCTTGGTAGTATGTCCTAATGTAGTAGGTGTTCTGTGGGTCTAGTGGCACAGCCTCCCCTATCACCCAAGCTGGGTACTCAAGGTGCACCCTTTGTGAGGGCTGAGGATACCCTCCTCCTGTAGTTGAGCCTTGGCTGCTGTTGGCAGATCAATGGGAGGAATTTACCCAGGCCATCGAGCTGCAAGAACTGGCTGTGACTACTCACCACAAGCTTCCACGCTCCGTGGAGGATCAGCTGTGCAGGGGGTAAAGTGGTGGTGCTCTGATGTGGTCTGTGGCTGTCTATTGGGCACACTGGTGCTGGGGTGTCCTGGGTGATGCAGGCCAAGGTCGGCCCCCACCTCTGTTTCGCCCAGGGCACCCAGCCTGAGCTATAAAGCAATCTGAGATGCCTGCTACTTGTGCTGGGCTTGGAGATTCCCAGGTGAAGCCAGGCTTTGAATCTAGGCTGGCTGCTTCTAATGCCAGGCCTGGGGCTCACTGAGGCCACTGTTGCTTGTTTGATAGAATTTAGGAAGTTGTGAAGCAGGAGCCAAAATCGGTCATTCATATGGAAAAGCAGCTTGGGTGGCCCTATAAGTTGGGTGGGGCAGAGTTCTCTGGGGATCTCCAAGGTGGGTCAAACAGTGTTAGCCAGGGGATGGAGTCTCAGATACGGCACCAGCTTGTTGGCTCTGTGGCGGTTCATCATCACCAAACCATTATTATATGAAATGTTAAAGGGGCTTATATAAGAAAAAGAAGATCAAAAGTATGAACAATAAAATGGAAATAAATACAACTCTATCAACAATTGAATTTAAAAAACAAACTAAGCAAACAAGAAGAACAGGACAGAACCATGGGTACAGAGAGCATTTTGATGGTTGCCAGATGGGATGGGGTGTAGGAGAATGGGTAAAGAGGTGAGGGGATTAAGACGTACAAATAGGTAATTACAGAACAGCCACTGGGATGTAAAGTACAGGATAGGAAATGGAGTAGCCAAAGAACTTATACACATGACCGATGGACATGAACAATGGTGGGAGAATTGCCTGAGGGAGTCGGGGGTGCTGGGTGGAGAGGAGCAAAGGGGAGAAAATCAGGAAAACTATAATAGCATAATCAATAAAATGAAAATAAAAATGGATTTATTATTATTATTTTTTAATGAAAAGGGACAATGGCTTCTGCTCACCTTGAAGCCAGACACTTCAGTTCCTCCCTGTGTGCCACTGGTGCTTTCAAGCTGCTATCCTGGTGCTGGAGCTCAGAGGGAAGGAGTCTGAGTAGGTGAGTCTATGCATGGGTTCTCTAAGAGAAATTGCTTGGGCCTTCAGTAGTTTCTTCTACCAACTCAATCCCTGCTGGTTTTTGCAGCCAGAAACTGTGGGGACTTATCTTCCTGGCACTGGAACCCTGTGCTGGGACTCCTCGCTCCTGAGATATCCCTCCTGAATTTTTATCCTCCACACGTGGGTGTGGGAGCAGCCCATTCTATGTCTGCGCCCTTCCTAGGGGCTGGTAGCACTTTACATAAGACTATGAATATGTCAATTGTCATATCAAAGAATGGGATTGAAATTCTGGAACCATAAACGAGAAATGAGAAGACACACCCACAACAGTGACATTTAGACAACAGGAACTGGTGGAGAATGCTACCGGCAGGTATTGGATTAAAGTGTCAGAAAATTGCTCAAATAGAACTATTTGGCATCTGTCCTTTTGCACCTGGAGCCTGATGATGACAGAATACTGCACTTGGTTCATTTGCCAGCACACTAAGGGACTGTTGATGCCTTTTCTCATGTACCAAAGTGCCCAACCCAATGGAAATGCAACACGTATGTATGTATTTTTCTGCATCGATCTTTTCTAATCTTTGGCAAGTTGTGTTGATGTTTTGAAAGAAAAATTTCATTTGATTATTGATAGTAACTCCTCCAGGCACTAAAATGTAAACCCCAAAGAAATGAAAGCCATTTACCAATCTATTCCTTAACAGGGGAGCATGGTAGGGAGCCACAGCTCCTCCCCCTGTTTTTTGTTTTCCTTGTAAATCCTCACACAAGGATATGTTTATTTAGAGAGAGAAGAAGGGAGAGACAGAAGGAGAGAAACATCAATGTGAGGGAGAAACATGGATCCGTTGCTTCCCATAGGCACCTGTACCAGGGATTGAACTCGCAACCTTTTGATATATGGGACGGTGCTCCAACCGACTGAACCACCCGGCCAGGACTCCCACTTTTCTTCTGTCATTTGTTATTTCTTTTTTATCAGCCCTAGGCAGGAGAATGTAAATATAATATTTTAGTCTGCACTCTAGGCTGAACAGCCTGGATGGGAAACTTCCCTTTCTGGTTCCAGTAAGATTTCCCTTCTAAGGAGCCAACATTTAGGATTCCCCAGGATCAACAAGAGCAAGGTGGGCTACCGATTCCTTAGATGCAGATGTGGCCATGTTTATAACGACCTGAACTTGGAGATGTTGCTCAGTCAGCCAAACCCTCTGAGGACAGTGGCAGATAGGAATGTAAAAGACTCTCTGCTTAAGTACATCTATCTGCTCTAGCCTTCAATTTGCCTTTATTGCTCCCCCAGTTCACTTTCCCTAAGCCCTATCTTTAGCCACTATTAGCACCTGAGCAATCAAGCTGGTGGCTAAGGTTGTTGGGTTTGGAGCAAGAAAGCAGGCCTCTTTTGATCGAGGACGCATTTCCAACATGCTATGAGGAAGTTCCAGCACAGATAAGGTCTGGGTGGAAGGAGGTTGGACAAGGAGGTCCTATTATATATGTATATTATCTGGGGATATTATTAAAATGTAGATTGATTCAGTAGCGTTGGGATGCAGTAGTTTTGGAAGCCCCCAGGGCAGTGTAGGAGGTTGGGATGTTAGGTAGGGCTTAACAGGAGCTTCGGATGGAACCAGAGCTAGCGCCAGCCCCCCTCTGGAAGGTCCGCGCCGTCGATTAGACAAGAAGCATGCCCCCTGGAATCCCTTTCAGCTTTACCTTTCCGATTTTGGGTTCTGAGGTCCAACAAGTGGGCTCTTAAATTTCTGGGCAAGCTATGAACCCTTTTATTTCCCCCCAAGCACACACAGTCCTGATTCTGCAAACCGCTTTAGGACTCGCAGTCCGAGCGCAGAACCTCTGCCTGCCTGACTGCCTTTGGGTCAGCAACCGCGACCCGGGGCCTCCTGGGCTCGGCATCTGGTGCTGCCCGGCGTCAGGCTCGGGCGGGGGCGTGCCGGGGGCGGGGCCAGGCCCGGCGGAGGCCGCGCCCCTCGGCCGAGCGAGAGGCCGAGCTTGCTGCATTGCAGCCGCCGCGGCGCCGCTCGGCTCCTCACTCCCAACAATGGCGGCTTCGAGCCCGAGCGGCGGCGGCGGCGGCTCCGGGGGTGGCAGCGGCAGCGGCACCCTGGGCTCCGTAGGGTCCCCGGCGCCGGGCCACCCGGCCGTCAGCAGCATGCAGGGTAAGGAACGCGGCAGCGCCGAGACCCCCGGCTCCCTGGCGCGGCCGTCGGCGTCGTCGCGGCCTGTCCCCGCCGCCGCGGACGCCCCCGGACCCGGCTGAGGAAGCCAGCGGAGCCGCCCGCGTCCGCCTCCGCCTCCCTCGCTCCCTCGCGGCTTCCCGCCCCGGGCCGGCCGCCCAGGACTCGGCCCGGATCCGGGCTCTGGCCCGCGCGCAGGCTCCGGTCGCGGCCTCCGCCTGCGCTCGGCCGCTGGGCCCTGCCCGGCTCCCCCGCGGGTCCGCCAGGCCCACCTGGTCCGGGACCACCCCGCGGCGCCCCCGCAGCGCCCCCGTGGCGGCCGTGGCTTACCTGGCGCGCGCCCCGCCCGCGTTTCCGGGACCGCGCCGGCCGGGGCTGGGGCTGCGGCGGGCGGGTGCCGCCGCCGCGGGGCCTGGCTTCCCGTCCCCCGTCTGCCCAGGTAGGCGGCGGCGGCGGCGGCGGCGGCGGCGGCGGTATCCTGGCCCCGCGCCCCTCGGCCCCGCGCCGGTGCTCGGCTCCCGCCGCCGCAGTGGGCCCCGCTCAGGGCCATCTTGGGTCCCTTCTGGGCGCAGCTGCAGCCGGACCACCGACTGATCTCTGGGGCCGCGGCCCTGGGGACCCTGCGTTTCCAAACTTCTGCAGGGTGCCTGCGAGCTGGGAGGCGCGGGGCTTCCCTCGGGCCCGTGCCACCTGGAAAGGCAGCTAGCCAGCCGCTGGCCGGGGAGAAGCCATTTGTTCCGGGCCAGCGCTTTCTGCGTTAGCATTGCTTGCAGAAATAACAACAATAATAATAACAATGAGTGGGCTCGGTTTAAGTGGAGAGAGACGGGAGACAGAAAGGCAGGGTCGGGGGGGCTCTGTGTGGTGTCCGGACCTGTGAGGCGGCTCTGCTCATCAACGGCCTTCCCCCCGGGGGTGCTGCTGATCCCCAGGGGGTCCTGTGGGAAGACCAGGCCCGGCCCATCGGGGGCCATTTCCTTAGGGTAACCGGGGAATTTCGAGTAGCGGTGCTATTTTTACAGGGGGGTCTCAGAAATCTCTTGACAACTTGAGCAAACTGCTTAGGTAAATTATTAGCAGAATCAGTTGGAGGACTCGTGGTATTCTTTGATTAAAATCTTCCTAAAGGGCTCCTTGATCCGTCTTAACCGTGTGTCTGATTAGGCCGAGCGTTTATTGACTCTTTTGTGTTTATGAGAATGTATGTGGTTTATGAAGCAGAGACAGGGTTTTATTCATTTTTATAGTCCTGTCACCCTCCCCATGAGATAATTTTAATATTCATAAAGAGCAGTGACAGATACATAGGATGATGTCAGAGCTCAGAGGACACTTTCTGGGCAGGCCCTCCGATAATTAGTTCAGATTGAATTAGTTATTGGAAGCTGCTGTGTTGCACAGCCTGCGGTCGAAGAACAGTTTGGGTTTTCTGCTCTTACAGCTTCCCAATCTAGTTGGTAGTGGTGGTGGTTGGGGGGGGGGCAATGAAACATCAAAAGGACAATGTAGAATTGTACTGCTTATCCAAAATGGGTGGCATGAAATCATGTAAGTAGTTTTGGAGGGGGAGGGCAAGGAAATTGGTAGTTTGAAAAAGCTGTATAAATTTATTTATTTATTTTGTTAAAAAAATTGATTGAGCATTTGCTGAGTGCCAGACATAATACTCTGGTATTGGGAGTGCAGAAGAAAGAATGGGACATTTTCTCCCCTGATGGAGTTCACCCTCCTGATAGGCAGGCGAGGGAAGACGGTTTGCAGGTAAATGAGAAAAATCACCACTGCAGAGAAGTGTTAGGACGGTAGCAAGCTGGGGTTTGTGATAGATGATAGTGGGGGAGAGGGCAGGCAGTCTGCTTGGTGAGATGCCCGAGATGACCTGTCCGGGAAGATGACGCTCATGCTGGAGGAGCGCTTTCAGCAGAAGCCACAGTGAGAAAGAGCTTGGAATGTTCTAGGAATTCAAAGAAAGTCTTGGCGGTTAGGAATTACTCTGTTGCCCTCCATTCTCCTCCCCCCACGCCTGTGTTTGCATACCTAGTAAACAAAACTTTCTAATAAGTTGAACCCATTTTAAAAGGGAGAAGGAGGACATCAGATTTTTCTCTGAATTATTGACGGAATTAAAAAAATTTTTTTTTATCAATACTGTGTGTAGCCTTGATTGATTTAGAAACCTGTTATATCTGTTCTTGAACCTCTTGATTACTCATAATGAGAAGTGCTTGAAATTCTCAGGATGTTGTCTAGCTGAGTTCAGGTTACAAAGCTTGAGCTTAAGCAGTAATTTAGGATCTCTCTTTTTTGCTTGTTTTGTAATGTTACAGTCTAACCTCCAATATACTTCATCTACCATGGACCTTTGGCTTTAGATCAAACCTCACAGAGATGGTTCTTGTAGCTCCACCCCCGTCACACAGTCTGCTGCTACTTGCCACCCAAACACTGCCTTCCTGGCAGGTTTTCATGACCACGCTCTTTCAAACAGGACGGAATGGGAGACATATCATAGAAGAGACACTGCAGGTCCTTCTGGGTGATGAGCACTGGATAACCCTGCTCACGTTCCTAATACTTCCGAACTTGGACGACTCTTGATGTCTGTGGCTCAAGAGTGATCCAAGTGGGGAGATAATGTTTTCTTAATATTATGCTTAAGAGCCAAAGCTCTGGAGGCTCTTGAATCCCCGCATCAGGACTTAAGATTTCCGTGACTGTGGGCAACATCTTTAACCTCTGCAAGCCCTGGTTTCTCATTTGGAAAGCAGGACTGATGCTTACCTCACAGATACTTGGAGAATGCATGTGAAACGTGGGACTGACATGTAATAAGCATGCTGTCCATGTTAGCCATCATCATTGGTAATAGCAACGGTTCTGTTATTTATTAGTGGTCTCCTTAGTAGTCTCTTTCGTTATTAGTAGATGAGTCTCTAACCCTTCATGGTCCACTCACAGTTCCTTTAGCTTCATTATTAATGGGTTCTATCCTCTCTAACCTGTTGATTTCCATTTTTTATTATCTATCTGGATTCAGGTAACTCTTCTGCCATGTACAAACCTTGGGGAAATTATTCACCTTTTCTGAACCCTTGAGTATTTCATCTGTTCAGATAGGGATAATACCTACCTTATAGGGCTCTTATGAGAATCACATTATTAGATTAATGCATGTGAAAATGCTTTGAAAAAATATAAAATATCTATAAGTATACAAGAATTGTTATTAGGGATGGATGGTTACCTGCTTTCGTTTCTAGTCACTTAAGATGTAATAGATTTAAAAGATCCCATAAGTACAAGAAGTTAGATTTATTATAGAACATAAAACAGGGGAAAATAAAACTTTTCCTTAAACTACTCAGGTTGCTAAGAAATGTCAGTTTTTTTAAAACTTAAAAAAATGGTTAGAATCTATAACTGAGTCTGAAAAACATGGAGGCATTGGTAAGGTGTGTTAGGAAATATAGTATATGTTGTAGGTGCCTCTGATTCTCTTAATATGCTGATCTAAAGTTATTCTTTTTTTCTTTTTAGGTTTTAAATATAGATGTGTAACAGAAAACTTATGGACTTACCTATTTACCCTCAGCTGAACATTTTATAAATATCACTTCAAGTAAAACTATGATAGTGTGATTCTACATACAGAACTTTCAAGTGAAATGAAGTATATCTGTTGAGAAAAAGTGAAGATTTAAAATCAGTTTACTTTTTTCTTCCAATAATATTGGAGTATATAAAATATATATGAGATGCCCTATGTGTGGTTATATTAGACTATCTGTTCACCAAGAACCATCAGAGGGTGCCTTTATATTAATTTTAAATAACTGAATTGTGTAGACATTGTATACACGTAGTTCTAAGTCCTAGAATCGCTTGCCTTTCCCAGTGTTTTGCACACCATTTCTTTTACTATTTATTTGATATAACCTGATACAAGTCCAGCTTAGAAAATTAGTCCCCTCTGAAAGCTCACATTGTGTTGTTACTCAACATTCCACTAAAAATGAGAGCAACCCTGATGTTAAGATTTAAAAAAATAGAGAAGTATATTGCTTTCAGGATACTTCTTTTGTCACATTTTCCTTTAATGCACCGTATCCGAGTGGATGTGTGCTGAAACTTGTTGAAGGTGGGATATTAGTTATCCCTGTATTTTGAGTCATGTCTTCTTTTTTTGTGAAGTTCTCGTTTTTTTCATTCTACTTCTTTTACCTAATTTGAGAAGTTGGCTAGATATGGACCAGTAGAGGTTTCCTTAATTTTAGGGGCCTGGGGATCATAACTGACTCCATCCTGCATCATTCAGGCCAGTCTCCTTTGCAGTCCCCATCTTTAGAAGATAGAGGTGGCCCCAGTGCTATGGCCTGAGAAACTTTAGTTCAGACTTCAAAAGGGAAACGAATGTTAACAGCTCTTTTTCTCTGTCCTTAACTAATTTGATGCTCATATGCATGCTTTAAGGGTAGCTGGGCATAGTCCCCTTACAGAGATCTGGGAACTGACAGTTAAGGAATTTGCCCTAGTACAGGTGGGTTTTAATCCACCTGCATGGCTGGTAGCCTTTGCTTTTCTTAGTACTCTTCTGCACAGGTTCATGTGGTTCTCTGAGCTCTCTGTTAAGTCATTTCAGCCATTCAGGGCTGAGAGAAGAGTCTTTGCCAGAGGTGATGCAGATTCAGGAATAGAAGGGAGAGATTATTTTAGGTCTCAGTTAGAGGGTGGAAACTAAGCATCTAGCCACACTTGGGTTAATTTTGGAGTCTTGGTGCTTCCTGATGCTCCTATATGTAATAGAGTTCTAAATTTGCTAGAGGTTTTACAGCGGCATTTTGTATTTGGAGGCATTTTGATTAGGAATTTACAAATAAGCATAGAACTTTAATTAGGCTTTGACATTCAAGCGGCCAGTGTAGATATGCAAGATAATAGAACTCTGTACTCTATACCTAGTATATAAAAGGAACACATTCAATATAAGAGTTAATAACACATGTTGCCATCCTGCATACATCTGCCATCTGGGCAAATAACTCTCCCTGCCAGTGGGCATGGGTTAGCTTCTAGCCCTTTCTCCCCAACTCTGAAGAGTCTTCAAGTGTCTCTTAGGAAGGACTCAAGGGCAGGGAGTGATAAGATTGGCCTGACTTGTGGCTACACAGTGAAAGGGAGCATTGGCCAATAGTTAAACACAACTCAAGACGGACTTTTTGGAAGAAGATAGCAATCACATCATCCACAGCTTGACTCTTGAAGATCAACACATCATTCCCCACCACAGGGAAAGATGCAGCCGCTTACCAACAATCACTCCAATAAAATTTAAGAAATGAGAAACAAGATAAATGTTGCCAAATATAGCTCTGCTGTGTACTTGCCATTCCTGTATCTGTTCATTGCCTGACTTTGCTAAAACGTAAGAGACACAAAGTGGCTCCCCCGGTGTGTTTGCCAGAATCCCTGATCCCTGGGTTAGATTCCTGCTGGGGTGATAGTGGTGGTGGGGGAGTACCCTACTGTTTTGGAGTCCTCAGGACATTAGGCAGTGTCTAGGAAGGGCTGAAGCAGAAATGTGGGGATCTGGTGGGGATCCCCATGTGCTCTGGAGTTCTTTCTTTTACCTGCCTTAAGGTGACAGAAATGAAGGGAGAGGAAGGGACTGGTTTTGTGTGGGTTAAGCTAGTCTGGTGGAGGAGGTACCACAATCTGCTCACCTGAGGGAGAGACCAGGAATAATAGTGGCTATAAAAATATTAACCCATTTTATCCCAGGCTCAGTGTTGGGCTTTTTAGATATATTGCCTTATTTAATCATCACAAAAACACTATATTATTATTCTGCCTTACAGATGAGAAAAATTGAGGCTTATAGAGGCTAGATACTCTTCCTGGGTGTAGTAGGCTTAATTGAAAAGGTTTGAGATGATACATAGCATTTATGTTATATAACCAGAGAAAATAGGGTAGTCGTTGGCCACAGGGAGGAAAAAGGACTGGCATAACTGATTGGTATGTATTAAATCATGAATGGTTCTGGGTGATGCAGACAACCTGGAATTGCTAAATTAAGGTGGCTCCCTTTAAGGTTGAGAAAGATGAAGTAAGGAAAGCTAAGGACATAACAGCAGGAAATATATCTTGTGGGGTTCACTCTTAAGTACAGTGGAAACAGACATTTTGGACGAGCTTAGATAAATTCGTAGATGCTAGACTATAATGATGTACTATGAGTAATTTTGCAGTTTAAGATGCATGTTAACATTTTGAGGTTGAAGCTTTAAAGCGACAAACAACTAGACTTCCTACTAATGTCAGAAGGAAGACTTGGTGGCTTGGTCTGTGGGATGACGCAGTGAGGCAGCTCTGGTTTTCTTTACATGAGTGTGGGTTCCTACTGTAGTTCACAGTCCAGTTGCAGCAGTGCCCAAATCCAGGGTTTCCAAGGGACAGAGGAACTGCTGAGGAGGCGAGAAACCACAGCTGCTCCTGCCCTGAACCCTGCCTCCCCGGAGTACACCATCGACCCAGAGGCAGGGGAGCCAGGGGTAACTTGGCACCTGACCAGGGCCATTACGCCGGCAAAGTTCATTGTAGACCCACTGTTTTCAAATTCTGAAATGAGATTATGACTTGTTTCATGCTTGGACCCTGGTCTCCTGGAATTCTTCATTTTATTTTGTTTTATCAAATACCGTTTGCCTTTATATATACTTACACCCACCCTCAACAGCCTTTTAAACTAATACAGACATACTCACTTTACTTGGTTAATACAGTCAATGGTAGATTTCAAGGTATGACCAGTTAAGGTCTCTCAAGATTGAGGTAGGAGGGTGTGAATGAGGGGAAAACGTGGGAAAGAAGGTAAGCAAGGTCTCGTGAGGAAAAAAGGAGAAAAGCCCCACAAAGCTTTATTTCCTTTGTAGGCTAGTAATCTAGCGCTCTGCCCAGTTCATGTTGATTTAATGAAAATAAACTTGCCTGGAGCCAGGTAAAATGAGACTCAAATTTGAAGGGGAGGCTCAGGTAAAGTTAAGCCCCAGGGTGCTTACAACTCATCAGAATAAAATAAGATTTTCAAAAATAACTAGTTATTAGCAACAGGTTGAGCTGATATCTAGTACTCCTGGAGATGCAGGACTTAAAGGATGCAAATGGAAAGATAGCATTTAGACAGAATTTTTGATACAAAGCAGACCTCAAAAATTAAACGTGTGGATGGGTACTAATGGGCTAATTGCAGCATAGCCACAAAGTTGTTTTTCGTAAAGTTGAGGATAGTGAAAGTTTTCCCACCAAATTTCCCTTGTATGGATGCTGGTGGTCCCCTTTGGCCCTCCCTTCCTGACCTTTGTGGGAGCTAGGGGAGCTATTTGGTACTTCCCCAAATCTGTACTCTAAGCATCAACTTTCTGGTCTTTGCAGGTTCTCTTTTATATATACCTAAAATCTATATAGTCACATATATTTATATATAGTCTTTTAGAGGTCTAGAAAGATTTAGCTAAATAGCTTTTTATCTGATTTAAATGATAAGATTAAATGGAATTCCAAGGAAGTGGTGAGTCATTATGTATGTTAGTTTAACCCTTGCTTGCCTGGTGGAGCCTGGGTCACTTAGCATTTAGGAGGTCTTTTCTGAGTGAGAAATAATGCAGAGATGGATGTCAGGATGAAGCTTAGAATCTGTTTAACCTGGTTACTTCATAATTAGGTAAAAAACAAGTGTAGTTCTGCTTTGTGAATTTCATCCCCTTTTTAGCTATTTGCATTGATTCTGTACTGACAGAAGTTGGAGTTTTGAGCATTTTGAAGTACTTAAAAACAGGGTTTAACTTTTAGTGTGAGAGCAGTAATTGGTGACATTCCAACATTCTCAGTTACATACACCTTTAGAATTTGTTTCTATTTATTATGTTTTGTCCTGTAACTTATTTGTATACAAACATATATACAGATCCATCTCATTCTTTTTCAAACTTTTCAGATTTCTTTGCTCCTTTCCCCATTCACATTGGTGTTTTACTCACCTTTTCTCTCACTTTCTATTTTTGCTTAGTAGCAACTGTTGCCTGTATTGAGAACTAAAAAGAGAAGAGTAACTGTTGCCTTAACCTTGTTGCAGTGTTTCATCAACTTCCTCTCCAGTTGTGGTGCAGGTGAACTTTGCCTTCCTTCCCAGGAGCAGCGGCTCAGGCTCCTCTGCTCTCTGTCCCACGCTGCTTCCAGGGAGCCCTCCTGACTTGTGCTGGGCTCACTTGGCTTGGTAGGGGCTGGCTGGCTTCTTTTAGTTGCTTAGGTTTATGGGACCCAGGATCTTTGATTTTTTTCTTCCTGAAGTCTGTGTGCTGCTGGTCGGGTGGGGCACGCGTTGGACTTCAGTGGTGGTGTCTGTGCTCTGCCTCCAGGTCTGCCCCCAGTACTTCTGTCCCATGAAGTCTCCGTTCCCCTTTCCTCCTGTGTTGCCATTGGTGTCATCAGGTAGTCAACAGTGGGTTACTTTTGTGCACCGAAGGCACCTTCATGTCAGAGTAGCTACATAGCATTTTCAGGTTTTCTACATTATAGGTGATATCCTTATCTACTTAGAATTCCAAGCATTTTAGTAACTAGAAGGGAAAGACTACTTAAACATATTTTCCCTTTACTTCTGGTTCTTTTTCCTATGAGTCTGGATGGAATTTGTATAAATACAAGCTTGAGGGATACCCATTCTAAATGTACTTCCCCCATCTTGTTTCCAGTAGTAAGCACAGGCATAGGTGGACTTGTAAGAAAACCAGCGATTCACCCAATGAAGTAAGTGGGTGGAAGAAAATCTTGAGAGGCTTTTGTTTTAAAGACCTTATTTTACTGGGTGTATTTAATTAAAAGTTACATCTGTATATACTGTATGCATACGGGACAACCAGATTCAATTGGATTTGGAAAATGTGTCCATGTTTCTAAGGAGAATTCAGTTTTTCTTCTTATAACTAAAGTCTTACTCTGTCTTATCATTCCTAGGGACATGGTCTTTTTTATTAGGCCTGCTCTAGAAGAATTTCAGCATTTCTTCAATAGTTCACTGGCTTATCATTTGGAGGTAGCTAATTGACTAGAAAATGTTTAGGTTCACAATTTATGAACTGCTAAAGAGTTTGAATCCTAGGTAATAACTAATCATGAATAGTCTAATTTAAGTTAATAAAGTAACATAATATTCTGAACTTGTATGTTGAAAGAATTGACAAATCTATCTTAAAATTATTCTTAGCTTCCAAGGGCTAGTAGCTGTTCTTTTTCTTAGAGTGTGAAAAATAAAGGTAAAGACAGTGAACTCTTATTTAAACTTGATTTCAATTCTATAATAAAGTACATCTACATCAGAAAAAGCCAAATTATTAAAGAAATGTGTTATATCTGTGATGGTGGGAGTTATATAATTTGAAACTGTTCTTAAATTCATTTTATTCAAATTGTTTTATAAAAATGCAATGTCATGTTCTAATTTTGGTTTGTTTGATTTACAGTAAATGAACTGGAATTATCTCTTTTACTTTAGGCTTTCAGATAAACTTCTGTGAAAAGGCACAAAGTAAGCTACACATTTTATGATACTATGCTACTTATTTTTTTCATATTCATCTTGGTATTGGGAATGTGTCTCCTATTATTTTAACTAACCAATCATGGCAATTTTACATTCAAAGAGCTTCCATTTTTCATTCTTTTCCAAATGCAAAAAAAATTTGTTGTTATATTCTTGTTTTTGTTTGAAATTAAAATAAGAAAGACATACACATAAGTATTCAAATGTATATGGGTATAGAAAGATTTATATATGATATATTTAGATGTATATAGGTACAGAAAGAACTAGCTTTAGAAGGATATATATGGGCATAGAAAGGTTTATATAGGTGTTCATGTGTAGATAGTTATAGAAGGATGTACATAAGTGTTCATATTTAACTATAATTTAAGTCACAAATTGAGGAAAGTTCACTTTTAAGATTGTGGTACAAAAAGTGTATAACTATCAGAGGTCTAATGCTTTAAAATTAATTTATTTAAGCCATATGTTTAATGTATTTTATTACTTTTTTCTTTAAAACAAAGCCCAGTTTCTTCTTTCTGTCTCCCCTCAACCCCCCCATTAGAAATTAGTGTATTATAGTCAAACAGTAGTCTTCATAGAATTCAGAATAAGTTTTCTATTAAAAAGCAAAATTTATAAAGCTAAAACAGATGCATTTTAAGCTTAAATATCACTGTATAAAATGCAGTTGAAAAAAATCCCAATTCAAGGAGACTATTCTACAGTTGCCATAAAAGAATCCCAAAATATAATGTAACTAGTTTTATCTTCTGCTTATTTGTTCATAGAGTGGGGAAGAGCGATGATCACTTTTCTATGTCTATTCTTCTCCCCCCAGCCTTATTGAAATGGAATTGGCATATAACATTGTGTAAGCTTAATGTGTGCCACGTGATGTTTTGACACACTTACACATTTTGAAATGATAACAGTAGGGTTAGTTAACACTTCTATCACCTCACATAATTAATTCTTTTGTGAACACTTAAGATTTATTCTTTTAGCAACTTTTAAGTATATAATGCAATATCATTAACTATAGTTAGCATGCTGTATATTTTAGATCCCCTGGTATGTATCAGTCTTAAGAAAGTTCGAAGGAAACAGAGTTTAACCTGGAGAGAAAACATTTCTGTTTTTACATTTTCTGATGAACTCAAATACCTAATTTCTATTGGTTGAACACCGTGACTTCCTTTAAAATGTAGTTAACAATGATTTATTTCTTGACTGGTTCACCCATGATATAAATATATAAGGAATAATAGAGTGGGGTACCTACATCCTGGGATAATTTTTTAATTGGTCCATTATTATCATTCTTCTCTTACCTTAAATTAAAAATGATATATAATTCCCTGCCCATAATGAACATTACATGTATGATATATATCTAATGAAATTACCACTATTTTATGCTGTCTTTTAATTTTAACATACTGTGACAATTTTTAGCATTCATTTAGCTTTTAGTATAAAATATTTTTGTTTAATATTTAACATAATTTTTTATTTTTATATATAGACATGAAATCTAAAGAAAAATGCCAATATGTTTACAATTTAAAACTGCGTACACATTGTTGCCTTTTTTGTCTTAGTCCTATTGTGGACAGAAAACAAAAGAAGCATATTGATTTTATTAAGTTTAAAATGTGTATACAATGTCTATAAATAGCTTTGTAGGTAGATTAAACATGCCTTTAGATAGTTTAAGTGGTCCTGGCCCTTTCCCATTGTTATAGAAACGACAGGTTTAATACACATGGAGGAATCTAACACAGGAGCACATACGTTCCCACTTTGGTGCTTGCTTGGGGTTGCCTTCACTACCTTTTCGCCCTGTGACTGCTTTCTCACATCTCTCTTTATTTTTCAGCTTTTGGGATTCAACACAGTTTTATACATTCATTCACAAAGCACATATTGGACACATAGGTACCATAAAGTGAGGCAGATGGTTGGTACAGAAACGAATAGAATCGGTCCCTGCCCCCAGTGGGCTCTTAGTGCAGTGCATGAGAGTTGGTCCTGCGTTGGTTAAGTGTTCAACTGCTGATGCTACCAATTGATTAGAAGCTGAACCCAGGCTGAGGTGGTGCAGGTGCAGTTGTGTAAGGGCACCCTTGCTCCTGCTGTTCTGTTACACGAGGGAACAAGCGGGAGGGGTGCTGTGGGCCTCCTGACAGCTGATTTTCTGACTGGCGACCATGGCTCAGGGACCCAGCAATGGGCCTGCCCTGCTGTGGAGTTAAGCGGAGGTGTCTGTGCTCACCGGACGTCAGCGGAAGACTTTAGAAAAGGGAGGGAGCTCACGTTGAGGAAGGGCTGGAGCTGGTTTGTTGGAAGGGATGGCTGGCTCTAAATTGACAGCATTTATTTTTGTACTGTTGGTATCGTATTTTAGGATAAGTTTTCAGTTTCTTACATATATTAACACTTTTTTTCCGAAACTGGTCTGGTGATTGACATGACTAAAAATTACAACTGCTATTTTGTAATGCTTGCAGACAGTCCATCTTCCAGTTAGCTCTGGAATACAGACACGGACTTGATGTTAAAAGTGGTCACTCAGTTCTTTAAAAATAGAGGGCTTGAAATTACCGAAGCAGTGTGTTCTCATCTATTAGTGCACACTCTAGTGTCAGAATGTCCAGTTTTATTCTAAGGATGTTTCAAAATTATCAGAAAAATTGTAATATTTAATTCATTAAAAATAATTACACAGAACAGGACAAAAGTAGGTTTACAGTTGTGCGTATGTGAAAGAGTTTTTTCTTGTATTGTTTATTATAGTATTGTTTTCCATATGAGCAACTGTAAACCTACTTTTGCCCCACCTTGTAACTCATACAGTAGTTGTAGGAGGGGAGGGGGCAAAAGAGAATAAATTAGATATTGTGAAAAGTCTAATAAGTTTGACTATTGCTGCTTCAAATGCTCAATTCTCCATCACAAATCAAAAAGACTTATTGTAAGATAATTCTGATGACTAATGGAAGCTCTGAAGGATTAATTCTTTCCCACTGTTTGACTTTCACATATTTTTGTTTTTTATATTGCTACATCACTATTCCAATCAGTTTATTATAATTGCCTGTTATAAGTTAGTGGAGTTTTATTGGAGATGTGTGTGTAGGTACTTAAACACACAAGCTAATAGTGTGAGATTACATATTTAATTTTGGAACTGGATTTTTATAGAAATTCAATAAAAATCCACTTTGCACCTCATGGCTTTTTTATCAATTATAGTTTGTGCATTTATTTGCTTCTTGATTTTCTAAATATATATGTTTAAGATGATATGTACTTAAGATAATAAGTAATACATAAAGTTATAATTATTTTAAAAAGTGTTATATTTCTTTCTATACTATTGGGTCATTGAATTTTTCTGAAGTCTTAATGTAAGACAACTTAAGGGAAAAACATTCTTTACAATGTAGAGCAACATTTAGAAGGTTGATTAATTTATCATTTATTATTTGAAAATAATAATTTTGTACTTGTAAAGGTGTTTATGTGATTTATGACCAAGTTTGAATTATCATATCTTAGTGGCTTTAATGAGCTAACTTGTTAATTCCATTCTTTAGAATATGATTTGCTTTGCTTTATAAAACCAATTTTTGAAGGAGGTAGTAGATTTGCCTAGAAACAAAGTTTTTTAGACATTTTTTTATAACTGTCAAATTTACCTTAGTGTATCAGCATTCTGATTTTTTATTTAGTTGGGAATTATGACCCATTAAGGATCTGGGAGCATAGGGATTTTCCTGAGAAATTAACTAACAGAACCTGTGCTAATCAAAGCGAGAGTAGCTGCAGTAGGGCAGATAGTTTAGTTTGTACATAAGGGTTCTTTTAGCCCCCCCTTTACCCCGCTTCTTTTTTTCCTTCTGTACTGTACTGCAATGTATTTATAACCCTTGGCTGTAGAGTTCTTGAGTGCTACAGAGCGGTTTGGACAGTGCTAAATTTCTCTGTAGCTTTGTCTTTTACACTTTCGGTAACTTTAAAAACTTGTCTCTTAAAAGTTGTTTTACTTGGGAATGTTTACATAGCAATTGGATCTTTATTTAAAATATTGTATGCCCTAGAGGTGACTGCTACCCTCAAGTAACTAATAGAAATTAGATTACAAATAGTGATTGCTTTTGGAGAAGAAAATGGAGGTCTCCTAATGACAGTCTCATTTCATTGTGAAACGATTCTTTTAGGTGAAGTATCCCGTATTGTTTTTAAATTGGTAATAACAAAAAGGAACCGATAAACAGGAGGAAGAATGTTTCTTGAATCTTTCCAGAAGTTTGAGTATACCGTTAATAAGTTTATTGACCTGATAAGAAATGTCTGTAAAAGAAGATGTTTTGCTTACGAGAGTTTTTGACTTTTTTGGAGGTGGAGTATAAAAAGCCAGGAGGGGGATGGAGTGGAGGAAAGGGACAGGCCAGTCTGCATTTAAAATTAAGAGCTTAGGAAATTCAGCGGATTAAATTTTCAGTTTCCCATTTTATGTAGCAAATCTACACCCAATGACTAAATTTTATCATTTGAAATTTTTAAAAGTCAGCTAAGTTTTTCAGCAATCCTAAGAAACAAAATGACCACATTTGCTGCAACTGGAGTTTCGTAAATTTTATTTAAATTTATATAGATGCTGAAGTAAATTGAAAATGAGACTTTTGTGGGATTTGCCATAAGCTCAACTAGCATCCAGTACATTCATTACTATTTTTGTGAGCCATGGTAATCTCCCAAGGGAAAGTCTATCTGCTTGGAAATAGTTTTTGTAAAAATTAAAACCCAAAAATCGTAGCAGTGGTATACTCACAGTCAAGATTTATGTAGTCCCCTTATACATTATATCATCCCAAGGGGAGTGTTGCCTAATTATGTTTAATCTTGGAAGTGGTGGAAACATTCATTTCTCCTGAAAAATGGGTTTTGATGCTAGAAGAAGGAAGCTTTCATTTTGAACAGCTATTGTACCTTCAGAATCATGTGAAAAAGCTCAATGTGTGATATTTTTGAGCAGAAAGTTTCCCTTCAGCTACCAGTTGAACTTAACCTCTTAACAATGAAGGGGGTATTTGACAGAACTTCCGTGTTTCCCTTCAGCTACCAGTTGAACTTAACCTCTTAACAATGAAGTGGGTATTTGACAGAACTTCCATGGTTGAACAAATGTAGACCAGAAATGATGTGGAAAGTTTCCAGAGAGTTTCCTAATTATATCTTAAGTTAACCAAAGTGGTTTTTTAATTTAGTTTATAAATTTAGGGTGATGGTTTTCAAATAAGCTATAGTAAATACTTGAATTCTCACTATATGATTTTATGAGTGCTTTCAAAATCTAGACACAGTGTCTGGATAAAGAGATATGTACTTAGACATGTTGGTGTTTATCTTCTCATTAGGTAGAATTAAGTGAATATTCATCAGAAATGAAAATCAAGTGTATTCAAGCGTATTTATTCCCTTTTAGAGAACCTCTTATAACATTTAATAAACAGAGGCACAAATGTGACAGTTAACAAATATATGTGCACCATTAATCATAAGAGGCACTGGGTCTTTAAAGAAGAATTAAATCTAAAGCCTACTCTGAAGAAGCGAATGTTTGAGAGATTGAACATGAGAGAGACTCTCGTCGTCGTCGTCGGCAGCCATCCGTCTCGAGAGACGATGGCGTAGCTTCCTGAGAGTCTATCTGCACCGCCGAGAATGGCTGTGCAGTCCGATTCGGGAGTGACAATCCCTACCGCACTTGGTACAGGTGAAGGCAGATGGCTGTTGTTGCTGCTGTTGACGCTGCTTCCGCCTCGATCTTTTCTGGACCGCCTCCTCGTTGCGCGCAGCCTCCGCGCGTGACGTACCTTGCCTGACCGCGAGCCTCCAGGCTAGGCGGTCGTCTGCTTGAACTTCCCATGTGTTGAGATTGATGGAGCATTGTGTCATGTCCTTTTTGCAGATGTCTTTGAACCGCAGTTTTGGGCGCCCTGTCATCCTCTTGCCTTCTGCTAGCTCGCCATAGAGGAGGTCTTTGGGGATACGGCCTGCATCCATTCTTTTGACATGGCCGAGCCACCTGAGGCGTCTCTCGCTAAGAACTGCATGCAAACTGCTCATATTGGCTCGCTTCAGCACCTCGGTGTTGGGGACCTTATCCTGCCAGGCGACATGCAGGACGCGTCGCAGGCACCTCATGTGGAAATGAGAGAGACTATGGTAGTAATAATAATAGGTAACTTATTTACTGCGTGCCCAATTCTGTTCTAAACACATCCTGTTCTAACTCCTTTAATTCTTACAACAACCTTATAAAGTAGGTGAAATAATTATTGTATTTTTTAAAAAGATTTTATTTATTTTTACAGAGAGAGGAAGGGAGGGAGACAGGGAGAGAAGCATCAATGTGCGAGATAAACGTGAATTGGTTGCCTCTCACACGCTCCCAACTGGGGACCTAGCCTGTAACCCAGGCATGTGCTTGAACTGGGAATTGAACAGGCGACCTTTCGGTTCACAGGATGGCACTCAATCCACTGAGCCACACCAGCCACGGCAGTAAAGTAATTATTTAAATGAGAAAACGGAAGCACAGAAAGATTAAGTAAATTTTCCAAAGTCATACAGTTAATGAGTAACAGAACTGTTGACCTTGGTCTGGTCACAGATTACATGGTTATAGTGTTTTATGATTCCTGAAGGAAAGCATTGGGCACTCATAGGAATAGTTTTTGAGGGGTGTTCAGTCACAAATGGTCGTAAAATATCATTTCTGATTTTCCTGAACCTGGAAAGTTTCATAATGTTATCTAATAAGCGTGACAGAACATTAAATGGAAAGCTTGCTTCTTGTGGCTCTGAAGCTAAGGGACATAGTGGGTCTAACCACTAGAGAAAAATGGCTAATAAAAAACCCAAAGTTATTCTGGCCTAGACAGATGTGGAAAATCCTCAAGTGACTTGTCTGTCTGGAAAACAGCTGATCAAGGTCAGAGGGCAGGAGACTCGGTAGCCAGTGAACTGAGTGGCAGAGCCACTGAGAGAACATTATTAAAATTTTTTTAAATTATAATAGTTTTCAGATACACAGAAAGAGAATACAGAAACATTTATTTTGATTTTCTTTACTTTGAGAGAATTAAAATTGGACATTTATCCTTCATACTCTGGAATATGAGTTGTTGACCTATTCATCAATCAGGGTTCTTTTTAACTTTTTAAAATCTCTTAATTTCTGAAGATCATAAAAAAACATGTCAAATAATAATTCTGACATTCATTCATTCATTCATTCATTTATTTATTTATTTATTTTGGGGGGGCCTCTGCTCTGTAACAATTCCCCCCTCTCAGACTTAAGACCCTTTATAATCCTATAAAGGACAATGGGCGGAGGTCTCGTGCTCCTCTAGCTGCTTCAAGCTGGACATGGTTGTCGTCCTACCTACCCTAGGGGGTGTGGAGAGGAGGGTGGCCTTCCCACATGGGGAAGGATCTTGCAGACTCCAGGTCCGTTGGCTATCCCCGGACAACAGCATGCTTGATTTAACAGGCTGGCATCCTTGTTGTATTCTGGAGGCAACAGATTTAGCAACAGGGTTAAAAGGCATCATTCAATCCATAACCACTAGATAACAAAAGCCAGGAATTAATTTTTTAACGTCCCACATTAGGGGGAAAAAAAGGCTTCTTTGGAGGAAGGTGTGCAAGGTAGAGACACCTGTCCAAAGCCCTTTTGCCCATTATACTTAATTTGGGCTGAGGGAAGTATTTTAAGTTTCCCCCCTCTCAGACCTCTGGGCCCTTTCTGTCCAAGCCATTAGGATAGAAAAGAGAGAAACCAATTTTAAAGTGAAGCCCATAGACCACCCCGTTCTTCACCAACCCAGCCACTTAGTTCAGCCAAACCGTTGAGTCTCAGGAGGCAGCAATGCAGACAGGATTAAGTGAGGCCTATACGTACAGAAAAGCACTCAGGTAATGAGATCATAGGCTTATGCCCTTTGAAAACAGAATACACATGTTAATTTATGTAACATAACCCACAAACAAGTCTCTAAATCTGTAAGACTGTCTTATTGGAAAGACATCCAGTTGCAAGGCATTTGACATTCTTCTTGCCTGTAAAATAAGCATCTTTGATGATGTCACAGATCTAGTTTAATGGTCATGTTGTGGTAAAGTGGTCTTTTCCCTCTCTCCGTGGTTATAAGGCTTCTCTCCAGCTAGTGTTCAGTTGGTTATTCCAGGTAATTTCTTCACAATTAAGTTGTAATTCCAGATTGGTCCTAGGAGGATGTTAGTGTAGCTTCCACTTACTCCTCTGCCACCTTGGATCTCTAATTGACTTTTTTTTAATGTAGTTGTAGAATCAGAGAAGATGTGAGGTCAGTTCTGCTAAGTTAAGGTCAATCCTGAACCAGGGTGCAGCTTTGTATTTAATTTATCTTCAGTGCTCAGAGTGCTCAGGACTAAGGAGCATTGCCTCCACAGTACCCGGGGTCCACAATCAATCTTTGAAAGACCCTTTGGTGAGAATAGAAGTAAATAAGAGTTCTCATTCAGAATATTAAAAATCCTGGTAAAATGCTTGTGTTCCAATTAGCAGTGACCTTGTCAGTGACCAGCATATTCTTGTCCATAGATTTAATTATTCCCCCTTCAGTAGTAACAGTTTCTTAACCAACTCTCGTTTTTCACTATTCCTGTTCAGTCACCTATCTTGTACTAAATTATCAAAGTCTCTCATGATATTCTAAAACCAACTTGATCTTGCACAAATGTAAATAACAAGTTAGAGAAGTGTCAGTCAGGGTACTCTCCTGTACTTACACATTCAGGAAGTAGATAGGATACAACAGACCCTCGTTGAGTGCAAGTTACTCTTGATTAATATTACTTTATTTTAACCATTTAAAAACCTAAATGAATAGTCCTGGTCGGGTGGCTCAGTTGGTTGGAGTGTCATCTCGTGCACCAAAGGGTGCGGATTCCATATCCTGTTGGGACAGGGACCGGGGGCAGCCTGTTGCTGTTTCGCTTTCACACTGATGCTTCTCTCTCTCCTTTCCTCTCTCTAAACTCAATAAAAGCATATCCTTGGTTGGGGATTAAAAAAAGAAAACTCCTCAATTTATAGAATACATTTATGTGCAACAGATAGTACTTAATTGTGTTCACTAAGAAATGAAAGTGTTATTCACTTTTAATGATTTTTAAATTGGGAGGTATTATTCAGTAGAGTCCAAAGAAGCTATTCAGATGCTGGTGAGAGGAGTATAATAGTGCTGTAGTTATGCTTATACACATACAATATGAGCTTTGTGTAGAAGATGCTTATTCATTTTCCACCTCTGGTATTTGCGTTAGTAGTAACACAGTTGGATCTGAATTTAAATTTAGATTACAAGTCATTACTTAAAGTTTCTTAGAAAGATATATAGTATAATGCAGCCCTGAAATGGAAAAAGCTGAGTATACAAAAGATTGTCACATGTCCTGCAGCTTGAGACTGTGAAAAATGGCAAATACCTTTTTAAAAGCCAGAAGATGGCTGACTAACTTATGTGTCATGAAATTCTATCAGTAAGGAGCATTTCTGTAGTCAAAGCTTCTGGCTAACTTTCAGGGAATTTACATAACTTCTAGGTATACATACTTTGATTGAGAAAAAAATAAAGCAACAAATTAGATCTACCAAAAAATACAGATAAACCCCCCCAATCAAGATGTCTAAGTGAACACTATTTGTCCTGAAGTTGTTAAGTCAAAAACTTAAGCTTGGATTATTCATTAATTCAAGAAATGTTTGAGTTGCCGTGATATTACGGGTGCTATTATAGTAAAGTACTGGTCACAGAACTGCTCTCTCTAATTTCCAGTGGTCAGAAGTCATCCAGGTAAATATTAGGTTCTGACTGTGAAGAATGTATATGTTTAAATGTTGACTGTGTACCTGAAAAAGAAAGGGGTTATAATATAGATATAGCAAAATGTTGATGACTAATTGAAAATTATATAGTGTGATTTTTTTGTGCTCCTCCTCTGCAGTTATTAAGTTATTGCTAAACTATTGTTACTGTTTTAGACTTGGGGGAGTCATCTTTGAAATGAAGCTTTACTTCTGCTTTAGGTAGGGAGGCCAGCCAGCTCCTGGAACAAAGCAGTAGTTAGCTCACCCCATTGAGTGCAGGTTGCCTCCAACCACAGATGGTCAGTAAAATTGGGTCTTATTGTCATTTAAAGGTGCCCTTCAGTGGTAAAAGTTTAAAGGAAGATTTTCCAAATTACCTAATTAAATTTAAAATATATGCAAAATTATGTGTATGAACAAAATTGGTTCTTTCCTTTTCCTTTCCGGATTCCTAAGGACATCTGGAAAAGCAGGGTTATTTTAGGTAAAGTTTGATATGGTCATGTGAATTTTTTGCTTTGGAGATAAGGTAATTGGGCAGTAGGATGAAGGAGTCAGGTGTTTCCTCAAGAGAGGAGGGAAGTTTTGGAATAAAAAGTTAACTGATCCATTATGGAGCCAATAAAAAGGAAAAGAAGTAAGTAAGACCCACTATCTGATTTTCCTGAGTTAGCATAATGTGGTCATATATGTTCATTCTTCTCTTTAAAAAATGACGTTTATGAAATCAAGAGTTTGGTATTTGAAGGACTTCTGGCTTGATAATCCTTGATAATCTGTTATATTTGTTTATAAATCAACTATCGATATATGATAGCGAAACATATATTCATAACCGGTATCTTTCCATTTTATCTAAATTGAATTGGAATATTTTAACCTTGTTTTTAGGCTTACATATTTTGATAGTATAAAATATCAGTTACAAATATTAGTGGACATAAAAAGATTTATTTCTTGAAACTGACTTCTGTTGCATTTAGAAAATCTTAATATTCTTAATTTTCAATATTCCAAATAGTGACACTGAGGTGTTTTCTGACACCAAATGAGTGTCCAGTTGTTGGAAGACGAGTTCTTACCGTGTCATGAGGAAAAGAATTTCCTGAGGCTTGCACAGGAGGCAATTAAAGGGGCCCCCTCCCGACTTCCCAGTGTTCCATCTCAGTCTGTCTCAGCATGGAAAAGACCTAATCATGTCTTCAGCAGGGCCGATATAAAGGTCACTGCCCAGAGTTCTGCTCCATGTTGTCGTACAGTCCAGGTCAGCATCTGGCTGGCTTAGCGTGTGTCCCAAGCGGCAGTCCATTGCTGTGCTGTGGTATTTAGGTTCCCGGGGGTCATCACGGCCGTGGGTCGTGTGGCTGTTAAGGACACATGGCCATGGAGTGAAGAGGCAAGTGCCCCTTGTGAGTGCGGGTCGTGGGGGGGCGGGGGCTGAGATTCTTTGTTCCCCTGGGATTATATCAGTTTGTGCTTGGAAAAGACCAGAGGTTTATTCAGAAGAACCAGTCAATTTCCCAGGGTTTCTCAGGCTTTGGGTGGGTTCATTCTGACAGGCCTCTGTGGTCCAGCACCTGCCTCTGTGCCCCCAACAATGTGGCACCAGAAGGGGGAAGGGAGGAGTGTTAATGCCCTTGGCAGAACACAGTGCTGTTGTCCCCCAGAGTGTGGAAAGCTGTAGCTTCCTGGTGAAGCAAGCAGGCTCATGATCCCCAGTTAATTAAACTCAGGTGTAGTCCCTTTGCTCCCCTTTTCTTAATAAACACAGTCGTTGAATAGTTGAATTCAGTTCTGACGCTATCTACCTGGAGTTAGCATCCTATTCACAGGTTAAAGAGTTTAACCCCACAAAACTGCCCCCACTTCGGATCTGGCTGCAGATAAGCCTGACACCCAGAGGAGCTCTCGTAGGCTTTTCTGATACCTGAGGACACGTCTTGCTAGCGGATGCCCAGAATAATTGAAATAAAGCACAGATGCTCTCAGATGTAGTTTAAAGCCAGGGTGCTTCATGTTGAGTTGCTGAGTGTGATTCCTGGGGAAGGATCCTGGCTACTTGCAATGCACTTGCTCTGTAACAGCTCCTTGCAGAACACTGAACCATATTTTCGTTTTTTGCCCTTTTCGTGAAAGCACAAAGCCTCTTTGGATTTCTTTTAGTTAGCGAAAGCAGGTAATAAGGTAGCCTTCTAGAAAAAGTAAAGTGGCATAATGTAAACTTTTAAAAAGCAGTTCTGTGTATTGTTTTATATCACAGAACTGTCTATAGCAAAACTACCTTGCATGCAGTTGGCCCAAGCTTTGAATCTGTAAGATTTCTAGAAGGGCTAATCTGCAGTTACCAGGAAAGATGTAAAGGTACCCAATATCATTTTGGCCAGTGGATGGTTGATTTTCTGTTGTGTAAAGGATCAACATACCCTATTTCCTAGGACCAAAGGAGTACAAGTACCTTCACTATGAGGCTAAATTGCCTTTTTCTTACAGCTTTATTTAAATCTACTTGCTAATGAAATTCATATAGGATTGAGTGTAGAAGAGTTAATACTGATGGGAATCCTATTTGATGGAAGTCTGGTTTTGTTGTGTAGTTGATAATATTATTCTAAGTAAACTTTTTAAGAAAGAGAAGTCAGATCTGGTTGTTTTGGTAGGTCCTCGGTTTGGGTTCTGTGAATACATTACCTGTCAGCTGAAATATAGATCTCTGTAGCCCTGTGTCCTTGGAGCTACTCACTAGAGCTCTAGGTCAGTGGCCAAGAACAGCCCTGTTTTCCCTTCATGGTGTTGTATGTGTGTTCTTTTGTTCACATCATGACACACATAAAAAGGGTTTGAAGTCCTGATTGAAAAAATACTGGTGGTATAGTGACAATTATGTGGTTAATGTGCTTATATCCTTTGTGGGTGGTTACAAGTTAAAATGGTAATGATAGAATGTTGTGGGGTTTACCAAGCAGGAGAAATCAAGGTGACATAAGACCAGTGAGCACCTGGTTCCCGTTGGAGTTCAAGCACGCCCTTCGGAGAGTGCCTGCTGCGTGATGTGTGCCTCTGCCTCTGCAGGGGGGTCGGCTGGGGGCCACTGCAGGGCTCCGGGGTATCGAGGAACGTCTGAACAAGCCTTGTGACTTTTCTTCACACAGCTTTCCTGAGTTTGTATTGTGTGCCACGTCCCACAAGAAAAATGCCTACCAAAAAGTAAGAGTCACTTATGTGGGTAGTTTTTCAGAAATCCTGATGTTGGTGCATGCTCAGGCAGTAGCATAAAACTTTGGGGAGCTGATGAGGACCTTAAGTAGAATGTGGGGCGTCTGATGGGAAGCAGAGCACACTCTGGCCTACACATCACAGAAGAAGGGACCACTGACCATTCTGCATAGAAACTTTGGTTGGAATTGACTGACATGGTGTTGGTGTCTCATGTGTCTTCATGGGGCTGCTGCTGGTGTGTTCACAAACTGGAGGCTTAACAATGTAAATGCCTTGTGGATTGGGTTGAGTTTTAGGCACTACTTGGCCTTAGTAGTGTTCTGAGCACCTGGACAAGGTGCTGACTACCTTTACTGACTTGCTGTGCTGTAACCATTCCCTCTTCATGGCCAGAACTCTCAACATCATGTAATGCAAAAGCAGTATGTGAATGGAATTAGTGCAGGTGTGGAGCAGGTTAGGCCTTTCTCAGTGAGGACTGTGAAGGATGATGGTATGTACATAAGAGAACTCAAAATAAGCTGGAGACAAATGAAGAACTCAGAATTATTAGCACATGTCTTCTTCTCCTCTGAACTGAGGCATAGGTTGTGATGACAATAATGGCAGCCACCTTTGGTATCCATTTGGAACCTTCTCTAGGTGGGTGTGTAACTGGAATTCCAACTCCTTTTAGATTTTCATGGAGGCTGTGCTTGCAAAATAATTGGAGCATGGCATTGTGGGGGCGATTGGTTGGATAAGCTTTTCCTACTATGTTGGAGATTAAAATATTGTGAAATGTGGCTGATCCATCTCATATTAATATGGAAATGTTGAAACACAGAAAAGTAGGGAAAAAATCACCTATAATTCTAGCACCTTGAATTAATCGTCAGCGCTGCTTTGGAGAATGATGTGTGTGTATTTTTTTTATTTATTTATTTATTTATTTATTTATTTATTTATTTATTTATTTATTTATTTTAAAGACTTTATTTGTTTTTAGAGAGGGGAAGGGAAAGAGAAAGAGAGAGAGACATTACTATGTGGTTGCCTCTCATGTGCCCCCAACAGGGGACCTGGCCTGCAACCCAGGCATGTGTGGAGCAGACTGGGAATTGAACCAGTGACCCTCTGGTTTGCAGGCCAGTGCTCAATCCACTGAGCCACACCAGCCAAGACCAGATGTGTGTATTTTAAATTATTATGCTCAGGTATGCTTATACTAAAATAATAATTTATTGGACATTTCTTATTGCCTGATTAAAAACAACATACTATTTATTAACGTTTTCTGGTGTCCGTAATCTTTTATGGTGTATTTTTTGGTTGTAGTGTAGTGTTCCAGTTACAGGTGTGCCATAGTTTTTGTAACTAATCTAATATAGATGTCACTACTTTAAATAACTTTATTTGCATTTTGTAACTTCCTAAAGGGTAAATTCTGAGGAATGGAGTTACTGGGTTATAAAAAGGACATTTTGAGATATTTGCTAGGTATAGCCCGCTTAGAAGGTGGACTAACTTATTTTCATAGCAGTGATTTGTTTGTTTAATCATTTGTCTACTTTCATTTGTTTACTGAACAAATGTTAAGGATTTGTGTGTCCAGTGTAATTCTAGGCTTTGGGGTGCATCAGAAATAGGATGTCCCCCTCCCAGAGTTTAGGGTTTGGTGGGGGAGACAGATGTCAAATAAGCACAAAGAGATGTACAAGGACAGCTGTGCAGTAAGTTCAGAAGAGATTATCAGCTTCTTCATACCCTTGTTAGCATTAGGATTAGGATTCCTTTTATGTGTGTATGGTATTAAAGGCAAAAGTTGAAGTTTAATTTTTTGGTTAACTAGAAGAATCTGATGATATTTTTCATGGTAATGGTTTATTTGTATGTTTTGTTTGTTAATTACCTGTTTATGCTCTTAGTTTATTTTTTAATTGGGAGATTTGCCATCATCCCGTTACGTAAGGTCCTTATAATCCCCTACCCCTCTCAGTTTTTCATTTCAGGAAGGCAGTGACTTCAGCTGGGGCTATGTAGTTCAGACAGAGGTATTTTCTTTTTGCCCCTCAATGAGCCTGGGGCCCTCACAGGAGAATTGGGACCATGGAAGTCCAAAGCCGAGGTTCTGTTCCACACAGTCTGACTGTGTGGACAAGGCATCTCAAGTCCTGTTCACGTCAGTGAAGCCTTGACATTGTTGCTGTGTTGATAATTTGGCAGTGTCTTCCTGCATTAGCTGGCTCCCTGTGTATCTTTGAGGAGTTTGGACTGATCAGGTCTTGGCCAGGTTAGCCTGAGGAATTATATTTGCTTGCTGGTAATAGACATCTGACTCAGAGTCTGATCAAAAGTGATGCTGGTGTTGGTTTTAATTAATTGCTAGCTCAGAGGAGTGGCTTCCTGTAGAAACCCATAATAATGACATTGTGCATAATTGAGTTAAAATTACTGGCATAGAGGGGCTCATAATCATGTCAGAGTGAGCTGATGGTTAGCTGAATCAGAGAATAAAAAATCAGTTGTGAATTTCTAATATTAGGTTTGGAAGGATTTTAAGCCATATTGTGAGCTTCATTCCATGAAATTTACTGTGGCAGAAAATGAGTTAAATTTTTTTTTTCCTTGTGAGTAGATCAACTTGAGTGCACGTTTTGGGCTTTTAAGCCTACAAATACTCTTGGAAGAAATCTATTAACCAAACCAGAGCCTCTTAGTAAAATACAGCCTGCAGTAAGTAAAATGCCTATTTCTTTTTTTATGGCAGTCTTTAAGTATCTGCTAGAAGCTGTTGTGCCTTTGGGTCAAAGCAGCACCCCTTCAGGAACTGATAAGTAACAGAATCTTTGATATTCCAGGTTAAAAAAAACCTTTCTACCCAAAGAGAGGACCAGAAATCACCTGCCACAGGTCAGGAATGCTGACAGCGCATTCCTTCTGTTCTTTCTTTGGCAGCTGAACCTCTGAGGTCCAACTTTGTCAGTAGAAGAAAACATTGAGAAAGCATCTATTGGTGTTAGGGGAATGCCACCCTAGTTCAGGTCAGGACCTGGCCATCATAGACCTCAATATAATTGATAATAAAAGCTGGGTAAAAATGAGTAACACTGAACGTACTAGCCCTGTACTCCTCCCAAGGCCGCTCTGAGGAAGGTACTATTAATTCCTTTGGTAGGAACAGGACTGGGGTTGAGAGGTGAAGTCCCTTGCCCAGGAGTGTGTGGCTAGTAAATAGAAGAGCTGAGTTTCAGAACTAGGTGACCCGGCTCTATCACTCCATGGTGTTTTTTCTAGGTTCTAACTGGGCACCACTGGAGTGTTGGGTTTTAATAGAAATAGGGATTTTTATGGGGTAATACTTTAAACAAATCTACCAAGCCAGCTGAATTTCTTTCCTTGTTGTTCATATATTTTGTTGGTTTAACATGTATCAGACAAGCTTTTTCAAGTTTTTTCTTTTTAGAAAATTTAATGGACTAACTTTAAATCAGTTTTAATACTTATAGAAGTTACCATTTTTTCCACAGCTACTGTTCACCAGCCATTGTATTTTTAAGATATATTAATCCTCACCACAGCAATGCTGCCAGGTACGGGATTAGATTCACAGATGTGTAAATGGCTGGACTGTAGAAATATCCTTGTTTTTATCCTTACCAGTATTTCACTGGTGATCATCTAGCACCTAGCAAAAAGTTTTCTTCCCCGTTCCTACCCTTTAGCCTCCTCCTACCACATCCCTTTATAATTTTTTAATCCTCATCCGAGGATCTATTTATTGATTTGAGAGAGAGAGAGAGAGAGAGAGAGAGACAGACATCGATCTGAGAAATATTGATTGGTTGCCTCCCATATGCTCCCCAAGTGGGGATTGAACCTGGAAACTGAGCTGCCGGGCCAGGCCACATTCCTTTATAATTTTGGGGCCACATTCCTTTATAATTTTGTCAGGATGCCAAGCCAGTGTCTTGTGGATCGGTCAGCCACCTTATCAGTCTATCTTTTTTTCTCCACTGCCTCGCACACTAGCTTGTGTATAATTGTGATATTTCTGTGTGTATGGCTGTGTAAATTATTACATTGGACTTCTCCCAAATCTATTTTATACAAAAGTGTTACAATACGTTAAAAGGGGGCTATTGGCATATTTACTTTGTTTCTTAAATTGAGAATCATTCAGTTTCCAAAATGCTTAGCTGCATGGATGAATGACAGCATTTTATTTTATTGATGGGAGTTTGGAGTTCTAAGTGAGATTGATGAAACTTTGGAAATTGCTCACTGTTAATGCATTAAAGACTGGAGGAGGAGCGGGGCAGCATACTGTTAGCTGATAGTAGCTCACTTAATACTGGGAAAACCTGGGATTGGAAGTCTAGGACAGAACTGACAAGTTTTCCAGTTCTTCTATTCCAAGTCTGACTTCCTTCCTCTCTTATTCTCTTGAATTTATGAAACAAATTAGGATACTCATTACTGTAGTAATTTAGGCAGAAAAGGAAATGAAAATAAGTTTCTGTCTCCCACTTTATTTGCTCATTTCTGAAATTGTTTGAATATAAAGTTGCAGAGTTAGAAGTGATTATAAATAACTTAAAAAATTATTCTGAGTTTTCTTTCTGTTTTGAAAAGAAGGTACCAAAAATTAGAGCCAAGGAAGAAATGAGAATTTAAGGCAGCTTCCCCCCTTCCCCAACCCAGGTAGGATGCTCTGAATACTTGCAGGTCAATCACCAGTGTTCTTGACGGCGTTATATGAGTGACTTGTATATTGTACTTTAAGTTCTCACTTTTTTTCCCCGCTATGCTGGGTTCTAGGGAGTTCCCTCTGGTGGCGGAGGAAGTTCGTTAGAGGGACTGATTATTCTACCTAGTTCCTTTGGCCTGTGAGTAGTGGCGTAAAAGAGCAACTATTTAATTTTCATGATTCTGTTTGTTAGTTGAGTGGTAGCTCTGCTGGGCTCACTGGAGCTCTCTCACATGCCTGCATTGAGCTGGTAGGTCTCTTGGGGCTGACTGAGCTCTGCTGGGGTGACTGTTGTGTCTGGACCTCTCGTTCACGTGGTCTTTCCTTATCAAGGAAGCTAGACTGAACTGCTTTATGTTTAGACGAGGTAGCTTTCCAAGAGGGTGGAAGTGGAAGCCATAAGCCTCAAGGCTTAGCTTTGGAAGTCATTAAATATTCCTTCTGCTGTATTTTTCTGGTCAAAGCAAGTCCCAAGGCCGACCCAGACTTAAGAGGTAGGGAAACTGAGTTCACCTATTGATGGGAGGAACAGCAAAGTCACGTTACAAAGAGATAGGGACAGCAGGGAGTTGTGAACCATTTTTGTAACAATCTACCAGATAACCCACAGTGACTCGTTAGTGTTATACCAAAAAAGCCTCCTGGGCCAGTGTGGCTCGGTTAGTTGGAGCGTTGTCCTGTACACCAAAAGGTGGTGGGTTTGATTCCCGATCAGGGCACATAGGTAGGCTGTGGGTTCAGTCCCCGGTCAGGGTGGGTACGGGAGGCAACCGGTCAATGTTTCTCTTTCACATTGATGTTTCTCTCTCTCCCCCTTCCTCTCTCTAAAATCAAAACACATTTTACAAAATTAAAAAGAAATGCTGTCCTCTAGAGGCAGCTATTACATATTACAGGTCCTTTAGTTATCTATTGCCATCAACAATACGAACTTCGCTATTACTACTTCAAATTTGGCGAAATCAAGTCAAACTAGTGTTGAAGATATGTAAATGGACTAAAATATTTTAGAAATGATCTCCATTCTTACAGGTTGGGTGGGGGGATTCTGGTTCTCTCATTCTGACCATAAACGTAACAGGATCTTGCTTTCCTATGATACAAGAAAAGAAAAGAAGCCCACTAGGTTGTAGGAGAGGGTAGAGCAATGTTGATAAAAAAAAAAAATAAATCTAATGATTCTAATTCAATGAATATTTGCTGAACTGCTCTTTTGTTCCAGTTACCTATTATGGGTGATTTGCAGAGCTCAATGATCAGTCAAAATAGTTAAACATTTAGAACAGAACATAATTTACAGTTTGATGATGGGAATAGCCCTGAGGAGGAGGGGAGAGGGTTACAAGGTGTATGCAGTGTAAGCATAGTATCTCTCTGAGGATAGACTGGTTTTGGAAACTAGAAATAATGCTGCTGCTTAATGAATAATGAGGGGATGACACCCTTCCTTATCTGTGGAAGGTGAAGGAGAGATACCTTTGGGAACCTCAATTGCAGAGAGTAGTCATCTTGCATATTTGAGTGGTAGATTCTGCTGCCCTTGGCAAGTGAGATCTTTGGTCAAAGTCGAACTCAGCGTAACTGATTATGAAAGGGATGTTAAAGGTTTGTATTGCTTGAAAAGATACTGGAGGGAGAATCATCAGGGCTCTTTATCACCTTGCCTAAGGCTAACAAAGCGAAAAGATGTCTTCCTTCCATCTTTCAATACAGTATTCTGTGAGCCTGTGAAATGTTCTGTGGTGAGAATTAGAGCAAAAGATATTCTTAGGCTTTAGTGAGTATGGATGGATATGCTTGGACAAATTCTTGTTCTTTAGTCATAAGATCCCGAATAGTCTTAAGATCCCATGCTTGGGAGTGCTTCTGTCATGAGAATTCTCAAGGAAGAAATTCTTAGATGGTGTGGACAAGATTGTTTAAATAGTATTGGCTGTTCTCTTCGGGGAGAGCTTTGAAAGCAGAATTTCGATGTGGTGCAGGGATCGGTGCCCTCAGTTCTTGGAGTGGCTGAGTGGGGCCTGAAGCTGCTGAACCACCTCTGGGCTCGCTGTGATTCTGATTTCCCCCGTGTGTTGAACAGATGTCCTCATTCTCTCTGCAGGCCAGAACATGAAAAAAGTCAGGCAGTATGGCCCTAAAGGATATAGCACTGCTTCGGAAATGTTTTGGGATGTGAATAGATTCTGTTTTTCTTACGCCAGTCAGGGTTCTTTGGTTGCAAACAACAGAAACATATTCTAGCTAATTTAACCCACACTTGAGTTGTCTGTTCATGTCAAATTTATTTCCAGATCAATAAAACATTTGAAAGCATTTTCTACATAAAGCACGGAACTTAGGTTTTAAGTATATAAAGACAGTTATTTCTTATAGGAGAGAAGATATTTTCTCCTGCCATACAAATAATTTAAGGTGTTGGATCACACCTGGTTCCTATGCTGGTGTAGGTAAAGGGGAGGATCTGTTTATCTCTGCTGATTGGTTTGGAATTATTTGATGACAGTCTCACTAAAGGGAGAGCTATAATCACAAATTTATAATTTTCTTGATTAATTACTTTAAACCCTGTTGTACAAATATTTTAATTCCTGTTAGCTTCTAAGAGTCTCCACAGGCCAGTTATAGTGTCACTTCCTTCCGTTACCCTTTTCTCGCTGTGGAAGTTGTAGGCTTTGGAAAAAAGTTCATATTGGCCTAATGTTCTGTTTGTGTGCAGTTTTGTCATTAAAACTATCTGCACAGTAGTGGCAGGTGGCCTTCAGGGCTTAGCTTTTGGGGCTCTTGAGGAAGAGAAGATGAGAAAGACCAGTCCTAAAGAGGTTCTTAGAGAAACTTAATGGGAGGAGAGATGTTTATAAAAGCAAATATTAAAGGCCCTGTGTACAGTTCTGCAGATAGCCAGAAATATCCTCCGAAGTGTTCAAAAGTTGCCTCTTTCTATCCTTCCCTGAATCTCACCTTTGATTGACTTCCTGGGTTGTTCCTTTCCTCCTCAAGACTGCTTTATGAGCTCATCATAAACTGATCACCATTTGGAGAGTCGGGGGAGGGGCACTTCTAAGAACAGGCGGTGTAAGTGGTCTTGCCCTGCACCCCCTAGCTCCACTTTTGGGCGCTCAGTCATCTCTGCTTAAAGAGGCTTTGAAGTTTTATAGAATTACTTAATAGATTTTGTTAGTGAAAGATCAGGATATATACTTGGATATTCTTCAAGATAGTTGCAGATGTTTCTGAAGTGTAGTGTGTTTAAATCTAATTTATGCAAGTTAAGTCACATTCTGTTATATGTGCTTGTTCATTTTTGCAGTAAATGTCCTTTGAAGACGCCTATTTATTTTTGCTTAAATGTGAATGCAGTGCTGAAAAAAACATCCGTTTATGTGTGTGTATTATATATAAATATTTATTTTCAATAAAACAGTTTAAGTTTTAGTTGTAGTAAATATATTTTGTTTGCCTGAAGAGATTAGCTACTGTTCCCTCAAATTGGGTTTTTGAAGAAAGGGCCAATTTTGGTGCTTTTCTTTGGATAGTTTTCACAGATTCTTTGTTGTGTTATTGTCCGGCATTTGATCTAAGTCTTACCAGTTTTTCATCATATACAGATCATGGATGGTATACCGGGTGGTTTCAGCTTTTGATTTGGGGTATTTTGGGGCTTTGAGCTTGTTCCAATTTATGTTCTTAACTGAATTTTATCTTCAGAAACTTTGCTATACAAAGTAAAGTTCATAGGTTCCAGGGATTAGGACGTGGTCTGTTTGGGATCCACCATTCAGTCCACTACAGTCTGCCTTCTGGCCCCCAGATATTCGCAAATGTCCCCATGTGCAAAACGCATTCACCCTACAGGTCACCTCCGGTTCTCACCTAGACATCATCAGCACAATGTCAAAGTCCCCTAAATCAGGTAGGGGCGAGACTCTGAGTGTGATCCATTTTGACACAAAGTTTCTCTCTGTCTGTGGACCTAGAAACGAGAAGACAAGTTATCTGCTTCCAAAATGCAGTGGTGGGTCAGGCATAGGCGAAAACTGGGGAGAGACTAGGAGACAAAGGAGGAGAGGAGCCCGCAGTCCCAGGCAATCTCACAGTTCGGCAGGGCAAGTGCCAGCAGGGTCCAAGTCCTGAAAGTAATCCTCTGCCTTTAAAGGTTTCCTAAAGTCGGATTTCCAAGAAGTAAAAGAGCATATTTATTTAAAAATTTTCTTGTATATTGCTGAACATCTCACCAGAAAAATTATATCAACTTACTATTCCACCAGCAATGTATTGCACTAGGGATTATTTTACCTAGCCACTTTGATCAGTATATTACCATTAAAAAAATATATGTATAAAATAAAACTTCTAAATGTTGCTAACCTCACATGAACAAAATCTGTAACTGGTTTTTTGTGTTAGTGCCTTCCATAATTTTTTAATAATTTTGCTATACTGTTTAAACCCTTGCCAATTTTTATATTATTCTTGATTTGTGTGATGTCTTTATATATTTACAGTTTCTGATTTTGTATTGCAAGAATTTTTCCAAGTTTTCATTTTAATTTTTTCAAGGTTTTTTGGAATATACAGAATTTGCCTTTTAATACAGCCATATCTGCCATTTTTCATAGAGTACATTTTGCATATATAGTTTGAATGTCCTTCCTTACTCACTGTCAAGTAAAAATGATCTTACCTGGAAGGCAAACCATGGGGAAAATTCACATGGTATATACTTATTTTTGAAAATGACGTGTCTGGTCTTCAAAATTCACATCCCGTGCGGAGGCTCAGCCCTGAGCTCAGGAACCCCAGCCTGGAGCTCTGTGCTCTTCCCTGCAGCCTTGCTCCCTCCGCGTGGCTCACTTGCCCGCTCAGGTCCCCACGAAGGGGCCAGGCCGAGCAGGTTGAGCTCTCTTACGCGTCCTTTGAATCCACTGAGGTGGGAAAGCTTTTGGGTTGCAGAGCTGTTGTCTGAGTACAGAGATATATGTATAATAAGCGATGGAAACAAGGCTGGAAAATGTATCCTCTAAATGTACAGGAAACCAAGATGGGCTTAAAAATACTTGAAAACCAAACTCTGCTACAAAGTTTCCACATACTAGAATCCTAAAGAAATGGCATACAAGATTTATTGACATAGAAAGAAAGATGGTCAGTGGGTAAAGCATGTTACAAAGCAGTATTACAGTCTGATTTTAATTGTAGAAGAAAAAAAATGTATATATAGAAAATAGTCTGCAGTAGACAATGATTAATTTGGGTTAATTGGACTTATAAATGTATATAAATGTTTTTTAAAACCCTAAATATTTTATAGGCGTATATATAATATTTTATATATTTTTGTTTTATCTTTACTAAATTTTCTGGTTTTTTATGATGGACATGTTTGTGTAATACATATAAAACATTGATATCTCCTTCCTCTCCACCCCAAAGAAATTGCTCCGTATAAATGATTATATGGCATACCTTTGTTACTAATTTGAAGTTGACTCTACCATGATATTTTCTAGCCTGTTATGGTTGCAGATTCTTCAGGTTCTGCACTTGGGAGTTTATATTACATTTGAAAGAAAATGATTTTTGTTAAACTAAGGCATTAAAGTGTAACACTGGATAGGTAGCAGTTTAGCATTTTTCAATGTAACTGCTGAGGTAAATGGTTTTCATAGTGGTATTTTCATTTGCAAAAGTGTGAGCATCTCAGAACAATATAAACTTAAAGCACTGAGCATTGTCTGTTATACTGGAGCGTAATGAATGATATTTTTTCTTAATTCTGAGAAATTCTTTGCTGCCTTTCAAAATACTATATTAACTATATGTTAAAGCAAGTTTTTCTTCCTTTTGGTATGAATTTCTTATGCCCTCAGGATAGTGCCTGCTTTATAGTACTTGGAACTTTTACTTTTTATTTGTTATTTCTTAGGTAAACGCAAAGCACTGAAGTTGAATTTTGCAAATCCACCTTTCAAATCTACAGCAAGGTTTACTCTGAATCCCAATCCTACAGGAGTTCAAAACCCACACATGTGAGTATATCTGTAATCAAATAAAAGGCTCAACTCAAGCAAAGGTTTAAAAGTTATTGTATTTTATTATTATTTTTTGAGTTGAGAGGTTGGTATTTCCATTATTTTATGGGTCACTTGAGATATTACTATTTGAACTTAACTAGAAAACTATTGGTGTTTTAGTCTGAAGTAGGTAAGCACAATTTTACTTTTTAATGTTTACTGGAAGGGAAAAATAGCTGACGATTCACATATATTTGTATTTTTTAATTTCTCTCTCACTGAACTGAGAGTATTGTTTATACCTTTCTTTCTGGATTTCCAGTTAAATTGTAAGTGGTATTTAGGAAACTTAATTCTCTCCTGTAGGTCTGCACTAATCATCCCCACTGACTAGGTGACAAAACAGAACCCGTTCTTAATAAACCGGCTTCCTGTAAGGTTTCCACGTCACAGTCAGTTGAAACTGTGTATACATGTCAGTGTACAGGTGTCAATGATTGATTTTTAAATTTGTTCCTGCATATTTTTTATTAAAAAATAAATATAACATCTCACCGAACATATTAGAAACATCTGTTAATTTAAAACAGTACCTTCAGAATGATATTTTACAGAACCTTTGATTGAATTGATGTGTTAATAGATAATGTATTTCCCCAGAAAAACCTGTCATGAACAGGGTCAAAAGCAGTGCCTTTACATTTATATTCCTGGCCATAAAAATAATTTCCACCCAGTTCTGGTATTGAGAACTATAAAGCAAATGGTAAAAGGTATGGTTTAAAAAGCTGTCAGAATAAATTATTTTCTAAGTTTTAATAATTTCTCAACAATTTGTATTCATACTTTATTAGACTACAGGTATATTTGTTCTTCCTAAAGAGGCACACTTATTGCTATTTTCTTGGTTTTTGATGTTAGGTATGCATTGTATTTGCAAACAGTAACAAAATGGTAGAAGAAAAAGTGTCTTGCAATAGAAATGCTGAAAATATTTTATTTTTGAAACAGCAGTATCTAAAGGGAATAATGTTTATGTATGTTCTCTTACGCTTTCACCTGTAACCATAAAGGGAATGAAAGATATTTTGAATGAAAGATATTTTAAATGAAACTGGAGTAATAGTTTTTTTAGTGGGAATATGTGTCAGTGAGTTTAAATAGAATGATGTTCATAATGAGATTTCTTGTCAGAGCTTAGCCTGGAGTCCCAGCCTTTTTACCTTCTCTGACACCTCCAGTGGGGGCTGTAGTGTTGAGGAAGGAAACTCTTAGTACTTCTTAATTAGTTAGAGCCTCAGCAGCAAGGAAACACTCTTCAAAGAATCTCCTTCCTCCTTTCCTAGAATTTTTAGTGAAAGCTAGTGCAAAACTAATACTTGAACATAGTCTAGTTACCCTCGTTGCTAGCTGGTCCATATATTTGAAGTCTAAGAAAGAAAGGATGAGCAGTAATTGCTGAAGTTGAGATACTTCTTTTTCATCTTTTATTTTTTTTCTTTTTAAAGCCCCCTTGAACAAAGAGAAAGACAATCTGACATTTTAGAGCTGGAAAACATTCACATATATTTGAACTCTCTTCCCTCAAGAGTTTGTTCATATACAGCATAGAGAATTCATGGACACAATCTTTTTATATGTCTCTCTCTCTCTCTCTTTTTTTAACAGTAGATAGGGTAGAAAAGCTGTGTTCCAAATTTTGAGTCAGTCAGGTGCTTTTTCTTTTTCTGTTTTTGTTTTTTTGTTAAACCTACTTCATAATAATCCCATAACCAGCAAAGTTTCTTATCCTTTGTCTCTTCGCAGCAGGCTTTAAACGTTTGAGAGGACAAGGTAATAGGCATTTTTACTGTTTGATAGACTCTATCTAGACTTTGATTTTGGTGTGTAAAATTTTAGACCCAGACTTGGTTTGAGTTTGGTTACGAGCCCCGCCCTGCCTAGATACTGGTTGAAGACAGTCCTTTCACTGCTTAGGGCCACCCATCTCCAGGCTCCCACCCTTTCCAGAAAGGGGCCCTTTTGTGTTCTTCCTGTGAACCTCATGCTGTCAGGCACTGAATCCGCTGTTGGCACTGTTTAGGGTAAGTGGTTTGCAGTGAGAAAATATAACTTGAGGTTTGTGGGAGTTCGAAATACCTCTGTACTATTTATATATGTTTTCTCCTTCTAAAATTTCCTCACACTTTAGTTGCAGATACAAATATAAAACTTTCATGAACTTAAGAAAGTATAAGATGAACTATATAAGCTATGTCCCAGAAGCGAGTTTCTGATAATCAGGCATTTGATGTCTCTCAGCTGCAGGGTTCTCTGAGAGACTTAAAAAAAAAAAAAAAATAGCACTGTTTCCTTCTTTTCTGTGAACCAGCAGTTTAAACAAATTCCAAGAAGTGATAGTTGGCTACAGCGATTCAGAAGTAAGGTTTACGGGCATCCAGACTGAATTTCCGGTGAATGGTGAGGGGGTGGGGTGGGCTAGAATCGCCTTAGATAAACAACTGGGTGAGAAGTTCTGCGGGGGAAGAAGGTTTGAACTGGATTTTGAAAGACGAGTGAACAGGTAGAGAACAGGTGAAGATAAGGGAGAAGGCATTCTAGTGAGTGTAGTACAGAACTCTAATTGTAGCGGTACCTACGTAGTATCTACTTCTGTCCCTCATTGTTTTTCTTTGTGCCTGTATTTATAATTTTATGAGGGAATGCTGAGGTTTGGGTCATCTTTCTCTGTGTACTGGACGAACTGTTGTAGTTTGAAAATTTGTGTATCTGTTCCTGAGAAAATTTCTGCGTTTTTTTCTTTTTGATAGATTCCTTTATGTTTTTCCTATTCTCTCTTCCTGAATTGTGTGTTATTTGGTTGTTCGACCTCTTGAATTCCCTGGGTCTTCGACTTTTCTTTTATATTTTATATATATCTTATTTTTCCTATATATATCCTGGGAGATTTCCTTTATTTTCTGCCTCTTATACAGAATATTCTGTTTTGATTTTAATTTCCAGGAGTTGATTGTGGCTTTTTCTTAGTATCCTGTTCCTAATCTATATCTTAAAATTCTTGATTGTTCATAGATAGTTGAGTATGAGGAAATTAGAAGGCTGATTGAAAGCTCTGGCTGTTGATGGCCCACTATGAATGGCTTGAGAGCTGGCCTTGGGTATTCTAGATGCAAAAATAAGTAGGACCAATAATCACTGTAGGAGGCCTGGTTCTTTCCAAGTAGTATGTTTATTTTCCTTAGATACATGCTCTTTTTATTATTATTATTTTGAGGGGAGGATGAAGAGGAAAGGAGGAACTGACTAGACCTTCCTTCTAGAAAGAATTTTAATGAACTCATCTGTTTCTAGGCCTTTGTACCTTCCAACTATGAATCCTCTCTCCAGTTCTATTAGGACCGTTATTTATATCTCATCTCTGCTGTGTGTTCCTCCCCATCGTGTATTATAGGCTGTAGTTTTCTTTATTACTATATTTTTTAAAACCATTTATTATGGAAAGTTGCAAATATATACAAGCTGGAGTGGTAGGTGAATCTGTGTATATTTCTCCGTCAGCTTTAGCAGTGTCATCAGTTAATGTGACCAGTATTGTTTTTATCTATTCCCCAGTTCCCTCCCCAACCCCTTGGTTTTAACTAAATTTTAGATACGTTATTCCATCTATTAATTTTTTAGGGTGTATTTCTAAAAGACAAGGACTGTTTTTAGAAAATAACCACAATACCATTATTACATCTCATAAAATAAATAATTCTTTAATGTCATCAAATAAGAGTATTATTGTATTTAAGCTTTATTTTGAATAGTTTGAAGCAGGATATAAACAAGGTCCTGTACTGCACCTGGCTGATAAGTCTGAAACCAGAGTCCCTTCTTGTGGAATTGATCAGTTTTTGCTTTGTTTACACATTTTTGTCTGTTGTCAGGCATTCAGAAAATTCGTTTAAATCTTTCAGTTTTTCATTGCTTTCCTTAAAAAAAAAAAATCATTCTTTTTTATGTAAATCCTTGGAGAGTGATGGGAGAATCTGAATAGGGAAACCTTTGTTTTTAATCATCATTGGTTAAAATTATTATAAACATTTCTAACATATAAAAGATGACTATTATAGAGACTCTTGTACCCACTACCTAAATGCAAACAGATGTTAACATTTTTCCCCTTGGCTCTTTAAATGAAAGGTTAAGCTGTAAAACTAAAGAGTAAAAGGAAAAACTAAAGGAAAATATGTGGCTACCTTTACATTTCCATTGGGTTTGGATTATAGTAGGCATTGTAAATCTTTTTATTACACTGGGTTTTGTTTTATTTTTTATTTTTATAAATGTGCCAGGCTTATGCTAAAATCATGTTCTGTCCATAAATTTGGCAAGAACCATGGCAGATATTCTGTTATATTCTATGCTTTCGTTGTGATGATTAATGTGTGAATGCTCTCAGCGTACTGAATCATTTAGAATGCACCAAATACAATTGTTATTCTGAAGGAACAACCCTTTTATCTTCACAACGTATCAGAAGTGTACAAGAAGAAACACTAGATTAAGAGTTAACATTGGAAATGCATAATGACGCATACAGATACAAATGGGGGCTTAAGCTAAACATTTTGGAACCATATGTTCTAAGTTGAAGGCAGTGTCTTTGCTGAGACCAAGAGGATCTCTAGTATCTCATTTATCTTCATTATTTGAGCAGAAAAAGGCTCAGTTGTGCTGTAGAACATCAAGAAGTTTTAAAACTTCCCAGTTAATCATTAGTATTCTTTCTATTCATTTTATTTTTATTTTTATAATCCTCACCTGAGGATATGTTTATTGATTTTAGAGAGAGAGGAAGCGGGGTTGGGGGAAGAGAAACGTCAATCAGTTGCCTCCTGTATAAGCCCCAACTGGGGATTGAACCTGCAGCCTAGGTATGTGCCCTGACCATGGAACAAAGCCACAACCTTTTGGTGTGCGAGATGATGCTCCAACCACATGAGCCACCCTGCCAGGGCCTACATTTCTTCTTTGTGCCTTGGGCCTTTCTGGTAGTTTGTCCAGGATATATAGCCTTGGGTGATCTGCTGAGGCAGGGAAAGGATCACGTGGTTGGGAGAATGTAGGGATATAATTGCTCCTTATGTAGAATTTTAATACTGCCTTTTGCTTTAACCCCACTTATCATCCTTACGTGATGCTTCTCATTATGGAACTTCTCAGGGCTTCTGTAGTACAAATCAATTTACTTTTTTTGCTATTCCCTGTTGCAGGGGGTTTTAGTTTCACCTTTCTCTGCCTTGCTAAATCTGTTACTGCTTATTCATTTACCTTTGGACTTCCAAAAATATGTTGCTATTTCTTATCTAGTGTGGTTTCTTCCAGGCTCTTTTGCAACAGAAAAAATTTTTCTATTGTTTCACTGGTGTTTCAGAAGTGAAGGAGACTAATGCATATTTATATGGACGTCTCTCTCTTCATTAAGTGGGCTTTTAAAATAAAGCTTCTTGAAATAAGAATTATGTCATGCATTATATGCTTCTGTTATAACTGGTCATCTATTTGTTTCTTAATTTAGGGATTTAAAGGAAAGAAATTGGCATGATTAAACTCATTTTAGGGAATGGTTATGGATTCTGAATGCATCAGAAAAATACAAAGTGTGATGGTATTGTTCCTAAATATTTAAATGTGTAGTCAAAGCATAAGCACAGAATCACTACAAAGAGTAATGAATAACATTAAGGTACTAGGAAAAGAAGAGCAAATGAAATTTAAGAGAGGTAAAAGAAAGGAAATAAGTATAAGAGCGGAAATCTATGAAATTGAAAATAGACAAATAATAGAGAAAAATCAGCAACTTCAAAGTATGTTTTTTGGAAAGATCAATAAAATTGATGAGCCCCCCCCATAACAAGACAGATCAAAGAAAAGAAGCCCAAGTTATCATTGTCAGGAATGAGAGAGTGAATATCACTATGGATACCACAGACAACAAAAGCATAATAAGGAAATATAATAAATAACTTATGCCAGTAAATTTAATAACCTGAATGATATAGACAGAGTCCTTGAAACACATAGTCAAAACTGACCCAAGAAGAAATAGAAACTCTTGAGTATCCTTATATCTGTTAAAAATTTGAATTTGTAGTTAAAAGCTTTCACACAAAGGAAACTTGGGACCCCAGATGGTTTTCCTGATAAAATTTTACAAGCATTCAAATAAATAAGAGTTCCACAATTTTTGCTCCAGAAAATAGAAAACATTTCCCAACTCATTTTATGAGGTCAGTATAATCCTGATATCAAAACTGGACAAGGACATTAATAACAAGAGAATACCACAGACCACTGCCCCTCATGAATATACTCTTGAAATTTTTCAGCAACATACTAGCAAGTTGAATCCAGTAATATATAGAAAGTATAACCTATTATAACCAAGGCATTCATCTTAATTTGGCATTTGAAAAATATCAATATAATTCACTACATTAGTAATAATAAGGGACAAAAATTATGTCGATTTCAGTAGATATAGATACAGAAAAAGCATTTGACAACATGCAATATCCATTCATTATAGAAATTTTCTTTAAAGTAGGAAAAGAAGAGGAACATCGGTCTTTTAAAGGATATTTATGAAAAATCTACAACTAGTATCATACTTTATAAAGAAAGATTGAATAGTTTTTTCATAAGATTGGTAACAAGAATGTCTGCATCAGTTCTATTCAACATTGTACCAGAAGTCCTAGGCAGTGAAATAAAGAAAAAGAAGTGGTGTTTGCTTCTTCAGCACATTACTAAAATTAGAAAAAGAATGAAAATACATAAATATCAGAAAGAAAGAAGCAAAGCAGTCTTTTTAAAAAGATGATATGAACATATGTGTAGAAAATGTTAATTTACAAAACATTGCTAGAATTAAGGGACTTTATAGCAAGGTCATAGGATACATGATCATTAGTCCAAAATCAATTTTAAAAAAAGCAGCGAAAAGCACCTAGAACATGAAATTGAAAAGAAAGTGATTGTAGTAGCATGAAAAAGTATAAAATACTTAGGGATAAATTTAATGGAAATGTGTAAACTTCTATATTGAAAACTCTAAAACTTTGCTGAGAGAAATAAAAGACCTAAATGCATGTATCAAGATGCCATGCTTATGGACTAGAAGCTACGATATTACTAGGATGTCTGTTTTTCCCATATGTGTTTATTGATTTAGTGTAATCCCAATGAAATCCCACCAAACTATTAAAATTGTGTGTGTGTGTGTGTGTGTATATGTGTGTATGTGTGTATGACATCGTGATACTAAAATGTATGTGGAAATGTAAAGGACCTAGAATAGCCAAAGCAATTTTGTAAAAAAATAAGTCAGAGGACTTAAACTACCTGACTTCAACATTTACTAGAAAGCTAACAGTAATTAGCACCCTGTGGGAGAACATTAATGATAAACCAATAGATCAGTGGAATAGAATAGGAAGTCCAATAGACAAACATATATTTAATTTATTTTTGACCAGTGTATCTGTACATTTATTGGGGAAAAGGATAGACTTTTCATGGTAGTGGAAGAACTGGATAAAATATGGAGTAGAGTAAATCTTGATTCCTACTTCACACCAAATGCAAAAGTTAATTTGAGATGGATCACTGACTTAAAAGCAAAAAGTCTGTTAAGCTTCTAAAAGAAAATATGCAGATGAATTTGTGATCTGGCATAGGCAAAGATACTTTTGACAGGACAAAGAAATAATCACTAAAAAAATGATAAATTAGATTTCATCAAAATTTCTGCTCATCAAATTTTCTTAAGAAAATAAACAAGCAAGCTACATACTGGGAGAAAATATTCCTAGTTTATATCTGACAAAAGACTCTAGTGTATATATTGAACTACAACAGAAAACAAAGAACCCAGTTAAAGATAGGGTTAAAGACTTGAACAGGCATTTCACAAAAGAGATATAGGGGTGGGTAATAAGTACATGAAAAATGTGCTTGGCAACTTTAGTAATCAGAGAAATGCAAATTAAAATCACAAGGAGGTACCATTTGTAAAGGAAAAAACTCAAGATCGTCTACCTCTAGAAACCTGCTTGCTGTGTTTCTTTCCTGTGTTTCTCCTTTGCTACTGCTCACACAGAACACTTCACGTCTGACACTTCTGGTCACCAGGTGTTGGGATTTTTCCCCACAAAAAGCAAGTCTCTGACACTATCCACAGGTTATGCCCCCCACCCCAACACTGCTACCCCCACCCTCACTTCTGATCCTAGTTGCAAGCCTGTGCTGCTGACCGATAGGCTATAGGTTCCTACTACCCCCTCCTCAAGTTGTATTAATTTGCTAGAGTGGCTCACAGAACTCAGGGAAACATGTTCGCCAGTTTATTAAAAGGTGTGATAAAGGCTACAGATAAATAGGCAGACGAAGAGATACATAGGGTGAGGTCCAGGAGAGCCCCGAGCAGAGGAGCTTTTTTCTCCCTGTGGATGTGGGGTGGGTCACTCTCCTGGTGTGGATGTGTTCACTGACCCGAAAGCTCTCTGAACACCCTTCAGGATTTTATGGAGACTTCCTCACCTAGGCATGATCAATTATTACCTCCATTTTCAGCCTCTTTCCACTCTAGAGGATGGGGAGTGGGGCTAAAAAATCCCAAGTTTCTAATCATGGTTTGGTTTTTCTGGTGACCAGGCCCTGTCCAGGAGTCATCCACAGTCACCTCCTTAGAATAAAAGATGCTCCTAGTGCTCTTATCACTTAGGGATTTACAGGGGTTTTAGGAGCTCTGTGCCAGGCGGCAGGGCTGGCAGACACACACTCATTTTTTTCTGTTAGTTCACACCCACTGAAATGGAAAAAATTTAAAAGATCACAGTATATTGGCAAGTATATGGTGTAACCGGGATTCTCATTGTTGGGGAAGTAAAAAATGGAACAACTACTCTTGAAAACTTACAGATTCTTACAAAGTTAAACTTATATCCACCCCATTACTCAGCAGTTCTGCTCCTTGTTATTTATACAAGATGGAACCGTCCTCAGAAAGTTTTGCATATGAATGTTTATAAACTTTATTTTTAATAATCCCCAAACAAAAATCAACCCAGATGTCCAGTGATGGAAAAGATGGAAAAAAATGAATAAATAAATTGTGGTATAGCCATCCCTCAGTATCTGTAAGGGATTGGTCTAGGACCCCTGTGGATGCTCATATATTTTATACATATATAATATATACGATATATGTATATAATGTATGACATATGGGTACACACACACAAGTTTTGTCCAGAAAAAGTCCAGCCATTGTTAATATAACGAAAACAGTTTGCGCCACATTGCTGTAACCTGGCAGCCAAGGAGAGTGGACTGGAATGTGCACACGTGAACAATGATGACTTCACTGTACTAGTCAGTAGGGGTGGTAGATGATTGGTTGAGTGAAATGTGTACCGTGTGGCTGTTGTATTCAAAATGACTGAGTAGAGCAGTGAATCTGCATCAGATTTTGTGTTAAACTTGAACATTCCTCTGCAGAAACTATTTGGATGATTCAGAAGGCTTCAGCTATGGGCAACTGGTGATTGGCAGCTTCATCACGACAATGTGCCTGCTTCTGCATCAGGCCTTGTACAGAGATTTTTGGTGAAACATCAAATCACCCAGGTGACTCAGCCTCTCTGCTACGCAGATTTAGCGCCCTATGACTTCTGACTTTTCTAAAAACTAAAGTCACCTTTGAAAGGGGAGAATTTCAGACCATTGATGAGATTCAGGAAAATACGACAGGGCAGCTGATGGTGATTTGGAGAACTGTGTGAGGTCCCAAGGTGCCTACTTTGAAAGGAACTGAGGTGTCATTGTCCTATGTACACTGTTTCCTCTATCTTCTATCTTCAGTAAATATGTCTATTTTTCATATTACATGGCTGGATACTTTCTGGACAGACTGTATGTGATCCTCAGGGGTCATATATATAATATACTACACACACACACCCCTTATATAAAATGGTGTAGTATTTGCAATAATCTACATACATTTGCTATATACTTTCAATCATCTTAGAGTAATTATAATAGCTAACACAATGTAAATGCTATGTAAGTAGTTGTTGTATTGTTTAGGGAATAATGACAGGACCAAAAGGTCTGGATATGTTCCGTACAGATACAACCATCACAGGCCTAATTTAGTACATGTCAGCAACAATGTAGCTTTCAATTTTTGGTATGTGGTTGGGTCCTTGGATGAGTACCTCAAAGATACAGGTGGCCAGCTGTATATTAGTCAATGAAATAGCCCTCAAAAATAAAAAAACAACAAAATACTGATGCCTGCAATCATACTTATGAATCTCCAGAAAAGCCGAGCAGAAGCCAGACACAGAGAACACACTGTTTGATTCTATCCACATGAAGTTCGAAAGTATGCAAAACTAATCTGTGGTGATCAAAATCAGAGCTGTTTTTGTCTGTGGAGGGGACTGACAAGAATGACACAAGAAAGCCCTGGCTGCTGTGGCTCAGTGGATTGAGCGTCGGCTTGCAAGCCAAGTGTCGCTGGTTCGATTCCCAGTCAGGGCACATGCCTGGGTTGCACATCGGGTTCCCAGTTGGGGGCGCGATTGAGAGGCAACCACACAGTGATGTTTCTTTCCCTCTCTCCTTTCCCCTCTCCAAAAGTAACTAAACAAATAAACAAATAAATTTTTACAGAAATGAATGACACGAGAACTTTCTTGGGTGACGGAACGTTTTGTATCTTGTTAAGAGTTATGATGTATAAAGGTATATGCATTTGTTAACTCAGTCAGCTGTATACTTATGATCTCTGCATTTCACTATGTGAAAAGCTTACTTCAATTTTATGAAGCCAGAAAAATTACAACAAAATTATGAGAGTATTATTTACTCTCACTGAATAGTACTTGTGGGTTTTGTCCTTGTTTTCAAAGCACTATATGCTTCAGCAATCGAGTGATAAGTATTTCAACATTGTGTTTTTATTGAATTCAGCTCTTACGCTTGTAAAAAAGCATTGTGACGTATTTGATTTTAGTTCTTTTGGGTTCCCTTGTCCTGATGTTTGAAAGAACCTTAGAGTAAAAATCTTAATTTTATCAAATATCTTTTGAGAGTTAATCTAGAACATCTGTAAGTCACATCAGATATGGTAGACTCCTATGCAGTTGGATTCTCCTAGAAAAGTGTGGGCACATGTTATCTCTATTAATAGTTGCTTTTATTAAAGAAGAACATTTAATAGTCTTTCTGCCTCCCCCCCCCAGAAGAGTATAAAGAAGAAAATCAAAGTGGTCCATAATTACATCCAGATAGTTCATGTTACCCTTTAAAAAATGAGTAATACATGCTTTAAGTAAGAGAATTCAATTAGTATAGAAAGTGATAAAAAGTAAGTTTCATGCCCTTAATATTTCTCTCTGAAGATAAAACCCTATAAGTGTAATAGGTCCTTGCAGAAAAACTTGTTCAAATATCAAAATATATATTAATTTGTGTAAATACTTGAAAGTATTATACAAAAAAATTCTATTGTATGCTGCTTTGTAGCTTGATTTTTTTCATTAGTACATCTTGAAGATGTTTCTGGATTAGCACATACCATATTTTTCAATCAGTTATATATCTTTTACTACATTGTATAGGTATATTATATATTTCTCTAGTTTACTGATAGCCATTAGATCTTTCTTTTTTTTTTTTTATCCTCACCCAAGGACATGCTTATTGAATTTTAGAGAGAGAAGAAGGGGAGGAGGGAGACAAATAATGATGTGAGAGAGCAACATTGACTGGTTGCCTCCCGTATGTGCCCCAACTGGGGACCTCTTGTACGCACCCCAACCGGGGTCCAAACCCACAACCTGGGCACGTACCTGACCAGAAATTGAACCCACAGCATTTTAGTTTATGGGACAACACTCCAACCAAGTGAGCCACACCAGCCATGGCTGAGGATTTTCATATTTAAATTCAAATCAGTTTTAAGGAACAATTTGATGCTAGTGAAATGTATTTTTTTAATTACAAAGTCCTTCACAGAGTGCCAGTTTTTGACCTTTCTATCTTAGGAGACTGTGGAAGTAACTGTCCTTTCAACCTTGACACTATTGATATTTTAGGCGGGATAATTCTTTGTAATAGGGGGCTGTCCTGGGCAGTGTAGGACGTTTAGCAGCATCTCTGGACTCTACCCACTGGATGGCAGTAGCACGCTCCTCCTCCAGTTGCAATGACCATAATTGTCGCCAGGCATTATCAAATGCCCCTTGCAGTGCAAAATTGTCCCAGTTGAGGACCACTGGTGCAGGGAGGATTGTAGGTTCACACAGGTGGTCACTATTGCCTCTTTCCTGACTGAGGATCTGCCCAGAGGTGTCTTCATCTTTATCGTGGGGTTTGATTGGATGCCAAAAAGGGAGAGTTTGGGGGAATGGAAAGGATACCTCAGAGCCCAGGGAGTGCATCAAAGCTTTATGAGCAACTGATAGCTGGCAGAAGCTGAAGCAACTCAACACACATTCTTCCATGTATTCAGCAAGTGTTTGTTGAGTACCCAACCTTTACCAGGTGTTATGGTGGCCCAGGGTATTTCATGTTAAAAAAAATAGAGAGATGTGATTGCTGCTTCATGAAGATTCATGTTTAGAGGAAGACACAGACATTCAGCAAAATATACGGGGGGTGGACAAAGGTACAGTTGTGAGCCCATGAAAATTTATTCTTGTATTTTTGTTTATTAATTATTGTATTATTTCCATATGCACAGCTGTAAATCTACTTTTGTCCACCCCTGTATATATTTTTTAAATATATATTTTATATATAATTATAAATACTGTATATGCTGTTGAAGGAAAAGAACCAAATAACTATGAAAGAATAAAAGAGGAGCCTAATTTACAGTGGTTGGAGAGGTAGTTATTGAAAGCTTCTAAGCCTGTGTAGGTTTTTAGCAGATCTCAGGAAGAGACTGATTGATAAGAGTGTTCCAAATGGAGGGAATAGCATGTATTTGGAGTTGCAAGACATCAAGGTGGGAAAGATTCAGGTTTTCGTGGACCTGAATGAATGTCCGTTTGAAGAGAATGACTGAATGAGAAGGAAAGTGGATTTAAAGTCAGCAGAGAGGGAGTCGTGGGCCAGATAACGTGTGGCCTCGGAGGCGAGCGCTCGGAGTGGCATCTGAAGGGCTGCGGGAGGTCCAGAGGGGTGTAAGCAGGTGAGTGGAATGATTTGATTTCTGATCTGAAGTGGTGGTCCTGGCTGCTGTGTAGAGTATGTAATTGGAAGGAGGCAAATGGAATTAGGGAGTCCCAGGAAGGTGGTGGTGTGGAGCTGAAACATAATGGTGACAGTGAGTGAGAACAGGCTGATGACAGTGGAGGCCGAATGAAATGGACAGATTCTAAAGACATTTTGCAGGGAGCATTAACAAAAACTGATGCTAATTTGACTGGGTGGTAAAGAGTGGTTGGTGTTCTTAGTGACTTTCAGAACTCTGGGTTGGATGATGGGTTCAGTTGCCATTACTGAGATGCGGAGCCTGGTCTGAAGCCTCTGCAAGTGAGTGTGTAGAAGAGCAAGACTTGAGCTACCCAAAGGAGAGCGCAGAGATGGAAGATGAAAGGTTGAGAGCCGTCAGCGTATAAATGATGATGTCGCCTAGGAAGGGAGCGTATCTTGGTGGGAATTGGATCCAGGGGTGAGCCCTGAGGAACTCTAACATTTAGAGGTTGGGTAGAAGAGGAGCAAGAGGCAATGGCAGGAAAGACACTTGAGAGGTAGGAAGCAAATTAGTAGTGTGTGATGTCATAGAAAGCAAGCATCGTTTCAAAGGGCAGGTGGATGGCCATTATGGTCAGCCATGTCCGTACTGAGAGTACATTGGTAAGGCTGCTTTGTTGGTGATGACCCCTGGGGTGGACTTTTAACTATTTTGATTTCTTACATACTTGGGGCATGAGGTTTCAGCCACCATTGGAGATTGGGGCTCAAATAGGGAAAGAATCTTAAGGAAGCTTGTTACCTGTTGGTTTTGGGCAGCTTTCCTAACTCTATAAGACACACAGCCCAGAAATACTGTTCTAATGGTAAGCTCTGAGTACAGCTGGCACATTATCAGCACTTAGAGATATGCCATCTATAGCAGCAAGATGCAAACAAATGTTTATCTTAAAATGCTTTCCACTTCATAAATTTGTACTGCTTCACAGTACTGCAGATTTGTATAATTAATACCTTCTGTTCACTGAATATGGTCATCAGAATTTGAAAATTTATATTTGGAGTGTTTGAGCAATTTTTCTAGACATCTTTTTTCAGTTTTTTCCCCCTTTTGCTTTACCTTAAATCTAGCAAAGATACTTTGTTAGCGGTGCCAGGAAACAGGCAGTTTCCATGGTGACAGGCATACTGAGTTTACTGTGGAAATTTCCAGATTAATAGAGCTGCATTGCAGGATGCATAAAACAGTATTCATCTAGAGAGCCTAGCAGTATGGACAGAGAAGAACAGTTGCAGTGGTGTGCAGGGTATGTGTTATGTTTATTTTCCTGTCTCGGGGATTGCTGTGTTTATATACATGGTGAGGAGAGTAAACAGCATGAGGCATTTTAGTGTATGCCGGCTCGATAAAATCAAGGATGCTTAGAGAGAAAGGAGGAAGAAATAATTTGGGAAGAAAGATATGTGTGGCAGCATTTCCAGGAAACCAAGATCAAGATAAATGAAGTAAGAGAATATGATAACGAAATAGGAGAAAACACACTTCAAATTGATTAACTAAAGGGTTCTTATGGAGAGTGGTTCTAGATACAAGAAAATATTTATTGAAGGAAAATTATTAGGCATTGGAAAGTTTGAAGAATCAGGTTCTCATGCCTAGGAAGAAGCCTGTTAAAAGTAATTAGCTCTTACTTGCTGAAAGATACAAAGCTATGAGAGATGTTAAGGAGGTTGGCTGCTGCCTTAATGTACATATTTATATTTATCTAACAGAGTCAGGAAGGGGTTATCAGACTCTTAATTCCATTCACTGTTGATTTGTGGGGGATTTTTAAGAAAAAGCTTGAAATGTATCTTGAGATTAAACTCTGAAAGTAAAACTAGGGTTTGAAAAAGAAACTAGGGTTTGGGTGGATAATTGAAGTTTCATATATTCCAGAGATAATTACAAATTTTGAAAGATATGAAAAATGAATAGATATAATTTAGATCATTTAAATCGTACATCATTTAGATGACTCAATGTTATTTAGAGCATGAGCATGTGGTTAGTAAACTCCAGCTCAAGAGCCCAATATGGCCAGCTGCACGTCTTTGTAAAGTTTTATTGAAATGTAATCACACACATTTGGTTCCATAGTTGCAACAAAGCCTGTATGGCTGGCAAAGCCTAAAATATTTCCTGCCTGTCCCTTTACAGAACAATTTCGCTGACTCGCGGTTTAGATAATATATTGGATTCCTAGGGCTGCCACAAACTACCACAGACGTGGTGGTTAAAAAAACAAATCTTTTCCTTTGTAGTTCCTGGAGGCCAGAAATCTGAAATCAGTGAGTTGGCAGGGCTGTGCTTCTTCTGAAGGCTCTAGAGAAGGATCCTTGCTTTCTCTGTCAGCTCTGGTGGCTCCTGATCTTCCTTGGGTGTGGCAGCATAATTCCCATGGCTGCCTCCAACCTCTTTCGGCTTTCTGCCCTGTGTCTGTGTGTGTGTTCTGTCTTCTCCTTTTGTGTCTCTTATGAGGATATATGCCGTTGTATTTAGAGCCTACCCTAATCTGCAATGACCTTTTCTTGTTACCTTATTCTAATTATATCTGTAAAGAAGTTCATGTTCTGAGGTTCCAGAGGGCCTATCTTTTGTTGGGAGGCTGCAGTTGAGCCTGCTGCACATGGTACTGAAGACTTGGTTTTGGCTTTTTAGACCACATTCTAGTTAAGAATAGCTAGCTCCTGGCAAGTTTCATTTGGAAACCTATGAAGAATAGGAGGTCTGTCCAGAAAAAGTCCAGCTATTGTTAATGTAACAAGAACAGTTTGCGTGACGTCAGTGTAACCTGGCAGCCACGGAGAGTGGACTGGGATGCACATGCGTGAACAAGGACGCCTTCACTGTACTAGTCAGTAGGGGCGGTAGATGCCATTGGTGTGACTGTTGTATTCAAAATGAGTGAGTAGAGCAATGAATCTGCATCAAATTTTGTGTTAAGCTTGAACTTTCCTCTGTGAAAACTATTCAGATGATTCAGAACCCCGCAGCTATGGGCAGCTAGTGATTGGCAGCTTCATCATAACAACATGCCTGCTTGTGCAGAGTTTTTTGGCGAAACGTCAGATCACCCAGGTGACTCAGCCCTGTGACTGGCTGTTCCCAAAACTAAAATCACCTTTGAAAGGGAAGAGATTTCAGACTGGTGATGAGATTCATAAAAATATGAAGGGGCAGCTGGTGGTGATTGGGAGAACTGTGTGAGGTCCCAAAGTGCCTACTTTGAAGGGGACTGAGGTGTCATTATCCTGTGTTCAGTGTTTCTTGTGTCTTGCATCTTCTTCAATAAATGTCTCTAATTTTCATATTACATGGATGATGGATACTTTCCAGACAGACCTTATATTCTCTGCAACAGATTTGTTGACCTGCTAGGGAGGTTATTAAATTCATTTCTCAAGGACAGGATGATACAGGCATAGTTAAAAATCATAGAAGACGGCCTGTGTGATGCAAACATAAGCCACAGGGTAGGGGCAGTACTAGAATATTTACGGGAAAAAAGTACTAAAAATTCACAGCAAAAGGCTGAAAAGCAATGTCTCACACTTCCTGTCTTCATCAGTATCTCCTCAACTCCCATTACCCCAAAACAACAAAGCAAATTTGGAACTTTAGTGAAAGGTAGTTGGCACCAAAATAAGATTCAGAGTTTTGAGATATTAGACTCAACTAGATTATGACAATGGGAAATATTGGGTTGGCCAAAAAGTTTGTTACATGTTTTCCATACTATGGCTCTAGTAGCGCTTAGTTGTCTTTAACTTCATTCAAAACAGTTCTGTTAGATTGTATTGTGACAGATTGTATTGTGACAGCTGTCATACCAGTGTGTGTTAAATAAACTTATCAAAATTGGTGAATTTTTGTGCAGCCATTTTAACATTGAAGATGGAAGAAAACATGCAACATTTTTGGCATATTATGCTTTATTATTTCAAGACAGGTAAAAATGCAACTGAAACACAAAAAAGAGATTTGTGCATTATGGAGAAGGTGCTGTGACTGATCAAATGTATCGAAAGTGGTTTGTGAAGTTTCTTCGTATTATTGACATTTTGGCCAAATAATTCTTTGCTGTGGGGCTGTCTTATGCACTGGAAGATGTTTTTCAGCATCCATTCTACAGACTGGAAGCCAATAGCAGGAGATAGCCTAGATACTCAGAATATCCAAATCGATAAAGTTACTGGTGAAAATGAAAAATATGTCTTTTATTTTATGGGAAAAACATAATGGACTTTTTGGCCAATGCAATAGATATATGTATAGGTATATGATTGAAAATATGTAGATTTCATAAATGAATGGAGGAGTGGCAGTGTACACAGAATGTATGCAATGGTGTGTAGAGCTGTGAGTTTGAGACTTGATTCTGGTCGGAGAACCTTTGTGTCGTTATGGGAATACACAGACTCAGACTTCTGGCCTACGCAGGAGAGGTCTGTGCTACGTCCCTCTTGTTATTTGAGTACATTTATAAGCCACAGTAACGGTAGTTAGTAGATATCATTGCATCCCTTGGAAGTTTTACTTAGCATATCTGGGTATATTTGGAAATGTTTAGGAAGAGTGATGCACACCCATGGCGAAGACTCACATAGTAGACCTGGGATTCCAATGTGGATGCTGCAGCTGCAGGGGAAACCCTCTTTATTCTGTAATTTGAGGGATTCTAGCCTAAGGCCTGTATCCTCACCTGTGCACCTTAAAGTGAAATTTCTGAAAATTGAGCAGAAGTGGTTAGAAGTGGATTCACCTTAGTGTATAAGTAGTATCAAACTAGCATAATATAGTTAAAGAAAGAATGTAATTGTTTCATAGTTATGTGCTTAAAGGACAGTTCACACAACAGTGGTATTAAAAAGTAGCTACAGATTATGAATGAAATGTAGTTAAGACTCCTGGTTCTTACTTACCTCAAGAAGTGAAGTTCTGACTTTGTGAAAGCAATTTCAGATTTGTAGTACAAAAATCATGCACCGGTAGAAGTTCTTGCTAACGTTTGTTAAGAACAAAGATGATAATATGAACACTGAAAATTAAGACAACCCAGTGCTAAACTCTATAGGATCTCTAATAAAGTAATAGCCAGAATAAGGAAAAAAGGTACTTAGGGTTTCTCTAACAGCAGTCCTGCGGAGATGCTGGAGGAAAGGTGGCCTTTTCTGAGCCACTAGTGTCAAAGGCAGAGCATCTTCATCCCCTTTCATGCCCTCCTTCCTTGCTGGTAACTACCCAGAAATAACTGTGGGAGGGATGGGAAGAGGGAGGTGAAATGGGAGTGCACACATTCTGTCTGGGAAGCGTATTCATTCTGAGTAATGTTGTAGGTAGGCACAGAGAAGTTCTGTAACAGCAGTGTACACCGAGAGTTGTGTTTTTGCGTTTGCTACTGTCAGCCGAGAGTGCAGTCTTAGCGAACAAGGAGATTGGGGAGAGGAGAATTTGCCGCTGGAGCAGCATGTGCCCTGATGGTAACGCACTGGGCCCTGGGTTTCTCCAACTGTAGACATGCTTTGAACTATAGACATGTGATGGGCGCATCCCTGTCAGACAAGAAGAGGGGCCCAAGGACAGTCGTCTCTCACAACCATTTTATTGAGGTATAATTGACTAGTATAAACTGCACATAAAGTATACAATTTAATAAGTTTTGACATGTTTATACCCATGAAACCATCACTGCCGACAAGGTAGTGAATCTGTCCATCATCCCAGAAGTTTTCATTGTTGTTTTTACATCTGGACGTTTGATTTGATTCTCTTTTATATATTTCATGTCTTTTTAACATATTCTCTTCATTCTTTAGTTTCTTAAAATACGGAATACAGGTATTAACACTGTTTTGTTGTCCTTGTCTATTGATTCTAGCATCTCAGTCATTTCTGGGTCAGTTTAAGTTGATTTATTTTTCTGTTTATTATGGATCATATTATCTTGCTTGTTTGCATACTTGGTGATTTTAGATTGCATGCCAGAAATTGGGTGTTGGATGTTTTCCAATTCTTATAAATCTTTTTGAGCTTTATTCTTGGTTAAGTTACTGGAAATAGTTTGATCCTTTCAGGTCTTTCTAGCTTTGGTAGGTGAGATCAGACCCTTCTGAGCACTTTAGTAGATTCCCGCGAATTACGGAGTTTTCACTCTAGTGGCCAGAAACAGGAATTGTATGCGTGTGGGTGTTGTTCGCTCTAATCCTTTTGGGTGGCTCATTCCTCAAGCCTGTGTTGGTTCCTGACAGGACTGTGCTGACTCAGGAGGGGCCGCTGCAATTATGTGATGTTCTCTTTCTTTTCAGCTCACTCTCTTATCCTGTACTCTGCCTTTCAAACTCTACTGCCTCCTTAAATATATGGGAAGGTAAACAACACTGGGGAAATATTTGCAATACAGGATAAAGGGTTGATAGGTATGTTAATGGATACAGAACTATTAAGCAGGAACAGCAACTGCAAACCAAAGCCTGGGCAGGAAGAGCTCAGGGTGTGCATCCCAAGCAGTAAACAGAAGAAGAAAGATTTGTTTGCCAAATATGTAGGAGTAGTAAATCAAAATGCAACTTAGGAAAGTGCTCTAACACGGGTCATCTGCCAGGTCGGCATGTAGGGAAAGGGTGTTACTGAGCGGGAGCTCCGGGCACTCGCTGCTGGCGCTGCTGCATCGGTGCTGACCCGCTGTGCGGCCTCACAGCCACAGTGTGGGCCTTGGGATGACTAATTTGTCAAAATACAGTAAGTGATGTCTATAAGCGATAGGTGTCATAGGTCATTTTGTAACCTATACACATAATACGGAAAGATACAGAGGATATATGAAATGGTTAAATAGTGCTTTTCTCTGGATTATGATTGATTTTTTAATAATTTATCTTCTACCTGTGTAGTTTTAAGAAATATGTAAGATTGGGTAATCTGGCTGTAAAAAGAGGTTCAGGTACTTGCCCTGCTGCTGGATTTGCACAGCAAAACGACATCTTTAGTAGGAGCAGGGGTGGTAGTAGAGGGTGGGCCTCGAGCTACCCCAGAGGACCTTGGCTGCACCACTGTATTTCTTTAAGAAAACAAGTCCGTCCACCTATATGCAAAGCCCCAGGCAGCTTTATTAGACACATTAGAAAGAAGTGAAGCTCTTCTCATTGCCCAGTCTGATTCATGTTCTAGAACATCATGTTGTTTGGTGTTTTTGGAATCTGCATGATTTCAGAAATTTATGGATTAGTCTGCGTAAGTGAAAGGGCGACAATCAAAGTACTCCAGCAATGATTCAGTGTTAAATACTAAGTGGACATGTTGGTCCTTTCTATCAGGAAGATCAGTTATCAAAGAAAGTGTTCAGAAAGGACTTCAATGCAAACATAGAATCAAAAATTACAGTTTTCAGGTAACGATAATTTCGTGATTTCAAAAAGTAATTTCTGTACATTGACTTGTTCTTTAATGAGGCCTGTAATGTGGGACTCAAGCTAATGTTAAGAGTGCTACCTATAATCTTGCTTGCTCTCCCCTCTCCCTCTTTCTTGGAGGAAGAACAAGGGGGCTGGAGAACAGCCGCATATGACTCCCATACAGGCCCTTGCACAACTACTCCCGTAAGCATTGAGCCCTCCAGACAGTGTGGTTCTGACAGCCATCAGATAATCTTAGGAACAAAGCCTCAGGTCTGCTGACCACGGAGAAGAGTTTTCGTCAAACTAGAAATAACACATAGGCTTCAGTTGTGTTTCAGCTCCAGGCCCAGAAAAGCTCTAAGTCCAGGCATGGCAACACCATGGCTGACATCAGAACCAGCTGTGATGACTAATGACCCCCTGCCCTGGTGCTGACCAGTCAGTGCTGACCGTGACCCTGAAAGGACACACCTGGAAACCTGATGCATATTCTACTGAGATCTTCCCATGGCACCTCCCTTCAGACCTCTGCCTTAGAGAGCAGATAAAAATCTTTAGGAGGAGGATCCAGCTCTCCCTCTCCCTCCCTCCCTCTCTCCTTCCTTCTCTCCCTGTCTGTCTGTCTGTCTGTCTCTCTCCCTCTCTCCCTCTTCCTTTCTCTCTCAAATCATAAATAAATTAAGTAAGTAAGTAAGTGCTTTAATTTTCTGCTTCTTTATTCTCAGTGAATGGTTTCCATTCTCAGGGGCCTGGAGGGTGGCTGGAATTCCAGTCATCAGGCAACAAGAAGGGGAAAGAGGATAAAAAGACCTTTCTTCTAGCCAAGTCAGCTCCTTTTAAGTGCTACATTCATATTGCTGCCTTTAACTGCAAGGGGGTTTGGCATCTTAGTCTGCTCTGGCTGCCATGCCAGAGACCACAGCCCGGGCAGCAGTGTGTTTCCCGCAGCTCTGGAGGCTGGGAGGCTCATGGTGCTGACAAGGTCGATTTCATTCCGAGGTTTCTTCTCTTGGCTTGTAGGTGTGCTCACAGGCCCTCTTCTCTGTGCAGGTGAGGGTGCGGCAGAGACTCCTGTGTGAGCGGCTCTCGGTGTCTCTTCCTATAAGTACACGGGCCCTGTCAGGTCAGGGCTCCAGCCTTAGGGCCTCAGTGTATCTTAATTACCTCCCGTAGGCCCTGCCTTCAGTAGTCACATTGTGGGTTAGGTTTTTGCATGAATTCGGGGGTGCAATTCAGTCTGTAGCAGTTGGGTGTATTGCTGCCCTGAATAAAAGAAGATCCCATCGAAAAGAAGAGGAGCATGGACGTTGGGTGGTAATTGCCACAGTGGCTCGTGGCTGAGCTTCCCAGGCTGACCATCAAGGGCTTGGAGTTGGAACCCTATGGAGAGTTCACTGAAGGCAGCGGAGGCTAATCTGTTTAAAATTATGACTAGGAAATGGGATGGGTATTTAGGAATTAATTCTGATAAAATACAGTTTCTATTCTTAAAGTGCTAACCTGAAGAGAAGTCAGGGAATCTTTTCTCTTTAGAGTACAACTGTAGGTAAACATCTGTCAGCAAGTAAGGGCAACTTGTGATTGTGCTGGTTTTTACTTTTCCTGTATCTTCTCGACAAGTGTATGTTCTACTACTTGTATCTTTTTTTCCTAGGACTCCTGTGTAGTTTAGGACAGAAGTTGTATCTTAGGACAGATATTGCAATTAGCAGAGTGTACACACGATCCCTTGCTGCCCTTGAGACTCTTGGTGAACTTTTTCAAAAAGTGGAATAAACCAGCACTTTAAAGCTACAGGTATAACTCAGTTTCATCAAAAATATTTGTCTTAAGAACTTCAGTGCACTTCTACAAGGGGGCTACAGGGAACTGGTTATAGGGTCTGGCACACAGCTCTGAAACTCGTGGAGCCTGGAGATCTTAGGTCACACTGAAGGCATTTTATTCTGTTTGAACCCTAGGAATTGCAGGATTGCATTTAGTTTTATTACTTCCTAATACTTGTTAAAACGTTTAAAAATTGATGGGTCTTGCTTATATGGAAGTCTAGTAAATAAAGAAAAAGCCTCCTCTCCGTTTCTGTTTGGAACCAATTGAAAGAGATGCAGGAGCCAAACAGAAACATAGCTCTCTGTATGTGGCCAGAGTAGTTTGCTAACTCCCTGCCCTTAGGTAGTTGGACTTGCCCACCCCGAGTGGCAGCTATAGACGTACCTCTGTGGGCAGGCCAACTTTGAAAGAGAGGAGTTGAACTGAGTGTGTTCAGTTTCTTCTCCAATTCACTGATCACTCAGTGAAGGGCTCAGATGAGAGACCAGGTTCCTCAGCATGGGAAGAGGAGGTATGGAGGAATGAGTGTCCCCTTAAACAATTGGGAGAGGTTAACTCTTAAAATCTTTGATATGTTTCAGTCACATATATGGCATCCCTTTTTAAAGCTAAGGCATGTTGTTTTTGAAAAGGGACACGAAGATATTAACCCATGTTAACACCTAGTCTAGTAATCAGTGAATCTGGTGGTAAGATATAGTGTGTATGTGAATTGTTTTTTTCAAATTTGATTCAAATTAATCAATGAGGTTGATTTTTCTTCAGATTTTAGTATTTGTTGTTGGTGTTTGTGGATGTCATCAAAGTTCATTGTCGCTACTAAAATTCTACTTATGTTTACATGGGAGAAAATAAACTACATGGTGTCCCTGATGTTAATATAGATCCAAAAATGTGTGCTGTTTGAAATACTGTATTCAAGAGATACACTATTTAATTCAGTTTTGTGATCTCAGGCATTTAAATGTTGGTATGTAGCTGACTTTTTAAACTGGAATGTGTATTATTTGATAGTCTAATTACAAGTCCTGTTACAACAAAAACTACTGAAACTTGTTTTCATATTAAAGACATTTAAATCCAAAGGAGAATGTTACTCATTTTTCTGTGGACTTCTTTTCTACAAGACTTTTTTATGGCGAGGGTTTGATATGGGACTGGTATTGTACTTCTGTCTCAGACTTGGGTTAGTTTGAAACTTGGAACCTCAATCCCTTGTTTATTTCCTGAGTGGATAATCCCCTACTGCCCCTGCCCCCCGCCAAAAGGCTGGTAGGATGTCTTGGTTAAGAATTGCCCATGTAGAATACTTAACACATACTTTAGAAGGAATATGAGTAAACATAACTTCATAGGTCGAACTTATTTACTGATAGTGCAATAGCATTGGGGATAACTTCTAGGTTTATGGAGTCGAGTTGAGTATTCAGATAAGAAATTAATAATAAAATTATTAGGAATTCTTGCTACTGTCTAGTATATAGAAGTAACACTTAAATCTTATTTGACAAACTCGCCTTAAGATGAAAAACAGCAATTTGGTACAGTTGCCTCAGTGATTGAGTGCTAGGATTTAATGGCCAAGGCTCGGGCCAGCCCTCCCGGAGCATCACTAGAGCACTGTGTCTTTCTACACACAGTCCACTTCTGAAGACATCGTGATTGGACTAACACTTAAACCAATGGCCGTACAATTGATTCAGGATCACTGAAATGATTGCCAGCCCACCATCATTGGAGGCTCTGTGAACGTGGCCTGGCGATTCCCCACAGCATATTTTTCTGTGTTTCTCATAACTCTTCTCTGGTCTAAATGAGAAAATGGAACTCTGGGTAGTAATCACATTCTCCTGTTTGTCTTTTACTTTTAGCAGCTTTATTGAGAGGCAATTCATATACCATATAATTCTCCCATTTTAACTATAAAGTTCAGTTGCTTTTAGTATACGTGTAGTCAGAGTTGTGCATCTGTTACCTTAGTCAATTTTTGAACATTTTTATTAGTCCAAGAAGTAACCTGAATTCCTTAGCTGTCAATCTGTTCACTTTCAAAAAGAAAAAAAAGAGGACCTTATGTAGAAAGCGCATATCAGGCTATAGTAAGCTAAACTATTAGCTGAGATAGTCCATAATTCTAAAACTCGATCTTTAAAGTAATAGATATAATTATAGCTGTTGTTATTATGTGATTTTTATATAGTAATGAAATATCATTTGTTTTGTATCTTAGGAATATTAGCAGTTAATGTTATATAAGACAATGGGATCATGAGTGTGATATCCTTTGCCACATTTTATTGGTTAGAAGCAAGTTACAGATCCATCTATACTCAGAGAGGAGCTTATGCAAAGATGTGCCCACCAGGGAAGTGGGATCACAGGGACCACCTTAGAGCCTCTGCTACAGCTGTTGAATTAGTGATACTTTAAAAAAGTGCTGCTTCCAGTTTACACCGAGTTTGAATAAGCGGTGTTGCAGCTGCCTCAGCGGCCGGCTGGTGCTGCGTATTTCATCAGTGATTCAGCTGCACCATAGAGACAGTGTTTACTTGCCACCATCATAGAACAATGATTGTTATACATGGAATTTCTTTATGTCAGAATATTTCCTGGCTTAATTTGTCTACTTAGTGAAAAAGATTACTGAGGAGATAAGTCACTGGGCTTGATATATTTCCCTAGGTCTGATTTCTGTCTTAAAATGATCATTCAGGCTTTACCTCCATACCTGACTGGTCACTTATGCCACTGATTTCTGGGCTTCTGTGACTCTAGGTTCTACACATAAATAACATGAGTGAAAATATTTTGTAAAGTGAAAAGAACTTGTATGAATGAAAGCTGGTATTATGACATTAATATTAGGATTTGAGAATCTGGCATTTGGAATGCTAGTTCACTTTTGTTATTTAGACGGTGTGTTAATCTGTGAACTATAATCTTGAATCTTGGCTGTTATTATTATTTTTCACCTGGAAGAGGTTTTATTTATTTTTATTGTGGTATAATTGACATCATATTTATTTCAGGTGTATGACAATGATTGCATATTTCTGTGTATTGTGAAATGCTCACCACAGTAAGTCTAGTTACCATCCATCAGCACATATAGTTACACATTTGTGTGTGATGAGAACTTTGAAGATCTACATTCTTAGCAACTTTATGATATACGAGTGCTGTATTATTAACTATAGTCACCGTGCTGCACATTATATCCAAGGACTTATTTATTTTGTAACTAGAAGTTTGTACCTTTTGACCAAATCTTGGTTATTAATACTAGTATTCATGGTTACTGTGGGGGAGTACTTTTAAACATCTAAATATTTTGAGAACCAAAAAAATCTAAGAAACAGTCACAAATTTTGGAAGAAGAAAAATAAATAACCAAACACATAAACTTTTTCTTATATCACCAGATCAGGTTTCAAATGAGATCTGATCTAATATGAAATTGAAAAAATGTAGATGATATTCAGTGGAATGGTTTTCTTTATGTATGTTTCACTCTAGTTTGATACAGTTTATTCCTACACTGAGAGAGAGAGATTAGATTGATTTTACATTTTCTTTGGATTTGCTTTTTTACAAAGCATGGTTAGAAGTTAATATGTTGATCTTAGGACAGGATGGTTTTATTTAGTGAAAACCTGTAACGTGTGAGCACCTTAGTCCATAAATCATTTGTTTTCACCCTGTTGCTTTATCTGTTGAACAAGGGCTAAAAGTTTCAGATTTGAAAAGCACGTGACAGTCGTCCTCTTAGAGCCAGCTGACTATTCATTTTCCTGTGTCCCCCACTTCAGCATGGCGTTGATATGGATGGGGCAGTACACTGAGGTGCTAGTTCCCACACTTTGCCGGAATCATCTGAGGATCTTTGAAAATACTGTGTTTTGCTTCTTGTCCCTAGATATTCCAATTTAATGGCTATGGGATTTAAACAGTCTCCCCTGATAATTCTAATGTGCAGCAGTGTTTGAGACAGCTGTACCAGGGAGTGAAGACCTAGAATAAATAGTGTTGGGTAAGAACCTTTTGGAAATGGGGTTTATAGCTCCTAGGATTCTGCATTTGATAATGCAGTTTGCAAAGTTTGAAAATGATCTTATATTTGGAAATCAAAACTGGTGCAGAATTAGTTTCTTCAATAAATGAAAATTTGTTTTCTGAATCCCATTAAAGCTACATTTGTTGACTACCTAAATTTAGGCCTTTCTTAATTCAGTGTGCAAAAAACAAAGTTATTACAAAAAAAAAAAAACTCCCCAAATCTGGAGGTCAGACTGTTTTAGCAAATCATGAGAAAACAGATCTCCCACACGTTAATTACGGATAACTAAAATAAAAAATTCAAAACTTATTTAAAATGTGGAAATTGCTTCCTAATATTTTAACAGAGAGAGACTGAGGACGCACAGCATTGAGTCATCAGGAAAACTGAAGATCTCCCCTGAGCAACACTGGGATTTCACTGCCGAGGACTTGAAAGACCTTGGAGAAATTGGACGAGGAGCTTATGGTTCTGTCAACAAAATGGTCCACAAGCCAAGTGGACAAATAATGGCAGTTAAAGTAGGTGAAGCCCATAATTATTTTTTGATACTTTAATCGATTAGGTGCAATTTCTTGGTTTGGTAATACTGTCATTGTTATCTTCTTACTTTTGTGGTAAATATGGGTGTTTATAAGATTGGTTCTTCGAGTTCTTTGCGGATGTTTTGTATAGAGGTTGTCTTATTGGTGGCACGTTTCTGTCTCTCCGGAACCGTAAGTGTATGAAGTATGCACACTCACTGCTTTTTCGGCATGATGCATTAACATGTTTTATACTCCAGGCCCTTCCACTGCCCAGGTGAGTTCAGGCCGGGCGGCTGCACCCTGGGAGCAGGGCAGTGCTGCACGGAGCCAGGCGGGGAGCTGGAGGAAGAGCAGCGCACTGGGTTGGGCAGGGTGCGGGGCTAGGGCTAACAGCAGGCTCACTGAAGGTTTCCTGGAAACCACGCACATGCTGTTGCCACTAACCTCAACCTTACTCGGTCCTGACCGGCTCGGCTTCTGTTTGCTTATTTCGTCTCCACTCAGTACTGCCCTGTTCCCTGGTTTGAAAGTTGTATTGAAATGCATACCTTGTGATAATGCTGTCACATTCTGTCCTTACTGTGAGTGTCATGCCACTTGATGTGTTCATTTAAAAACAAAAATGAATAATGGCCAGATATGGGGATTGGCCCACAGACTGTACCCGGCAGGCTTATGTTGCTACTGTAAGGAACTGGTGGTTTCTATCCAGCTCTCAGTAGGCCCATGCAATTGTAATTTGATTAATGAATATTCGCTCTGTGTAAGGTATTTAGGAAAATTGACATTCGGGGTGGGGGCAATTTCAAAGAGAAAAAGAAGATATGCATATACTGTCATTGAACTTAAAATTCTTAGAGCAATAAATAATGCCCCAGTTTGCAAGAATTGAGAGTGGGTTTGCAGACAGTCTATATTAACCATCTTCCCATTAATCCCCTATTTTGAGAGTTTATCAAAGGAGCTTCAGTTTCTTACTTGATTTTGAGGAGTGGATTTATATTATATTAATATAAAAAGCTACCTGTGTTAAAGTGTATTGTGAGCAAAATGTCACTGTTTAGCTTCCTTTATTGTTGAGCATTTCTTTTTCTTGGGTCATATAAAACTAATGAGAAATTAATAGTGGGAACAATTTATAATCTCTGTGGGTTCCTAATCTTGTTTTTGGTCATATTCTTTTACAATGTGATGAGAACTATAGACGTTTTTCTTAGGAAGATGAATACGTGTATGAAACTTTGCATATGTCCGTAGACCTCCAAAGACGAAGATGCCGAGAACTTTGCTATGGAATACCTGTTGAAATAAAGTGTTGTTTTTCTTAGAATGTGAATTACTTCTCTTTGTGTTTTGTGCCTCTGCAGTGTAAGTAGAGAGAAAGTCATTTTATTTAGATTCTTCTGGATGAGTGTTGCATTGCCTACATTATCTGTTCATGACCCGTTTACCTAGCTGGGTCTTAAGGGAAACCTGTCTTATACAACTGAAGTTCTAACTTTCCCCCCCAGTATTTGGGAAAGTGCTTTTAAATAATGATGTTCTGCCTTTTTCAGTTTGTGCTATGTGTGTTTTACTGTGTTGATCAACATCATAATCTGTTTTAGTAATCTGAATCGGCTTAGCCGTGGTTAATGGGTCTTAAAGGTAAATAAAGAAGGTACTTCACTTTGATGTTAAAAAACGTTTTTCTTAATTTGACAACATTTGGAACTGTATAATGCTTACTTAAGTTTTAAAGGAATTCAACAGTGAAAATAGGAAATTGTTGTTTGCCATTTGTAATTGGACCTTATTTTGAGAACCTCTGTTGGGGTGCTATTAAAAATCCCAGCTCCTCAGAAATACTTCTAAGGCAGTCTTGGGACCTACAGATTGGCAGTAGTCACATCTATCCCCACTGTTTGATACTGTGTACCTTCCTCACCTTGAACTCTTGAGCAAGTTTGGTAGTTTAGTGTGAGGAGGGCGGTAATATGACACATTAATCAACATATTGCTGGGGTGTACTTGATACCAATTTGATGACTGGTGTATTCCATCTGCTATAAATTTTAAAATATATTTATCGTTGGCCTCTTTGAAAAAGCTTAGCCTCTCATCACACATTCGATAGTTTGTTCCTTCGTTATTTAGGCACACAGACCAGACTGACAAGGTAGAAACAATGTATAATTCAGGAGTTTGAGCTGACCTTCTACACGTAGAAAGTGAGTTACTGGGCACCCACTGTGTTTAGCTCTGAAGTTACGACTGTAGAGATTTAAATGAACTATGAGACAGTGGTTCACAGTCTGTGAGTTTTCTGTTGGTGGTGGTGAAGTAAGAAGTTCACTTGAATTAGGGCTGTGCTAGTGTTCTATATGCACTGTGGGACTATGGAAGGATTACTTTATTAGATATTAAGCTTATCCTGGATTATCCTTAAGATTTACTTGCAGTATTTGTTCAAAAATGAACTGTGTATTAGCCTTACATTTAAATAATTATTAATTTTAGTTTTGAGGGAGCCCTTCCCCAAGTTTATTTTGCCAAATATAGGAAATGTTTGAAAAGATGACGATTTAGTTACCAGAAATAATAATCTTCAAGACTTAATCTAAAAATCAGTTAAGACATACTAAATTAGATTCAGTAAGATAACATTTGTAAGAGTTACACTTAAAATAATTTTTTGACCTTTGGCCTGAGGACAGTCCCAAGTTGCCAGTGAGATTCTGTGTTAGGACCAAAGATGTGGGAAAATTTAGCCCTTTAGTTTTAATTGCATACACTTGAGGAAATGAACCTTGTCTATGAGCGGTAGTGGTATACTATAGTTTGTCTAACTCTGCCTGAGTGATGGAGCCATAGGGCTGCCGAGGGCAGTGTTACCACAGGGTCTTCCAAAACTTAGGAAGGACAACCTTTGACTCTGGCTGGGTACCTCAGACTTTGGTCAGTGTCCCCTGCAAATAACATGTAATGCTCATTTTGCATGATAGTGGGATAACCGCTGGATGAAGAAATTAGCTGTGTACAATGACTGTCCTCTAAGAGTAAAGTAGGTGCCTGGTTAGCCCACTGGCAGGGCTAATCATAAAAAAGCCCCAGGTCAGAACAAACATTTGAAGAAGCAGTCAGGATTAGGTTTTTGAGCTAGGATTGGAAACACCCAGGAGACTTAGGTCCGCAGATGATCAGAATCAGAATGTCACAGTAAATTCAGAGACACAGGAGTTAAGAGAGAGTAGCTGAGGTGCCATAGTGCAGACCCGTGGGCCAGAATTGAGTGGGGGTGGCAAAGACATTGCTCACGGGGAGGAACAATCCTGACTGAGCCTCAAGCCCCGACAGTGTGTCCCCCCACCTGCCCCTGCCCGCAGCGTCTGCTCTGTTTGCCTAGACTACCAGCCTCCCCGTTGTTTTCTAACAGACTCAAGTATACATGCCCTGTTCCTGTTTGTAGACTGTGAGAGAAAAAACGGGCGAGTAGAAAAGAATGAAAATGAGAGGCAATATAAGGGAATGAAATTGCTGTCGCTGAAGATGGAAGGCAATGGAGTTGTTATTTGTTGGGGTAATGCTGGCAGAAAACGGTCATCTCATTGGATACTGGACCTAATTATTGGGCAGGTAGGTGGGGATAGCAGGTGTTATGCTAAGGTCACCGTTGATCATTATGATGAGCTTTTAGCCTACTTGCAAAGTAATCTGGGTTGACCAGAAAAACAGATTGGCTGTTTGAAGCTAGGTGCTTAGGCCAGACTGAATGAGTGATTTCACCATGCATTTAAGGATTTCACGTATTTCCCCTTTCTTGGTGATCTGTTAGCTTGTCTTGTTTCAACACTCACTGTTGTTCTCTTCCAACTCCCCTTTTGCATTGATGTAAGTGTTCCCGGTGGCAGGTTGGTAGCCTACCCTGGATTCCTGCATTCCTGCTTCTCTTTGGTATTTGGATCTTGACTTCAGTGTCCTTGACCTGGAATTGTGATCTCGGTTAACTCCTAACCCTGCATCTGACAGTATCAGCCTCTTACAGTCCAGCCCGCCCCTGAGCAGCGTGGGTTCCATCGGCTTATTAGGAACGCCTCCTTGGTGCAGAGGGGCTGCAGGTAGGGGAAGGCCGGGCTCGGCACAGGAGGGCTGGGCTTGTTTCCCTGCCACTGCGGGGCCTTGCCATTTCTATCACAGGTTCCACTGAGGAATAATTTTGGTGGGGACTGTGAGCATTACTGGAGATGGTTCATTTTAGTATTTAAACATTGGTCTTGCACATTGTTCTGAAAGCACGAGAATGGGTTTGGTAGAGTGGCCTTAAATTGGAAAACCTTTTATTCTGATAGCAGAGAGTGCTTTGTTAGGTAATTTTGTTGAATTTCAGAAGCCACCGTGCTAGTGTTTGACTGTACAGATCACTTGTGGGATGCAGAAGCTGGGACTGTCTTGTTTTGGATTCAGACTGATCCCGATGTCTTATGTTCTCATTCGATTGGCTAGATTATGTGGCTTAATTAAGAAGTATATGATTAATTGAGCCATATTATTTTATGCTTCCTAATGTTGCTTAAATGTTGTGGTGTTGCAAAAGAAAAGTGTAAGTGGATCACTTCCAGGAGTGGACAGGTCGCAAGGATGAGGAGGGGCTGCTTTCTGGTCAGCCTTGGTTTTGAACCCAGGTCCCTTGTGGAGCTGGGGTTGGAACTGCTAGTATACATGCCTTTCTTTTGCTGTTGCTTTTAGTGGCTTCCAGAGTGTGGGTTCATTTAGTTAACAGAATTATATATACCCTAATAAACAAAATAGACAAAATTAGTATGATTCTGGTTGATGTAAGGGATAGGAGGTGGGAAAGCTGCCTACCCCTATTGGAAGTTTGGGGGGCTGACCTCTGAGGAAACCTTTGGGATCCAGGTGGGGCAGTTTGGAAGTGGTTGCTCTAGGTGAACTTGAATCGGCCATGTTGTGTTTCTGAACATTCTGATACCTAGTTTCTGAAACTCTGCACTAGCACTTGCTTGATTTGACTGAATTGTGACATAGTACCATATCCCAGCTTCCATAGTTACTTGGAGAAAAACATGTCCCATCACACCTCACTCTAAATGAGGGTCGGCTGATCCAATATTTGATAAACCTCTCACACATTTTTGTGTCATTCTTTGTTGTCTTGTGGCCATGCCTCTGAAATTGGTTACACATCAGATTTTTACTCTTATTGTGCTTTATTGCTGTGGGTACCAAAGTAATGACCTGTAATTTATGATCTGTATGTAGGCCCTCAAAAATTTTAATGATTAGATTAACATTGTGTCCTTTACATGTGGATGATGTAGTAAGTAAGGAGGAAGAAGATGATACCACCCTTACGGTGATATATCAAGCCTGTCCCACTAACTTGGTCCGCAGGGCAGCTCTTCTTGTGATCTAATATTGCATATGTTTTTGGAACTAATCTCCCAAGCTCTCTGAGGATGCATAGCAGCAGACATGTAAAAGGAATTAATTGGGCGTCAGTGTCATCAGAAGAAGGGGAGGTACTACTATTAATTAATTAATTAGACTAAGATACAATTGAGAGTTCACTAAATTTCTAAAGTCTTGGATGGTTTTGCAGTTAAGATTTAAAATCCTCCTGCCTTAGGAAAAGGTGGGTATTGTCATAATTTCAAATAATGCATTCAACAGACACCATTTGTTACTCTTTGACATGAAAACCATTTTGGCACCTGTGATCAGCATTCCAAATACTTTGCTTTTCTATTATTTGTTTTGGCTAATATCGCCATCTGGTTGGAACTTATTAGTGATGGCATTGTGAGAAGTCATGGGCATATTTGTTTGTGATCTACATAGAAGACTCCTTGGCAGCTAAGGAGGAGTCTTTGTTTTGAAATAAGAGAAGTAAGAATGCCTACGATTTCCTGCAGCCCAGAGGAAGGTGATAGCAAAGTGAGGTGCTGTGGTGGTTCCTGGGGTTTTCCAACGTTGCATTAGAACTGAGTTCTGGACTTCTCTGCTGAGAAAGCAGTCTGTGTGGGCCAGAATGTTTGTTAGGATTCAGGGGGACACTTCGGGAGCTGAGCGTAATCCTTGCTCTTACCCCACATGACTTTGCTGAAAAGAAAATACCTTCTGGTGTTCTGATTTGGGTTGGTAGAAAATTGAAAATAACACTTTGCATTGCTAATGGCCAAAATACTAATAGCTTGCATTTCTTTATCCCATGTCAAATTGTTTTAATCAGTGCCTAGAATAATTTTTAAAGCCATACATAGAGTTTCTACATAGTTATTGAATCCATCCCCTTGCTGGGTTTCACTGCATCTGTGCCCTGACTTCTGATTGGGGAGCTCACCCCTCTTCCACATTTGCAGGTAACGATAAACGTGCAGCAGGGATAAGAGGCACTTACCTTGAGCCCTGCAAAGAACTGGCAAGGATTTGTCGGGTGAGAATATAGAGACCTATCTTCCAGGTATAACAGGTCTGCCCTTCCACATTAGTTTTCTCATTCTCTCTGTTCCCCACATTTCATCGCTTCCCATATATTTTCTCCATGTCAAAACAAAAAAAGAGTATCAGTTAGAAATGACGGACATTTTGTAAGTATATTTTACTACATTGCTATTTTCAAGCTTGTCTTTCTAAAGTCAGTTCCTGGACTCCTCAGGTTTTGATCCCTGATACATTTGCAGATGAGTTGTGTCTCATTTGCCTGGAATGCTCAGATCCTAGGAACTAATGTCTGTCATACATATTGTAGAACTACTATTTTTAATGAAGAACTTACATGACTTGTCATTAGTCTTTCTCTTCTCCGAGTCTTTCAACTTTCAAGTATATGATGACCTGATTTACTCCTTCTCTAAGCAGGGATGGGATCAGGTGACTCAGAGAGTCCTCTCCGTTTACACGCCGTTCACCGGATAGAGCTTGTCATCTGCCCCACCTTTCCTGTAGCTTCAGTTGGTAGGAGGAGGAGCTCTAGGTTGGTGAGAGGCAGGCGTTCTCACTTCAGGACAGAGGCAGACTCAGACTGGGGTCATTTCCAGGCAAGCCCAGTGCTTTGGTGCATGCCTGGCCTCTCTAGCAACTGAGTATCTTTGAGAACTTTGACGTGGAGATGGAAGGGGTTCGCTCTGAATCAGAGCGGGTGGCAAGGACTGCTTCCAGAATCCCCAGGCAAAATGCCCCTGGTGGCCTGCTTCTGAGGACCCACTCTACGGGCCTTTTTTACTTTGCTTTCACAGTCCTAGTCCCTTAGTCACTCTGTTGTCAGCCTTCCTCCCTCTCCTCTTTGCCGCAGCTGACCTGTCTTCGCCTCGCCTCTGTAATAGCGCTCGGGTCATCGTTATGTTCTTCCCCTTCTCCCTCCCTTCTCCCTGACTCTCCTGACCCCGGAAAATAAATTCAGGGAAGGACAAGAAACAAAAAAATGACACTGATGCTATCTGACTGCCTCAGTAAGAAGGGGTCAGTACAGTTTCCTTGAGTGGGTACACACTACCTATTTCCACCCATCCTCTTTGCTGCCCTTCCTCTGCCTTTCCCACCCCAAGCCCTTTCCATTACAACAGTGTGTCTTAACCTTTGAGGCCAAGTGTAAGCTATCGGCATTTAAATTTACCAGCGACTTTTAGTTGCCATGTTGTACAGAAAGGAAGAAAATAAACTTTCAACATCTTAGCGTTTCTTATATGACTGGGACTGTTTCCAGAGTGGACATTGCTGTGTTTTGTACATGAGGTGGGAGAGGACCAGAGGGCAGTGGTACTTGTTAACTGTCTATCATTGCAGCTTAATCCACGCAATTACTAGCAACTGAATTTGTGACTGTTCCAGCCGAAAGTATGAGTTGGAGCGGCTCTTTTGGAAAAGGGAAGCTCTTTGGGATCATCTATAACCCTAACAGTAAAAAACTGAGAACTGGGAATTTACTTGATCCTTGTTCCTGTATCTCTACATAAATTTAAATTGGAGTCATTTTGGCATCGTTGACCTTTAGCTACATGTTGTTTGATTGGCCTTTGCCTGCTTTTAAAACTTTATTAGGAGTATAAGGCAACCTTGAATACAGATTTGGATAATAATATAAAAACTTCTTTTAACTTCAAGTATATAACTCTTCACTGTGGAAAACTGCTTATATAGGTAGGCTAGTTATTCTTGTTTTGATTTTAACTGTTTTCTTGATATGTGTTCCAAATAAAGTAAAAATTATAATAATTTGAAAATACGTTATTATTGATTAAGCATTGTGGGTTGGTTTTCAAAAAATGTAGTTCATTTTGTCCCAAGACCGTGTATGTAATTTCTTAGGCTAGATTTAAAAATAGCAATCAGTAAAAGAGCTCAATATCCCCATAATGTAGAAACAAATGATTTTAATGAGTTCTAACAGTTGAGTGAAAATGAAACTTTAAAAAAGGTAAGGTCCTTGAGATGATTTTCTTCACTATTTTGTGCTCTGGAGTGAGGTTTTTCCATCCTCACTTTTTATGAGGAAAGAAAAAGTATGTT